>NC_081297.1:121042864-121667864 GCF_030435805.1 Mustela lutreola
ATAATAAATAAAAAATACAAAACTAAAATAGTTTCGATAATTGAGAATGGAGATTGCTCTCATATTATTTAGAATATGAATTATTTAGAATAGTGACTCTGAGAATCTCCTTCCTACAGGAGAGAAATATCTTTTGAAAGGCAGCAAATGACTAAATTAGTAAAATGATAGGTTAACAAGCTGAGAGTCTTATACAAACAATTTCTGAGTCAGATTAAACATGATGGGGACTTAACAATATTATCATTCCAATCAGGAATCAAATGCTGGGTAATTTAGCAAAAAAAAAAAAAAATCATTTTAAGTCAGTCTATTGTTAGTGCTTCCATTATGCTACACATTGTGGTAGGCAGAATAACAGTCCAAGTGTGGTTTTTATCACATCACGTTGGTATATGATGTTAATTTCATGACTATTTTGGGTGATCTTCGTAAACTAACAGATTCCAGATTTTTCAATATGTCAAAATCACTGAACTTTGGTTCCAGTCGAACTAATAAATTCAATTTAGAAAGAATTAAGGGGGGGTAAACATGATGTTCCTTTCCCTACCATGGATGAGGACATTTGTAATGGTTTCTTTGCCTTCCTGAGCCCAAAGAGAAAACTCATATGAATGCAAAGATTGGATTTAGTCTTCTAAAGTTCCATCTATTACAGACAGAAGAAAAGATGAACCCCAACTACAATGAATTTCCCCCCCAAAATGCAGTCATTTCAAATCTATTCCATTTGTATGTGTCTCATCAGATTGCTTGAAATGGAACAGAGAGCCCCCAAAATGTTGGGCAAATTCATTTTTACAGTCATTTTAAAGTACAGTAGAGATTGACCTAAGTCTAGAAGGAACTTCTGTGATTCAGTGCAAACCTGTTCTCTCTAAGTACATGCAATATTATATAAATAAAAGATTTTTTTAAAAGAAAATGACTACTTAACTAGAAATGGGACCATAGATTGTGTTCTTCTTGCAGTGTAAAGATCTGATTATTTGGGGTATCTTTTGCATTCTTATAGTGAAAAATGGTAATAATACATTACTTAAAGTAATGGTGAAGAAAAAAGTATATTTTTTACCAAAAATAATTTCTCACACAGATTGTCCCTTCAGATGAGGAGTGCAGAAAGCATTTTATGATGAATCATCAAAAAGACTTCTTTCTTAGTCCATGTTTTTCCTGTGATGAATTAAAGGAAAACTAGGAATACATGAGTTATTTTAGTTCCTTTAGTGTATGAATCATAACATACAGCTTGTCTGTTCCCCCTAAACATTGGAAATGGTCTATTAAGACAAACACACCGATTATATCTACCAAGCACTTCTCAAGTCCGTGTATTCTCCTGATATATATCCTTACATCCTCACAAGTAGATAAGAAAAGCTCAAAAAGCTACATGACTGAAATGAACATCAAATCAAGGCCTCTCAGAGTTAAATAAAACCTTCGGTCTTCATGGACTGCTCCCCACGGGCATCCTGAAAGCTGTTTTAACTCAGCATGTTCCAAACGGAACTCAACACCCACCACCTCTTCCCAACTTCCTCCCCCGGTTTTTCCAGTTCCGAATGGTCACAGCCCCACCTCTTCATCTTGGTTGTGAATCTGGAAACTGGAATTTTCTCTTCCCCTCTCTCTTCACAATCAGCAAAGCAGTGCACCTTGACAAGTGACCTCCTAGTTACCCCCAACTCCAGACAGAATAGAAGGCCAGTTCGCAAGTCCAGGATCGCAGCCTGTGTCACCTGGATACTAGAAATGATTTCCCGACCCATCTCCTGCTCTAATTCACTTCTTTCTTCCTCAAGGACACCTTACTTTTTAAATATCACTCATGAGACTTTTGTGTTCAAAGCCATGCCATAGAGCCTCACTCCCAGCCAGATGATGGCCACCCTCCTTAGCTCGGCAGAGAATACCCTTCTTGCTTGAATTCTCAGCAGAGAACTTCTCTTTTGTTAGTTGTCCACAGGGCCCTGCACTTAGCAATCCTGAAAACTTAAAGTTGGCCTTCAAGGTAAAAGGAAGATGTTGTGGCATCTTCCCACAGCTCTGCACCTTCACATTGATTCTCCTCACTAAGTGAGCTCCCTCAAACTATCTGCCCAAAAACAAAACAAAACAAAACAAAAACAAAACAAAAAAAAAACAAAAAAAAGCCAAAAGCAAACCAAACCTAAACAAAAACCCCTTACTTGTCCTTTAAAAGGCTTTCATAAAATAATAAAATAAAATAAAAGGTTTTTTTTTAGATGTTCTTCCCTCAGAAGCTCCCCCACCACACCCTGCCCTAGACAGGTGTTTTCTCTCCCTGTCCTGAATACATTATATGTATTGTAATTTTACTGTCTGTCTCCGTCATTAGATGATAAGCTCCATAAGGGCTTCCTGTTCATCACAGGGTATGACATATGGTTAAATATTTGATCATTGCTTTCTGAATGAACTAATGAATCTAGGCAAACTTTTTTCCTTGTCAAAGGAGGTAATTTACCTCCAGAAAGATTTAGCAACCTGCCCAAGACCACACAGCTAGATGACATAGATCGTAAACATAGGTACCATGTGCTTTCAGACTGCAACCCAGCAATTACTCCAAATGTCCACCTGCTTTCCTACCTGATGCAATCATGTCCTGTGGCAACACCTTTCCCTGAGTTTCTGTCTGTGTTAGGGAACTTTGGCTTGGGGCTTCGTTTCCTTTTTTAGTACTAATACCTTGCTTTTCTCTTGGAGAACCACCACTTCTATATTCCCAGTGCCTGGAGTTAGAATGAGTATGACCCCAGACCCTGATGCCAGAAGAAGGCAAGTGACCCAGGGCTGCCCAGTGAGAGTACTATGTTCCCCTGGGCTAATCAGAGACAACAAGTGACAGCCCAGGACTTGATAAAACTATTAAGAAAGACAAGCTCTTTTTCCACCAGGCTTATAAAGCTAAAGTGAGAGAAGCAGCACTTTGAGAATAAAGTCAGAAGAGAGAAACAGGGCTGAGAGATTTCTGAGGCGTCATTTGGACCCCTGTGGCCAGCTACTCCTCCTGCCAGTACGGGCATTGGTTGGAGACTGTCAGCTTGGCTGTGTTGTGCTACATCCCCCCAAATCCCCTTCACTATATGTTTTCGGTTAGAGTGGAACATAAAGACATTTGCATGAGTTTCAGACAGTAGGAGTGAAGGCGGCCATATTGGTTTTATGCCTAAAAGTTTCAAGAGGCACCGAATGCTTCTGCAACACAGTACCTTTGAGCTCACCTTTGGTTTTTGTGGGGCACTAGCTGGGCTTACATCTGTTCCCCTTTCCCCCATATTCTCCTACAGCTGCACCAACCGTGGGACCATGTGCAGATTTAACTTCGTAACAAAGGGCACCAGCTTTCCTCCTGCTGGACCATCACAGAAATCCAGCATGGCCTGGAGGTCATGAGAGTCTGACATGGGTCCCTGCCCATTCTCACAGGTTCTGGCTCACGTCCACTGGTGCGGGTTTGGCCTTGCCCTTTCCCACTTGGTGTTTAGCTTCCCCACCTGCCAGCTAGCCCTGAAGTCTTTAAGCACCAGCATCAGAAAGGAAGACAACAGCCTGACAGAAACTGCCTCATCACTCTCTACAATTGCATTGCTCAAATTCTTGCAGTAAGTCCTTTGGTGTGAGGTTCTGTGTGTGTGTGTGTGTGTGTGTGTGTGTGCGCGCGCACACTTTTCATTGATTGAATTCTTCTCTGTTTGGACTCTGGCTGATACACACAGTACTGTCCCTGGATTTTTCATTACATAAATCAAAATGTTCTCTTTCATATTTAAGTCAATGCGAATTTGGTTCCTATCAGTTGCTGCTGAGTAAAACCTAAAATGGGAAATTATCATATTTTAACTCCACAGTGGATTATCCTGAGTGCAGGATTTATACTCTTCTCATTCTCGTGTCCCCATCCTCCAGCAAACTGGCATGTATACAGTAGGCACTTGACAAACATGTGTTGAATGAACCAGCAATAAACAGCTACAGAATAAAAATGCTCTCCTGGGGACCCAGAGTTAAAGGCTTTCACAATGTGAATCATGGGGAAGATGAAAAGCAGGATGAGAGGGAACTCCCGGACTCTGGATAAAGCCATGAAGATCCCAGGTCTCAGGAACAGCTGAGTCTTCCACCTGGCAGCTGGGGGGAAGGGCAGCACCTGTTAGACAGCTCATGTTCGCTCTCACACAGCAGGTGTCCCAGGGCCAGCCAGCCCTCGCAAGGAAGTGAGCTTCCTGTCACTCCTGACCAGGATTCACAACATGAACATAACAGAAGCGGTGCAGGAAGGTATTTTTTAAATAGAAAACTAGAATACATATCAGCTTCCTAGAAAAGAAAGCTTCCAAGAAAGGTGATTTTACAGTAAGAAAACCCATGAATCATCTAAAGAATTTATAACTGAGGTAAAACATAAATTCTAACTATTCCTTGTGCCTGCCTAGGATGCTTTGACAGATCCTACATAAGTAAAGGGTTCATGGGAACTATGGAGACAGAAATTTTTGAGCAGGCGTTTTCTGAATGGTTTGGCTGCTAGTCACCATAAATGAATCAGGCAATGAACCAGTTTATTTCCAAGTATGAAATTTCACAGGCAAAATCTTATGACACATATGGAATTAAAATGGTGGAGGGATAGGAAAGGCTCATAATGCCCCCCCAAAATACCTCTATTCTCATCCCGAAACCTGTGACTATTATCTTATATGGAGAGAATGTCTTTCTAGATATGATCGAGTTAAGGATCTTGAGATGAGAAGAGATTATCCATTTGTGATTTTGCCATCACCAATGTCTTTGTAAGAGGGGGGCAGAAGCAAATTTAACCACAACAGAGAAGTTGATGTGAAGAAACAGAGAGAAATTTAAAGGTTCCAGCCCTGAAGATAGTGCAAAGGGCCACGAGTCAAGGAATGCAACAGGTACAAGATGAAAGAGATAAGGAAAGGGAATCTCCCCAGAGCCTCCATGGAAAGAACCTCAGTTTTAATCTCATAAAACTGGTTTTGGATTTCTGAGCCCCATAACTCTAAGAGAGTAAATGTGTGCTGTCTTAAGCAATCAGGTTTTTGGTAATTTTACCTCACCTAAGGTAGTCTCCACTTGGGCATCTTGAGTGAAACTCTTTTCCTCAGCTAGCAGAAGCTCAAGCAATATATCAATGAATCATAACAGATGAAAACATTCCAACTTGTGTTCCTTGTCTGACCATCTGAGGGATTAAGAGAGTAGACTTTGATGTCAGATGTCCTGGATTCAAACACAGCTTTGTGTCTATTTTCTACATAGGGCACCATGGAAAAAATTATCTTTCCTCTCTGTGCTTCAGACTGTCAAGTGGGGATCATACTAGTAACAAACTGCCAAGTAGAAAATTGTGGGAAAGAACTGAACACACACTTCACAAGAGAACGTACCCAAATGGTGAAAAAAAAAAAAAAAAAGGTAAAAAGTAAAGAATAAATGCTTGACTCATTGATCGTCAATTCAAGCCACAAGAGATGCCACCACACACCCAGAAGAATGGCTAACATAAAGAGGACTAACAATACCAAGGCTTGATGCAGAAGTGGAAATCCTGGGACACCCAGGCAAGAGGGATCCACTCTTGGAGTTGCATCCCATGAGCCCAAGAACATACCCTACCAGAACCCATGTCCTTTCTTTCCTCCCCTGGACATATCAGTAAAAAATATTTTTCTTTTTAATGAAATTACATGTAAAATACTGCTTTTATTGTTCAGTGTTTCCTGCCTGAATGGGTTTCTTCCTTAAGTCCATTTTTCAGGCAGCTCGCATTCCGGATATGTGCAAGTCTTGATCCTAGGGTGGCCCAAGAGAGGCTGTGTTGACAAAGCCTACATATGCGTATTGGGCTTGTTGCAATACAGGACAGAACCAAGGGTGGGTAAGAACAGCAGACTTTGGGCCAAGGGCTAAGGGATAGCTCTCCCCATGCCAAGGATAATCGGCACAATCTGTATGGACGATGGTTTGCCAGTATCTGCTAAAGCTGAACACAAACACACTTTACAACTTAACAATTTCACTCCTAGGGATGTAAGCCAACAGAAAACAACATACTTGTTTATATAGATGAGTTAGATATATAATCTCACATATATATATATTGTTAGACAGAAGTGGCATCACCATTCACTAAACCCCAAATGAGAAACAGCTTGATTTTTTTTTAATGTTAATAAGTATTTAAATAAATTGCAGTAAAATCATACAGTGGATTACTGACAGCAATGGAAACAAATAAATTACGGCTACATGCATCAATGTGATGCACTCACCAATACGACACTGAGCCACAGAAGCCAGACACAAAGGGCTACAGATTCCTTTATATATAAGCGTATATGATTCTACTTACATAAAGTTTGAAAACAGGAAGAACTGCTTGATGATAACAAGTCAACATAGTGATTAGCTTTGGGGAGGAGGAGGAGAATGACTGGAGGTAAGGGTGCCTCTTGGAGGCTACCAATGTTCTACTTCTTTATCTGAGTTACAATTACACAAGCATGTGTAATCGATGAAAATTCATTGAAATGTATACTTGGGATTTATGCCCCTTTCTGTCATATATACATGTATGTTTTTTCTTCAGTAAAAAAAAAAAAAAGTATTTAAAAAAAGAAAAACTGTCACTTACCTCATAGTCTTGTTGTGGAGATGAAATAATTCAATATTCGCCACGCTCCAAGGACAGACTACGTCATGGCGAGTGCCACGTTGTTGCTGTCATCATGACCTAAGATGGCAGTGTTCTCTTTGTGAAACCAACCCCGATTCTTTCACCGAGTGGTTTCAGGCACCTGCCAGTGATCCCCACGTAGTACAGTGGCTGGGCAGATAACTAGCAGGAGCAGTTGATGTGTCCCAACTAGTTGTCAACTACTGTGTTCAGCTTCATGGTTGCAGTGGTAGTCACATACTCCCATCTCCATAGGAAGGGAGCTCAGGACCTCCAACCCAACTCAACACAGGACACTCACCCTAGAACAACTACCCAGAATCTCTAAGAGTCTTAAAACCTTTCTATGTGCTCCTGTTGCTTTGAACATTCTCTCATAGTGAGTGTTGCCTTTTATAGGTGTCTCCCCAGTGAACCATAGGCTCTGTGAGGGTAAGGACTGCCTCTCTTACTTCTGTCTCCCCAGTGCTTGGCATTGTGTCTGCTACATGAATGATTCTCAACAGCTCTGAATCAAAGAATCCCTGACTTGTGGCAGGCACGTAGTAAGTCTTAATCCTACCTCTCCCCATCCCTTTCTCTCCACCTCTTTTTAAACTCCTTCGATCTTCCTCCAGCTTCTTCCTTCTAACCAGAGGAACCTCTGAGACAGAGATCTCCGAGTCTTTTCAGACGAGACCCTTTATTAACAGTCCAAACTGAAAAGTCTGAACAGTCTACACAGAACCAGGGACCGAGCCTACCTGAAAGTGACTGTGTGCCCCAAGGGTGTACCACGATTTCATTCCGTAATGGGACAGTGTGTCCATAAAAGAAATTCATCACCAACCTGTTGTTTAAGCAACAAAAACCTGCAGTATATGGAGTCTTTTAAGATGCTGGGGAAAGCTTCCGAAGACTTCCACGCTATGTGAAGTGGAAGATCAAGAAATCAACAGCTGGTAGCAACACCACCTGCTTTATCTGGGGACACATAGCTACAGCTAATGCGCTTCACAGGCGGCCCCAGATGCCTTACAAAATATTTCCAACAAGGGAAGGAGGATCCGGAAAGAGGACCCAGTATCTGAGGAACACTCGCGAAGGGTGCACAAGTAACTGGTCCACTTTTTTTTTTTTTTTTTGAACACAGTATTTCACTTAAGTAACACAATTATTAAACACCAATGTGCAACTGGCTGTGAACTAAATTAATTTCTAGGGCTCTTTCTGTATAAATACATGTGTGCACCGTGATATATGAAAAGAAAGTTCATGGACTAGTTTTGAATATGAAAAATGAGAATCCGTTGAAGTGTTTATTGCTAAGAGTAAACTCAAATTCTGATACCGCCATTGCAGCTGTGAGAACAGGAAGTGCCTCTGTGTGCATTGGCGTGAAAGGATGTCCAAGTTATCCCAGGAGAAGACTGCGGAACAATAGCTAATCTCCATTTACATGGAATTTTAACACAGAAATGTTATAAAATGCACAGAAAATCATCCAGAGGGATTCATGCCAGAAGAGTAATAGTGATAACCTCAGAGAGGAAGAATTAGGGAAATCAGAAAGTCGGGGGGTGGGGAGAGCAGAGGATGGCATTTCGCTTTTTCTTATTTATATCTCTGATTTGCTTAAATCTTACACAGTGAGCTTGTATTAGCTGACTATTTGTTAAAACTTCAGGGTATTGGGTTATGTTGGAAACAGGTTTGGAATGGCGCACTGTGTACCTTGGGCACTCATTCCGTCTTTCTCTAGGTCATTTTCCCCAGCTGTAAAAGGATAACAATTGCTGCTTCCTGGCATGGAAGTAGGAGCTGATCTATGTAAAACTTTGAACCCATTGCCTGATACTAACAAAACTGGACTGTAGAGGTCAATCACTGCTGTGCAATAAAGCATGACACGTATCAGTGATTTAAAATAAGAACGATTTATTATCACTCATGTAAATACAGCATTGCTATGATAAACCAGGCGTGGTGGGGCTGCTCTGCTGAGGTTGGCTCTGCCCCACACATGCCTCATCCTCCTTGGACCAATGGGATAATCAGGACATGTCCTGCTCATGATGATGGCAGAGACAAATATGCAATTTCTTAATGCCTTAGGCTCAGAGCAGACACACTGCCATTTCTACTTCATTCTGTTGGCCAAGCAGTCCCATGACCAAGCTCAAAGTAAAAGGATGAAAAAATACGCTGGGTGAGTAATATCCCAGGTTGCCCAAAACAAAAGGGCTTCCCAAGACATTTTAATGCTGGGACCAGGATAAGTCCTAGGTTAACCAGGACCAACAGGTCACTCAATGTCTCTCTACTCTTCTAGTAGGATGAACTTCAAAGTCATCCAATGAAGGGTATGGTATAGGGACAAGGTGAAGACTTGGGACCATTTATGCAGTTTACCAACTCTTAAAAATGTAATCTTACTCAAATACTAGGCAACAGTAGGTGGTCAAAATTATACTTGGTCAAGTGGTTTAGGTTGGCTAAACAAAATCAGATCCTCCCAAAGTCTCCATCAACAGAATATTCTGGAAAATATTCTAACCCCAACAGTTAGGGTCTCAGGGACTCTGGGGCAAGTATTTGGGCCCTAAATGCTTCAGGAATTCAAATCCAGGAATTCAAATCTGGAAAATATTTTCCAGAATATTCTTGTCAGACAAAATTGAAGATGTTTCAGTAGCAACGGGTTATAGCATCAGTGAGGTGATTAGGCTTGATTCTCAAAAAGGCTTAATGGTCTTCCAATTCTGATTCTAATTTCATTTGACAGAGAATAAGATAAGTCTACCTAAGACCAATGAGAATCTCTAACCCAAGCTTCTTTCCTTTTGGAGAGAATGCTTTGCTTCGAACAGACTGTTAGCAGGAACAGTGTGTTTGCATGTGATCATTAATATTTGTGTAACTCCTCAGCTTTACTAATCCTTTTTGAATGTCAAGACCCGTAGTACTGTGGCTGTCTAGAGGAGAAATTCACAGAGACATAGGGAGCTCTGCTCTGCCCGTTGTTTCCTGACACCTGCCACTTCCCTGTTCCCGTCAAGATTGTGTAGTTCTCATCTGAAGTCAGGCCCTTACTGAATAAGATCAATGAGCAGACACAAGCCATAAAGAACGATTTCTCTCTCCTCACAACCCTTTTCATCATCTGAGACACACCAAAGAGGGAAGCCTATTAAAGCCTGCAGGGGTTTAGGTTTTTACATCTTAGAAAAAAAAATTTTTAAGGGAAAGCAGGACTCCCGACATTCCTAATAGGAAAGAGCTCTTAAAATGCCTCAGGGTTCATTTTCACATGAACTTGGAGAATAAAACAAGGAAATATTAATATGCGAACTAAGACATGTTCAACTGAGAAGGTCATCTGGGAGCTGGGAGCTGACTATCAAAGCATTGGAGGGCCAATACATCAGGCTGTTTTACAACTGCAGGCAAATCAGTTAGGGTCTCAGGGACTCTGGGGCAAGTATTTGGGCCCTAAATGCTTCAGGAATTCAAATCCAGGTGCCATTGCAAGTGAAATCAAATGCTTAGACCACTTTTAATGATCAAGGATGTGCTTCTTTTTTTTTTTTTTTAAGATTTTATTTATTTATTTGAGAGAGAGAAAGAGAGAGAAAGAGCATAAGGGAGCAGGGATGGAGGGAGAAGCAGAGTTCCCACTGAGCAGGAATCCCCAATGTGGGGCTCCATCCCAGGACCCCGGGATCATGACCTGAGCCTAAGGCAGACGCTTAAATGACTAAGGCCACCCAGGTGCCCCAAGAATGTATCTCGATAGTTTAGATATATTGCCTTAAATTATGGTCAATAATTTTAAAACGAGCCAATCATCCGCTTTATTACACTCTACCGAGATTAAGCAGGGTCAGCTCAAGAATAAAGGGCTTTTAAACTGCCACCCTCCTTCAGACATGGGCACTTTATTCTCCCTGACTCTGACACTAGCCTCTAGCTCTGAACAGACTGCCGGCTCTGAAAGACCCAGAAACAACTGAAAGATTCCAGAGTTTGTTAATCACCGGGGGCTGATAGACACCGACACATCTTTGCCTTGCCTAGATTCCAGCAGAGCGGCCAGGCCATTCCCAGTTTACAAATAGTAAGGGCAAAGAGCACGATGATCCCCGAGATGAGTTTCCGTCTGCTTCTTCTGCTTGTCTGTTGGCCTCAGACGCCATCTATTTTCATTCTTGTTTTAATTTGATGAGGCAGGTGGTCAAGAAGTACATCATTCCAGGGGCGCCTGGGTGGCTCAGTGGGTTAAAGCCTCTGCCTTCGGCTCAGGTCATAATCCCAGGGTCCTGGGATCGAGTCCCGCATTGGGATCTCTGCTCAGCGGGGAGCCTGCTTCCCCCTCTCTCTGCCTGCTGCTCTGCCTACTCGTGATCTCTGTCTGTCAAATAAATAAATAAAATCTTAAAAAAAAAAAAAAAGAAGTACATCATTCCAGGAAGATATAAAAAAGCACAGGATAAGTAATAATCGGCAGTGTTGTTACCTTCAGGCTTTTTAAAAATGAGCTCATATGGCATTATGACTATAACCATTAACCAGGATACCGAGCTTGGGGGACAGCTTATCAGTTACACCCATGACAGTGTCGGAGAAGGGTTGAACAACTAACATTTTATTAACGCACACTGGATCATAAACAGGGAAGAGATAAGATGAAGTGATAATGTTCCTTCAGCTTTTTAAATCATGAAAGGAATAAAAAAAAAAAATTGCAAGACAAATATCTACCTTGAATGAAAAGCCACCCAGAGGACAGGAAATAAGAGAGAATCTATTATGCCTTACAACAGGTCTTCAGAGACCCAGGGCAATTTTTTTTTTTTTTTCTACCCTGAGCTGTTGATTAATGACTTGGGAAAAGGAATGTCTAGGGAGTTAGAGGCTTGTAATTTTATTTCCTTCTGGGAGGAGAAAGGGCAGAAGGAGGGAGAGCCACCGGAGTAATTAGAATTGGAAGATTTGTGAGTTCAGGGAAAAACAGAGGAAATGAAATTAATTTAAGCAATCATATAGAAAGAGATGGCGGCATGTAAAATAAACTCTTCCCAGAGATGAGAATGCGAACTAGCAGTTACTGAGGGCTTACTCCGTGCCGGAGACTTCTTGTGCTGATTCGACTCTAGAGGGCAGGCACCACCATATATTCCAACAATTCTAAAATGAATACATACACAGATAGATTTCATATATTTAAATTTAGTACACACACATACGCGTATATGTACTATCATAATATCAGTTCTCTCTCTCTCTCTCACACACACACACACACATATACACAACATTTTAATACAGGATTGATGTCTCCTTACAATCACCACGAACCAAAGGGCAGACATGGTAGAATTCTCTTACTGTCCGTGCATGTGGAAGCTCCTATCACCGTCACATCGCTTGACTGAAGCTCATCATGGGCACTGCGTACGGTTTAATTGCTATTTAAAAATCTTTAATGCTGTGACCTGGTATTTGAGCTAAAGATTATTATACAAGCAGAATGGCATAAAAACCAGGCAAAGAGGTAGCCTAAATGTGCTATTAGTAAAGCAAATGTTCATCTCAGGAAGGAAAGACACTGATTCCAGGGTTCTTTATAGAACCCTAAGAAGTGAAACTACCAACAGATAGGTGAACTTGTGCTTTGTTTCATCACTGAAACATGTGTAAAATAACTGCCTATTACATGTCAAGCAATACAGATGAAGCCAGAACAAATGACCAAATTCCCAAGAATATCTTAGAGACATTTCCAGACTTGGAAAGCCTGGTTTGATGGACTCATGCATGATTAGTAGGGTTGTTTTGTATTTTCTTAGTGGTACATATAATTATGGTGCACCTCATGTCTTGTCACACTTAGAGTCAATTAACTAGGATATTACCACCTCTTTTCTACAGATAAGAATACAGATACTTATTCTGTATATATTCTGTATATATCTGTATATATTCTACAGATAAGACTCAGGTAAGTTAAAATATTTGCCCCAAAGCTCACAGGGAGTGAATTCTTAGAGACAAGAGATCCTTTAAAATGAGGTCAGTCTTATTCCAGAATTGATGGTCTTAACCATTACGATAAAGCACTTCTCAATACAGGGGGAGACGATTGGCATAGTCTTTGGAAAAGTTAAGTCAGATCAGGGCACTTCTCTTTTTAATACATTCTCATTTCAAAGCAAAGGCCAAGAAGGCCTTTTAGAAAGGCCTTCTAGATTTTTGACCATCTATAGTCCTCTCCCTCCCCCACCATTATCTATCTCTCTCTCTCTCTCTCTCTCTCTCACCCTCTCCTACTCCTCAGCTCCAGTTCCACTGACTCTGCTTTTTCCCTACTATACCAGTAAGCTTGCCCCTGCTTCAAATATGCTTCTACCTCAGGGCCTTTACACTTGCTGTTTTATCTGGAACACTTTCCCACCAGATCTCCACTTGACTTTCTCTCTTGTTCTTTCCTTGTCTGCTCAGATGTCACCTTATCAGGGAGACTCTAGTTGACCACCCTACATAGAATAGCAGCACCCTCTACTCCATCTGAGATCTTCTCTATAACCTGAAACCTCTTTTATTTTCTTTACAGCGTATTCCTTTATGAAGTATTAGATATGCTTTTGTTCATTTGCTTATTGCTTGCAACAATGTAAGTAAGCTTCAGTCGGCGGGGGGCTTTGTTATATACATGTCTGTATCTGTAGAAAGAATGGGCACTTGATGAATAAAAACACAAATAAATCTCCTTCTGACACTGTCAGTATTCTCTCTTTCCCTTCTGTTTTCTCAAGTCAGAAAATTATCACAAATTACCAGCTGTGGACTGTGATTACTTAGAGCTCAGTAATCCCATTTTGCACTCCACTTGGGGCTTAAGAAGGAGTTATACTTTTGTAGCAAAGGGTTTTCAAATGCAGATTCCAGAGCCAGACTACCTGGATTTTAATGCTGGCTCTACCACTTACCTGTGTGATGTCACAAAAGCTACTCAGCTCTCCGAGTCTTAGTTTCCTCATCGGTAGAATGAAGAGAATAACAGGACTTACTTCTGAAGAGTCTTACAAGGATGAAATTAAATAATACAGGTGTATGACTGTCTCCTACTAAGTCATAGTCAATGAAATATTTATTTTGATGGGAAAAACTATTTTCAACTTAACCTGAGAGGAATTGTTAAGATATTCTCGTCAGTGGAAATGATTCCCCCCAGAGGACATTGGGCAATGCTGGAGATGTTTTTGGTTATCGCAAGTGGGGATGCTACTAGAATCTAGTAGGTGAGAAGCCACAGATGCTGCTTAATATCTTATAGAGCAGGGAGGGGGAGGGCGGGGGAGGCAGGGTGAGCTGCAACAGGAATTATTGAACTCAAAGTGTTGACAAAGTCACTGATGAAAAACCCTGAGAGAGAACGTTTGTCTCAACATATTATAAACTCCAACATGCCAGAAGTTAAGAAATTAAAAGGGGAAATTTTCTTTTTTTTTTTTTCAAAGCCAACACCACTCCCTCTGTCATGCCTGTAAAATCAGCTTGGAGATCAAAATCCACGCTTGCGTTGCCTGCCTTCTAGACCCCTGGCTTTTGATTGATTCTT
Organism: Mustela lutreola; assembly: GCF_030435805.1. Taxonomy (NCBI): domain Eukaryota; kingdom Metazoa; phylum Chordata; class Mammalia; order Carnivora; family Mustelidae; genus Mustela; species Mustela lutreola. The sequence goes on from NC_081297.1 coordinate 121,057,198, forward strand.
TATGTTGCCTTTTAATAATTTAATAATACTTGTTGCCAGGTAGAAGCAAGGGCTGCTGTCCAGACCTCAGAACTGTCAGACAGTTTTCCTTGGATATTCTTGGGTTGACCATTTTAGTTCTGCATCAGACCACTAGAGGGGATAGAAACACTATCAATTATTCAGCTGTTGGCTACCATGAGATTTTCAGTCAAGAAAATCTTCATAAAATGCTAAATTATTTCTGAACCCTAAATTAAAAACCCAAAATATGTTTATGAGGCACCTCTGTAGGTATACAGTTTAAAAGGCTGATTCAAGTAATTACTCTAATTGTCCTCACCCCCAAACTGTAAAGTATGGTAGTAACTTAATGTCGTTTGTTAAACAGAAATCTAATAAACGACTGTTGGTGCTGTGATTAAAGGGCTGAGGCCGTTACAATGATGCTATTATGATAACATTCAATGACCATATTGACAAAACTCTTTGATGAAGATTTGGTTATGCTGTGAGTTAAATCATATCAAATAGTTAAATATGGTCTCACCCACCAGGAATTAAGCAAAAATTAAGCAGGAACTGGAACCTAAACATGAACTCCAGGTTGGAAGAAATCATGTTATTTTGCTGAACCCTGAACTAAACGCAAACCAAAATATAAATGATCACTGTCCTAAAATTATTGCCTTAGGATAAACCTGAATGGGAAAAAAATACAAAGGCATCAATAAATATTTAGATACATCTCAATTTCACATTTTCAGGTTTGGAATAGAAACACTGAGGAAAACCTAGAGGGAATTTTGTAGGGGAAGAATTAAAGAATTATTTTAAAGAGCAGAATGTCCAGCTGTTACTCCTTTCAACTAAAAACAAAATTGTGACTAGAAGCATCATTCAAGTGATACAACTTGTTCTGGTGGCATCCCCAGTTGTCCCTAATTATCTCTAAAAAGATTGCAAAATTCCGTTCAAAAATGATATTCATTTTCTTTAACTTTCATACGCTCACACACATACATAGAAACAAAAATGCTGTGTATTTTGACACAGAGCTAAAGAGCTACACGATGCTGTCAAATCTAATAAACGAGGGTAAAGGTTGATGATTCAGAAATGTTTAGATACCACACTAAACGAGATCAGATTTTAGGATTCTACATAGAATAGGGTTAATTGCATAGCTCAGGCCACTTGGTTTGAAAACTGCCTCACCAGGTAATAGTTTTGAAGTTCTGGAAATACTGTTTTAGATCTCAATGCTTCAACTGTAAAATGGCTGGAAATATCATAGCATAGTTTACCTCATTGGGTTGAAGGGGGGATTACACGAGTGAATAAAAGTACAGCACTTAGAATAGTACCTGGCACAAATTCACTCTGTATATGTGTTTTCTATTATCATCATCATTTCCTTTACTAGCTAGACCAACCCAAGCAGTATCTATACCTATTCTATTTTCGACTGGACATGTCCCCTCTTCCTAAAGTAGCACTGAAACTTTTCTTTGAAAAAACAAAACAAAACCAAAAAACAAAAGAAAAACCAAAACCAAAACCAAAGGACTGCACATATTGGGGCTTCATAGGCCTTGAGAAATAGGGAACGTTGGCTCAGTTTCGGAGGCTTCCCACCACAATCATCATAATAGAGGCAGCCCCTCATTCTTTGCTTTTCCTTTCCTCTCTGTCCCCCTCATTATATTCTCACATCACCTTTTTTTTTTTTTTTTATCAGCCCCGACCTAAGCAAACTGTGCAAATGAGGGAGAGATGTTATTATTTTTTCAAATTTTTATTTTTCCATTTAGTTACCAACCCTCAAGTCAGGCCTGAGGATAATCATACTCTATAACAGAATGAGCCTCTTAAAACCTTTGTGAGGCACCCTTTGAAAAGGTCAAGTGAATTAATGGGAACATTTTTTCCTTTTATCGGGTTCTATAAAGTTCCACCCGATGCTGACCTTGTTTCGTCCTCCTGTAACGACTGGTTAACATTAGCTTGTGATAGGACCAGATGCAAGAGGAAGTATATTCAGGAAGTTGAGAACAGAAGAAAGGGAAGAACGAAGGGCAAATCCAGAACCCGAATCTTGCCATCATGTCAGCCCTGCAGCAATCAAGTCCCTGACCTGTTGTCATGGAAACAAGACCTCTGTGTCAGACTCCCGAGGGTTCCAGGGGAAAACGCAGGCATACCTCATTCCGCACTTCATTCAGCTTCAATCAATTTCATTTCATTCAGAAAAATCCTCATTTGGGGAGGTCAGCCCCAAATCCTAAAATAGTCAAACTGTCAGATGCTCAATACATGGGGGCATAATGCCATTAAGAAAACGCACTAACCTATGTTATAATCGGCCTTCTATCATATCAGCGTACCATCAAAGTGAGACCAAGGTGCCCCCACATAAAAATTTTACATATATATAAAACTGAAAATAGGTACCACGATGTATATTTGTTTATTTTTGAAGATTTTATTTATTTATTTGAGAGACAGAGAACAAGCAGGGTTTGGGTTTGGGGAGTAGCAGAGGGAGAGGGAGAAGCTGGCTCCTGGCTGAGGAGAGATTCCAGACCAGAGCTCGATCCTAGGACCCTGGGATCATGACTTGAGCCACAGGCAGATGCTTAACCGACTGAGCCACCCAGGCCCCCCAGTACCACAATGTTCATATTAATGTCGTTTATTCCCTTTAGATTTCCTTGTCTTGATATCCAGCTCAACAGGACCTCTCTAGTTGAAAATGATTTTAAATACTTCTTTAACATGTTCTTTACATCTGCTTTTAGAGCACAGTTGTGAAGTGACTAGACTCTAGGCACAGATGGACTGGGTTTGGATCTCAGCCTTGTCACTTACTATATTACTTTAATCTAACTTCCTAACTCTCTGTGCCTCAGTTTCTTCGTGTGTAAAATAAAGATGATAGTAGTTCCTATGTCATAGGGTTCCTTGTGAGAATTAAATGAGGTAATACAAAGTACTGAGTGTCTGGCACATTACTAAAACTATAGAGGTGTTTGTCACAATAAAAATTATTATTTTGTTGTAATTATAATGATCTGATAAAAGTCTTAAATGCTCAGTTTTTATTTTAATTAATTTTCAAAAATCCTTTAATTAATTTAACTAATTTAATTTTCAAAAATTACTTTTCAAAAATTTGCAGGGCTTTAAGCACTAAAACATTACACTTTCATTATATGCAATGGTCAAATGAGTAATCAGAACATTAAAAGAAGGAAATGGTGAATCTACTTGGCAGGATTTTCTGTTTTCCTTCATTTCTTGTTTTTGGGGCATTTTCTCACATCCAATCACAGCCTAGGACAACCCCGAATGAATGAATGAATGAATGAATGAATGATGAGCAGAAGGGTATCCTGCCCACCCAGCAGCCAGGCCCATTCATTCTAATTATGGGACTAGATCGGAAATGACTTTGCAACCCCTTGAATAGTGGTGAATGGTGGGGAAGACGCTGCAGAGCAGTTTCCATCGAGCAGTTTGTAATCAAGCAAACATCATTAAGGACTTTCTCCTGGCCATATTTCCTGAGCTCTGCTTATCTGCAAGTCATCAGAACAAACAGGTCCAATGAAAGAAAACAGGGACGTACTCCCCAGATCATGGATGCTGAGAGACATGTGATCTTAAGGCCCTTGGGAGAATGTTGCACACGTCCTTTGACTCATATGAAGACAGATACAGTATGACATAGTGGAATCCTTCAGGTTGTAAATCTTTACCGGGACATGGGGTTCGTGTCACATACAAGCGTATTTAATTCACTTGAATATTTCTTTCCTATGCCACCCCGTGACATAGTTCTGACTCAGTTTCATCACCTACATCTGACCTTCTAAGAGCCTAGGGTCAGAGGGATCTGAGCAAATGAACAAATGAGTTCAGGCTCCCAGTGGCTTTTCTTCGAGATGGTCACACGTCCACCAGTAAATTTCAACTCCCCTTGAGGCAGGTCATTTCCTCCATACACATTGTAGAGCAATGACTCAGTTTTGGGTAAGGAATACAAAATTAAATACAATGAATTCCATGTTTCTCAGAAGCCTGTTCTCTGCTGAAAAGAAAGCCATGAGAAAACACGATGACAAAACAGCATGAAATATTTCTAGGGAAGAAGTAGGACATGCTACGTGAGTATGTGAGTAGGAATGATAATGGTTGGAATAGTTCACACTTATTTCTAATCAAGCACTGTTCTCCAGCTCTGCATGTACGAAAGCTTCCATCCTTATGGCAGTCTTTGCCGTAAGCTGAGGTGCTGAGAGACCAAATCACCTCCTCAGTCACATAGTTAGTGTTACAACAAGTTGAGGAGAAACATGCGACCCACCCTGGGACAATTAAGAAGAGAGATTAGAGATGAGGTAGAATATGAGATGATCCTTGAGAGATGAATATGAGTTCATTAGATAACTGTCTCAGGATGAGTATCCTAGGAGGATGAGGAAAATGTGTGCTAGTCACCCCTTTCGACCCAAAAAGAGGACCTCTGCTCTGGTGCAACTCCAGATGTGCTGCCCTCTGGAGTCTGTAGCCCCAAGAGGTCACACCCACCCAGAGCCCATTCCCACTCCTTCCAGGTCAGACCATGTGCTAGAAACTACTACCCCAGAAGTCCCTGCCCCAGCGGTTCCTGGCTCCCTTGCAGAACCTACATGGCTTCTTCCAACCCCCCCCCCCCCAGGTGGGTCAACCTGCCTGTGCACTTGCTGCCAGGGAATGGCCATTTGCAGGTGGTGTGGGGCACACCTGGAGTTGCAGTCTAGGATGTCCGCACACCCACACACCAAGTGTGGTGCGGGACAGACCGATCAAGGGGTGTGAAGAGAAGGTGGGTGGGCTGCGATGTTCTGCTGTGGAATTCTGAAGGGTCTGAGCTTTCAAAATCAAATTACTAGCTTTCCAGGTAGTGATGAAGGTATTTTTGTCCAAGATAGGGGATAGAGCGGTCCCTGGTTGGCTCGGTCAGAAGAGCATGTGACTCTTAATCTCAGGATCGTGAGTTCAAACTCCACGTTGGGTGTAGGGACTCAAAAACAGACTAAATAAATAAATGAATGAATAAATAAATGAGATGGAATATAGAATGTATTTCATATAACAGTGTGTTATCTTAGTCTATACATGTTAAAAATTCAGAAATACAGCCTCTACCCTCCATTTGTACTCAAGTCCTGGGCCCTACAAATGATAGAGGCAGATCCACCATGTGTGAGGGATGAAGATGTGAGAAAGCACAGCTTGCTCGGGAGAAGCTTCAAATAGCTTTTGGCAAAGCCTGAGCCTAGATTGCAAAGCAAAGGGTTCAGGAAAACACTTGCCTGCCTGGCAGTTTGAACTTAACTCTGAAGGCAGCAGAGATCGTTGAGGGTTTTGACCTTGGGAGTAAGCTGGCAGCAGGTTCGGAGCCCTCATAGGACAGGAACCAGTCTGCTCTGTCCCCCAAAAGAGTATGTGAGGCTTTTTCTATTCTTTCTTCTTCCCTTTGCTCCTATCCAGAAGCAGGAAAGAAAAAGAATGGTGTTATCTGTTATAGCCATAGGCATCCAGAGAGCAAAGCCTGGCACAGTTAGAAAAGCAAACATCTGGGAGAAAAAAATAGCAACCCAACATTCTTATCTGGCCTGCTCAGCTGGACAGAGCCTGAAGTCACAGACCTAGAGAAGCCAGGTGGCCAAGCTGAAGTCCGAGAGCCCATAGACATCAAGGACAGGACATCTGGGAATGGGACAAGAAAATGGGTCAGCCCTAGGTAGGCGATCAAAGAGCTACTATAAAACAAGAGACACATGGTATCCTTGGAATGAGGCTTGCTTCTTCATCTCCAAGCCTTGTAACTCTCTCAGGTACTGCAGAAAACTCTTGGTGATTGGTTATTTCCCCAAGCAGGACCGGCTGGGCAGGGGGCTCGGATCTACAGAACAGGGCTCTCGTAACATCGATCATGCATGACTGTGTGTAGCCGTAAATCATGGACACTGGACAAGCAGAATCACCCCCCCCAGTAGGTCTCTGTAGTAGATACTTATCAAACTTTATTTTGGGAATAAACTCAGAAATAACCCGACTTCCTTGTGGGAAGTTAACCTTCCACTACTGTCTGTGATTTGGGGGAAGACAACACAACTCCAACTGAACCTCCCACCAACAGGGCAAATCTCTGGATTACGGTCCCCATCGCACTTACAGGCGGGTGGGAGTGATGTGACCTAAGCTCAACCTATCAAACACTCTCCCCCAAGGCCATCAGCTGTGAGCTGCGGACGGGAGAATGTGAGAACAGTAGGGGTGCCGCAGCAGCCTCTGGGGCACCAAGAAGCAGGGATGGCAGCCACTGCCCCAAGAGAATGACCTTGGAGGAGGGAGGTGCTGCCCACCTTTGCCAAGACCCCTGTGCACTCCCTTCAATCCTGTCAATAAATCCCTAAGCGCTCCCATGTAATCAGTCATGAGTGAGAAGTTCTTGCCCCCTCAGACCAGCAAGTCAGTTTGAAACCCTGGAACTGTTGCCCAGAAGCACTCATGACAACACAGATATTCACATAATCGTGGTTTGAACTGGCGAACCAGTGGCTCCCCCATTTTTGGTTAAGTGTGCTTAGCACAATGCTGCATTCTGTTTCTATGCTCTCTCCACATTCCAGGGTGTGCTAATGGTTACAGAGCCACTTGGCGGATGGCTTACTCTGGGACAGTGGTCTCTAAAGAAAGAGGAGTTATTTTTTATGTCCCTGGGGCCCTATGATTCTGGCTACTATGGTGAAAAGTGAGGGGATGTTGATAGAAAGTCATTTTGCTGAGGCAGAGAGGGAATGCTCCATGTTCTCTCTGTCCTCGGAAACACTCTGGAGCTTGAGCAGGGAGAGAAGTCAACGCGTTGGGCGGGTGGCCGGGGTGGGTGGTGCTGGGCCGTAGCTACTGGCTACTGATCACATTTGGGCAGATAGATTGCCATTAAAAATGTCATTTTGAAAGTTAGGAAAGCATACACACATATGCAACTCAACAGATGTTCATAACCCTCCTCCTCTTCCTTCTACAGCACTCACAGGAAACACATGTCTGTGTTGTCCGAAGTCCAGTTACTAATTAGCACGTTTCAGTAGCACATTTCACGGAGGATAGGGAGGATTTCAAAGGGATTCCTTCCTTTTAAGTTGAGACAGCTGGTGCTAATTACCAAGCAGGAAAAGAATGTGCAAACAGAACATTGAGAAGCCCTCGGTGGAACAGAAGGCTGAGGGGTCTTTTGGTCCTATTGTAGAACTTTCCTCCAGTGGTTGGAAGGAGCTGCAGAGTACCTACATCTTCACCTGACGCCCCAGGAAACGGCGGTCCGGTTTCATCACCCTGCCAGCAGGTGGGAAACACAGCCCAAGAACATGGACTGGAAGGTCATTTCACAGGGTGCATGTAAATTTCACAGAGATCTAGTGGGAGCTCTTGTAGTAAACCAGCTTTCTCTCACTCAGAAAAACACAGCAAAATAAAAGTGAAGCATGGCCTCTTCCTTTCTCAGTAACCCAGGGGATCATCGATTGAAAGTTTATCTTTATAATTAAGTGTTGCTATGAAAAGAGAGCGATCCAGACACTCCAGACGAAGTGTGGCAGGGAAAAAAGGAATCTTGATTCTAATTCAGTCGTACCTGTAATGGAAAGAACACTAAAGCAAAAATCAAAAGATTTCTGATGCACACTAATTACAAGACTTGGGGAAAGTTATTTAACTTTTTTGAGCCTCAGATTTTCATCTATAAAATGAGAATAATGGGGCCTACTCCCACAGACTTTTTGTAGGAGTTTTAGAGTATGATGGACGTACAAGGCATATTTATGTGACTCTCTAGATAAAGGTATAATGTGTGTAGATCTTTGGAATGTGATTTCCAACAGAAGCCAACCAAAGTACTCTTAGTCCTTTGGAAGTGTATGAGTACCCCATTGTGGGAGTTGTTGTCCTGGGTTTTGAGGCTATCCACAAACTACAGAAAGCTTGCTGGATGACTCGCTGGGTATTAGCAGCTAACTTCACCCTCAGGAACAATTAAATGAAGACGGAGATGCAGAGTGGCTCAAGGTCCACTCTCCACAAGTTCTGAAACTCCACTGCCTCGTTTCAAACGCTGCACCACCACTTCCCACCTGTGTGAAGTGGGCAAATCACTTGACCCCAGCCATAAAAGAAGAATAACAGGAATGACACCAACTCCTGGATGGCTTCATGGTGAGGATACGTGGCAGGTAACATAGGTGTGATGGTTGGAAGATTATAACTTTTGTCTCAAAAAATACTAGTTCTGCCGTTGCAAAGACCAGGCTAGAATTATTGTGATTACAGAGCCGAGTGACAAGTTCGTTTTGCTTTATTTATCTCTTAATGATTACTATTGGCCAACACGTATACAAGGCTTACGTTACACAGCTCTCACGCACGTTCATTCAAGCAACCCTATGAGGAACAGGGTGGGATATAACCCAGGCGGAAGGCTCGCTCCTTAATCACTGCACGAATTCATGTGGGCTGGTGATCAAGGCTGGGTGGGGACGGGGCGGGGGTGGGGGGGGTGGTAAGCGAGGACTGCTTGCTGTAGTGGTAGTTTGTACAGCTGGATTTGAATCTGGAAATATTCCACGTCCTTGCTGGGCTGAGTGTCGCCCCTGCACATCACGAGGGCAAGTGTATTTCGCTGCTTCCGCATGACAGTCCTCGTGCCCCGCCTTCTCAAAGCACCACCATTCCACCATTTGTTGTTCTTTTATCTCCTCTGTTACTTCTACTTTCAGAGACTGAAAACAGTCTGAAAGATCCAGGAGGTGTTCCTCCCGACCCCCGTTCCAAATAGTCTACTCCTAAAGACAAAAATAATAACTCAGAATAATGGCAAGATAAATTCGATGCGTCGAATACCACTGAAAACCCTTTAACACCCACATTCACTGCCTGTCTGAAAAGTTGCAAGTTCTATCGTTTTCAACCAAGCCCAAAGATGTCAGTTGGCTCTTTTTGTATCAAAGAGAAAGAAATTTCTGAATCATTATGAGTGCTTTTCATTACACTTAATTTTTAGGAATAGTGCCTAGACTCGTGCCCTCCGGATCAAGGAACTCACTGAAGGGTTGTGGATTGCTCAAGTGCTGATGAACACTGTCTGGTTGATATTACACGGTATTGCCGTAAGGTGAAAATGTACCAGTTCTAGTGCAGAGACACCTTTGAACCTGGGAAAGCACACTTGGAAGATAATTAGGTAGTGGCTGACCATGCAGCAGTGGATTAAACATAAGCCAGTTGTGTGACACCAGAGGAGAAAACTGTTTCGTGTTTCAGAGGACATACAGAAAGCCTGAGAAGTGACACAAAGAGAGACGGTGACAAACAAGATGACCAAACAATGCCTTCGGTCATTTACAGAACAGAGCCCTCCCTGAGAACTCCCAGGTCATGCCGGTTTGTCCCAAACCTTCCTCTCTCTCCTTCGCTGGCTCTCTGTCAGACATTCCAGTTCTCGTCATTCATGCCCATCGCTTGCCAACCAAGTTGCTACATCCTGCATCTGGGCTCTTGGTGACGCTTGGCTTCCTCTCCAACTTTCCTTCCGTCCTCTAATAATCTGCATCTTATGATTTGCAGACACCTGACCAAAACTCATGGGCCAACTCCAAGAGTATATAGTTTCAGGGGGTGTTCTATTTATTTATTTTTCTGGCACTCAGTAGACGTCTATACATTGAACCAGTACTCTGTGTGTGTGTGTGTGTGTGTGTGTGTGTGTGTGTGTATTCCTTGAAATTAAGTTCTTGCTAGTTAATTATTCACCAGGTCTTCCACACTGACAATATTTTTCCACTGAACTGCTTGAGGATAGGAGCGATGATTTCCACATCTTTTCTGTTTGCCAATCAGCGGCTTCTCGTGCCATGTGTCCCCCTCAATAGAGGGTAAATTGTAATCCCACTACCCTCAAGTAGTCTGCCATTGAGATGGCTATAGGAAAGAGGTATAGTTCTTGGTTTTGTGACAACAAAGGGTAGAACCATCAGTAAGTACTGACTCAGCCGAGATCTTCAGAGAACATCCACTTAAATTCTAGAAGCAGATGTAAAGCTTCAGGATCCCAGTTGATGTGTGTAAGGCCAGCTAATGTGGTGGTTATAAGCACGATTTGGGGACTCCAACTCTCCATCCTCTGCCATTTAATAGCTGGTTGAGCTAATTAACCTCTTAAACCTCAGCTTTCACTTCTAGGGGATAAAGATAATCATAGTATTCAACTCATAGAGTTTTTTTTATAAAGAAGATAATATAGATAGTATAGCACCTGGGACAGAGAAAGCCCCCAATAAATGCATGCTATGAATAGCATGATGAAAATAATTAACCAAGAAGTCAAATACATTTGAAAGACACAACAGACTATTGCTAACGATAATCAGTGTACCCAGTTTGGAAGTTTAACTTTTACAAATACATATATTGAGTAGTTAAGGTATTTATTCATAATTAACAGTCCTAAATGTTAAAAGCTGTGTGGCAGGGGTGCCTGTGTGGCTCAGTGGGTTAAGCCTCTGCCTTCAGCTCAGGTCATGATCTCAGGGTCCTGGGATCCAGTCCCGCATCGGGCTCTCTGCTCAGCAGGGAGCCTGCTTCCTCCTCTGTCTCTGCCTGCCTCTCTGCCTACTTGTGATCTCTCTCTGTCAAATAAATCAATAAAATCTTAAAAAAAAAAAAAAAAAAGCTGTGTGGCATCCGGGTATCACCAGGGCTTTATAGTCATACAGATATGGGTAAAAATTCTAATTTTCCACTTACAAGTGAAATGGCACAAGACAAGTTGGATAATGTCTTGAAATTTGTTTCTTCATCTGATATGAGGGAAAAAAGGCAATTCTGACTTTGCAAGATGGTTATAATCTCATATAAATCATCTAGCAGTCAATGAGTGACCCCTGTCATCATTTCTGAGCTCTTTATATTCCTGATTATTGTAAGGGGCAGAGCTAAGCAATTTTCAGATAAATCTGTAGCAGAACATTTCACAGAGCTCTGCCTCTTCATCTCCCTAGTAGCATTCTCTCAGGATTAAGAGGCGAGTATTTCTTTGGGAACAGACCCATGTGGGAGAGCTTGGAGTAGGCAATTTGCGGACTCATTTTCTATCGTGTTGGCAGAATGTGGGCTGTCATCACAGGCTGGGCATTGTCTTGCTTCCTGCAGTCTTACACTTGCCACACTGTGGCATGGTGTTATTTTCATCTCCACGATGGGCTGATTATAAGGTAAAGCTGTGCTGCCGGACCAGCATGCCAGGTGCCTGCTCTAATAACTCCAAGTGTTATTACTTAAAAAAAAAAAAAGAGAGAGAGAGAATGAGAGAGAGAGAGAGATGTGGAGGGAAAACAAAGAGGCAACAAGCAGCAAGCACCTCAAACCTCACCACAAAGAGACCAGATGTTGCTAGAGGGCATTTTGTTTGGATGAGTTCTGCCTCATCTTCCCTGGGATCAGGTAGGAATTCCACCAATGCCTTCCCAAGGCAGTAAAACTGACAAGTGTTTAGAAACATCTGGAGCCTGGAACCAAGGAGCGTCCCCTTTCCTTCTCTCCATTGAGAAGGCAGTGAAATGGCACCGAGGAGATATACGCAAAGCTATGAAAGGGCCAAACTAAAGTTATAGGTAATTCAATGCATGCTTTCCCTATATAAGGTATAGGATTGGGGCCATTCACTCATTATTCCAAATCTCACTAGGAACTAAAAATTTCAGGGGATATAATTATGACAAGGACAAACCTACACACAGTGTCTTTGACCTCAGGAGGCTTCTCGTCTAGGGATTTAACAAACAAAAAAGCAAAAGGCAAGCAAACAAACCACACATAATTACCAATTAAAATAAGCTTTACAAGGAAAGATGAGAGAGAATCACAAGGGAAGGATACTTATGGCAGGAAAGTCACCTGAAGGAGCAGTCATTTAAGCAGAGATAGAGGGCTTGATAAGCTGAGGGAAGAGGTTGTGATAGACCCAGAGGCCATTGGGAACTGAATGGGATATCAGGCCTCAAGAAGAGTAAGTCACGGGGAGAGACGCAAAGATGAATGTGGAGAAATAGCTAAGGGCCTGCTCATGGTGACCTCTGAGTCATGATTCATATTGTCAGTAGAACAGAAACCGTTGAATAGCTTTTATTTTTATTTTATTTTATTTTTAAGGTTTTATTTATTTGAGAGAGAGAGAGGTCATGAGTGAGGGGAAGGACAGAAGAAGAAGGAGAAGCTGACTCCCTCCTGAGTGGGGAGCCTGATATGGGGCTTGATCCCAGGACCCTGAGACCATGACCTGAGCTGAAGGCAGATGCTTAACTGACTGAGCCACCCAGGTACTTCCACTGAATAGCTTTTAGAAGGAGAAAGACATGATGTGATTTAGACCATCTATCATAACAATCAGAGGATAGGCTCATGAGACAGATTACTGAGATTCAGATCTTGGCTCAATCATGGATTAACTGGGTGACCTTAAGCAAATTATTTTGTTTCCTTATCTATAGTAAATAATAATAATAATGATGATGATGATGATGATAGTGTTTATTCCCTTGTTTTGAGGCTTAAATGAACAATTTCCTGGGAAACCCACAGGACACCCATCTATGGTCATTTGTCATAGCAGCCCCAAACTAACTAAGACAATCTACAAAATAATTTTCAGTTTTTAAAGGTCATTGCTTTTGCTGCTGTGTGGACAAAGGATGAAACACAAGAAAAAGTAGAAGCAGGAAGACACACTGAGAGGGTGTGTTTGGTAATACAGGCTGGAAGTACTGAAGGCCTGAAGTGGAGATGATGAGAAGGAGATGGATATCAAGATATTAGTTTGGGCATGAATAAATTGGACTTTCTAATACATTGGGTATAAAAGTGAGGGGAAGGGCATCTGGGTGGTTCAGTTGGTTAAGTAACTGACTCTTGATTTGGGCTCAGATCACAGTCTCAGGGTCATGAGATAGAGCCCGGCCTCAGGCTGCAGGCTCAGCAGGGAGTCTGCTTGAAATTTTCTTTTCTCCTCCCTCTGACCTTGCCCCCATGCACACACATGCTTCTCACTCTCTTTCTCTCAAATAAATAAATCTTAACAAAATGTGAGGGGAAAGTAGATCAAGGATATAGCTTAGGCTAGTTACACTAGCTGAAGGGTGGCAACAATTCAAACATCCATCAATGGTTGAATAGACAAACAAATTGTGGTATATACATATGATGGGATATTATCTAGCCATGAAAGGAATGATACACTGAAACACTCTACAATGTCAATGAACCTCCAAACACTATGCTAAGTGAAAGAAGGCAGACACAAGAGATCACCTATCGTATGATTACATTTATGTGAAATACCTAGAGTAAGAAAATCCATAAAGACAGAGAACTTATTGGTGACAGCCAGAAGCTAGAAGGAGGTGAGGATTGGTAATAATTACTTAATGGGTACAAGGTTTTCTTTCGGGGTGAGGGCAATGTTTTGGAACTAGATAGAGAAACATCACGATTATACTAAATGTTGGCAAGCTGTTTACTTGAAAATGATTAATTTTATGTTATGTGCATTTCACCTCAACCTCTTTCTTTGAAAAGAAAGAATAAATCTTGGGGATCCTGTCTGTCTTCTGACTGAGAAGTATATGACTATTGATCTCAGGGTTCTGAGTTCAAGCCCCATGACAGGTGCAGAGATTACTAAAATAAATAAATAAATAAATAAACTTATGAAAAAGAGAAAAATAACACTCTTTAAAGGTCACCTGAGTGGCTCTGTCAGTAAATATCTGACTCTTTGGCTCAGGTCATGATCTCAGGGTTGTGAGATTGAGCCCTGCGTCAGGCTATGTGCTGGGGGGAAAGCCTGCTTAAGATTTTCTCTCTCTCCTTCTGCCCCCACCTCTTAAAAACAAACAAACAAATAAATAAATCTTAGATCTTGTCTCATCAACTGGATGAAGAGTTGCTCGAGATCAAGGAGCTCAGTGTTCTGTTCTGGGACATTTGAATATGCAATGTTCATAACTCATATAAAGGTATAAGAAATAAGTTAGCTATTCAGTTCTGGGAATCAGAGGAGATGTCAGAACTCAATGCATAAAATTTAAAACAGTGGAAATAGAGGGGATAAGTAAGGAGAGAATTCAGGCAAAAGACAAGATAATAGGATAAGCAGAGAAATGCCAACACTTCAGAAGAGAACCCAACAAAGGAGATTGAGAATTAGAATAAAATTAAGAAAATAATCCTGAAAGCCAAGAGATGAGCATACTTAACGAAACTCTAAAAAAAAAAAAAAAAAAAAAAAATAGAGTGTCAGCTTGAACAAATATTGCTAAAAAGCCGAGTTAAGATGAGCAAGGAAGAAGTTCATTGGATATGAAAACCTGAAGAATGTTGTTGACCTTACCAAAAAGGGTTACAGATAGAAGAAGTATAGAAGCACTTGTACTGGGTTGAAGAGTGGAAGAAAGATGAGGGGGTAGAAGCAGTGTGTCTGGATACTCGGGAATAGGGTTATGAAGGAGAACAGAAAAATAGAAAGGGAACTGAAACAGTAAGGTATGGTTATGTGAAAAAAAAAGTCTTGGAAGGTGGGGAATACTAGGCTATGTTTATATGATGATGGGAATGATTAAATAATCAAATGTGAATGTCCAGAGAAAGCATGAATGAGTCAAGGAGCAGGTTAGACCTTCAATACCCCAAGAGATAATGGGATCCAGAGAAAAAGTGGAGAAATATCCCTTCTTGGAGGAGGAAGAACACTTCCCTCAATGTGGAGGAAGAAGTATTGGGACACAGATGTACCAAACTGACAGGTTTTGTGGTGGGAAGACGAGTGAGTTCATTTCCAATGACTTCTATTTTCTCAATGAAGTATGAGTCTGGGTCATCAGTAGGAGGAGGATGTGTGGGAGGTTTAAGGAAAAAGGAGATGATATGGCACAGTCATCTCATACAGATGAAGAAATTTAATAGAATTTCTGAGCTGTCCTGCTTGAGGTTTCTGAATTCTGAATCAGTCATCTTGGCTTTGTGATTTGGGTCTTGGGTTTGAGCAAGGGTCAAGCAGGGAAGAGTCCTGCAACCTTAGAATAGCCTTTATGATTCAACCCAGACCTATCATCTTCCATTTCCTGCACATTGGCTAGTGACCACTGAAGGAAGTTCAATAAGCCCATCTGTTAAATATAGAATGAGAGAAGCATCAGCATCAATGCATTTTGTGCCTGGACAGCTGCCAGCAGTATTAATAAGGTTATGTCCAAATCCTTAGTCCAATTAGCCAACACATCCAGTAAGAAACAGACTTTTAGCCATGCGTGTGCTGCTGATTGGGAAGGGTTGCCATGAATATCACCATATTAAAAAGACCAAAGTTGTCTCAGGAGCTAAAGTGAAGGCTCATTAGTTCAGTGTAGCATACGTCTGGGTTAAAGACAAATGATAGAACAAATGTAAAGAATGGCAGGTGTGTTTCTTTCCAAATAGACTGTGATCCATCTATGTGAGCCTAAGTTGTGTCAAAATAATTTCCAAGTAAGTGGGGTCCAAGTTAATTATCTGTAAAAGGAAAGTGAGAAAAGAAAAAAAGAGCCTATAGAGTCTAGTGAAATCACTAAAATAGAAAGTAGGATAAGAAGAAAGGATGGGTGGGGTGCCTGGGTGGCTTAGTGGGTTAAAGCCTCTGCTTTCAGCTCTGGTCATGATCCCAGGGTCCTGGGATCGAGCCCCCCATCAGGCTCTCTGCTCAGCGGGGAGCCTGCCTCCCCCTCTCTCTGCCTGCCTCTCTGCCTACTTGTGATCTCTCTCTCTGTCAAATAAATAAATAAAATCTTTTTTTAAAAAAAGAAGAAAGGATGGGTTTTAATGTCAGAAAAGACTTTTACATGGATTGATTGAACAAGAAAAATTGCAGCAACTGATGCTCTTATTATGGACCAGAGGACTCTTCTGCTCCTCCTTTGGGAGTTTACCTGCCTCTAACTTTCATCACATCATTTAGCAAGGCTCATATGTTGTCCCCTGCTCCTCACCATCTGTCCACACCTACTCCTTCAGGAATCCATTCTATCCTCTCCTCGTGATGCTTCAGGTATTGATTTAACAAAGTCTCCAGGAAGACCTTCCTATATGCCACTCAGCCTTATTTATGTCCTGCCTTCTATGGAGTATGCTTTCTTGAGAATGCTTATTACTAGTAGAATTATATTTGGGGGAGTGGGTAATTGTTTAATTGCTGCTTAGGTCTGCTAACCGCTGTATTCCCAGTTCTTGGCATACATCCTAATCCACAGAGACCAGGACATAATTGTGGGAGAAAAGAAAGAGAAGAAGGAATTTTTAAAGGGAAGGAAGGAAGAACAACAGAAAGGAATAGACATCCCTCAACCTACAAAGCTTTTCTCCTGCCTTTAAATTCATAGGAAATTGTTTCTATGTAATACCTCGATATATACTATTCTGATACTTCTACTTAATACCTCCATATATACTACTCCGATACTTCTTCTCTTGTATTTTCTAACATGCAAATACTGCATCCACAGAAAATATGTAAATGAATAAGACTTAAACCATTTACAAGTAAGGATGTAAGAAATACCGTTTGCTAAAAGTGGCATCAAACAGAGCCTCAAACGTGCTGATTATTTGTCATGAATCCTTTAGGGTTTTATCTGAAATATTCTTGAACATGGACCTTTCTATGGAATAATATAATTCTTATATGGTCTGATTCCACATAAAAGTAGCAAGGGCTTCCTTCTTAGTTTTCCTCCCTCTGCCATTCCCTCTCTTCATGATTTTAGCTCCAGCAATTCTGAACAGCCCATAGTTCTTCAGAGGCTTTTCCGTTCTTCTGACTGCCATGTTTCTTGCTCAGGACCAATTTTTAGTCACTCTGTCGTACCCAAATCATGGTGTGAGGCCCCTATTCACCGCAAGACTATGTTTTCTCTCATCTCTGTATTCCCAGGGCTTAGTGCATGGATTGAAATCTAGCAGCTACTCAGTAAACACGAACGAGTTGTTGTTCATTATGAAGCTATAGCTTTTAGGATTTCACAGTCTTCACTCAGCCTTCCTGAAGGTTCTTTCCAGGTCAATTAATGTAATCTATAAGATGCCCACATTACAAGGACATAATACCTACCAGAAATAGACTTCACATTAAACCGTTTTTTACTGTAAGTTTTTCTTGATTAAAGGTGACAGAAGGTAGCTAACATACCTGCGGTGAGCACAGCAGTAACATGCGGACTCGTCAAATCACTATGTGTACACCTGAAACTAATGTAACATTATGGGTCAAGTATACTTCAACCAAAAAATAAAATTAATTAAAAAATAAATAACTTTATCTTGATTATATAAGCCTGTGTCAGATATTTTACAGACTCATCCATTCCTACAAAAACTACATTCAAGAATAGCATGCCAATTTTATTCACAGAAAATGGAATCAGCTTCAACCACCCAGTAAGAAAAAAAAATGACATTATCTTGAAGATATCGCATGCTTTAATACAAGGAAAGGTTGACATATTTTATTTCTCCCCGCTGTTCTTTTTCTTCCTCGTCCCCTTCCTCATGTCCTACCATTTTTCCTTCCTTTGTTCTTTCCCCTTCCTCTTGTGTTCTCTAACTGCCTGAGACACATAGGACTTGCTTAGATCTACTCAGAGCAACCTCGGGGATGATGTTTACTAAATCCTTTCCTAACATGAGGGCTTAGGCTGCTGGTGCTACAGATTGGAAATGTAAGTTTGTGTTCTTAGGTCCTCCATGACCCCAAATCAGAAAAGAACTGCATTTGTAAGACTGGAGACCTTCTTTATCTTTCAATAACCCCCACACCATTCTTAATATCAAATGCAAAGAACAAAAACAAAAACAAAAAACAAAAAAAAAAAAAAAAAAAACAGATGGAGGAAGGAAAGGAAAGGACAAGCTAAAATAGAGAATCAAGAGGATTTTCTTCCGGGACGTTATAAATAGCATGGAGGAGTGAATAAAACTTCAGTTGACAGCAAAAACCTACAGAGCGAAGGTTGGGAAAAGGCAGTTAAGAGCTGTGATAATGTCGACTGAAGACCTAGCAAAAGGGCAGGATGTCCTCCATCCATAGGGAAGGTGCACGCTGAGCCATTGCTAGGGGGAGCCATCCTCAGGGAAACTGACTCAGTGATGCCAGCAATGGTGTGTGGGCTAAGCAAAGAATTACGGTAAAGAAAATGACTACTCAAACTGTTGTGGTGCCAACAGCACTTACTGGCACCTGTAGTCAGAAAAACTCGCTCATTCACCTTTTCAAGTGTTATTTATGAGGCATCTATTCTACCTAGTCCCTAAATAAGCACTTTTTCCCCAGATTCTCATAACCTTATATTTAGAGTGTTCCCAAATGGTTTTTTCCCCTCTAATCTCTCCCTGTTCCAGTCTGTCCTGCTCATGAAGTCCAGGAAATTCCTCCTCCTACACAAAAGTGGCTATAAGCACAGGCTCTAGAATTAGACTTCTCAGGTTCAGATCCTCACTCCAGAGCTTATTATCCTTCAATCTTGGGCAAAGTAGCTCAACTCTCAGAGCCCTCATGCATCAGTCAGCCTAGACTAAGGAACAGAAACAAATGTCCTCAAATCTCCATTGATTTAGCAATCATAGCTTGCTTCAGGCTCATGTTCATGTCCATCATAGGTTTGAGGCTATGCTTTGCAATCATCTTATTCTGTGACTCAGGCTAAAAGTGCAGCCTCATCTAGATCATGTTGGTGGTGGCCAAGGAAAGCCATGCGGTGTTCTGAAAGCTTCTGCAGATTCCTTGCTATGAAATAACTTCATTCTTTCCTCCCTAATGCCATACTCACCATCCCTCACTCATCTACAAACGTTTAGCCCTGCAAAACCAAAGTACCACTTGCTGTCTTCCACCAGTAATTGTTTGAGATTTCAGATACAGTTGGCTTAATTAATATAGAGTATTGAATCTACCCAAGGAAAACAGGGCTTTCTACAAAAAAAATGTCTTGCTTGTAAAATAGAACTAAGATACCAAGACCCTATTGTTACCTTAACTTGAACAAGTTACCTCCCACACAGGAATGACATGGAAGAAAAACCACCTAAGCGCCTTCATATTCTCAATGAATATACCCACACATCTTCACAAATCCTCACATTTCCAAATGCCTTTTTTAAAAAAAGACTTTATTTATTCATTTGACAGAGAGAGACACAGTGAGAGAGGGAACACAAGCAGGAGGAGTGGGAGAGGGAGAAGTAGGCTTCCCGCAGAGCGGGGAGCCCAATGTGGGATTTGATCCCAGGACCCTGGGACCATAACCTGAGCTGAAGGCAGACACTTA
The DNA here is from genome assembly GCF_030435805.1 of Mustela lutreola. Lineage (NCBI taxonomy): Eukaryota > Metazoa > Chordata > Mammalia > Carnivora > Mustelidae > Mustela > Mustela lutreola. The sequence continues at coordinate 121,076,628 of NC_081297.1, forward strand.
ACGACTGAGCCACCCAGGCGCCCTCCAAACATCTTTGTAGCATATCAGCTATTTCATAAAATCCATCTAAGTATAATGTCATGAAAGGAACAGCACTTGTGACGGTGAATAAAAAACCAGCAACATCTCATAGAAGAATGACAGTCAGTACAGACATTAAGCCCCAAACCCCAAAAGTTCACACAATAAATGTTTATTTCCTGTTCTCATCGCCATCTAATGTGGGTCGGTGGTGGCAAGGGGTGAGAGGGGACTAGGAATTCTGCTCAACACACTCATTCAGGAGCCCAGACTCCTTCCATTTTGCCACATTATTCTCTCTCTCTCTCTCTCTCTCTTTTTTTTTTTTTACAAAGTTGGTTTTTTTTTCAGCATAACGGTATTCATTGTTTTTGCACCACACCCAGTGCCCCAAGCAATCCATGCCCTCCCCAATACCCACCACTTGGTTCCCCCAACCTCCCACCCCCCACCCCTTCAAAACCCTCAGGTTGTTTTTCAGAGTCCATAGTCTCTCATGGTTCACCTCCCCTTCCATGTCCCTCAAATCCCTTCTCCTCTCCATCTCCCCATGTCCTCCATGCTGTTTGTTATGCTCCACAACATTATTCTCTTGTATCCTTAGAGATCTCTCCATTTAGCTTTGAAAGAGAAGGTGCTTAAGGGACCACATTTGGGACATGTTAAGACCTAGGCTTAAAGGGGTGCTGGGTGGCTCTGTGGGTTAAACATCTGCCTTTGGCTCAGGTCATGATCCCAGAGTCCTGGGATCGAGCCCCACATCAGGCTCCTTGCTCAGCAGGGAGCCTGCTTCTCCTTCTCCCAGCTCCTGCACTCTCTGGCTATCTCTGTCTCTCAAATAAATAAATAAAATCTTAAAAAAAAAAAAGTCCTAGGCCTGGAAAGAATGTTTTTATCACTTCCCCCACATTCACCGAGCACAACTCTGACACAGAGCTGCGTCCAACTGCAAAGGAGCCTGGGAAACGTTGTCTAGCTGAGTGCCAAAAGGAAGGCAAGGAGGGAAAATAACCAGCCGGACGTATCACAGTGACCTAGGCTCTTTCCAGCTAGGTGACCCGAGTCGGTACACAAGTTTTAAAGTCCATGATTCAAATACGCGAATTTACAGAATCAGAAATTACAGCGAGTTCTGTACATTTGTCCTCAAGGGCCATGTAGCTTTGGAAATGGCAAATGTCTGTTTTGCTATTATAAAGCACCATTCTGATACAAATTGCTGAATCATTACCTGAAGCCGAGGAGTCTGATCACCGAAACAAGCTACTTGTAAGGTAACAAGTAGAAGAGAATAGACATTCAAACACTCTCTTGCAGAACAAACACAGAGAGACAGAGCACCATCATGCTATACTTTGTGCAAACACAAGAACTCCTCCCACAGAGGTTGACATAATGGAGAAAGGAAGAAAGAAGTGAAAGGATGTGTACACACGGAATTGAACCAAATCAAATATTTTGGGATACGCTTGACTACCTGCCCTGATAAGGAATAAGATGAATTCATGAGATTTTCCTGGCCTCACAGTCAATAATTGTCAGAAAATTGTCAGACCCAAGATGGATGACATCATGTAGGGCAAATGAAGATCATTTCCTTCTACATTGATTGGTGCTTGGGTTTTGTTTATACCCTCGCTGCCTGGGCCATGTAAGTAACCAGATATTGTAGATTTGAAACAGGCTTTCCATTTGCATCACTGGGCAATGAGTGCAGCCAACAGGAAGCCCAGTGATTCAGATAACTTGTTTTAATTGAAATCAATACCAACACAAGCAAAACTGCCTGCAATGGCAGTGCTCTGATGGGATATTTTCATGGCCCCTGCCAATAACAACTGTTATCAAGAATGAACTATTAACTTCAACAGTGACTCATAGTGCTTTCCAGGAGGAAAATTAAAAAAAAAAAAAAAAAAAAGTTTTGGGCCAGTGACAGTTTTCAGTTAGGGGGAAAAGAAAGTGAAATTTTACTTCTTCAGGTCTCTGTTAAGTTTCAGTCATAAACTCAAATTCAATCCCAGCTTGGGCTTCTGTTAAATGGAAAGGGACCATTAGCCACTCTAGTCCCTCTCCGGCCAGCTTTTCTCCGTTCTTTCTTTTCCACGCTCACTCTGGTCTGGTGAGAAACAGAATAATTATGATAATATTTATCAATTCTAGGTGCAGGGTGATATTGTAGTTCAGGGGTCAGCAAAATTTGTCTTTCAAGGGCCAGATAGTAAGTATTTTAGGCTTTGTGAGCCCTACTATCTTGATCGTGACTATCCAGTTCTGCTGAGGTAGTGCAGATACATAGACAGTACATCATGAATGGGTGTCCTTGTGCCCTAATAAAACTTTATTTATAAAACAAGCAATAGGCCAGATTTGGCTTAGAGGCCATAGTTTGTGGACCCTGGTCTAGACTTTATATGCATCTTCACTGAGGAAGGTATTACTATTCTTATTTTAGAGATGAAGTTGACACACCTCAAATCTTCCCCTCTAGTTACGGGCAAGGTTATGCCTCACACCAAAGCAGCCTACACTTTCCCCACTTTGCCACTCTAGTGCCTGACTACAGAAGGTAGCCAGATAACCTGTGAATGAGCAAAAACTACACTCCTGGGCCTGATTATTTACAAATGCAGCTGCCAGTTTGCAGAGATGTCCAGTTCTTGCCTCTTGGTGATCCAGTGTTGATCTGACCAAATTTTCATGATACAAAATCCATAAGGAGTCAGATGCGACATAAAATAAGCTCTGTAATGTAAACTCCTGAAATAAACTACTAAAATAAATTTTCCCTCTGTGGCCCCTGGGACTTCCCATTCAATATTAAAAAAAAAAAAAAATCAAGAATTGGGTCAGATTTGAAGGGTACTTGAGAATTAATTGGATATATCACAAGTAACGTATTTAGAACATTCATGTGTTGAACGCCTATATTCCCAGGACCTTGCCCAGCACCTGACACATGGATGGGAAGTCCTTAAGAAATATTTGTGCTGTGTCTTCATGGAATATTGGTGTAATGAAAGTAAATATTATTCCTGCTCTCTGAAAGCTGATGTTCCAATAGAAAAGACACACACACACAAACACATCCTGTAGTCTGCCCTGCATTCTTGCTTAGAATGAAAAGAATTTAAAACTGCTATCGTTGTCCAGAAGAGTAAACAGAGTTTAACTCTTATCCACAAGTGTATCATCATCAAAGCTGGCTTTTGAAACTTGAGTAGGATTAGGTAGGTGGAGAGGTTGGAGGAAAGGCATCTCGGGCAAAGGAGACGTCGTGAGCAAAGACAGGGTGAGGGGAAAAGGTGGCACATTGAAGTAGAATAAAAGTTGTGTGCTTTGACTGAAGCATTGAACAGGAGAGGGGGATAGTGAAAGAAAAAGTAGGTTGAGAGAAAGTAGGACTTGAATAATGACAGAAAGATTTTGAGATAAAACCTAATGATGGGTAGTGTATCTCCAAACGGAAATTAATCTTCTCCAAAAAACAAAGTTATTTCCTAACTCAAAAAGAAATCGCTAGGAAAAAATGATGCTGAAATTGTAGTAGGACAGACAACACTGTAGTCTTGTGGTGGAAGAAATGATGTCACTAAACAATTAACTGTAAAATTAGAATATTCGTTATTTCGAATATTCTCGATGTATGAATTTACATATCTTCTAATTTAACTTATATCTCAGGAGGTAGTATAACCTCAAGAGATGGGAAGTGACTCTGTTTTTCTCACTGTTGTGTTCTCACCACCTAGCACAGTGCCTGGTATGAGCAAATGTTCAATAAATATTTCAAGAAGAAATGTAGGAAGTAATACTGTCCTTCATTTTGATAAAAATAAGGGTTTTTTGTTTATTTGTTTGTTTATTTCTTCGTGTCGGTAAATATATGTCAACACTTTGAAAGCCAATTAGGAAATTCACTAATACACGTTCTATTTAAACACAAACTGAGACAATAAACATCCCTTAGGTTGAGATCCTTGCCTTGATTTTAGTATTGATTGATAAAAGAATCATTTAAGCCTGGGTTCTTATTTTAAAACCAAAACCCTTTGAATTTAGCCATTTGTGAGAGGGCCGTATAGTTCATTATTTTCTGATATCTACAAATAATTTTAACACAGAGAGAATCCTCTGCTTAAATCAAAATAATGACTATCAGCCTTCTAATCATTCTTCTGTCCCCTCCATCACTGCCTGCTCCTGTCTGACCTAACTCTAGAATCTTCTCCTTCAAGTATGATTGTATTTTTAGCACTTTGTAATTCCAGACTAATTGGTCATTTTAAATTAAAATATTTGCCAAATCATCCTTAGCCATATCCTAGCAAAAATATGACAACAACATAAGGTAAATTATGGCCTGCAGTCTAGAAGGTTTTTGTGGGAATTCCTATGTCTGTCTGAGCTGGTCTTTGGGGTCTAGACTGAGGGAAATCACTGCCTACATTTCCTAATCACTGAAGCTAAAGCAGGATTTCCGTGCCAAGTAGGCAAAGCATAATCCTTAGAGACACTCCTGCTGCAGAGTAAGATGATGAAAGCCCCAGATGGTGGCTTGTTATTTCCATACAGCATCGGCAAGTGTCCAAGGTCGACCAGGAATGAAACCAAGGCATGACAATGGTAAAGAGCAGTACATATTTCGTGATAAATTCAGGAAGCTTTTTCTTTTTCTTTTTCTCTCCTTCCTCTCCTCCTCCTCCTCCTTCTTTCTTCTTCTTTCTCTTATTTGAATCACCTATTGTGTATTTAAGTAAACATTTCTTGGTGGTAATGGTTGTGATGGTGGTGGATGTCATCCCACAGCCCTATAAGCAGGGCTGAGATTATTAAAGTGGCTGTCTGAGCAGTGTGGCTTTCAAACCTGGAGGTGGAAATTAAATGGCATTTATGTAGCAGAGCTGTAGGGATAATTAGTAATTCAACACACAGCCATTCAGGGCAAGGTCAACAGGAGGAGTAACATAGCATCATATGATAACCGTTTAATGGGTGTGTGAAATGAGTGGGTGGTCTAGGCTTGGCTCTGTACAGGTACTGGTTCCCACAGTCCTGGGCTCAGGAGAGGGTCTAGAGTTCAACTGCATACAAAGAGTCACACAGACAGCTCTGGCTAAATACAGTTAGTTGCAAAAATCCCATTAGACCAGAGGCTGGAGCTCCTTCTGGATAAATAAAGTCATTCAGTGAAGCTACAAATGTGTGACATTTTAAGCACACTGACCTAACTAAATTATACCAGTTAGTATAATTTTTCAACTTGAGTAGTTTTTCCATTTCTATGCCACAATATTGTGAAAAAGGCTGGGCAAGTGTTATTCCTAAGGAAAATGAGATGTTTGGCTAGAGGACAGAAAGTCTTCTTGTTGAAGTTCTGCTAGCAGGAAAAAATAAAAAACAACTGGTAGTTCACGAGAAATGCTCTGGAGTGGCCCGACACCCCAGGAGTTCATGAGATTGTTAGGCAGACCTTGGTCATTTCTAGCTGTGATGTTTTCACCCATCCTTTGCCCCAACTAGATTCATGAAGGTATCCGTTTGGTACCCAGGTTAAAATGGGCTGTGCAAAGCTTGAGCAAACAAAGCCAGAAAAGAGAGAAACTACTAAATGCCAATCATGGTATTACGCATCTTTAAATGGGCTATGCATTCCATCTTTTCAGTGTTTCAAAGTAAGTATGGTTAACCACATATTACAGAAAAGAAAAAAAAAAGAAGAAAGAAAACATTTTCCCCAAATTTACACAACTAGTAGCTCTTAGAGTTAGAAGTTGAACCCAGTTTCCTCTAGTACCAAAGCGTATGGTTTCCTATTACACAATACTGTCCCTTGAGCACAAAAGACCAACATGTTGCCCATCTCAACTCAAGAATTCTCTTACTTCCTCCTAATTTCTTGTATCAATGACATGATCTTATCCTCTGCTCATGGTTCAATCAAATCTTAATCAATATGACCTTGAACAAAACCCAATCCTATGACTGTAATATGCTTCCTCAGGTTCAAGGATACTTGGCCACGGGTAATCCAAGAATAGGGCATACGTCAAAAACATTTCCCTGTCCTTGCTTACTCAATCAAAAAGGCCCAGCTTCCAAATAGTCCATAACTCTCATGTGTTTAACTATAAATCAGGACTGATAGTATAATAATAACAAGCAAAATGGGTAACATTAACTGCAAGTATGCATGCACCAGTGACATCATTCAGAATCCTGTGATAATCTTATGAGAAGGGCACTATTAGATCCTCATTATATGGAAACTTTCTCTTAAAAAAGCTTAGAACAATTTGCTTTGGATAACCCAATTAGTAGGTAGCTGAGCTGGGATTCAAATTCACATTTTAAATCATTTCTAAATTCAGAGCTTAGAAAAAAATCACAAGAATATTTTTCCTGTCGATCAGTGACAAGATGTCCCAATGGGGTAGGTACTATCCTTCCTGTCACAACTCAAGTGCACTCTTGAGCCCCAGGAAAGGACTCTGAGGAAGAGTAAACAGCTGTCTTATTCCAGTCTGCTCACCCTTTCTGCTAGAAGAAATCTTACAGAAATTGGGAGCCAAAAGTAATACCCAAGAAAAGGAGAGGGGACAGGCACTTTTGAGGAAGAAAGAGCTTAGTAACAAAATCCTTTCAAAAATGTCTCCGAAGGATTTACATGCATGTATACAGTGATCCGAAGTGATCACAAGTAAAATTCAAATATTGTGCTTGTCAGAACCTTTTACTTACATAGAGATAGAATTTGTACAAAACATAACAGATACAAAACCAGAGTTCTTTCCCTCTGTTTTATTTTCCAACAGCCAGCTCTCCAGAGCACCCCATCACAGGTTTACCAATGGTACTAACCCATGACTTTTTACTGAATTTCAGCAAGCCCACAATCTCTACACATTCACCTAAGGCTATGAGGCAAATGACAAACTACATTTTACTTCCAAGTACGAGCATTCCAGTTTCTCTGACATTGTTTAACATGTATTGTCCTTTGAGCCTTTCGTTACAACAGAATACAATGATAATCTCTTTGCCTACGTGGAATCAAGATATAATTCTTAAACAACAAAGACTGTAATTGTATTAGCGGCACAATGAGTCACCCTATCACTTATATCCTGAATAAATGTGAGATGCATCTGTTGAAATGGAATCCGTGGGCTCCCTTTAATGGGCCAAATGTCTCCAAGGACAGAATAGGAAGTGATCCAGCTGCTTAGGCTACAGAGCTTTTGTCCTTGAAAGAAAAAAAATCAGGAAAACATTATATAAAAAATAGATGTACACGCTTTACCTTGGGAAAAGATGCACAAAGCTTAATTAAAACACTGATCATTTGACTGTTTATGATTCTATTTATTCCTCACAGGGGGTCCAGCAAGAGTGGATTTTCCTCCTTGGAATGTTCCTCAAAACTCTGATTTTCAAACTTTTTCACGGTCCCTTCAGGGAGACAAGAGATATATCATTTAGCTGTCCTAACTTTTCTGATTGCTACTGGAAAAAATCACAAAACAGAGCAAAAGTAACCTCATCAAGTGAATGGAAAAAAGAGTATTGTTGCTGATAAGACACCAAGGGAAGAGATGAACAAAATGCCCCATAGTATAAAACACTAAAATATAGCATAAAAATTATTGTACGCAGGGGAAACAACTCAGCTCCCTAAAACCTGCTCAGGGCACACACGAATGGCCTTGGGCGGTCTTACAAATGCCCAAGGACCATGACGGGACTACTTTGCAAAAGGAAAGAGAATTTTCCTCATGAAAAGAAGTTGTCTTAGAAGTTGAGGAAGGGGGGCGGGGGAATATGTGTTCTAGAAAGGAAATAGTCATTCCAACTCTCCCGCCGTTGACCACTTTTCTCTATCACGCTCCCTGCCCGCCGGCTCACCGACACAGGGTGAAATGGTCACCATCCGTATCTGTGGGAATACCACAGCATTGCTTGCCCTCATCCTCCCACAAATGCCCTGGAGAGAGGGAACCTCAAAGCACAAAGGACACATTAGAAAAGCTCTGCCTCACGGATCACTCACCCTCTCTCTCTGAGGGGAGTCAGACTTAATTTCTTTTTTTCATCTGCCAGAGGCGATAAAGAAAAGGAAGGTCCCAACCCTGCTGGGGACAGGAGGTGCCGGGCCAGCGCGGAAGATGACAGAGTAACTCTGGCAAAGGCAGAGGCAACTGATGGGTGGGCATCGGCGCGCACACCTTGTGCGACCGCGGAAAACAACAGCAGGCTTGCTAGCTGCTCGGACAGCAGACATCAGACTGCCAGAGGAGGCAAAGGGGGTGGAAGGAACTCTGATCGACGTGTGTAGCCAACACCTGAGACAGCTTGTTCTCCTTGCTGAGAGGAAAGACGGGGTGGGACATGACTGCACTGTGAAGTTAGCCACTGAGAAGACTGGGGACCTCTAGGGAGTTTTGTTACCAGGAGGTATCATCAACATCTTGATGAAGATGTGGTAGGTATTTGCTTTGGCCCAGGCATTGTGCTAAACTTTCCGTGTGCATTATCTCTTTAATCCCCGCAACAACAGTATATGGTAGATCCTACACTTCTCATAATAGCTAGCATGGCTCAATTCCAGATGGGGAAAAGGAGCACCTTGGAAAGTTAAGAATCTTGCTCAAGATGCCACACCTGGCACGTGGCAGAATGAAGACCGGTCCTAGACTCTGTTTTCCTTCAAAGTTGGATGCTTTAAATAACGCTCAAGTGTGCCCAGAAACCCTGCAGTGTCTCTCTGCTGAGGTTTTTCATGTGTATTCGTGTTTGTTCATCATTAGTGCAACAAAGACTATGTGCCAGGCCCAGTGCTCAGCGCTGGAGAAACCCTTGGGGACCAAATAAATAAATAAATAAATAAAAATCAGCAGTCTAGTGGATGAGACAGGCATTCATGAAAGAGTTGTACAGATAAATGTAAAATTACAACTGTGATAAATGCCGGTCAGGATTTTAAAGTGGGTAATAGGGGCATCTGCTTGGCCTGAAGCTTCCCTACCAAAGGGACCAGGGGGTTGACAATAAAAAAATAACTAGGCTAAAGTGTGCTGTTGAGCAAAGCACTGCATCTTGTACCGAAGCCAGGGAGGGGAAAGGGAACAGGACCAGTTAAAGAAAAGAATAGAAAAAGAAAGAGGATGTTGTTGTGACTCCAGAAAGAGAGAGATAAAGGGTCTACAGAGGATATTTTTTAAATAGGAGAGTCTTGCATGTGTTTCAAGGTTGTTGGAAGAATTCAGTAATAATAATAGTCAATACATATGTTGTTGGTCATATGCAAGACAACGGTCTAAACACTTTACGTATATTTACTCATTTAATCTTCCTTATAAACCTCTGGGGATGAGCCATTTTTATTATTCTCATTTTAAGTATAAGCAATGGAAGCACAAAGTTTAAGTTGCCACCCAGCTAGGAAATGCCGGAGTCCTTGATCTTGACCAATATGGAATTGTACTTCTATCTCTTTCTTGGGGGAGGTTATCAAGAGGCCATAATTGCCCCTTGAACTGTGAGCTGGACCCTGGCAATGGGAGGCTTCTCACCCCTGCCCCTGTCCTTGGAACGTGTGTTCTACTTGCCTTGCCTTGCCTGCTCCCAAAAGGATGTAGCCTTGAGATAGTGAGTGGTATTAAGACCATCTGGATGAACCCAATTAAGATCTCTCTTTCAAAATTTGGTGAATGGGTGCAGGAATGGGCTTATTTTCCCATCTCCCAAGACAAGTGTCATACATAAGTTCCCTTGTTTATTAAACCTGCTGCCCACCAATCTGGAAGGGCCTGCCTCTTTCTTCAGCCTCTGCCCTCCGTGTTCGGGGGAGCCAGATTCAGAATATTCCGATTAGGTTTCGGGAAGCTCCTGAGGAGCTTACAGATGAATATTCATAGAGAAGGGGATGACTATATTTGAGAAAGTAGACCCTATAGTGAAGATGGTTGTTATTAAGTATCAGGAGGACATACGTGAGGATCCGCAGGTATGCTCATTGAAGTTCAGATTCCCATCTACCTGCCAGGTTTCTGAATTAATAAGTTTGGCTTTTTTCGGCACCCAGTTCTAATGATTCCAAGGCAGGTGATCCAGGGACACAAATTCTAAGGAATACTGCTTTGCTGTAACAACTTGGAAAAATAAGCATAGATGTAATTAGGTCAGTATGATAGAGGAGCTCAGGGGAGGACCCCTTTACCGGCTTCTGTGAAGTATGATACAGCACACGCAGATACAGCAAGGCACACCTGGGTCACCTGAGAGCTCCTCATCAGCTATAAAACAATGGAGAGCAACCCAGCCTTGACTTTGAGAACCACCATCCCAGTGCACCACTGTGATTTGTCCATGTCCCCAAAGTGGTTAAAGAACACTCTATGTCTATTCCTCAAGCCATTGCAGGAAGAAACACATATCCTAAGAGAGAAAAGGAAAGCCAGTTGATTGAAGAAAGACTAGATGAAGCATGGAAATAAACCAAGTCTACCAAGGTTGCTATAGATTACAAGTCCTAGATGAGGGAACCAATAAGATCCCAAAGAAAGAAAGATGTCTTTTTGGCTGAAAGGGAAGCAAATGGGAGACTTGGTTTATTTACAGTGTCCTTGTGTTTGCAATGAGCATTGTTTGAAACTTAAATTTATTCCAGGATTATTTCCCAGAACTTCCTACCAGGCCTCTTGGAACACTGAATTTCACATAAGAAAAATCAACTGGGACAACTGGGGACATCTGTGGTCCTCAGCTTGCATAGCTAGTGGCCTTTCCCCAATTCTTACACCACCAAAGGACACCAGCCAACACATGCTGTAAGGATGTGATCAGCTGGAGGAAAAACATTCATTATCAAGGAGAATTGCCCAACTGAGGTCTTCTGCAATGGAGGGGAAAAAAATCGACAATGGAAATATCAAAAGTTGACTTCTCTTAGTTCTTTCATGGGTCCTTGTCATTGCCTATTTCAGTCACCCACAAGAAACAAAGCCATAGGTTTGGAGTCATTTTCAGCTGTCTACTATCCGTGTATTTCACAATTTACAATCCACATATAACCTGAAGGCTTCACTTAGCCAACAATTTCCACAGTTCCCTCCTCCTCACCCATAAATAACTTTCCCATTACCTTTAACTAGAGGAAAATGCCTAGCTTAACTTTAACCTTGTCTCCCCCCTACCCCACCCCACCCCCGTGCACCCAGCTCAGCCTGCTACCGTGAACTGGAACAGTCACCATTCATGCGCGTAGCAATAAGACTTCTGGCTTCCGATTCTCCATGGAAGGAGCTGGCACCATTTTATCCTCACAACTAGAAAGCTAACCAGACTGAAAAATCTCATCTTGTACCTGGAGGAGAGGAGAGACACAGGGCAGACCACTCCTCTCAACACGGGAGAGACACCGGGCCGCGGCCTACAGGAGAGAGAGATTCTGGTGTGAAGCCCCCTGCGGAGAGAGTCCGGGGCTGGGAGAACCTGAATTGCTTTTGACAAACTGCTGGAGGCTCCGTCTAGACAGCTCTGAGAGAGAAAAACTCCAGAGAGACCCAGTCATGGGGGTCTCACAATATCCACAGGGTAGCGTAAGAAGTCAAAGGAACACCTCCTGTCCAAAGGAGCTGGGTACAGAACGTACCATCCTTATTTCCAATGCCTCACAAGTTTGGAGGAGGAGGGCATAGTTCATTCACTAAGTTGAACTGGAAGGGGCGCCTAGGTGGCTCAGTGGATTAAGCCTCTGCCTTCGGCTCAGGTCATGATCTCAGGGTTCTGGGATCAAGCCCCTGCTTAGCAGAGAGCCTGTTTCCCCCTCTCTGCCTACTTGTGATGTCTCTCTCTCTCTCTCTGTCAAATAAATAAATAACTAAAAATTTAAAAAAAAATAAAAAATTTTAAAAATTAAAAAATAATAATAATAAAATAAATTGAACTGGAAGCAGAACTTCCCTAGGTAACCAGGGAAAAAATGTCCATGAACTCAGGCCAAGCCAAAGTGGCCGGTCCCGGCCTTGTGGGCAGCCAGCCTACCCTTTCGGAAGTGTCTCAGACAGTACTGTGCTGTGTTTCTCCTGCAAGGAAGCTTCCTGTAGGTCACAGTGGCTCCTGGCCTGATGCTGGGAGAGGAGCCAGAGCTCGGTCATCTGTGCCCCTCATCCTGTCAAGGGGAGCAGTCGGAGGTTCCCTGTTTAAATAACCTCCGTGGAGCTCCTGGAAAAACATGAGGAGAAAGAGGAAAACTGCAAGGCCGTCCAAAGGGTTATGGAGAATTGTTTAGCTGCACGTGTACATAACATATCATTACGTAGACCCAAAGCAGAGATAGGTACGTAACACATCACATACGTAATGTATGCTGGGTACGTATGCATGTGTACTTGTAGGTACATGTGTGTATCAGGGTGTGTATATTTTATATATTATATATATTTTCTATATAGGCCTACATATGCAAAAATACATATATACACACCCATAGAGGCATATAAAATATTGCCCTTCCTTTTACCAGCACATATGGGCTCTGATTTCAAGGCTCCAGAGCATAACGAAAAGGCTCAAGAGAATTAAAATTAAAAACACAGCGCAGGTTTCTAGCAGGAGGGACGCTTGTTGTCGAAGCTTGATTTGCAAGGCCAGGCTGCAAAGCTGATCCGGCCCACGGCAGACGGGTGCCTGAGGAAAAGCAATGCTTTGGCGGCCGCTTCCAGCATCCTTCCATCTCCAAACATACAAGTTCAACAACCCACGCTGTTCCCTCATTCTTCCTCCAAATAGGAAGAAACACTTCTGGTAAGACATCTGTTTCAGCTCCCAAATGCCCTCAAAGCACACTGAACAGCCTAGGACCTGCCTGCGTGGAGGAGGGTCCCAGTGCGAGAGCTCGGGGACTGCTTGGGTGGCGGCCAGTTCCTTCCGTGCCCCAGGGCACCAGGCCTCGGAAGTTTGATTGTTCGGGACATGAAGAGATGTGAAGAGGATAAACTTGCCTCCCCAAAGGAAAAAGGAGAGCAGAGGAAGGAGTTATGGATGTGCACATTTTCCTGTCGCCGCAAATAATCCCGTAATGATCAGAGCAGTCTGCACTCAGGCAGGCCTACGGCTGCAGAGAGAAAATGGGCTTCCTTGAGGATAATGACATTCCTAAGGGCAGTGGGTCTGTGAAGCCTAAATCTCCTTAGACCGCTGAAAAGATCCTTGTTCAAACCACAGAACCGCATGGCCTGTCCCAAAGCAAACAGGACGAGCACACTGCGGTTCTCCTCCTAGCTGTTTTTCTTATTTTCTGTCTCAGAGGAGCCCAACCTGGCTGCCGCCTCTCCGGGCTGGACTGTTCTCCTACTGTTAGAACGCAGATTTCACTGAGGGTAAAAATCACCAATGCAAACCGTGGGTATGTGAGCAATTTCGGAGAGAAGGCTCGTCCCGTGGGATCGCATGTTGGAAGCTCAGTGTGGCATGACGGAAGCCAGCTGAAACAGAGAATTGGCGGGGGGGGGGGGGGTGCTTCTTGCTACAAGGATGCTCGTAATTGCCTCTGTCAGCATGGGAGGCTCCCGGCGACCTGTCTCCTTCTCCCCGTCTAGGAGTTACACTGTTTTCTCCAGTTGTAGGAAGCTGCTTCTTGCCTCTTATTATCCATGAATTTATTGCCTCCCTGGCTCTTCTTAAACTCTCTCCCTACACTCCTGGTTGCAATTCTAACCAGCCTGAAGAACCTGGCTCCTTGTGCACGTGAGATTTTAGACCACTGGATTTTCCCTCCTCTGACGTCTGCCGTATTCTCTCTTTTGTGCAATTAACGGACGCTTCACCCTACCCTGTTTCCTAGTTATCAGCACAATACCAGCAATTGTTTCTCCAAATACATGTCAACAAATATGTCAATGAACAAAAAATATTATATGTGGTCCAAAAAAACAGGACAGGTTAGGGGCGCCTGGGTGGCTCAGTCGGTTAAGCATCTGCCTTTGGCTCAGAGCATGATCCCAGGCTCCCGGTGGGACCCAGCAGGGAGCCAGCTTCTCCCTCTGACTGCCACTCCCCCTGCTTGTGCCTGCTCGCTCGCCCTGACAAATAAACAAATAAAATCTTTAGGAAAAAAAAAAAAGAAAGAAATGTTAATGGGTAAATGGAAGGTAGGGGTCGGAGTGAAATTTTAGATGGGCAATCAGAGAAGACACCACAGAGGAGGATACGTCTGAAATGAACAAAGGAGGCAGCCGTACACTAGGTGTGTGGGAGGGTGGGGATGAGCAGAATTCCAGGTGGCAAATCAAAAAGGCTCAGTGGGTTAAAGCCTCTGCCAGGGTCCTGGGATCAAGCCCCACATTGGGCTCTCTGCTCAGTGGAGTTCCTGCTTCCTCCTTTCTCTCTCTCTCTGCCTGCCTCTCTGCCTACTTTTGATCTCTATCTGTCAAATAAATAATAAATGAAATCTTTAAAAAATAAAAAAATTTAAAAAATAAAGGCCTAAGAGGAAACTCGCTAGTGATCCTGGGAGGAACCAAAAGAAAGCTGGTGCATAATGGAGAAAGTAATAATGACAAGAGCAGAAAAGAAGGCAGCAGGACCTTGTGTGGGGCTGTGTTGACTGGATAAGCAGCTTGGATTTCATGCTAAGAGCAATGGAAAACCCCTAGAGGACTTTAATCAAGGACGCAGTTGAAGCTGGTTTATGTTTTTAGCAGGTCTCTCAGTTTGCAGTGTGGTGAACAGACCAGAGCCTAGACACTGACCAGTTGAAATTCCAGGCTAAACGTGAGAGAAGATAGCCCTAGGGCGGTAGTCAGGAAACTGAGAAATGGTCCAGCTGGGGATGTATTCTGAAGATATGGCTGGCCAGATTTGGTAACGGATCAAATACAGGTTATGAGGGAAAGAAAGCAGTGAGGAATAGTTGCTAGAAAAAATAATAACAATTGCTAGATTTTTGGTCAAAGCAACTGGACGTCACATGACCCTGGTGGGCTGCTATTTCTATTACATCTCAGTCAATAAATATTATTATATCTACCAATCATTGACTATCTACTATATATTATATATGCTCTAGCCATTAATCACACACGCTACATAAGCTTAAGAGATAGGCGTTGTGACCAGCATTTAACAGATGAGGAAAGTGAGCCTCAAGAGGTTCATTTGCCCAAAATCACACAGCTGAGGCAGGTTTCAAACAACACCCGATGTGACTTCAAAAATCTATCCTGCTTCAATTTTGTTACAACTCCCTTTCCTTTCCCACTGAGTGCATTAGCCCGGAAAGGAGACCAGACAGAAAGACAGGAGAAGTGAACTTCATTTCTCTCTGGATAGTGAGATTCCATAATACTTTTATTTTTCTGTACACATTCCTCAGAAGTATTTTTTCTTTGGTTGGTTATTGGTTTTGTTTGGTTTTGTTTTAATTTTCTGTAAGGAAAGTTGAGGAATCTAAAGCCCGGTTTGAAGACACCAGATTCAAATTCCTGCCCTACACCTTAATAGTTACACATCCTGCCCACAATGTCTCAGCTGCTAAAAGTGTTAATTTCCTTGACTATAAAGTAGGTGTGATAATATTTACCTTGGGGGAGTGTAAGGGTTAAGTAGAAAATGTAGGGAACATTTAACGGAATATCCAGCAAATAGCAAATCTCGGTAAATAAATGGTATTTATTTTAGTGGTAGCTTCCCGAAGTGAAAATAGCAGCACAATTATGCAAGTCAGTATTTTATTCTCTGTGATTTATTTCTATCTCACTAGGTGAGGCAAATCTGACAAAAGACAAAGTGACTTGCCTAATAATTAGGATAAGTTAGAGCTAGGACAAGAATTCTCATTTCTCAGTTCCTGAACATGTCCACTAAATCACCCAGTGTCTTGGATACCATCTATTTTTTAAACTACTACCCAAATTAATTGCTTGTGGCTTCTGTAGGCATCCAAACCATAGCTTCTACAGATTAGCCATTCAAATAAATAAACTATAAAGTCATGTAATCATGTTCAAGGAAGACTCTTACATCAAATTTCTACCAAGAAGACACACGGCTGAAAAATCTATGCTAGCAGGGAAATTATCCATGGTGCTCTCATTTGGGAGATCTACGATCTTTTATTTATTTCTTTTTAAAGATTTCATTTATTTATTTGACAGACAGAGATCACAAGTAGCCAGAGAAGAGCAGGCAGAGAGAGAGGGGGGAGCAGGCTCCCCACTGAGCAGAGAGCCCGATGTGGGGCTCCATTCCAGGACCCTGAGACCATGACCTGAGCCAAAGGCAGAGGCTTTAACCCACTGAGCCACCCAGGCGCCCCTATGATCTTTTAAATATGTGTCATACGAGAAATACATCTTCTCATCTACTTTATCAAGTCATGTGACACAGAGAATTCTGAAATCTGAAATGCAGAGATCACTTCCTTGTAAGGCTAAGATAATGCCTTGGAAGTAATTACTAAAATGGGAAGCAGTTCTGATAGCTAGCTAATTATCAAAATCAACAGAAGAATTTAGTAAAAATTACAGATTTCTCCAGATCCAAATTCCGAGAGATTCTTATCTAGCGTACCAGGAATGGAGTCTAAGAATAAATGTCTTTTAAGAGCTGATAATTGGTAACCAGGGAAATGCAAATCAAAGTTGCAATGAGATACCACAGCTATTAGGAGAGCTACAGTCAAAAAGACAGGTGTTGGAGCGCCTGGGTGGCTCAGTGGGTTAAGCCTCTGCCTTCTGCTCAGGTCATGATCTCAGGGTCCTGGGATCGAGCCCCGCATTGGGCTCTCTGCTCAGCAGGGAGTCTGCTTCCCCCCTCTTAATGTCTGCCTCTCTGCCTACTTGTGATCTCTCTCTGTGTGTGTCAAATAAATAAATTTAACTTTAAAAAAAAAAAGACAAGTGTTGGTGAGGACATGGAGAAACTGAAATCCTCTTACACTGCTGATAGGAATGTAAAAGTGTACAGCAGATTTGGAAAACAGTCTGACATTTCCTCATAAATTTAAACATAGAGTCACCATATGACCCAGTAATTCTGCTCCTACGTACATACACAAGGAAACTGGAAACATATGCCCAGACAAAAGCTTGTGTATGAATATTCATAGCCACTTATTCATAACAGCCAGAAAGTGGAAACAACAAAATGTCCATCGATCAATTAAATGATTAATAAAATGTGGTCTATTTATACAATGGAATATCATTTATCCATAAAAAGTAAGAAAATACAGATATGCGCAGCAACATGCATGAATCTTGTGCCAAATTCAAGAAGCCAGTCACAAAAGACCACCTATTGTCCGACTCCTTTGATATAAAATGGCCAGAAAAGGCAAATACATAGACGCAGAAAGTAGATTGACATTTGCCTTAAATTTGGGGATGCGAGCATGGGAATGCCTTTCCAGTGGATATAAAGATTTGGGGGGAGGGTGATTAGAATATTCTACAGTTGCTTGTGATGATGGTTGTACTGCTCTGTGAATGTACCAAAGCAACTGAATTGTACAATTTAAATGATCAAAGTGTACATATATTAATTATATCTCACTAAAGGTGCTATATTAAAAAAAATGTTGCCCAGATGATTTCGATGTGTAGACTCTTCTAAATCCTGGCTACTCTAAGTATGGACCATGAATTAACAGTATCTCCACCACCTGGGAATTTGCTAGAACTGCAGAATCTCAGTGTTGGGGTGAAACCTGAGATTCTGCATTTGAACAAGAACTCAGTGACGGAAGCACATGTTGACTTTGAGAAGCTCTTCTCTGAGGTACTATTTTGAACCTTCTTAGAATATGTCTCCTCAGTCCAAATAACAGACCAAAGTCTTTGACCTCCTTAGTGCCTAAACTAGATGAGCATGAAAGCAACAATGGTTCCTTCAATTATTGGAAAATTGACCAAAATATCCTTGGGGAAGTGAAGACCTTCATAACTAAGTCTTCTTATGTCATAGGAATCTTCAGTGTCAATATCCCATGAGAAAACATAATGGTGTCTCTGATTTTAGTGGAAGGGAGAAGAGGATTCTGTTAACGTGATGGCCAATCAGAGCCAAGGTAGAGAGGTTTATGTTAACTTGATGGCCAATCAGAGCCAAGGTAGAGAGATTTATGTTAACTTGATGGCCAATCAGAGCCGAGGTAGAAAGGTACAGGCAGTGGGAGTTGAGAAAGTTGATGTTTGCATGATTCGACCTACAACATCAGTCTCTCCCTCGTTGTTTTTCGTTTGCTTTCACTTACTGTAATGAACAATTTGGGACTTTTTTTTTTTTTTTTTTTTTTTTTTTTTTTTTTTTTTTACAGTCACAAAACAGCTGTGACTTTCTTTCACAATTGATGTAGCCGTCACGGGTTGCATCCGATCTCCACCAGTTGGGGGCCTTTTTCTTTTTTTCTTCTCTCTTTTATTTTTTATAGCCTTGTTGAGGACATTATGCTAAGAGATACAAGCCAGACACAGAAAGACAAATACTAGATGATCTCTCTTTTATGTGGAACCTTAAAAAGTCCAACTCCTGGAATCGGAGAGTTGGGTGCCTTTTTCAGCATTTCATTCTGCATCCCCGAGATATTATGTTGGACCCCAGGGGCGGGCGATGTTGTCAAGCAGACAGGCATAGCACGTGCACTTGACATCCCAATTAACACGACGAGGTCAGTTTGCATTCAAATGCAGGTCATGATGTACTCATACTGAATTGCAACAGCCACAAAACATCACCGTAAGGGACCGTTTTTATGTCCATGTTCTTTTCACAGCCACTGTATTGCACTTATTGGACGAACCGTTGGTAGATCAAACTCGTTTGAATCTCAGGCATACTGTTTACTAGCTGTGTGATCTGTGCTTGATATTTAATCATTTTAAGCCTCGGTGTCCTCTTCTCTAAATTGATATAATAGCTTCATAAAACTGTAAGGAAAAGATGGCATAGAAAGCACTTAATACACTTCTGGGAACATAGTAAGCCCACGATAATATCTAGCTCATATTATTATCACCATCATCAAGATTCTAAACAGAGATATCAGCAAAGTATGACAGTATATTTGCTTTTAAACCATTTTCTAATCTGACTATAATTTAGTTTGAAAAGATGAAATGTATTTGTGGTAAGATTTGACAGTCTATAAGGCAAAATGAGCTCAGATGTAGGCTGTAGGACATCAGGTAAGATGTCTGAAGGCCTGAGTGAAAGAAGCTTACCAGAGAATAGTCAGCCTGTGTCCACCTTCTGTGTCAATTAGTTGGTTATCAGTAACACTGCCTGTTATGGGTTGATTGGTTGGACTGTGTCCCTGTCAATATTCATATGTTGAGGTCCCAACCCTAGTCCCCCAGAAAGTGACCTTATTTGAATATGGGGTCATTGCGGATGTCATTAGTTACATTAAGACGAGGTCATACTGGAGTCAAGTGGGACCCTTATCCGAGATACTTAATGTCCTCATAGAAAAGGGAAATTTAGACACAGACATAAGGGAGAGCACTATGTAAAGATGAAGATAGATATTTGCGTGATGCTTCTACAGGCCAAAGAATGCCAAAGGTTGCTCATAAACCTTAGGGTCTAGGAGAGAGGTGTGGAACAGACTATCTCACAGCCCAGAAGGAACGAACCTTGCCACACCTCGATCTAGAACTTCTAGCCTCCAGAACTGTAGGACAATACAGTTCTGCTGTTTGAGGCATCTGATTTGCATGCTGTGTTATGGCGGCCCTAGGAAACTAATCAAGTGTCAAATGAGTGGCTTGGTAGTAAATAATGCAGGCCAATGGTGCCACATGTTCAGCCTGATTCAAATCCCTTGGCAGGCTCCTTAAGCCACATATAGCCATGCCTCCCCTCCAGAGCTGCTAATTCAGTATATCTGGGGTGGGGATGGAGAGTTTATATTTCCTTTAAGTTCCTAGGTGATACCCAGGCTGCTAACTTAATCTCTTTATGAGTCAGTTTTTTCTTTTATAACATGATAGTGGTGGAAACTACAATCCCAAAGATGCCAGATATATTAAATGAGTTCATATATGTAATGTCATGATAAAATGATAATGTAATGACTTGCATTATTATTATTATTATTATTATTATTATTATTGTTAAGCTTGTAGGTGTTAAGGGGATGCTAATAAGAAGTTGGTGTTGAGAGATCCTTTTTTTTTTTTTAAGATTTTATTTATTTATTTGACAGACAGAGAGAGATCACAAGTAGGAAGAGAGCAGGCAGAGAGAGATGGGGAAGCAGGCTCCCTGTTGAGCAGAGAGCCCCACGTGGGGCTCAATCTCAGGACCCTGAGATCATACCTGAACCAAAGGCAGAGGCTTAACCCACTGAGCCACCCAAGCACCTGAGAAAAACTTTTTTATTTTTTAAAAAGATTTTGTTTATTTATTTCTTTGAGAGAGAGAGAGAGAGCCATCACAAGCAGCTTCCCAATGAGCAGGGAGCCCAATGCAGAACTCCATCCCAGAACCCCAGGATGGCATCATGACCTGAGCTGAAGGCAAATATTTAACCAACTGAGACACCCAGGCACCCTGAGAAATAGGAAAAGCTTTGTAGAGAAAAGTGAGTTTTGAACTGTTCTCATATGAAGAAATGAAAATCAACTGTTCTGAACCACACACTAGAAACTTTTCAAAGTCATTATAGCAACTGGTAGGAAAAGTGATTAGGAAATCAAATCCTCTAAGAAGTCTAAATGATCAACACTGGTGACATGTGCCCTAAGCCTACATTTTAAAATAAATTAACATAATACAGATCAGGAAGCAAGAAAAACTGAGACTGTCTTTCTTGGCCAAGTGACCACCATGTTCTTCAATATTCATTGGGATATGAGCTGGGTCTGTGTGACATATGGGTAAATACTTACTTACAAGTTACCTCAATATCCTCAAACACAGAAGAGCTCTCCCTGGGCTAATACTGTTCATTACAGTATTTGTATGATCTGGAAATATCATTTGGCCTAGTTGGACTCTCTTGGATTAAATAAGAAAATATACGGACAATATTTCTTACTGCAATAAGCTCATGAAAAATGTCCACTACGAGTTAAGAGATCCTAAAGAAAACCATGTAACTTAGCAAATAAATGGAGCCCAGGTAGGAAATGAGTAAGAAGAACACAGAAAGAAGGTTCCCGGATGCTGTCATTGATTTTCTAGCTTCGCCTACAATACCTTCTGTAGAGCAGATGAGCTGGTTATGGAGAAATCCCAGATCTTGCTCAATTTTGCCTTTTCTCCAGAAGAACCAAGAAGAGCTCTGAGCTTGAGCTGAGTAAATCTATAATCTCAAGGAAGGTGTATGGGCTTCTCTTTGTTCTCTAGCTGACAATGAAAGTCCTGTTGAACCGCAAGGGACCTGGGTTTGGTTTCTGCCTCTGTCCTTCCCTCTGTGTCATCTTGAGCATCCTGACCTCTCAAAATCCCGTCTCCCTATTACTAATCTGGGGTTCATAAAAGTAGATAGCTCAATGGATGTTCATTCACTCAACGTACTTACTTTAGGCTGGGGGATGTTTGCAGCCAGGAGGATACAGTGGTGAACAAAGAAGACAACGTCTCCCCCATGTGAGGACACAGCATGGAACTTACCGTCTCGCTAGTATTTAATGAGATACGTGCAAAAGGGGCTCAGTGCAGTTCTGGGCCTGGACACATCCTTGACAAATGGGACCTTTTGCTGGCCTGCTCAACAAGATCGATCCTATCCACCAGGACGCTAAGCGGGGACCAGCCGCCACAGGCGCGGAGGAAAGCTGATCACGGAACTGGCTTCTCTTCTACAAACCGCTGTGGCTTGTCTTCCTTCCTTATTTACCATGAAACTGCTTTTCCCAAGGATATGAATGAACGTTTTACGCGGCCCCCCAATAAACAGTTCTAAAATTAAAGCACCACTTAATTGCATCTCACCAAGGCTCCCTTGTGACCACCGCATTAGGCTTCATGAATAATTCACTGGCTTCCTAGGGTGTGTGGCGTTGGTCTTAAGAGCAAGAAGAAAATCACTTGCAGTTTGCCTCTTAGCCCCACCTCCCCCACCTTCCTCCTTTTCACAAATGTACCCGACCCGATGTCTAGCCGGACAGACCCGCAGGTTGGGGGGGGAACCTGGACCCGCCCCCACCCCCTCCTCATCCCGGCATCACAAGGCTGTTTGGGTGCCTTGGCCCCTCCCGGAGGCTTGAACGGTCGCTGCCTTCTAGGTGTTGTGTCCGAACCTAGGCTGGGCAGAGGGCAAAATCCACCTCAGGCCGGGGGTGGGCGGCACGCAGTGGGGATTTCGCTCAGTGAACTGCCCGCTGAGCCAGGCTGCTTGGGATCCGGGGCCGCAACTGCCGGGCGCCAGAGGGTCGGCGGATCACAGTGGCAGCCAGAAGCCTCCTTTCTCCCAGCGGAGCTGCCAGGGAGGGGCGAGGGGGGATGATGACATCTTTCATCCACCCCAGGGCATCACCTGTTTGGCAGCCGTGCAAGTCAGAGCCATATGTCCATCTGATTTATTCCTTTTTTTTTTACTGTTTCCATTAAAGGCTAAGAATTTCCTTCCACTGCGACTTCCTCTCCCGTTCCTGAAAACAAGCCCTTAGCACTGGCCTCTATGACTCCAAGCGCGAGAAGAGGGCATGGGCTCCCGCCCTTCCAACCAGAACCCGCCTGCCCCTTGCTATTAAAGCTAGAACAGCACTCATGGATAGAGTCAACTCTGAGTTTAGCAGGATTATTTCCCCTGATACAAAGTAAATACTATTATTATCATACTTTTACAGATGAGAGAGGTGAGTCAACTTGCCTAAGGTCACACAGCTAGCAAACAATGAGGCTGGATTTGAAACTCGGGTGAGGTAGCTTCCCCCACTTCTCTGCCAGGAATGGGTTCCAAGACACCAAGCCCCTCCTCCCAGAGTCTCGAGCCCTGTAGGTATCATGCTTTCTCTAAACATACATACTTACAATGAAATTTAATTTATAAATTTGGCACAGTGAGAGATTAACAAGAATAACTAATAATAAAATAGAACAATTAGGATAGGTTGTAATAAAAGTCAGGTGAACGCGGCCCATCTGTTTCTCTCAAAACATCTTCCTGTACTGTACTCCTCCTTCTGGTGATGACCTGGGCCGAGAAAATGTTTGCATGATGAGACAAAGTGAGGTGAATAGGAGGCTTTGGGACAGTGTCAGGTTACTATTGACCTTCCTGCTACGTGTCAGGGGGATCAGCTGCTTCCAGACAGGTTGACCACAGGTAACTGAAACCCCAGAAAGCAAAACTTTGGATGACTGTAATCAGATTCCAGAACCAAATTCTCAAATTTCCATACTCCCCAACCCCATCCACCCCTTTCTTTGGCTGGTATCTTCCCTTTTTATATTTATTTATTTATTTATTTATTTATTTTTAATGTGGACCCCAGTTTGTGATTTGATCTACATGAATGACAAGCCCTGTGACTTTGCTCAGTTTGGTGGTAAGAATCGTGAATGCATGGGAGTTCACAAACTTAGTTCTTTTACCCTTTCAAGTTCTTCTTGTTTTTTGAAAATCTTCCCGGAGCTATTTGGAATATAACAGCACAAAAACCAGTATGGTCTGGATTGCCAAGAAACTGAGTAAAATCCTACTTAAGAACTGGTGTATCACCAAGTGATACAAAAGAGACCTTCGGACTTGACGTTGGATACCTGGGTTTTCGTGTTGCCTCTGTTCCCTGCTGTGTAGCTGACCCCAAGCATGTCACTTAACTTCCTCAGCTTAGATTCCTTTGCAAGAAAATGAGGGAAAGCTGTCATATCCCGCGCAATGACACTGTTTTAAGAATTACACATGGTGCCGTATGTACAGTTCCTTTTTCACTATGACCCTCCTTTTGCTGCAAGGAGATGGCAGGATGAGGGGTGAGGGGTGAGACAGAAGCTGCTGCCAGCAAGGAAAGCAGAAAAGGTTTTCTCACTTCCTCTGGGACCCTCCTGGGAGGCACCTCTCTGCCTAGCACTAGTTCCCGCAGCTCCCAGATCTGAAGGCCCATCTTTGGGGGAAGGTCACATCCTGCTTCCCAGAGTTTCAAAACTCAGCTCTAAATCCCAACCATTCCCCTTCACTTCCTCCACACAGCCCACAATAAACGGACATCAGAAAATGCCTATTGTAGAGGCACCTGGATAGCTCAGTGGATTAAGAGTCAGGCTCTTGATTTTGGCTCAGGTCGTGACCTCAGAGTCATGGATAGAGCCACCCCTGCCCCATCCTCCTCATGCTCTGAGCTCAGTGCTTACTGCTCAGTGTGGAGTCTGCTGCCCCTCTCCCTCCCCCTATGCTTCTTCCCCTTGTCATGCAGGCGCCCATGCGCATGCTCTTTCTCTCTAAAATAAATAAATAAAATAAAATCTTTTTAAAAAATAAAACTAAAATGCCCTTTGTTGGTTCATCAGTGGCATGAAAAAGAAAATGTGCATCTTGATTGAACAGTGAAGGCAGATTAGAGGTTCCCACGCATTCCCCTCAGTACTCCAGGCATAATTAGAAATGGAAGCACACAGTGAAATTATGGCTTTACGGGTCAGTTTCTTGTAGGTAGGTTGGGAAAAAAAAAAAAAAAAGACACTTTAAACTTCTGGAAATAATTATGGCCAAAGAGAACTTCTCAGTTTATCTCTGGAGAATGACTTTGACGTTTGTTTCCTCGTGGCACTCCTTATCCCCTGCCAAGGAGTCATGCATTGTCCTGAAAAGCAATACTGAGCATCGCCATCTTGGCTCTTCCTTCTCTGGGTGTGACCACACGCAGCCTCAGCCGCTATCATTCTACTCTCTCCATACTTCATTGTTCTCACTACTGCATAGCTTCCCCATATTAACTCTGCATTGTTTCTAGGTCTCTCTCAAAAAGAAGACTTCTCAAGACTTACCAGCACACTCCCCACCTACACTAGGACTTTGTTAGGTCCTTTCTTTTTTGGATGCGAATATCTTTTTAAATGGAGGAAAGAGGAGAAGCCAGGCCATCGGTGACAATAAACACACACTGCAGCGGGACAGAGTAGGGTAGGGGTGTGGGAGAGAAAGCCTGAGGCCACCTGTTTGGAATAGATTAGTGAGATTTAAACAAAAACATCCCTAAGTCTCCACTCAACCCCCAGGATAAGGGTGTATTTTCCAAATCCTTACTCCCACACTTTACCCTGAAAAGGGAGAAATGAAGAGAGATTGGCTGGAGCCCAAATGGGGCAAGGCTCTCTCAGAGCAAAATGGGGCCTTGACTGGGGCTCACGGGGTGGTCCACACTCTCGTACACAAGGAATGGGAGAGGAAACAACAGCTGCAGGAGCTTGCCTCCGCGGAAAAACTGCCAGATGACCCAGAACTAGGGATTTTGTTTCATGGAGTGGGTGCGAACCTTCCTGAGATAGGACATTATTTACTCTTTTAGGACAGTAGCTATACCATAGTGATGGTATTTCCTGAGTTAAAAAGGCAAAACCGATAAGCCAACCGAAGACTTTGTAAACTGGTTGATTCTATAATACATCTTATATATTTATTGAGATAGAAATCATTTTATTAGAAAATAATAATTTTATTAGAAAATAAAATAATATTATTATTAGAAAATAATAAAAATGATTTAAATCACTTTATTAGAAAACGATAATAATCAGAAAATTAAGGTTGTCCTCGAAAAAGCTCATATGTGTACTGTACTCTTACTTGTAATCACTCGCTGTAACACACACACACACACACACACACACACACACCCACCCTTATACACTCTTACACATATGAGGGCTTGCTATGTGAGTATTTTGAAATGAATTAGCCTGATCGTTGATGCATTTCAATCATGTTCTCCTGGAGAAAACGCTAATCCTTAAGAAGGTCCTTATGCGTGAACTGGTAATGCCTGGCTGGTGGGGAAAATGATCATACCCAGTAATGGTTACTCTGACATTTAGGCAGATCGACCTGACCTTCAGATCTCACAGTGTGGACCACGGCATTGGGACTCATTGTTGACTGCAGTCCAAATTAATGCAAACTATGCGGAGGCTGTTTGGTCATATTATTAAATGCCCATTCATTTGACCCAGAGATTCCACTTTCAGAATGTTTGAGGACTTCTGTAACAGTACAGTTTTCAGTGTGACATTTGAGAATGACCTAATGTTCATCAATAGGAGATTGGTTAAGTAATTTGTTATTCCCATAAAAAACACAATACAGATCCGTATGTATTCACATGTAAAGATGTTCACAATATATAGTGTTTTTTCTTTTTTTAAGATTTTATTTATTTATTTAACAGAGAGAGATCACAAGCAGGCAGAGAGGCAGGCAGAGAGAGAGGGGGAAGCAGGCTCCCTGCTGAGCAGAGAGCCCGATGCGGGCCTTGATCCCAGGATCCTGAGACCATGACCTGAGCCGAAGGCAGAGGCTTAACCCACTGAGCCACCCAGGCACCCCACAGTATATAGTTTAAGGGAAAATGGAGATTGCAGACAATATACAGAACAATACAGAACATGATTGGGTTTTGTTTAATGGAAATATGAATTATATAAAAGTATATATAATTTATAAACATGCATACATCCTGGTTATGCCTGGCAAAAAATCTGCAACAAAATATTAACAGGCTTATACAGGCATGTTTGATGCTCACAGCAGGGACAGCAGTATCGAGAGAAAAAAATCAAGCCGCTGAAGGACTCTTGGCATGCTATCTTTAGTTCTTAATGAAAAGATGCATGGCAATGATCTTTTTTATAAGAGCAAGTCATCCATTCCAACTTCTCCCCACCCCAGTGAGAGATAGAATCCTACAGAGTGGGGAAGGTAAAAGAGAAGAAGTAAAGAAAAAGTAAGATGTTTCCATGCTGTTCAGTGCCTCTAAGTATATGTGCTGCCGAAGCGAGCACATGTTCAGTGCCTCTAAGAAAAGGCGGTGCATCCGTCCCCTTCTCATGACCCAAGTCAGGGCAGCCAGAGGACAACAGAAAAATCCAAGTTCTGTTTGGGATTCTGAGAGCCTTGTTTCCCAGGTGAGGTTTGGGGCCAAAAAGGAGCTGCCCCAGCATAGCCTGAGAACTGCAAACAATCAGTGCTTGGGAGGGATGCGTAAGCAGAAGAGCCTAGAGCCGCTTAATGGAGGTCCTTGAGCCCCAGTGGCGTGGTGTGCAGCCAAGAGCCACACGAACTTGGTGGCAATGGGCTAGAATAACTCCTGCAGCTTCAGTAAAGGGAGGGACATGATGCCTGCTCCCTCATGCTTTGATATTATGCATGACTCCAAAATGTAAATGCAAGCACCAGAAGAAAACAGGAAGGAAAGAACACACAAACACCGAGTCCACGTTGAGTTTACTAAGCTTACATTGCTACCACTTGGGAGATTTTGTTAGAAATGAGATAGGTTGCAGGAAACTAGAATAAATTAATGGGCACCCTGAGCTATGCATGATAGCATCCTTGAGACACATCAGCTGAGGATCTCAACGGAGGGATTCTTCTCCACCCGAGGAATCCTTGCATGAGCCAAGGCCATTCTCATTGTCGTATCTAATCTTGCTGACCTGCCCCCACTAGGCTATGCTGATCGTTCTGACTGGCTACGCATTTAACCAGTGTAGTCTCACACAGACCATGATATTTTCCTGGGACACGCCCCCCCACGCCAGTACATGTGTCCTTGGGCAGACCCTTTTATAATAGCAAGGACTTTTATATCAGCCCTTCATTTGATAGGAAAAGAAGTGATTTGGAGTAGAATGTCACTATTCTGAAGGACCTTTTCTATTTCCTTTTTCAAAACTCTTTCCAATCCTCCCCCCTCCCCAACACACACACACACACACACACACACACACACACACACACATTTCTTTCAACACGCATGTGTGTTTCCAATCACTAGACATAAACTTCCTGATCTTGGCTGTCTAGCTGAAACCAGGAAAGGCAAAAACAAAACAGTCATTTCTGTAGCACAGTGCAAATTCTTCAGTGTTTCTCATACCCTCTAGCTCTCCATCACCTCTAGATGCACACCAGAAATAAAAAAAAATAAAAGCTCTCTAGCCCATTCCAGTGGAATGGGAGGAAAAAGGCTGCCGGAAGCCATATAGTGCTCAAGATCAGAGATAATAAATAAGAATGACCAGTGATCCCTTCATAAACCTTTAAAAATGTTTGGCTCGAAAAGATTAGCTCCAGCTGATCCAGTGGAAAAAAAAGATGTGTGGTGCGGAAAGCAACAAGGGCTACCTCTTATAGTCAGAACTTCAAGAGTGATCATTGGAAGCAGCCAAAATAGAATGTAGACAGAAGTCAATTTCACTTGAATAGAGCTTTAGAGAATTTCAATTCCTCTGAGTGCCCAGAGGTTTGTATAGCTTTTATATTTGATTAGCAATTTCGCCGTGAGAGAAGAAAGAGACACAAAGGAGTTACATTATATGGAAAATGCATCATTTTTATCCTCCTTCTCACTCCAGGGGGACCTTTGAGAGTCTGCAAGAGACTTATTGCCGTGCTCCCACTGGCTTCCGGTTTAACTGTAGAGTTCGACAGCCATTCCACGACACAAGTACGATTTCAACACTACAGGGAATTTCCAGCAAGATGGGAATCTGAGATGGCACATCTCATTGATGGAGTACTAGCGTTTTATTAATTCAGTTATGTGCCAGACCAGGAGGCACCAGTTAGGACCCTCTAAAGCTAATCACTCTGCTGTGTACTTGCTTGTTTACTTGGCTGCCTGTATAGTAGAATATGATCTCTATTTGGCCAAAGATTGGGTTTTTTCCAACTATGTCCTCAACCCCCAATTACCATTAAATATTTGAGGAATATGTGAAGGAGTTTCCTTGAGATTTCAAGATCCAAGGTGATGAGGAGCTGCACCCAGGGAATAGCAGTGGCCACGTGAAAGTATTTCCCATAGGGATCCTCCTGAGAGGATCAGAATGGGATCATACCCAAGCAAGACAGCCTTCAGAGAAAGTGTCTGGTTCCAGTTCATCTGGCATAGTCAAGGACCAGGATCTGCTAAAATTGTAACCGTCAGGTATAAGGTTTAAGGCACAAGGGAATTTTTAAAGTGGAAATAAACCGTAGAGTGTACACCACCAACAGAACCCTAAGGAAATCGGTGGACTTTGGATGATGATGTTGTCTATGTGGCTTCATCAATTGTAGCAAAGGCCCCACTCTGGTGAGGGGTGTTGATAATGGGGGAGGCAGAGCATGTGTGGGGGTAAGGGAAGGTGGGAACACTCTGTACCTTCTGCTCAATTTTCCTGTGAACTTAAAATCACTCTAAACAACAAAGTCTATTTAGGGGGAAAAAAAAAAAAAACAGGAAAAAGTGAAGAGGGGAGGCAAAATGTAGAGGAAAAAGAATAAAGAACATGGGAAGTCGTGTTCTTTATGGGAAAGAATAAAGAACATGGGAAGTCACGTGCAAATAAGAGCCTGTCCTTCCACTTCCGTGGCCCTCAGATCACAGGGGGGCAAAGCTGACCAACGGGTGGACCCCGCCATGTTCATGTACAGGCTGGGAGCCCTGACCTAGGTTTACAGACTCAGACACAAGAGTTCCTGAGTCCTGATGCGCATTTTCTTATGCATAGAGAAGAGGCAATCTGGAAAAATCTAGTTAATGTAGTCATTTCCATGCTTATCATGATGTTTTTCTGACCCAAAACTCAGAGAACATTGTCTGATAGCCACTCTGATGTAAGACAGACATTGTATACTGGGACTATTTCAGATTTAAAATACATATAACTTATTTTATTGAAACTCCAGATGATGGAGGAAACAAAGACAAAAGGCACCTAGTACTGCTCCTAACCACCCTCAGTCTCCAGGTCAAAACTCAAGGTGGTTGATAGCACTTAAAGCCAACACTCAAATAGAAACCATAATTAAATTTCACAAATGCAAAACTCTGACCATACCTTCGATTATGTCTATGTCCTCTTGGCACCTAAGTTATTTTATGAAAAAGCAGTCTTCCATGAAATTTCCATAAGCTGGTTTGATTTCTTAAAAATAATTTTTCTCCAGGCACCTGGGTGGCTCAGTCTGTTAAGCATCTGTCTTTGGCTCTGGTCGTGATCCCAGGGTCCGAAACCAAGTCCGCCAAGGGGCTCCTTGCTCAGCGGGGAGCCTGCTATTCCCTCTCTCTGTGTCAAATAAATAAAATCTTTTTAAAAATAATAATAATAGTAATTTTCCTCAGAATTTTAACTTTGACAAAAAGAACTACTGAAGGAGTCATTTTCATCCAGTGGATTCTTTCTTGCCGAATGGCTACTGTATGAGTGGGAGGGAGGCTGGGGTGGAGGAGATCACTGTGTTCTACTACCTCCAGAGCTGAATGCAAACTGAATGTAAACAGAAGAAATAACGTGCTCCAAGAAGATACACCCTGCCTGTGTCCTGGAAGCCGGTATCTGTGTCAGGACCAAGCCAAAGCCAGTACAACGAGTGGAGTTATGATAAAATACCTAAGGACTAGATCACCCTCTGAGGAAGAGTTAGTGCATTTACAGGGACAAAATTTTCTGTCAGTGGTTGTCAGTAGAGCGATTGAGCATTTAATAGAGGAAAAAGTCAGAAAATCCTCAGGGCCTGTGAGCAGAACAGTATCTACACATTTTATATATGTTACATTGTATTTTCTCTTCTGGGGATTGAAAAATATATTACAAGGAAGGTTAGGAAGGTAAGACTCCTTTTAACCACTAACCACATTCTGTTGTCTTTCCTCTCTTTTTGTCTCCTCCATAGATAACTTGTTGGGAGTTTGATTTTTATTATTCCAGGTCTTTCTGTCATTTTAATTTGTTATTATTTCAGTATTTCATTGCTATATGCTATTTTATTATTACTTTTTGGGTTTAGGTTTTTGTTTCATTTTTCTTTGTTTTATAATTGAAGTATATTTTACATGCAGTATACAAAATTTTACATGTGCTATGCAAAAAAGTCTACAAAATTTTAAGAATTCGGCTCAGTGAATTTTTACACGTGCAACCACTGTAACAATTAAAATATTAAAAACTTCCACGCCCTGGAAGGCTCCCTCATGTTCTTTCCAAGTCAACATCCCCCAACCCCAAAGGCAGCCATAATTCCCACTTCTGTTATCATAGATTGGTTCTGTCTAAGGCCAGATCCAACTCTTGGGCCTGAAGAACCCCTTCATCACTGCTGTCTGTGATTATGGGTTTTCAGACAATTTGAATATGAGGAATAACGTAGACTGGTTGCAAATGATATGGGACATCTTAGATGGTTCAGAAAATTCTCCAGTCATTTCTTTTGCTTCAGGGTCAAAGTGGTGAGGAGCTAGGCAACAGAGGCTTCCTAAATTATTAATACTGTTGTTCTCTGACCTGCAGATAAGCGGGTTAACCTATACCCCAAAAGAGAAAAGGCCTCTGTAGGTTTCCAGGAGACTGGGAGAGCCTCACCTCATAAAGTGAGGCCAGAGGTGGGGAGTAAAGAGTACTGCCTAACGGCCCTCCATCACACGGGCATCCTGAGGAACTGGAGAGGGGCTGGTTTGATTACCTGGGACTACACTATTAGGGGTATAACATCAGAACCTAGGAGTAGGTCGGCCGTAAACTTTCATGAGAGTAAAAGAGACCCACCACCATGCTATGGTCCTATTCCAGATACTTGGGCACATTCCAGCTGCATCGACTTGAGACATAACCTTTTCAAAAATAACTAGCATTTACTAAGCATCTATTCGGGGTCAGACACAGGGGCTATTTTGTGTACGTTGGTTCAATGGATCCTCAACAACTATCTCATGTTGTAGGAATTATTTGTGTTGGTATGGTTGTGACAATTATTTTACAGCCGAAGAGATCATGAATCAAAAAGTTAAGTAATTGTTAAAAAATCACATAATAGGAAGTGTTGGCTGGACACTCCACTCAAGTCCGCCAAACTCCAACCTGTGGTTAATTCATGTCTGTGGCAAGTTCATTAGAATAACGGCTGCCAATTCTTTACCCATCCCTAGGTCTATGCCCCTACCATGTAACTCTACGGTTCCCACCTGTTCTCACTCTGCTCTTAGACATACGTGTCCTGTGCTGGCCAAGGAGATGACACAAACAGACTTGAAAAGCACTTTCCCAGTTGGGCTTCTTCATCTCACTCATCTATCGTGGTCCAAGATCGTGAGTCCTAAAGAGGGTCAGTGCCATCTCATTGGGTCCCACTGAGGCCATCATGAACCCAACCAATTCCCCAGCATGAGGGAGTCCAGCCTAGATCAGCTGAGCCCCGTAAACTTGTGAGCTAAACAAATGCTTCTTGTAAGTCACTGAGGCTGTGTGGTTATTTCTGCAGCATTATTCTGGCACTGGAAAACTGACACACCGCAATTCTCCTCTAGTCAGACTGTCTGGGTTCGAATCCTACCTCCAATACCAGCTGGGTGACCTTGGGACATTGCCCAACCTCCGTCTCAGTTTCCTCATCTGCATAATGTGGATCATAATAGTATCTCATGGGGTTAAAAGTTTAAAAATTTGTTCATGGAGTATAAATTATATAAAACATTGCATACATCTTTAGCACATACCTTAACAGATTTTTACTTATATACATATGCATATGCTCATATTGAAATATTTCTAGGTCTCCAAAAAGTCCCCTTATCCTCTCACAAACAGTAACACCTCAAAAGTAACCGCTAGGCTGACTTCTGCCATCATAAATCAATGTGTCCTGGTTTCAAAATTCATATAAATGGAATCATATGATAGACACTATTTTGTGTTTGCTTTCTTTCACTTCAGATAGCCATGGGAGTATCAATATTTTGTAAATGGTTCTGGTTTTTTCTTTATCATTGCTATATAATATTTCATTGTATGAATACACCACATTCTATTATCCATTCTACTACTATTGGTGGTCATGTGAGTTGATTCCAATTTGGAGCTTTTGAAGCATTATAAATGTTCTTGTATGTGTCTTTTAGGGGATATTACATCTCATTTGTGTTGCACTCATACACCTAGGAGTAGAACTTCTGGATCACAAGTTATACATGTTTTGATTTATGAATATTGCCAAAACAGTTTTCCAAAGTTCTGTACCAATTTACAAACAACCCTACTAGCAACACATAAGAGCTCCAGTTCAGGGGCGCCTGGGTGGCTCAGTGGGTTAAAGTCTTTGCCTTCAGCACAGGTCATGATCCCAGGGTCCTAGGATCAAGCCCCACATCGGGTTCTCTGCTCGGCAGCTAGCCTGCTTCCCTTCCTCTCTTCCTCTCTCTCTGCCTGCCTCTCTGCCCACTTGTGATCTCTGTCTGTCAAATAAATAATAAACAAAATCTTAAAAAAAAAAAAAAGAGTTCCAGTTCATTTTCATTCTTGCTAACATTAAGAGTGAACAGTTGTCATACATTGAGAGAAGATTCTGTGATTACACATAGTTGACAAAAGACTTTCTGGAGAAAGAACTACAAATCAAACTCTGTGGTCAAAAATCTCTACAAAAAGAAACATAGACAACCCAACTAAGAATAGGCAAATGACCTGATCAGCTCTTCATAAAAGAAGATATTCCAATGGCCTATAAATGGGTGTTTATCATTACCACTCACCAGAGAAATGCAAATTAAACCACAATGAGGCAACATTACCACTAAGAATGTTAAAATTAAAAGTACAGGCAATGCCAAGTGTTTTCTTTTGTTTTTTAATAAATGGCATCTTCTTCTAAGTATCATTTAGCAACTTGGATCATTCACCCAACAAATGGGCTTAAAGATCCAAACGTGTTGCTATGAATATCACTAACTTATCCCTTTTAATTCCTTAGAATTATAGTATGAAAATACTATAGTTTGTTTCAACATTTCTATTTCAATGGAAATTTAGGTTGTTTCCAAATTTTTTCACTGTTAGAAAGAATACAACAGTGAACATTCTTCTGTGTTCCTCCTTCTGTAATGTGCAAATGCTTCTCCACAGGAGACAATAAGAGGTAACATTTGGGCATATAGGGAATATGCATATTGAACTTTAATTGGTACTAAAAAATGACCTTCCCTTTCAGCTGTACTAATTATCACTCAATCAATAATGTATGAGAATATATTGTAGTACCTCCTTACCAGTTTTTAAGGTCATCAATTTTTTTTCATTTTTTAAAGATTGATGTTTAAAATGGTATATTATATTAATTTTTATCCCCTCGATCACGAATGAGGTCCTAGCTTTTGCCTCCTCTCCCTCTTTTCTGTCATTTGTCTTTCTTACTAGCATATATTTCTAATACATCTCATCAGTCTGCTATGAGTGTTGGAAATGTTTTCTCCCAATCTACTCGTTGGAATCTGCTAGTTGTTTTCTAACTTTTTAAATTGAATTTGCTGTATGGGGTTTATAAATTATGATTAATGAAATTTATCAGTATTTTCCCTTTTCATTTTTGCTTTTTTCTCTCATTTATGAGTGTCCTCCCTATTCTAAAGAATTGTGTGTGTGTGTGTGTGTGTGTGTGTTACATAGTTTTAGTGTTCATGTTTTTAATCCACCTGAATGGTGTGAGATAGAAGTTTAATTTTTTTTTCCCAAATGGAGAGCCAATTTATTGAATAACTCGTCCTTTGAACTCTGGTCTACACACCAGAACCATAATAAATCAAATTCATATGTAAGATAATATATATTTATAATTTGTGTTCTGTGTCATTGATCTGCTTTTCTATTCCTACAGCAACCACACACTGTTTCGATTAATACAACTTTATTTTATTTTCTAGCCATGCTGTTGGCAAGACGTAGCTCTATAATTCCTTTTCAGAATTGCCTTAGCTATTCTTGCACATTTACCCTCATAAAATGTTTAGAATCATCCTTTTAAAAATCCTTTTTATATTTTGTTTAGGATTGCAATGAATTTGTAGTTATTTGTGGGAGAATTGATATTTTAAAATATAGAGTATTTTTTAATCCTTCAACAGTCAATCCTTCCTTAATTTGGATCTTTGTTATATGCTTCAGTAATGGTTTACAGTTTCCTCCACAAAAATCTTAGGGTGCCTTTTTATGTTACTATAGTTTTTAAATGAGATCCCTCCCCCATTTTATTTTCTAATGGGATATTACCGCTGTATAAGTACGTTTTTGATTTGTTTTGTTTTTACATAGTTTTTTTTTCTATAAAATGCCTTAATATTCCTACTATTGCCACTACTGGTAGGAAACAGGAAGGAAATACACCAATTAATAGTATCCCACAAGGGACGCCTGGGTGGCTCAGTTGGTTAAGCGGCTGCCTTTGGCTCAGGTCATGATCCCGGCGTCCTGGGATCAAGTCCCGCATGGGGCTCCTTGCTCAGCGGGGAGCCTGCTTCTCCCTCTGCCTCTGCCTGCCATTCTGTCTGCCTGTCCTCGCTCTCTCTCCCTCTCTCTCTGACAAATAAAAAAAAAAAAAAATAGTATCCCACAAAATTGATTACCTGTAGAGAATTCATGAAAACATTTTAAAATAAGTGTGATATAATGAGTTCAGTATAAAAATGAGGGTCTGTTAAACCCTGTTCAGGAAGTATGGATCCCCAAAATATATCATGATAATGTAGATATTATCACCCATTAAATCATCTAATAACCCATTCGACATACACACCACCTCCAAGCTTTGAAAGCAAGTCCTTACTGTCACGACTTCTTACTCTTTTCTTTGTCAGCTTCTCTCCCAATGTCTCTCTCAGTTGCGTGAATCAGCGCACCTCTTCCTGTCCCTTCTGTTCATCATTTCTGCTCTCCTCCCTGAGGTCAGTGTCCCATTAATTCAGTAAGAACTGTTCATGTTTTGAGATGAACAAAGCAAGAGAGAAAGGTTACATTGACCTTTCCCATCCTAATAGTGTCTAAGTGCCAGCTGCATCTTTTTAAAAAGAGGGAGGGGGAAGAACCAGAGATATAGAGAAGTTTAAAGATGCTTTCCCCCTGATTTTCTCTGGTTTCATCTTCAGGGCAACAAAAACCACTGTAAAAGCTAGCAGGTGTTGAGCCCATGCTTAGTGCCAGGCCCTGTGCAAAGCATTTAGTATGTACCGTATTTAAGACCCCCATCAAGATTGGACGGTAGGGACTATTCTTACCCCCGCTGTGAAGAAAAGGAAACATAAGTCCCATGGAAGATGAATAACTTTCCAAGTTGCATAACAAGTAAATCTGTCTAGGAATTAACCAGTCATCCGACTCTAGCCCCTGTTTTTAACCCTGACACTAACCCAGGAAGAGTTTGGGGAAAGGGACGGTGCAGAGTAATAGCAGTGTTCATTCTATTGGCCACATATATGCTTGCCTTCATGACTCTAAAGCCTGAAAGGTTTTACTCATCTCACTGCTCACCCTGGTAACGATGGTTTTAGCCATGAAAGACAACCATATTTTAGGCTAACTACTGGATGCAAATACACAGCCTCCTGGTTACATGGAAGCCCAAATTGGGACTCACAGCCCCCCAAAAATGCTCCTGGGCCCATAGGTGCAGAGAAAGAAGAGGAAAAATGGAATTACCATTTCTGTCTTTTGCAGGATTCTGCGAGCTTCAGACTGTGGGACCTTGGGCATGTCACTCCCCTTCTCTCTCAGTTAGTGCAGTGTAGAGCGATAATGAGAGGGCTGGTAGGGTTGCTGAAAGGATTAAATGAGCACATAGAGGGCGCTCATGAGAGTAGTTGGCACATTTTAAGCACCATTTGGGGGTTTCCATCATCCTTGGAGCTTTCATAATTCAGGGTAGCAAGCTCAAATTTATTTTTATTTCAACATCATAAACTGGTTTCCAGCGAAGAAGTGATATAAAGAAATCCAAATATTGGGGCTTTTCAAAAGCTTTAAGACTCTTTCAGCCCTTTATTTTCAGACCTATACACTCTTCAAAGACAGTGTGATGGATGTTTCCGGCTCACTGAAAAGGATATTGTTTTGCTTCACTT
Source organism: Mustela lutreola (assembly GCF_030435805.1). Taxonomy (NCBI): domain Eukaryota; kingdom Metazoa; phylum Chordata; class Mammalia; order Carnivora; family Mustelidae; genus Mustela; species Mustela lutreola. Next base: position 121,113,680 of record NC_081297.1, read on the forward strand.
TCCCCTCCCGTCATTACATGCCACTTCGTTTTCATCTACTATGAAACTTTTAGGAAAATAAATACCTTTTTTTTTTTTTTAAGGCTTCCCCTTTGAATTTGAACATGATGTTTTAGCCAAGTACAAATCCCCAACAGTATACACATCCTTCAGAGGCGGGCCTCGGGTGGCTGAAAGGGCTTTGCTACTGAGTCTAAGCCTGGAAGTGAATCTCTGGGAGCCCAGCTGACCCTCGCCAGCCTGCCTTGCTGCAGCTTGCGGACATACTGCAGTGCAGACCCGCCTCAGTGCAGTGTAGACCAGCAGTGACCTCGTGCTCTGAACCACCACAGAAGCAAGCCTCAGAAGTAAGAACAGGAAGCCTGTTCAAGGATGGAGTGCCCCTGATACAGATCTGTCCTTCTGCACGGTCCCGCCTGATCCCTCACCCACTTTTTATTTTCCTACTCCCTGTAGACTTAATCTAACTCTGACTATTTGACTTTGGATGCCCTTGAGCTAATCTCTCTCCCAGAAGTTGATTTCTGGTTTTGCGAGGCCCCACCTGCTCTTGTGAGTAACGAGAGCCTGCCCCAACTGCCTGCCACCTGTGCTCACCTTTGCCTTTGGACAATTGTCCTTGGCTCCAAATCCTAAGTACTGACTTTGGTCACCTGTGCCACAGCATGGACCTATTCCAGCCTTTTTGTGTTTCTGTGCAATGCCTTGGGATCTCAGCCCAGGAAGCTCTCTGGACCAGGAAGCTCAGAACGATTTGTTTACTCTCCAAGGATGTGAGTGATGTATTGTGGCATTGCAGAGCCAGAGAAAACATGCTCAGAAAGCCCTGTTCATTCTTTTTATGCATAATCTTGGGATATTGGAGTTTCTGAAACCAAAGTATGCAATTTTCTTTTTTTTTTCAAAGTATGCAATTTTCTAAGGTTATTTTGAGGAAAGGATTTCAGATATTCTGTGCTTATTAGTGGATGGCTTCGTCTAGTTTCAGGACCAGAATTTAGATGACAAACGGACCAAAACTGGACAAAATCCAGAGGCTGGAGTTGTTATTGCACCAGCTGTCGGACTTTGGGAAAGTCAATTCCTCCAAACTTCAATTTCTGCTTATAAAAAAATTGTGGCCAAAAAAAGCCACTAAACCATATTCTTTGAGATTATGAAATAGGTCTTATTTTTTTTTTTTAAGATTTTTATTTATTTATTTGATAGAGATCACAAGCAGGGAAAAGGCAGGCAGAGAGAGAGGGGGAAGCAGGCTCCCTGCTGAGCAGAGAGCCCGATGTGGGGCTCGATCCCAGAACCCTGAGATCATGACCTGAGCCGAAGGCAGAGGCTTAAACCACTGAGCCACCCAGGCGCCCCGAAATAGGTCTTATTTTTGTCAGGCTCTTGCCCCTTGCAATGGCTATTATTAGACTGATAAAGGGGGGCACCTGGGTGGCTCAGTGGGTTAAAGTCTCTGCCTTCGGCTCAGGTCATGATCCCAAGGTCCTGGAATCGAACCACGCATCGCGCTCTCTGCTCAGCAGGGAGCCTGCTTCCTCCTCTCTTTCTCTCTCTCTCGCCCGCTTGTGATCTCTGTCAATAAATAAATAAATAAAATCTTTAAAAAAAAAAAAAAAAGACCGATAAAGGAAATTAAATAAATTCAGGTATACATAATCCCTTTGAAAATTGTAAAGCCACAAGATACATATGTTTTTGTGATTGTAAATGAGCCGTATGCCCGGAGTTTTTAATGGAATTCAGAAATGATTTCCCCCCAAATCCATGCTGCAGTCCTCTTCATTCCTCAGGGCTCAAATTAGACAGGACTGGAATCCCTTTGCTTCCCCTCCTTTGTGCTTTCTGGTATCTCCTTGTCTGAACTTCCCACTAGACTACAGACCCCTTGAGGCAACCCACATGGCCTATGTCAGAGTCATCGTACATACTAATAATCTAAAAAGCTTTCAGTATAATTGGGGCTTCATCATAAGTGTTTTATATATATTAAATTACTATGACATCCATTTTATAAATGTGGAAACTGAGGCATGGAAAAGTTACGTGAACTTCCCAAGCATACACAGCCAGCGAGGGGCAGACTGGGTTTTGAACCCACATAGACTAGTTTCATGGTCCTTGTTATTTGCTACATCACATCAGCTTGGTTGGATGGGTAAGTGGGAGGGTAGATTGGCAGGTTATTACATTTATTATTGGCATTTATATCTCTAATCATAGACAATGTAACAATGCAGAAAGCATGAATATATAATTAAATACATATGAGTTATCAGAGTAGAGTTCTCCAATCAGTACACAGATGAGTTCAGTGGGAATCAAACCTGGATGGTTATCTAACCCACAGGTTTTTTCCATTGCAATCAACAACAAAATTATTTAATTTTCTATATCCAAACAGCAATTATTGCTTACATTTAACTGTACCTTTTTTCCTATTTTTTAATAGAATGTTAAATTTACTGCAAAAGTGTATATTAAAGATGTGCAAACATTTCTCTGATTATATATAGTGATGGAGAAGGGGAATATGAAAGGACTATATTTCCCTCTCCCTAGCTTATCTGAAAACTAACTGCTCAAGGTCTGGATCCTTCAAGGTGAGGTTTTCAACCCAACCCTCAAGAATCCACCCAGAAGCTTCTGATGAGCTCAGAAATGACAGCTTTAAGTCAAAAATGACTCCTACAAACACAGACACATTCACCCCTCCACCCTGGCCACTCACACAACCCCCATACATGCTACCTCTAATCTAGAAGCACCATCATTGTGGTCTAGTTGGTTGGTTTGGGGCTTCTCTCATAGATATCTCATTCACTCTCATGTTCCAAATACCCTCAAAAAAAAAATTAAAAAAAAATTAAAAAACCATTAATTCCTATCCTTTTTGTCCAGTTCAGATCCATTTATTGAACTGTTTGTTCATCATTTTAATGTGGATGCTTTATAGGCATCTTAAAGTCAATATATCCAAGCCAGAACAAGGGAGCTTCCTCTTCAAATGTGTTCCTTCTAAGAGTAAATAGTACCACCATGACCAGGTACTCTAAACAGAAACCTGGAAATCACATTAATTATCCTCATCTTCACATTTTATACCTATTCAGTGATTCACAAAACCGGACCATTCAATCTGTGAAGTATCTTAAAGCTCCATTCCCATTCCTCCCCAGCTCTGAAATCCCATTCCTCCCCAACCCTACACTGTATCTTATCTAGACAACTTTGGGAGCCTCTTAACAGATAGCTCTCTTCCGTTCTTGTGTTCCTACCATCTATTCTAGCCCAACAGAGTTTAAAGGAAAATCTAACTACAATTATTCTTGAACAATGTCAGGGATATGGGCACCAACCATTGTGCTGTTGAAATATGCAAATTACCTTTGACTCCCCCAAAACTTAACTACTAATAGCCCGCTGTTGTCCTTATGTATAACATAAACAGCCAGTTAACACATATTTGGTAGGTTATGTGTATTATATACTGTATTCTTATAATAAAGTAAGCTAAAGAGAATAAAATGTTAAGACAATCATAAGGAAGGGTCCAGAAAAAAGTATGGCGTTTCCTCAAGAAGTTAAAAATAGAAGTACAATGACCCAGCAATTCCACTACTAGGTATTTACCACAAAGATACAAATATATTGGTCCAAAGGGGCATCTGCACCCCAATGTTTGTGGCAGCAATGTCCACAATAGCCAGACTATGGAAAGAACTGAGTTATCCATCGGCAGATGACTGGATAAAGATATGTTGTACACACACATACACACACAGGAATATTACTCAGCCATCAAAAAGGTTGAATACTTACCATTAACATCCACATGGATGGAACTGGAGGGTATTATGCTGAATGAAATAAGTCAATCAGACAAAGACAATTACCACATTGTTTCACTCATATGTGGAATATAAGAAACAGGGCAGAGGACAGTAGGGGAAGGGAGGGAAATCTGAATAGGAAGTCATCAAAGAGGGATAAAAACCATGATAAACTCTTGATTATGAGAAACAAATTGAGGCTTGTGGGAGGGGAGGGGAATGGGAGGATGGGGAAATTGGGTAATGGGCATTAGGGAGGCACATAATGTGATGAGCATTGGGTGTTATATGCAACTGATGAATCTGAACCCTACATCCGAAACTAATGATGTACTTACTATATATTGGCTAATTGAATTTAAATTAAAACAAGTCATAAGGAAGAAAAAATACATTTACAATACTATTCTATACTTATTGAAAAAAATCTCTGTATAAATCAAATTATACAGCAGTTCAAACTGGTGTTGTTTGAGGGTCAACTGTATATTGTTTCCCATCTTAAAGCCTTCCAAATGCTTTTGGGAGAAAGGACAGAATCTTTAATGCTGTTGCAGGATTTCCTTTTCCTTTGGTGCCCATGGTTCTTGGTAATGCCACTTTTAAGAATGAAGAGATTGACCAGACAAAGCATGGTGGACAGCAAAGCCAAGTTTATTGAGTAATAGCAAAGTTCATTGAATGATAGAGTACAATGCTCCCAAAGAAGGAGGGTACCCGAGAGGGTTGCCAGAGGCCTAAGTCTACGGGTTTTTTGGGCTGTTTTAATCTGTTTAACCCTCCATGAACCTCCACCCGACCAGGTTTTATCAAGTGGGAAAGGGTGGAGGGCTCCTTCTAGGGTGGGGTAAAATCCTTTAAAAGGTGGTTGCCTCTTGGAAGTTGGTGGGGTGGGGGTGGGGGGATCCTCTTGTTCCTGCCTACCTTTCTTTCAATTATCCTTCAGCAGTGTGACCCACAAGACCCTAGGTGATTCTGCTCCCACTTGCTCCTGCAACTTTAGCTCATGATCCTCTTTCCCTGGCTTTCTAACCTTTGAACAAATGAATTCCTTGAACATGCCAAGCTTTTTCCTGCAACTGGTGGGCCTTTGCATATGCAATTCTGTGTGGAACTCTCTCTTCCCCATTTACTATCTAGTCAATCCCACATTCGTCTTTTGGACCTCAGTTTAAATGTCATTTTGGTGAAGAAGCCATGTTTGATCACCCACTCCTTCAGGCTAGGTCAGATTTCCCCCAGCATGCATTTTCATGATGCAATATACTTTTCTTTTACTTAATTTGTTGTACAGTCCATTTTCCTTTGTTGTCTTTTTTACAGCTTATTAGTTTATAATTACTTGTTTGGGTCTATGTCTTCTGTAAGTTCCAAGAGGCCAAAGACTGGTGTGGTTCACTATTCTGTTTACAGTGGTGAAGGCACATCCTTAAGTGAGTCAGTGAAGAAATGAACTGGGTGGCTTGGAGAAACAGTAACAGAAAGCTGAAGCATAGTTTTTCACTCTATCCTCGTAACAACTTTGTATTATCATTGCCTTTTCATAGGTGAGGAAGCTAAAGTTCAAGGAAGTGAGGTTACTTGTCCAGGATGTATAGAACAATTCTTCCAGGAGGAAGGGTCTTTGGGATACTCCAAGTTATAAAAAATAACCAATTGCCTACTAATAAATTTCTCCAACTGCTTTGTCCTTTGTAAGTGCTAAATAGTATTGATATCTCTTTGTTATTTCCAAGAAGTTCTTTAGGATAAGCAAACCAGTTGGGCCAAGCCCACTAAAGCCTTCAGGGAAAGTTCTGATAAATGAAGAAAGCATTTCTCCTTCATTGAAATGGAAAACAGAAAGGAGCTGGGTGGATTAAAGCAAATCAGGTAGAAAAAAGAAGCTTGTGTGATAATGGCAAGAACAAAGAAAATGGATGAGATAAAGAAAGCGAAGGAGAGATAAATACAAGGACACAGGGAAGCAAAGAAAAACAGACTTCTCAAGTCCTTAGGGAAATCCAGAAGAGCAGTGAGGAAGATGTTCTTCTGTTTAACAAAACTAGCAGTGTTTCTAAATACCCAGGTGTTTAGGAGCAAATAACCCGAGTACCTGATGGCTACCTGGGTTGTTCACACCAAGATTTCAGCATTCTTTTGGTGGATCAAGATTAATGTAGCATTTGCTATTTGCTCCTAATGTATTTGTTTCGATATAGATGAAAGTGAGAGGAAATTAGAGGAATAAGATTTCCTCCTCTATCCTAGACCAAAATAAATAATGTGTCCCCATCTCCTATGCTGTGTTCCCCCATTGGCCCCATTCTGAGGTTTGCCCTGACCCCTGTTAAATTAACTAAACAAGGAGGCCATTAGATGGATGTGGCTCTCAAGCCATGGTGGCCTATGTAAGCAAACCAAAGTCTAAGCTGACAAACTCCTCAAGGCTATGAAGTAAAAATCTCAGGACAACCAATCACAAACAACCAATGAGGATTTAAGCTCGGGCTGATCAAAAAATTTCCTTTCTTCACTTCCACACTTTCTCTATAAAAGTCTTTCCCCTTTGTTCCTGTTGGCAGTGCCCTCCTAACCTCTTTCAGTGTCTCGCTGCGAGATTGGAATTGATCTTTTCTCAATTTAACTCTTAAAATGTGTCATATGCCTCAGTTTATCTTTTAACACTCTCTAAGTGGGTTCTTCCATGAGCCAGCCATGGGAAAATAATTTTACTCCTCTAAATCTCTTTCCTTGTCTATTCTCTCTTTCTGAGAGGATCATTCACGGTTCAGGGCGTGGCTCCCAGAATCTCGGTAGAGGTAAGGAGTTGAGGAGAGAACTTCTAGTATAACCTCAGACAGGATGTGTGAATCTCTACTGCATTATCCCACTTACCCACCAAGCTTTATGTGTTCTTTCACCCTTTCCTCAATTTCCAACACTTTAAATTTTAGACTTTTGATATTGCTTCATCTATGAAATAGTTTTTCTGGAATTGTGCCCTATGAATGGAAAATTTTGTGGCTTCTAAAAATTAAGGGGAATTAGTTTCTGTCTTATGGATTATATATAAATGAAATATAATTTGAGGGTAAGTGAAAATGACAACACCAGGTTTGGAATATATTTTTAAAGGAAATATGGATGTTTTAATATTGTTTTAGAACCAAAGTAAGGGAGAAGCAAGTCTTAAAGTTGTATTCTTGAGGATGCTATCCCTCTATGCCAGTGGATCCCAACGTGTGATCTTGGACAAGCAGCAGAAGCAGCATCTGGTATTTGTTATAAATTCAAAATCTTGGGGTACCTGGATGACTCTGTCAGTTGACCATTCAACTCTTGGTTTCAGCTGGGGTCATGATCTCCAGGTCCAGGGATCAAGCTCCATCAAGCCCCATAGAGCCACTCATCAAGCTCCATGCTTAGCCCAAAGTTTGCTGGACATTCTCTCCCTCCCCACTCTGCTTCCCCCACCTCACTGCGCTCTCAATCTCTCTCTCTTGCTCAAATAAATAAATGAATAAAATATTTAAAAAGAAGAAAGAAAAAGAAAGAAAGAGAGAGAGAAAGGAAGGAAGGAAGGAAGGGAGAGAAATAAATTAATTCAAAATCTCTGGTCCCATCACAGACTTACTAAACCAGAGACTCTGAGGCTGAGGACCAGCTATCTGTTTTCTAACAAGCTCTCCCCTTTAAAGTTTGAGAAAAAATTGTTTTATGCTATAAAGTGGGAAGCTTGGGTAGGGGGTGGAGATAGTAGACAGAAAACAGAGCAAGTGTGAATTGATATGTTTTCATCATTAAAAATGAAGATAATAATAGGTTGAAGCATGTGAAATTGTCAGCAGTCAACTATTTCTGACCCACATAAAGGCAAGATAAGACTCAATCAAAAATGTCTATTTGGGGGGTATTATTATGAAGATAATATAACTTATGTAAAAAAAAAAAAAAACCTTGCACGAAGTCTGGATATGAAAGTTCAATAAACATTAGTTTCTCTTCCTTTTTTTCCTGTTTCTTGAAAACATACTGATCAGGGCCTCTATTCTCAGAAACAAGCTCTAAAGTAATTATCAGGTGTGCCTTCCAGTGCCCAAGAAAGATCAATAGCAGACAATTCACCCCCATACTCACCAGAAGGAACTGTTTTGTTAGATGACGAATGTGCCACCAGCTCACATTCCCTCTAAGAAAATAAGTAGTTGTCACTCTCCAGTGATTTAGACAATTGGAGTAATAAAATGTCTAGATGTTTACCTACACATACCTCTGGACCAATATAGCAACTAGATTTCTCCTTATCTACCTGCTTTTTTTCAGGTATTTGTATATGCCTAGTCCTTCCTTCCAGCTCCTTACCTGCAATTACATTCTTGTAAAATAACTGGCTTCTCGGAAGAGATGGAAATGAGCACTGGTCCCAGAAGCAATTCTGACTCTTGGCTGATGTCAGTGCAAATCAGGTGTAAGTTCAAGGTTTCTCTTGTCATACCAGGTTTGTCAGTCAATGTGGTGCAATAGGTTGTGTTATTGGAAATGGCCAAGAAGGGAAAAAAATCACACCTTCTAACCAATCTATGTTAGCTAAATGAGTAATGATAAATCTGGATGATTAAGCTAAATGCATCTTATAATCCTTGATAGCTTCAAAGGAAAAAGATGGAGATGACGTTGGAGGAGGAGGAGAAAGAAAGGAGAGAAATGGAAAAGAGAATGGAACACTTTTCTTGGATAAATACACCCTATCCCCAAATTAAAGCGCATAAAGGATCAGAATTCTGTTATATGCATCATCGAATAGTGCTCTCTCCAATAGAAGGGAAAGAGAGACAGTCAATAAATAGTCAATACTCGTGAATGACTTCAGGAGTCAAAAGAAGTAAGGGATCTACAGATTTTTGTATAGTAGAAAGTTGACAGGATAGATACTTTATTGGGTTTCTTAGTGAAGAGTTCCTGTGCACTGAATGTTTGTGTCCCCCCGAATTCACTCAAGGTAATGAAGGTGATCCTTCATCATTTAGAGATGAGACCTGTGGGATATAATTAGATCATGAGGATGGGGCCTCATAAATGGAATTAGTATCTTAGAATGAGAGACCAGAGCTCTTCCTCTTTCCCTGCCATATGAGGATACAATGAGAACATGGCTGTCTGTAAACCAGGATGAAGACCTTCACCAGAACATGACTATACTGACACCTGGATCTTGGACTTCCGTCTCTAAGACAATGAGAAATAAATGTGTATTATTTAAGCTACCCAGTCTACAGTATGTTGTCATGGCAGCCCAAACTGACTAAAGGAAGACTTTATTTGCCATTCAGATTTTGAAATAATGATGCCCGTTCTTACCATCTGCCCCTTGTTTCAAACTGATGAATTATCATCAAAGCACCTGTCCATGTTGGAAATAATCCATATGCTCAAGGGACTGGTGGTTCCCCCCATCCTTTGGTAGAATATTAGTGCCCTGCCTCTTTGTTGGTGCTCACTTAATTGTTTGGGGAAATGAATCTGTCCTTCTCAGTTCATTCCCAGAGCACACAGCCAGATGGATAATAACCTTCCAGCTCAAATATGAGGTTACAGTGCACTTGGGAGTTTGTAGTTACGTGTTTGCTTCCTAATGACAGTCTCTATCCTGCCTTCTAGTCCAACCCATCCAACCTCAATCTTTCAGATTCATCACCTGGTAGCTGAGGGCAGGGCCACTGTGCAACCAAGCTGGGGTGTGATATAAACACTCTAAGTTCTAAAGAGCCTGACAACTTTGAGATAATTGGAACTAGGTAAAGACAATCTGTTACATATTCTGTTCTTTCTTAATTATTCTTATCCACCCTCCTTTCACACACAATTTTTGTTTTGAATATTTATGTGTATCTGATCATAAGAGGAAAAAAATAAAGCCAGTCATGCTTTACTGTGAACCAAAGATGGCTTCATATGCTCAGTTTTCTCTGTCACCTAAGTATTAAAAGTATATTTTCCTCTAGAAAAAATGGAAATACTTCTTTCTATTAACTACAAAACGCTGAGTGTAATTATTTTTCCCCTCTTGAAACTGGCCTTTCTCACTCAGTCAAATAAAATGTTAAAAAGGATGAAAACGTACTTAACTTGAAGTTATGTAAGGTCAACATAATGTCTTACACACACACACACACAGAGAGAGAGAGAGAGAGAGAGAGAGAGAGTCTTTGTCTCCTGAGAAGACTAAGTAGCTTTTCCTTCATTTCACCCCACTCTTTCCTCCACATAGAGGCCCCTACAGAGTGGCTAGCCCAAAACACAACATAAGAGGATCTTGTCAGAGGCTCAAGAGAGCAGCCCCCCCCCCCCCCCCCCCCCCCAGTTCTCACCTGCACACAGTCCATTCTTGCTGCTTGGGTCAAGTCCATGGGCATATAAGCTCCCTTAGCACTTTCCAGTCCTCCTCCTGCCTGAGCTTGCTAGGACTGCCATAAAGAAGTACCAAGGTCTGGGTGGCTTTAACTATAGCAGTTTCTTTCCTCACAGTTGTGGAGACTAACAGGTATCAGCATGGCTGGGCTCTTCTGAAGGCTTATCTCCTTTCTTGTGTCTTTATTTTGGTCTTCCTCTGTATGTGTCTGTGTCCACATTTCCTCTCTTTATAAGGACACTAGTCCAACTGGATTAGGGCCCACCCTAAGGATTTCACTGAACCTTAATTATCTCTTTAAAGACCTGTCTCCAAATACAGCCAGTTTCTGAGGTACTGGGGTTAGGACTTCAGGATATGGATTTGAGATGGGGGGGTGAAATTCAGCCCAGAACACCCCCTTATAATAGCCAAGATATAAAAACAACCTAAGTGTCCATTGATAGATGCAATAGATGAATGGGTAAATATCTATATAGATATACAGATATCTATATCTATATCTATATCTATATCTATATCTACAGCTTTACCTTGGCCACTTTCTATCAACCACAAGCAAGTTATACAATAAAGCCAGCCTATATTCAAGGGAAAGAGATGGGACCTCACAGTTATATAGGAGAAGTTTCAAATCATTTGCATGGGTAGCTTATAGGTATATATCTATCCGAACCACATAAAAGGTTGCAATCTCATCATTCATGATGACATGGATAGACCTAGAAGGTATTATGCTAAGTGAAATAAGTCAAAGAAAGGCAAATACCATATGACTTCACTTATCCGTGAGACCTAAAGAGAAAAACAAAACAAATGGACAAATAATGGTAAGAAAATAGAAATAGACTGTAGACTCAAACAGAGAACAAACTGGTCGTTGTCAGAGGAGACAGGGGTCAGGGGATAGGTGAAATAGGTTAAAGGGATTAAGAAATACAAAATTCCAGTTATAAAAAAATAAGTCATGGGAATGAAAAAAATACAGTAGAGGGAATATAGTCAATAATATTGTAATAACTTTGTATGATGACAGATGGCTACTCTACTTATCGTGGTGAGCATTTCCTAATGTGTATAATTGTCGAGTTACTGTGCTGTACACCTGGAACTAAAGCAATATTTTATGGCAGCTGTGCTTAAGTAAAAAAATAAAATATAATAAAAAAATAAATCCTGCCATTTGGGACAACATGGTCAGACCTTCAGGGTATTATGCTAAGTGAAATAAGTCAGACAGAGAGACAAATACTGTATGACATCACCTATATGTGACATCTAAAGGAGCTGAACTCATAGAAACGGGGTAGATTGGTGGCTGCTAGGAGTTGGGAGTGGAGGGAGTGGGAAGATGTTGTTCAAAGGTTTAAACTTCCAGTTATAAAATAAATAAGTTCTGGGGATCTAAAGTGCAGCATGGTGATTATAGTTAGTATTACATTACATACTTGACAGTTGCTAAGAAAATATGGTTGACCTTTGAACAACACATTTATAAATGTATTTTCTCTTCCTTATAATATCTTAATAACATTCCACCTAAGTTTTTTTTTTTTTAATTTTATTTATTTATTTGACAGAGAGAGGTCACAAGCAGGCAGAGAGGCAGGCAGAGAGAAAGAGGAGGAAGCAGGCTCTCTGCTCAGGGAGCCCAATGCGGGACTTGATCCCAGGACCCTGAGATCATGTCCTGAGCCGAAGGCAGCAGCTTAACCCACTGAGCCACCGAGGCGCCCCCTAACTTAAGTTTTTAAAGGACCATTCTGTTAGCTCTTTGGAGAACAGAATGTAAAATGGTGTTTGGCATGGATTGTGAGTATAATTTTATTATGTTCAATAATATCTGGGCTAGATCCTTTATAAGTAAGCATGCCTAATGTCTGAACACATTTTTAAATGGCCAAAGAACGAGGAAAGGCCGGTGTAGATAAGCAAGTGTAAGAACAAAAGGCAGCCAGGAGTTAAGCTGGTGTTGTAAAATAGAACAGAATATGAGATTTCAGTGAGTCTGCATGGATTAAGATCTTGGAGCATTTTGAAAGTGAGAGCAGAATGAATAAATGTTGATCCTATATCAAATAAGTAAAATAGTTCTTAAGTTAGATTACCATGGATCATGGCTTTGTAGATCAATAGTAATATAATCACCCCAAAATTAGTAGTTTAAAATAATAATAAAATTTACTTTGCTCACGAAACTGCAATTTGGGCAGAACTCGGCAAGAACTGCTCTATTTCTGCACAGCATCAGCTGGGAAAATTCAAAGATTAAGGCCTGGCCTCACCTGCGGTCTTTCTCCCATGTCTGATGGCTGATGCTGGAAAACTCAAACAGAGAGCTGACACAATTGGGCTTCTGTGATACTGTGATTTATAATAAGAAATATATATTTGGTTCTTATCCAGTTCTCTCCTGCACAGAAGACCTAAAACCCTTGGAATTTCCTGTGACGAGAGCGATAGAGGTGGCTTTTGTTATGTTAATGAAGCACCTAAAGATGGGGCTGGTTGCCAGGGGAACCAACGATGATTAAAGGGTGGCAACTTTCAGTCCCACCCCAGACATCTGGGAAGGGGAAAAGGGCTGGAGATTGAGTTCAATCACAAATGGCCAAGGATTTAATCAATCAAGCCTGTATAATGAAGCTTCCATAAAAACCCAAAGGACTGGATTTGGAGAGCTTCCAGGTTCGTGTACACAGCAAGGTTTGGGAAGAGTGGGGCACTTAGAGGGGGCATGGAAGCCCCCACATACCTTTCCACATACCTTGTTCTATGCATCTATTCCATCTGGCTGTTCCTGAGTTATATCCTTTTATAACAAGCCAGTAATCTAGGAAGCAAAATGTTTGAGCTGCTCTAGCAAATTAATCAAACCCAAAGAGGGGGTCATTGGGACCTCCAATCTACAGCAGGGTGAGAAACACAGTAACAGCCTGGTCTTGTGATTGGCATATGATGGGCAGTCTTGTAGGACTGAACCCTTAACCTGTGGGATCCAAAGCTGTCTCTGGGTGTCAGGACTGAGTTGAATTGTATAGGACACCTAGCCGATGTCACAGAATGGCTTAGTGGTATGGGAGGAACCAGATAACCATGCACGTCAGAACTGATGATCAGACTCCTAGCTTCTGTAGGTCTATGAAAACTCTACCTGGTCCCTCTAGTATGGCAGTTTCAGGGTTACTGGACTTCTTACATACTAACTTGTGAGTCCCAGGGCAGAAGTCCTGAGAGATAGAGAGAGCCTGGTAGAAGCTGTATCACCGTTTAGGATCTAGCCTCAGAAAGAGTACAGCTTCCCCTAGGCCACTTTCTGTTAGCCTCAAGCTAGTTATACAATAAAGCCAGCCTATATTCAAGGGGAAAAGATGAGACCTCACAGTTATATAGGACAAGTTTCAAATAATTTGCCATATACTTTAGAACTACTCCATAAATGTTTTACTTACAGCTCTTTAGATACCTAGAACACACTTGCATCGGCCTCTGACCTTGATGTCGCCAGGCCCTCTGAGCATGGCCCCTTTCCTTGGCGTGCCAGTCCCTGCTAATCCTCACTCTGGAGAAGAGGCCTGCAAACCGATGAACCTCTGGGAGTTCTCCTATTTGTGCCCACCAGGGACGAAAAGGAATAATTAAGTTCCCTAGAAACCATTTGCTGTTGTTCGTGATGATATAGCAGAGGTCTAATGGAGAAGATGAATAGACAGTTTGCAAATGACAATCAAACAATATAAAAACTACTGGCTCCTGGGCATCTCCACCCAGTTTATCCCCTGAACTCAATGTATCCAAAGCTGACTTCTCCTCTATCCTTCCTCAACTCTACCCACTCGTATTCCTTATTTTCATTTCCCTACCTCATCACCCACTCACATTGCTCACATTAGAAATCTGGTAGTGGAGTGACATCCCCTTCCTCTCTTCATTATATATATTAAAAAAGTCCACCCTCTAAATAACTCCTGAATCCATCCCCTCCTGTCTACCTCTATTGCTTCTGCCTTAATTCAATCCTCAATGTCCCTCATTCATAGTAATTAATAAACTAGCTATTTAGCCTCTCTTATCATTTTCTCTTCTACAAAGTCAATGATCATCTTTCTAAAACAAAGATCTAATAAGGATATTGTCTTGAATAAAGCAATGTTTCTTCATTACTCTTCTGGTTCCTTATTACTTATAGGATGAGGATTCCAGTTTTCAGCAGAGCATAAAAAGCCACGTTTCATTTTTCATCAACAGGTGCATCTAACACTTTAATCACTGCCTCCGTCTCCAACACATATGTCCTCTCTTATCTCTGTATCTTTGGTCTAGTGTTTCTTCCAGGAAGTCCTTTATGCCTTGGATCCATCAGTGAAAATCCTTCATTTTTCAAATCCCAGCTTCAATGTTACTTCTGTTATAAAATCTTCACTCTAAGGCCATCTTCTATCCCACAAAACCTATAAGTTTCTTAAGCATACAAAACATTGTCTTGTCCATCTTTGTATCTTACCTGTCCAGCATATAAAATATAGTCTATAAATATATATTAAACTAATGAATGAATAAATGAATTAGAATTAGTATTTTTAAACTAGCACAAACTTTACACTTGCTCAAAATTTTCACTGATTTATACTCCAAAATTGCCTCCTTTATAGGTGATGTTTATGGTGCCATTCCAAAGAATATTAGATCTGGCAAGGGATTCAGAGAGTATTTAATTTATTTGTGTCAATTTTTATATAAAGAAGGCAAGGCTCAAAGGAGAAGAAAGAAACAATTTATTGACCCAGCCAAATCCACATATATATCATATTTAACCTTCATGTCAAACATGTACCTCAGATGTTAATTTTTCAATTAAGAAGATATATTTCAGAGAGATTGTTTAATTTCCCCCTCTGTCACACACTAAACTGGGCTTCTAACCCTGCTCGCTTGTTGTTCTTTCCCATACATTCTAATATCTTTCCCCTGTTTTTCCTTCTTATTTATTATTGAGATATAATAAAGACCTCCGTTAATTACTAAAACCACACTCAATTTTCGAATTCATTCAGATCTCATTTCTAATGCATTAAAAAAGGGATGATCTGATCTTCTCCCTAGAGATAAGGATTTGAGTAAAGGTATGACATCTGCAAAGAAAAGGGACATGGGAGTAAATCACAAGAGACAAAATAGTATAAAGGAGAGGTCACAGGCTTTGGAATCAAGTAGAAATGAAATCAATTCCTAACTCTACCTTGAATTTGGAGCACCAGTCTGACCAAATCCTTAAAAGCCAAAGTATAAGTGTACCTCAGAAGATTATAAAAACCATCAATTATAATTATTTTACAGGTTCCTTGCACCTCTTACAGTGATTATAGAAACTCTAGTTTCTTAATTCCTTCTTGAAATCTTAGAACACGCAGCCCAATGGCAGTATAGGCTGGATAAGCATTAAGATGTATCCTATCTTCAGACCTAATAAAATACATTAAAACTTATTTTCCCATTAAATCTATTTTCAAGTTGATTTTCTATGTAGGATAGTTTTATTTCTTCTTTCTTTCCTTCTGTCTTCCTTTCTCTTTTTTCTAATCAGAAAGAACCATGTTTTCTCAAAGAAGTTTGACTATATAGAGACCATTTTAATAAAAGAGCGAAGCAGCAAACTCTCCTTGTAAATAAAATCCTTGTGGATAAAATATGGAAGAGTCAGATCTAAATGAGCTTGGAGAATCCAAGAAATCACTCTTTTGTGAAAAGAAATGAGAGAGAAGTAAATGTACATGGTGGGTGGATGGCTAGAGCCCCAGGTAACTTAAGCCATAATTAAATGATTCTGCTCAAGAAAAAATAACTCCTCTACCTGAAACTTGCCCAGGAAAGTGAGCTACAGGAAATATAATAGCCCTTCCACCCGTCAAGTTTCAACAGAAAAGAGAAGTGGTCAGTAACAGAAACAACCAGGGCCAGACACATGCTCATCAATGCTCCGGCCAAATACAACCAATTCCTTTCATGACAGAATGATTGTACAATTTGGTCATTCTGGCTAACAGTGGAACCATAAAAAAATGTACAGACTTTCCCAGAACTTATGTATTTGATTTTCAAATAAATGCCTCCTCCTTTGTATTGCATAAAATGTGACCAGTTTCACTGAAAACACCATTCGTGCTACATGCTTATGGAAGGTCAGTATCTTTAAAGCCGTAGACCAAAGAAGAGTATGCATATAGTTCCTCAGCTCCTTCCATGCTATCCAAAAAAGAGGAAGTGAGCATTCATGAATGCCAAACTTTGGTAACCTGAAAAGAAGGTGGTTTATATCTGTTTTGTTTTGTTTTTGTTTTTGTTTTTGTTTTTGTTTTTGTTTTTGCAGAACTGGACAGAGAGGTGTAACTCTTCAAACTAGAGGGTCCAACAGAAAATGCATCTCCACATGTTTCTCATTGCAACACTGATGGAAGGGGCCAACTTGGCGCATATGACACATTCCGTTCAATTTTCCTATTTCTTGGGGTTTTATCTTTCTTTTTTTGAGGATTTTATTTATTTATTTGAGAGAGAGCATGAGTGGGGGGAGAAGGAGGAACAGACTACCTGCTGAGCAGGGAGCCAGACCAGGGGTTTGATTCCAGGACCTCAAGATCATGACCTAAACCTAAGGCAGACACTTAATGAACTGAGCCTCCCAGGCCCTCTTTTTATTTTTCTTTGCACATCTTTCTCTTATCTTTCTCCTCTTTATCTCTTTCTTTGTTATCCTTTTCTCCCTCCTTTCTCCTTCCTTTTTTAAAAAAACTTCCCTACTCATCTGTCAATTTCTGCCTTTACTAGTAGAGAACCTCTATTTCCTCATGATGTCACAGAAAGAAAGAAAGAAAGAAAGAAAGAAAGAAAGAAAGAGGTGGGGGGAAGCTGATAAATCCTGGCTGCAGAAATTGTGAAGAGTGAACCATTTTGTGGGGAAAAGAGGCACTTGATTCTTCCCCAAATCACCACCATATGTGGTGACCTTCAGTCAATGAAAACAATACTGGGTTACACTGGTGGTTGGCTTCTTGCAAAATTTCAAAGTGTATTATGAGGCACAATCTTGGGTTGAGCTTCCTGCTCCTCAATATAATGAGTAATTAACAATTATTGCTTTTATTAACTGAATAGGAATTTGTCATTTCTGAAGATGTTTAAGCAAAAGCAGATAACCACAAATGAAATATATTTTAAAGGAGATCTTACTGTAGAGATTTCAGCAAAGTGCCCCTTAAGACTCTTCCAAGTGTGAGACTGAATTGCCTCACTTAACCTATAACATAATGAGAATACAGAAGGTAATGCAAACCCCACTTAAATTGAAACATGAAGAGATTATTTGTCCATTGCTTTATGGGGCTAGGTTCCAAATCTCCAGATGCCTCGTTATATGTTCTTTCTATTGCAAAAGAATAATACCTTCATGCAATATTTTCCAACTCAGAAAACACAAAAGAATAATGACAAAGAGAATGTGAACAAGAAGTGCAACTAGAAATCAAAGATTTCCAGTCCCCAGAGCCAACAAATTTTCCTGCAGGACCCAGTGATCATTTACCCCAGTCAGGAGGAAAACTGTTGGCTGAAATGAATGAGATTGAGAAATCCTCTGGTGAAACTGATGACATTTCACCCTCTCCAAAGATTAACTCATTGAATGGTGTAACGGAAAGGATGTGACTTGAAGACATGCCTTGCAAATACTGAAACTCAATGTTTTCAAAGAGATTAGTCCTAATAGCATGAGGAGGGTAAAACATGCTTCTGATTAACAAGAAAAAAAAAAAGCTAATCTGGGAGAGCCTTTTGATTAGATTGGCCATTCCATGTAAAATGTCACAACAACAATCAGAAAAGCCATCCCTGAAACACACAGTGAAGGGTTTTAAAAAGAATTGGCTTTGCCTGCAGAGACTAGGGAGCAATGCAATTTAGTCCTTGTATAAAAAGTCTCAGCCAGAGGAAATGATGGGGTGTCTGAGCAGTTCCAGCAAATTGAACAAAAAATGTGAAACAGATTATGTTGCTACTTCCTTCCATTTTTATTACTTCAATGGCTACTCATCTTTTTTTCCTACACCTCGCAGTCATGAACAATCTGGAACCTATGACAGAAAGGGAAACTGTCATCACTCTAAGACTGTGCCGATCAAGTCTGGTCTGGTGTTAATTTGAAGTCACTAAGGCATGTAATAGGAGGGAGTAGATATATTTTTCATAACATAAAAATGAGTAGTCATCAGTTAAAATAGAATTTATCAATAAAGTCAGAAAGTACTTAATATATATCAGTGGGGATAGATGTGAAGTTAGGCAAGAGCCAAGAGAAAGGAAAGTTAATTTTTTTAAATGATTTATTTATTTATTTATTTGACAGAGAGAGAGACACAGAGAGAAAGGGAACATAAGCAGGGGGAGTGGAAGAGGGAGAAGCAGGCTTCCCGCTGAGCAGGGAGCGTGATGTGGGGCTCGATCCTGGGACTCTGGGATCATGACGGGAGCCAAAGGCAGACATTTAACCACTGAGCCGCCCAGGTGCCCCGAGGAAGGAAAATTATTTAAAAACAAAATACCTGATGGGGCACATGGATGGCTCAGTGGGTTAAGCTGCTGCCTTCGGCTCAAGTCATGATCTCAGGGTCCTGGGATCGAGTCCCGCATCGGGCTCTCTGTTCAGCAGGGAGCCTGCTTCCCTCTCTCTCTCTGCCTGCCTCTCTGTCTACTTGTGATCTCTGTCTGTCAAATAAATAAAAAAAAATCTTTAAAAAACAAAACAAAACAAAACAAAATACCTGACAATGAAAGTACCAATAGTATATTAAAATTCAAAGAAATAAATATTTTGGTTACATTATAAATGTGATGATAAACATGAAGAATATTTGATCAAATGGAAAGATATAAAGGATGATAAAAATGTACGCTCTTTTCTGTTCTAGAGTTACAGTTTCCACTGAAACTGGATAATGTTCCAAAAGTAATTTGAAAGACACTTATTTGAAGTTCAGGGTGTATGTTCCCATAGAAACATTTTTGAAAAGTGTGAATTAGGTTCCTCAGTTATCTATGAATTTTGTCTAAAGCCAATATGTAGCAAAAGTATACTAATTCATATTTTGAATCAGTAGAAATCTGTTGCACTGGAACCAGAATTAGTTACTGGACCACGAAAAAATTAAGGAAATAGTTTCATGGAGCTCCTGATAAAGGGCTTTGAGGAGATATAAAAGAAATTGGGTGTCCATTGCAACCGGTCGTTATTCAGGTCCACTTTCATTACTTCTCTAGCTACATCGTCCCTCTTCGTGACCCTATCCAGTTTGTGGCTTTATATGTCACAATATGCTGAGGAATTTCCCAAATTTCTGACTCTAGCTCAGACCTCTCGCCTAAACTGCAGTCAAGTGTATCCCATGCCATCTTGTCTGAAAGACATTTCAAACTGAACATATCCCTAACCAGATTTCTAATCTCCTCACCATCAAACCAGACCCGCCCTCTGTCTTCCCCATCTTGGTTAATGGCAATATTGGCTAGTCTTTCATTTCTGACTTTTCTCCTTTCATACCCTAAGCCCACCCTAAGCCCAACCCTTTTCTTTGTTTCTTTTCTTTTTAAGATTTTTTATTTATTTATTCAACAGAGAGAGATCACAAGTAAGCAGAGAGACAGGCAGAGAGAGCAGGGGAAGCAGGCTGCCCACTGAGCAGAGAGCCCGACGTGGGGCTCGATCCCAGGACCCCGGGATCATGACCTGAGTTAAAAGCAGAGGCCTTAACCCACTGAGCCACCCAGGTGCCCCAAGCCCAACCCTTTCCTATATCCTGTCAGCTCTACCTTGGACGTGCATCCTGAATCCTTCCATTTCTCATTTTCTCTGGTTTAAGACACCATCATTTCTTGGCTCAGTTACTGTACCTTCCTTCTAACAGATTTCTCTGCCTTACCCTTGCTCCCAAAAGTCTGTTCTCACCACAGCAGACAGAAAGACCATGTGAAACCACAAGTTAGAGCCACTCAACACCCTCCCATAATGCCCTTCTCACTCAGGGTGAAGCCAAAATGTTTACATGGCTCTGTGCCCCGTCGCCAACCTTCCTGAGCTCATCTTCTAGTCCCTTCCCCTTGTTCATGCAACTCCAACCTTGTTGGCCTCTTCACTCTTTCTGAAGCATTCCACTTCTGCTGCTCCCTTGGAGTTTTTGGGTCTCCTGTTCCCACTGCCTGAAGTGTCCTCTAGGTGACCACACAGTTAACTCCCCACCTCGCTCCTGTCGGGTCCTTCTTGAAATTTCACCTCCTTGGGCCTTCAATGGCCATCATACCATTTAAAAAAATTTCAACTTCCCCAGCTACTCTGCATGCCTCAGCTGTCTTTTTTATTTATTTATTTATTTAAGATTTTATTTATTTATTTGACAGACAGAGATCACAAGTAGGCAGAGAGGCAGGCAGAGAGAGAGAGAAAGAAGCAGGCTCCCCTCGGAGCAGAGAGCCTGATGTAGGGCTCCATCCCAGGACCCTGGGATCATGACGTGAGCCGAAGGCTTTAACCCTCTGAGCCACCCAGGGGACCCCGTGCCTCATCTGTTTTATTTTTCTTTTCAGCCTTTACGATCATCTAACATACTGTATATGTAAGTTGATTACTTTCTGTCTCCTCCATGCTAGAATATAAGCTCCACAAGGTCAATGGCTTTGGTTCCCATTACCTAGAACAAGGCCGGGTATATAGTAGGCATTCAAATAGTTGTTGAGTAAATTGAATGAATTAGCAAATTAAATACTTGAATGAATAAGTAAATGACTTTATTTCACAAGTGCTTTGTTGGCACTGCTCTTACTTACCCTTATTGTCTATCACAGAGGTACATTTTTATAAATTACAAATAGAGAGAAAAGAAAGTCAGTAACGTCCTGTTTGTCTCTGCATCTCCAGTCTTGTCCACTCTCCATTTTTCCAGCTACGATGATCCCTGTAAAACTAAACCTGCTAAAACTGCCTCTATGGAACTCCATGACTTTGAAGATAAAATCCATCTTTTTAATCTGGCTTATAAGACATTTCATTACCCACCTCTCGCATTTCTTTCCAGCTTCACGGTCAGTCAACCATGTTTCTGACAGGGAAGAACCATGGCAGTGAAGAGATTCTGACTCCAAGATTTCTCCTGTAGGTCAATGGCTATTGCGGCTCTTGATGCTGAACAACCTGCCTCCATGACTATGAAGAATTTTTTCTGAGTTGGCCACCTGCCATTCTTGGGGATGGGGTTGTCATTCATTACTCAGAGTCTCTGTGCCTTTTAGCGTTAGAGGGTAGTTGGTTTACCTACTCCTTTTCTCTTGAATTAAGTGTTCTAAAACACCCTAGTATAAAAACAATTGAAGTGAACCTGTTCTACTTAAACTGGGTGGACTTGAGGTAGGGGCGTTTAAGCCCTGACTGTCCATCTCCCAAACACCTGGCATGGCCCCTGCTGCCCGTCTGAACAGCCACGGCCGTGATGCCAGGCAGACTCACAATTCACCGACCTAGAAGAAGAAAGCCTTTCGAAACAGCCACATCTATCGCTTATTTGGAAAAATTGCCCCAGTAACTGAAATGCACTTTGCTGTTCTCTCCTTCTCTCTTTGGCGTGTGACAAATAGCAACATCTCCAAATGGCAGGAAACAACAACACGAGAAATATGTCAGCATCTGCGTGGTGCGGGAGATGGAACATTCTGCAGGTTTTTGCCTAATGATTGGCTCCCAGGGGAGTAATTAGGATTTGGTGCACTTCTTAATGGGCGCTACCTCGGCATTTCTGCCAGAGGATTCTGAGAAAAGATTTGTTGTTTCAGTTTCAAAACTGCATTTTAGACTGACACTTTGAATAGAGTGCATGTAGGGACATGTGGCGTAAATGTTTAGCAATTCCATCTCTCTGCCTCAGGTCCAGGACAGGCTTATTTTTCGGAAGTCTAATAAAAAAGTGATTATTAAAAAATGGAAAAGTGGAGTTTTTAACTGCCAGAAGATAATGATTTTTATTCTTAGATACTAAGATGAGGAGGCTTTAAAGGAGGCTGTGTAGTGGGGAAGGGGTGGTCTTTGTCATGCCCTTTGCTGAAGTGCAAATTTGTTTTCCAGTTGAGAAATAAGACCCTATTTGATTTCGAAGCCCTGATTTGAGCCAAACCAAAGCAACCTGAAGTATTAGTCCATTTGCAAAAAGGGTGATAGCCAGTGCAAACCTAATGTCTCTGACTTAAGATGAAACACGTATACAAATCAATGAATAACTGTGTGCTTTTTTTAACACTTGCACACAGCCCCCTGCTTCCTCCACTTCCTGGCAACATAAGCCAGCTCCCCAGAGGATCGGGGGCGAGAGAGACCTATTGGAAAGAACTGGTTAGTCATTCCCGTCTGCAACCTATCATGACTTTGGAGGAACCAAGAAAAAGGAGCAGTTATTTCTGTTACCGTTATATGCAGCTTATTTCAAGACAGACCCAATTGCCAAAATGGTTTTGACTAGCTCTTCAGCGACTCTGGGACCTCGGAAGGGTAAATGGCCACCCATTGCTATAGGCACACCCCTGTCTCTCTCTCCCTGTCTGTCTGTCTCTCATACACACACACGCACACACACACAGACATCATACAGACACTGTACACAAAGCACACACACTGCACACAGACCAGTCGCACACACACCAACAAGAGACACCGCACACATATACACACCACATGTAAACACCCCGCCCACAAACCCACATCATCGGTACGTTCCTCACACACATGCACCCACACCACAGGCATACACAGGCTCTATACGCACACCACACACACACATACCATATACAAATATACACATTAGACACACACCACACATTTCATACACCTCTACAGACACGATGTGCATGATCATACAACCCTTGCAAACACACACCACACACAAATGCATGGACACGGCATATAAATTCACCACATGGATACACACCACCTCAGACGTAAATGCACACCCCAGCTGCCAATAATCACACACGTGTCACAAATATACACACGTAGCGTACATATGCACACCCCAACACAAAAACACAGACCATCCTACCACCTACGAATGCACATCTCACACCCACATCCCATATGGCCAGTGTGCACACACCACAGACGAACTTACTGCACACATATGCACACATCCCATGCAAATTTACACACTTACACACCACATACAGACATACCTCTATGCACACATACACATCACACACACAACACACACACACATACACAAACCTCACCTGCAAGTACGCATATGTACACATCACAAGCATACACCCAATGGGCTCACACACGATCACACACACATACCACATACCACATACCCATAGGTTCTACATACAAATACACACATTCGCCACGCACATACCGCATTTGAATACAGTACACAGACACGAAGACCACATACACACATATCCCACACACATCCATATACACTCCACGCTCATAACCACATGCCACAGGCAAATGCACGCATCGTGCAACACACACTCATACATACCACACACCTATGCACACCCCAAATGCACTTACAAATGCACATGCCACACATCTACACACCACATCATGCACAACATTCATACATACAGCACATGAAAAGTCATCTTCGTCTTCCCACAGAGGTTCTAGGGTGGCCGAGGAAAGAACCTTGAGAGAAGAGAACTGGGGCTGTGGAGCACAGCCGGGACACAGGAATCAGCTGGGCTTTCCGTAATCTGACTGAGCAACCGTGTGAAGCTGTTGCCTACCCATCATTGCTGTTGCTTCTACCCCTGTTGGTAGTAGCTCAGAAATCAGATCTGTTCGCATTTACTAAGTTACCGGAACGTGCCAGCAACCAGTAGGCCCACACCTCTTGTTTCATCAGCTCGGGTGTTGGCAGAAGAAATGCACTAGCTGCAGAAGATGAGAAAAGGGATTTACCCCCTCCCCCAGGAAGACACTTTTATTGTCCTTATAAATACTAGATCTTACAGTTCAAAAAAAGAAAGTAGCTTTGAGTTTCCAAACCATAGGTCAATCTGCAAAAAAAAAAAAGTCATTTCCAAGATATCCATTTGACTCCCTTTTGCAGACCTTCCTCCAGGCCTTAATACATGGAGGAATTACTCCAGGCATGACGGAGCCCAGAGTCTGCAGTGAGGTCTTATCTAAGCCCAGCACAATTGCTTCAGGAGCTATTGTTTACTTTTAACAGCAGGTCTTAGTGAAACACTAACTTCTTCCCATGGATGGTGGCAGTTATTTTAGTTCTTATGTCTGTGAAAGGTATGGCCATCCCATCTGGCATTCTGTTTTGGGGTACCAAAGAAAATGCTTGCCCCAAATGTAGGCTACATGGTAGTTCAACATGAAGGTTCTGGAACAGGAAGCTGAAGCCAGCTCCCCCGCTGAGCTGTTTACCAATTAGATGTCCTCAAGCAAGTCATTTAAACCCTTAAAAGTCACAGCTCTTCATTGGTCAATTAAAAGTATAGCTAGCTCCTGAGATTGTAATGAAGGTTAAATTAAGCAAAATGCTAAGAACAGCATTAGCAGTGTTGGCAAAAAAGGAAGCCTTCACTAAGTGGTAGGCCCAATCAATAGGAAAAAATGTTGTAAGAGAATTGGAAAGTTGGACTGCTCTATTATTAGCAAGAAAATGGAAGTGTTCGCATTTGTTAGGCATCTTCTCAAGGTGAGGCTTTGGCCTTCAACAACCCCATGGTGTCAGCTGGCAGTGCCTCAGGTTTTCAGATATGGAAACTGATGTTCAGAAAAGTTATGGTAGCCTTCTTGTCACACAGGTGACACAGTTGAGATTTGAACCTAGGGTAGAATAATGCCAAAGTTCTCTTTCTTTCGACTCCGCTACTACATTTTGCATGTTCTAAAGCCTCTCCTCATTACCCTACTGCATCATTACCCTACCTCCTAAAGGTCAAGTTAATAATATCAGTTCATTCCTAGCAACTATAGCATAGCCAACTATAGTATAGGAGCACGGAATTCCGGGGAGATCTGAGAAAAAGATCTAAAGCCATCCTGAAGTAGAGCTTAAGGTCTCCTATGGAGGAGGGAGGGACTTAGAGACAGCCTAAGTTCCTGAGTGATTTCATAAAAACACAGCTTCCCAAGTTTGTTCTGAACTCAAGACAGTCAAGTCTTTCTCCTGGTGGCATATTCAGGAGGAAAACAAAGGAGAATCTGAGTAAAAAAAATGTGCAGAAAAAGAGGAAGAGAGGAAGGAAAAAAGGGAGGGAGGAAAGGAGAGAGAAAGAAAATTAGAGAGAATCATTTCATCCTGAAAAGCTTGCAAGGGAAACACAAGAGCCTGCATATCTATAGTACATCCAAAGGATATTGGGAAAGGAAGTGATGTCCCTCAGGAAACCAGGATGTGAGCAAAGCCAGACACCCCAACAACACAACAGCAAAAGCCCTGTCTTCTCTCTCCAGCCCGAGTCAAAAAGAGTCAGAAATTCAGGCCCCTTAGGGGAGGATTTTTCTGAGATGCTATTTTCTAGAGGTCCTAGAAGAAAGGTAAGTAAAGTGCTATCCACCCCCACCACTCCCCCTAACCGGAGGCCATGAGGGAACACCGGTTCCTTCTCTTCTGTCCACCACAAAAGCTTCCACTTCTTCCACAGGCCACAGAAGCACAGGCCTGGTAGGAGTGTCGGGAAGTGGGGGAGGGGTGGTGTGGAGGGTTGCTCCGACGACAAGGGCCCAGCTTATCCCAGGAACGCCACCCTCTCAGCAGGACCCTGAGATCTGAGTGCCCTCCCCAGCCCTGAAGGTCGTTTGACCTTTAAGGTTTTCATATTCTAGAAAAATACTAGTTTTCCGTTCCAAACAGCCTGTGCTCTTCAGTGGTCCGACTTGCACATTCTCATGTAAATAAGGCGAGATTGTGACGATAATTCCATGTTCATGCATTTGGAAGAGAGGCACTGCTTTTTCAGGAGCCAGGAAAAAAAATACCATGGAGGATACGCTATTTACAGATGATTAAAATGCAGGCGCACACACGCAGAGAAGCAGAGAGCAGACTGGCTCTGTGGTCACCGAGCCATGGCGGCGAATGAGATCACTGAAAGCCAGGAAGGTGAGCTCACCTTTGGAACTGATAGGAGCCATTGTTTAGCCTTCCTTCTTTTTTCTCCCTTTGGATCTAAGGCTGCCTCTCCTATCACTTTCTCCTTTGACACAGTTATCTCACTGTCAGCATTGAGACTAAAGAACATTGGTCATTCCACATCAGAGCAATGCACTCCCCTCCTTTTGTCTTTTTCAGGAAATTAGTAGCTTGTGTTCCATTAACTGGAGTGTTTGGCCTTATCTCATTCCTATAAGCAAAGTGGAAATTTCAAGGCCATAATTTAAAATTATTCTGTCCAATTCATTCTAAATGCTTTCAATTGCAGCCTTTATCTCCAGACCTCACTAAAGATAATATTCAGGCTCACCTGCAGGCCCACAATTGTCCTCTTTTTGGAGCTGAGGTCTTTAGAAATGTAATGAAATGTGACAGCCTTTTGAATTGGGCCCTAGAAACTGTCCCTTTTATGACCAAATGGATTCTTTGCCACCTTAGAAGCCAGTCTCTACATTGTTTTCTAATTTATTTTACAGGAGGACCCGGGAAACTCTGGTTTCCTAAACAGACAAAACGAGTACATTGTTCCAGAACAGTCTTACAGGGATTTGTTGCTTTTACTGATAGTCATTTCAGTCTTGAGGTTGACAAACAACATCTCATCATCAGACCGAGGCTTCAATGCGCCCTTTTGTCACCTATGTACGGAGGGTGACATATTAGCCTGCCCTAATGGTGCAGGCTAATATGGCCACTTTTCACTGTGTGCAATTCAATTTCAAGAGAAACTCACAGAGCTCAAAGCTTACCTTCCTCCAGGATGCACCAGCTCCCTTAATTGAGGTTTTGTTGTTGTTGTTGTTGTTTTAGAAATGGCATCTATTCTGATCTGTCAGAACCTATGTTGTGCCAACAGCTAAGTTGTTTACCATCTCTAATTTCTTATTTTAAAAATAAGTCAGGTCTCAAAGAAGTCAGATGATTTCCTGGAGTCGTATAGATAGTAGATAGCTGAGACTGGCTCATGTCATTTGAATTCCTCGTCAATACCCTTTTCACCAACTTGTATGGGCATCCAGAGACGTGTAATCATGATCTGTGTTCTAACAAGACTCCACTGTTTCAATAACTGAAAGGGGGCCTTACAATTCATTATACTAGCTCAGTTATTCTACGACACTTAACAGAATTCTAAAAATACATGGATTGTTATAGCTTATAATTCACACAAATCTCTCTTCTCTGACCACAGCATGGTCGAAACAGAGCTCAGAGGGGTTCATCCAGGAGCAGTAGAAGGAAAATAAAATCTACCATGCTCTCTGGATTCTAGTCCTGATTGTCACCCCTAATTCTGTGACTCTGGGGAAGTCGTTAGTTTTCACATGTAAAATTGAACAAGTTGAAAAGACAGTTGAGATGTTTCAGGTGAGTGGTTGGACTAGGTGATGACTGAGGTTTCCTTTCAACACTGAGATTCTGTTATTCCCTCATCTGTTTACCAGACAATCGGTTGGATGCACTCCCCTTACTCACCCCTGCTAGGAGCTCACTTTCATCTCGGGCGGCCCAGCAGAGTCTGCCCACAAAGCATCTCTGATGTGGAAGAAACCAACCTACAGCGTCAGGTAAGCCATGGTGGCAAAGAGAGCTAGCCATCCACCAATGTTCACTTCTTCTTTCTGGTATTGAAATCCCCCACCCAGATTTTCACTGGGTTGAAGGCCTTCCAATTATTGATGACAGTTCCTGGCTTCACTTGCAATGAGGTGTGGCTCTGTGACTCAGTTCTGACTCATGTCAAGTGAGCCAGAAGCGCTGTGTATGACTTCTAGGTTTTACCCTTAACTGGAAAGGATGTGTCCCCCACTTCCTATTTTCCCTTCCCAGTGTCTGAGGGAGAGTCACGATAGCCAACTTGGACAAAGATAGAAGCTGTGTGCTATGTATAACAGAATTAATATATTTATCTTATATTGCCTACCTCCAGACAGGCGCATAAGAGAAAAAAATATCTAATGGCATTGTGAGTCTCTGTGTTACCAGCATAAATAGTTCACCCAATGGTACAGCCATCAAGGCTGCCGTGAAAGAAAAGTGAAGAATGCAGGGCACCTGGGTGGCTCAGATGGTGGAGCATCTGCCTTAGGCTCAGGTCATGGTCTCCAGGTCCTGGGATCGAGCCCCACATCTATCTCCCTGTTCAGGGGGTAGCCTGCTTCTCCCTCTGCCTGCTTCTCTCTCTGCGTGCTTTTCCCTCTCCCTCTGCTGCTCCCCCTGCTTGTGCTCGCTCTGTCTCTGTCTCTCTCAAATGAATAAATAAAATCTTGAAAAAAAAAAAAATGAGGAATCCAAGCAGGCTTCTTCAGCCTTGGATTCCATTTGGTAATGACCAAGTAGTGGTTAATGGTAATCCAAGGAATCTCAAACTTAGAGTTCATAAGAAGACTGGATGATGATTGTTAAGGCCAATGATGTTTTTAATCTGATGTACCCTGTAGAATAATGGTATAATGAATCCTCATCCCGATCATATGTAGCCAGATATGGTTTTTTTAAGAATTCCAATCTCAATAAATAGTCTCACACTACAGAAACAGTATAAATTATGAACATAGTATAAAATATAAACACTAGAGCCATCAGTAACAAAGTCATTGGTATTGGGTTTTAAGAGCCACCAGATTGTCTTTAGAGAAGTCTTTCTTCAAATACATCATCTTCATGAATCTGGAAGTCCCAGGAGCCCATGGATCAGAGATCACCACCCTATGGCTGGTATACTAAAACAACTATTTCCAAAATTCTTCATTTACTAGTCAGTTCCCTGCCACATCTCTCTTTCAACACTGGGCAATTTACAGACCATTATGTGAGTTTGTAAAACTTGATATCCGATGTCTGATCAGCATCTTGCTTGAGAATAAAGAATGAACCAGGGGCACCTGGGTGGCTCAGTGGGTTAAAGCCTCTGCCTTCGGCTCAGGTCATGATCTCAGGGTCCTGGGATCGAGCCCCGCATCAGGCTCTCTGCTCAGCAGGGAGCCTGCTTCCTCCTCTCTCTCTGCCTGCCTCTCTGCCTACTTGTGATCTCTGCCTGTCAAATAAATACAAAAAATTAAAAAAAAAAAAAAACAAAGAATGAACCACAATTTGTACAAGATAACTGTGGCAAATACTACAGATGGCTTCACTCAACAACCGTTCCAGTCTCCCTTCCTGTAGAATAAAGTCGAGAAAACTATCCCCGCATTCCTGTAGAGAGTTCTGCGTGGGACCCAGGTTCTCCAAAGCCCACTCACATTCGGTGAGCTACCTGATACCTTATATTAAATCTCTTTCTGTTTACACTAGCTAACCTCGATTCTATTTCTGCAGCTAAGAACCTGATGGCTACAGTGGTATTTTCATTCTCTGCCTCTTCAAGGATTGAAAACATGAGCTTCTTAGAACTTCTTTGTTATGGCTATCTTCTTATCACTAGCATGTTCAACATTAATTATTTTAATAAGGAAATTTTAACAAGGGAAAAAGAAGGAAGCCCCAGTCAGGAGGTGGGGTGGTAGGCGCTATGTGCTAGTCAGAAAAGATACACAGCTGCCTTCTTTCCAGACTGACTCACTGGCCCTCTGCCTCTGCATGTGGTCATTTTCACACAGATCTCAATGTAGAAGCCAATGCTGGGAGACTACAGAGGGCAAGGAGCTTTTGGATGGGGTACTTTGATAATCTGTTATGCTTCCAGAGGCTAAAGGAGTAAGCATCAGGAGCCAGTCCTTAGAAACCCTGTCCATAGAGTCATTAACTCTGTTTCATGTAGGTTTGTAGTCCCCAAAGTGTGGTCCCCAACCCGCAGCAGCACCTGAAAAGCTCCTAAAAATACAAATTCTCACCTGCATGCACACCTACAGAATCAGAAACTCAGGGCTGGACCCACCTATCTGGTTTCAGCAAAGCCTCGAGATAATTCTGATGTGTGCTCAAACTTGAGGACCACTGATACTGATTGTCTGATTCTAGCCGGAGTGAAATGGAGTTTAAGAAAAATAGTGGCAGGGTAAGAAAGAGAAAAGACAGTTGAAGAAACTGAACTTTGATCACAAAGGAGGCTCAGGTTGGAATATAATGAAATCTTTTCCCATGTGACATGTGAAATGGAGAAAACATCAATAGAAAGAGCATTGTGCTGGGAATCTAGGTTATTGGATTGGAATTTGGAATTTTTAACTAATAAGTAATGTCAAAGTAGTCACTTAACTTTTCTGGGATTCCATTTTCTCATTTGTAAAATGAAGAAACAGGGCGCCTGGGTGGCTCAATGGGTTAAGCCTCTGCCTTCGGCTCAGGTCATGATCTCAGGGTCTTGGGATCGAGCCCCACGTTGGGCTCTCTGCTCAGCATGGAACCTGCTTCCCCCTCGCTCTCTGCCTCTCTGCCTACTTGTGATCTCTCTCTCTGTGTCAAGTAAATAAATAAAATCTTTAAAAATAAATTAATTGATTAAAATTAAAAAAATAAAATGAAGAAACCAGATAAAATGTTCTCCAACACACACAAATTCTGTTTTCTATCAGTTCTGGACAAAATTAACACTATTATCCCTGATTAGCATCAGATTGCTTCCTTAGTATTATGCCCTTTTTAGTGTAAACCTGATGATAGAAATTTCCCAGCATTCTGTTTCTCTACTTAGGAGCTGTACTTGGAGGAAAACTACCAAAAGACACACGCAGTTCTCCACCTCAAGTCAATGGTCCAGGCATATACTCCAGCTGAATTCAGGTCTGGGAAAATCCACTGCATGTCTGAAAGACCTTATGTAGCATAAAAAATATATTGGAAAATAGTCCTATTTTAGAAATGTGTACAAGTTACTTATATGTGTCTTTTGTATTATTGATGCTTTTATCAGACATGAGCTTTGACGGTTAAGGACTAGATTTGCACAGTTCAAGATACTGTGTGCGTGTGTGTGTGTTAATTAAATGCTTTAATCTACTTCCAAATTTAAGAATTGAGAATCGCTGGCATTCAGCCAAGGCCGAGGCAGGTAGTAATTACAGTTGGGAAAACCACAAAATTACATCCTTTAACAATGTGGAAACATTGCAACATTGACAGAAGATTGTGTCCACTTGGTGAACTTGGGAACTATAGAATTAAAAAAAAAAAAAAAAAAAAAAAGGCCTTTGTGTAATTGAAGCTTGAGTGCATGAAGGAAAGAAGGGCTTGGCCTACCCATGAAGCAGCAAGGATGAAGACTCAATCAGTTAATGAATTTGCTGAAGGTGGAAATGCAAACACATTGCATAACTATCAAATAATAAATTAATAAAGAACGCTAGAAGGGACAGCAAAAATGTGTGATCCTTAAGGCTGAGCCTGGATCTTTCTTCCTACCACCTTAGTTAGGTAAATATTAGGTACTTAGTAAATATTTGAGGTTATATGGAAGAATAACAATTGAGGATGAGAGTATTTTAACTCTTTGTAAATAATTACAAAGAAACACAAATTTTAGCTGTGTGTTTCCAGTAGCAGCAAGTTGCTTTACTTTTATGGAACCTAAAATTTAGTATCTTTGCAATGCCTGTGGAGGAGGCATGAAGATGTAATGTAAGCTATATTATGCTGAACCTTGTGAAGTTACAGAGACTCACTGTTTCTGGCCTACAAAAAGGGCAAATTGAAATGGTCCAAAGGGTCCAGGTTTGTCGTTGTTGTTGTTTGGCTTTCTGTCTAGGAGATATCCTCAACATTTTAAAAAACGACTAGCACTCTGTAAACACTGAGTCACAAAGAGTAAATTCTGCCACTAGCAGACACGGAGCCCTTATATGTTCTTAAGACTCCTCCCAACCCCCACCAAAATATGTGACGGCCGATTAACCGCAGGGGTAATTTCAGAGCACAAATCTTCTTTAAAACAAATGAAACATAGTGTTATTCTGGAACTATTAGAAGAACATAAATAGAAAAGACTCTGAAGAAGGTTTTAAAATGAGATTGTGGGGATGGTTGCCCAACTAAACTAAAAAACATTAAATTATACATTTTAAAAAGTTGAATTTGATGGCCTATCAATTATATCTCAATAAAGTTTTTGTTTTGTTTTGTTTTTTTTGTTTTTAATAAAAGAGACTAGAGCTACAGAGAGTGGAAATTCAAATGGCCTCCGTGGACCATTCTGTGATTCCAAGGAGGAGGAGGAGGAGAGCGTTACTTGCCAAACTTCAGACATCTGCCTGCTGGCTGGCCAACCCCCACGGCATCATCTCTGAGAAGATTGCATGTCGCAGCTCCCATCCTTGCCAAGTCATGAAAGTAAATATACAAGCAGTATTAATAGCCTCTGGTATTTTCAGCCCCGTGCTCGAACTCCGGAAAGGGATCCCCTGAACATTCCTAACTGAAGCATGGTGAGAAGTGTCATCTTCGCAAAGGCCGTTCGAGTCTTTGTGGGAAGGATCTTTTTCAATCGACTCGTCCAGTCAAGTTCCTATGGCTGGTTCTAGGCCCCAGAGTAAATGTAAGCGTTACCTGTAAGCAGTGATCCTTCACCTGGGAGGAGAAAAGGTTAGGAATCCCAGATGAACAGCCAGAACACTCCGAAAAATGTAGGAAGGCCTAGATCCAATTTTACACACAACGTCAAGAGTCCAAGAGCCTTTGAATCCCTTCCATGGATTCCAGATTAGGAATCTTTGGTCTATCTTCTTTAACATGTTCCCTCTGCATTCTGTGAGAGTCTTTTAGAGAGATTTAACATTGAAAATGAAACACTAGAATCTGAGAGAGACTCTAGGTAGGCTATCACTTTCCATCACTATCACAAACACTGATCTTAAGTCCCTGACTAGAACCTACGGTGCCTTCTAATGGGATCTAAATGGCACCTGGCAATGGGGGGAAAGAGCCAGGTAGAATAGACTCATAATTCCCGTATGTTTTTACTGCCTCTGGCTTCTCTCTGTACCCCCCCACCACCGCTTATAATCACATACATTATCATTCTATTCCCAGTGTTTCTTTGACATTGCGTTGTTCCTCAATATCTGGGCAAGCCTGTATAGTTTAAAAATTGTTTAGAAACCCTATTTTTATTTATTTAAGTTTTTATTTAAATTCCAGTTAACATATAGTGTAATAGGTATAGTGCATAGTTTCTGGAGTAGAATTAAGTGGTTCATCACTTACATATAATGCCCAGTGCTCATCACAACAATAATAATAATGCCCATTACTCCGTTAGCCCCACCCCCACCCCACCCCCCGCCGCCGCGGCCTCCCCTCCAGCAGCCCTCAGTTTGTTCTCCACTGTTAGGAGTCTGTTTTATGGTTTGCCTCTCTCTCTTTCTTTTCCCCCATGTTCATCTGTTTGGTTTCTTAAATTCCACATTTGAGTGAAATCATATGGTATTTGGTTTTTTCCTGACTGACTCATTTCACTTGACATAATACACTGGTTCCATCCACGTTGTTGCAAATGGCAGGATTTCATTCTTTTTATGGCTGAGTAATATTCCATTGTAGATATACACCACAACTTCTCTATTCATTCATCAGCTGATAGACATTTGAACTCTTACCATAATTTGGCTGTCATTGCTAATGCTGCTGTAAACGTCAAGGGGCATATGTCCATTCGAATCAGTATTTTTACATCCTTTGAATAAATACCTAATAGTGCAATTGCTGGATTGTCTTACAAGATACATCTCCGGAGGCAAGGGAAACAGAAACCCCATTTTTAATAACAACCATTATTATTAAGAATGTACTATTAAGGGGCTCCTGGGTGGCTCAGTGGGTTAAAGCCTCTGCCTTCAGCTCAGGTCATGATCCCAGGTTCTGGGATCAAGTCCCGCATGGGGCTCTCTGCTCAGCAGGGAGCCTGCTTCCTCCTCTCTCTCTCTCTGCCTGCCTCTCTGCCTACTTGTGAGCTCTCTTTGTGTGCCTAATAAATAAATAAAATCTTTAAAAAAAAAAGAATATATTATTAATAATAGCCATTAACAATTACAATCTGTAACAAAAGAAGTCTAGAGAGACCAAGAACTCAGTGCTTTCTTACACCTTAGGTTACCGGGCTCTGATCATGCTGAGCATGGGTCTAAAGACAGGTTTTGAATGTATTTAAAAGCAACTATTTTTTTTAAAAAAGGGATGGAATCAAAAGTGGTAAGAATTTATTAAGCATCCATTATATTCTCAGCCCAGTATTTAAATGGCATGGAGAACACAGAGGGAAAATAGCTTCTTCCATCACAGAACTTACTAGTAATCAACAAGACAAGATGGTGAAATAACAGGCAATTAGAGAGTGAAACAACACCTGGTTCTAAGTATTCAAATTCATAAACCATTTTTTTAAAGTTTCAAATAAAGAGAAGTGTTTTGTGTTCTACAACTTGCTTGCACTGAAAATCAAAGACGTTATGAACATCGCACTGAAATAGCCAAATTTGGGGGAGGACGACACCATATGTCAACAATT
The DNA here is from genome assembly GCF_030435805.1 of Mustela lutreola. Classification (NCBI taxonomy): domain Eukaryota; kingdom Metazoa; phylum Chordata; class Mammalia; order Carnivora; family Mustelidae; genus Mustela; species Mustela lutreola. Next base: position 121,148,552 of record NC_081297.1, read on the forward strand.
ACCAATAAGCCAATTTGTAACCACCAATCACCAAATTTGGGGGAGGGGGACAACAGATGTCAACGATCACCAATAAGCATTATTTCCTGGCATTCTGCACAACTCTATGCCATATAATGTATACTTAAAAAAATAAACAAATCATGGCCCTTATGCCTAAGTCCCTCACAATCCAAGTTTATTTTCCGATTGATGAGGAAGAAAAACTTGCTTTCTTTTTTTCTTACTTGAAGTTCCAACAGGAAGTATCCAAGGAGAAATCTGTTCTTGCAAGATTCTCAGCCAGAAACAGAAACATTTCCATCAAAAATATAGCAAATAGGACTGTTCTCCTGAGATTTCTAACCTGATTAGTCAGATGAAAACACCTTTCAGATATTCCTTTGCTAGTGTGTTTAGAGATGATAAAAAAAAACGGGAAGTGTATTTTCTCCTCTGCTATCTATGGAACGCAGGCTGTGTCATTTGAGGTAAAAGCAGGCTGACGAAAATGAATTTGTGGGTCATTTAGGAAGAAAGCAGGACTGGAATGAAAATAAAGGAGTGCAGACTAATTGTCAGAGATTCCCAACCATTCTCATATAATTTACATTAACCCATAATGGCTTGTATGTCTAAACCAAATTGCAAGATTGAGTTGGTAGTTATGAGCTTGTTGAATAAAGTCAATTGAATCAAATAGGATTTTACTGAAGGATCTTTTGTGTGATAACAACCCAAACCCGGATTAGTCAGCCAATGACGTTACCGGAAGGGGTGACATCTTGAATCCAGGGCACACTTTTCTCGTCGGGGCCAGCCCCAAACTTCCCTCAAAACAGACAGACTCGCTTTAGCATCTTGGGCGTTATACGGACACTGCCTGTAGACAGTGGTCTCAGAATCTGTGTTACGTGTGTGTATGTGCGCACACGTGTGCGCAAGCATGTGTGTTACTTTTTTTTTTTTAATTTTATTTATTTATTTGACAGACAGAGACCACAAGTAGGCAGAGAAGCAGGCAGAGAGAGAAGGGGAACCAGGCTCCCTGCTGAGCAGAGAGCTCGAGGCGGGGCTCAATCCCAGGACCCTGAGATCATGACCTGAGCCAAAGGCAGAGGCTTAACCCACTGAGCCACCCCGGCGCCCCATGTGTGTGTTACTTTTTACTGCAGCATAAAACATGCACATAGAAAAGTATCTAAAATGTACCTGTACTCTTCAACAACTGCTTAAACAGAGTCCAGTCCAGAGTTAAGAAATACAATACATCAGCTCCCCAAAAGAGCCGAAACAATATAGTTTGATTTGGTCTGGCTCTGAATTTTAATGGAAGACGATCATTACATAGGTATTTTCCATACCACGATTCCTTCATTTAACCTTAAAATTGTGACGGTTTCCAGTGTTGCCTGTAAATGTTGTTTGCTCATTTACATCACTGTTTAGTATCCCAAAGCATTTATCCCTTTTCTGGGGGCCCCTAAGCAAACACTTCTAGGGTATATTCCTGGAATTGCTGGGCAATATGGTTTGTATATCTTCAGCTTTCCTTGGCAATTCTAAGCTTTCTGTCAATGTGATTTTACATCTTAATTATAGCCCAACTGGTCAGTGTATCTGTCATCCCAATTTTCATTTTCTAATTGCTAATGAGGTTGAGCACCTTCTTCTATGTCTACCGGCCTCCATCACTTCTTAATTTAATAATCAACATCTCACTAACTGGGACTTGTCCTTTTTTGTGTGTATGTATGCCCCATTCTTAACATAGCAAGTAGCCGGACCTTTTCCCAATCAATTTGGAAGGATTTCATTGCTGTAATTACAAATTATCATATCAACTTTGCTTCAGTTTTAACCAGTCACTGAAACAGCCAGATAATGTGTCTGGGCCAGGCGGGGAGAGGGGGAGCGGGGGAGGGGGGAGGGGGGTCGAAGTTGGGTGTTCCACCTACTGCCTGACTTGTTTTCAAGTCCTTGCCCATATCTAGTCCTTAAAGTTATCACGGTGAAGTTGTACAAGGATAAATGATGACACTTGAACTCATCTGCCACAAAAAGAAGCCTGTTTGGTACAGAATTTGAGGACTTAAGATCCATCAGTGTAGGGCATTATGACAGTAGCTTACGGAGTTGGTGTCTATTTTCTGAGTGGAATTACAGCCTTTGATATTTAGGGTAACACTAGTATTTTCTTCTTCTAACCAGAAGAGCCCTAGAATGTCAGAGTAAGAAAGACATAGTGTGCTAGTCTGTTTCTTAGAGAGGCGCCCATTAACTGCTTACCTCCCATGCCCCAAGTGGTCAAGGGTAAGCTACATTGTCACTGATAAAGAGCATTTTCTTTTCCCTCTTTCTTTCTTTCTTTTTTTTTTTTTTAAGAGCATTTTCTGAAGGAGTCTCTACTTTGCAGAAATGTGGCCTGCTCTGCTCTGTCTGCATAACCTTGAGGGGACAGAGCGGGAGCCCCTGGGACCTGGCGCTAATCTCTTAATCCTCTTCGATCTTTTGGTGTATAGTCCTCATCTACCTGCTTTCATTGTCTTTCTATTGCATCTCAAAAAGAACCTAAGGAGTACAGAAAGTATTCTTTTTTTTTTTCCAGCATAACAGTATTCATTATTTTTGCACCACACCCAGTGCTCCATGCAATCCATGACCTCTCCAATAACCACCACCTGGTACCCCCACCTCCCACCCCCCGCCCCTTCAAAACCCTCAGATTGTTTTTCAGAGTCCATAGTCTCTCATGGTTCACCTCCCCTTCCAATTTCCCTCAACTCCCTTCTCCTCTCCATCTCCCCTTGTCATCCATGCTATTTGTTATGCTCCACAAATAAGTGAAACCATATGATAATCGACTCTCTCTGCTTGACTTATTTCACTCAGCATAATCTCTAGAAAGTGTTCTTACAAAAGGAATTTTAGATTGTTAATTTTGGCAGATATAAACTTAAATGAAGCTGTTTTCATTTCTTTCTCAAATTCCATGGATGTATAGCCTTCTTCTAGGTTTTTTTTTTTTCCCCTCCTTTACGAAAAAGAAATTTCCAAGACCTATGCTCCAAATAAGTACGAGATTAAAGTACCTAACTCTGGAGGATACACATGAAAGTCAAACTATTCGAAGGGCATCATTGCACAAACAGCAAAGAACGTGTTCCAAGGCCTGTATCTGCTGGGGGCTTTTTGTTTCTTTTGCTTTTTCCTATCCTTTTCAGAGTGAAGACCAGACACACCTGGGAGTACTAAATCCCCATAAAGGAAAAATGCTTTGTGTGAAATGTGATGTAAAAGCAAGTAGCCAACTGTCACTTAGATGAAAATAAAACCAATTGTTTAGCCTAAATGGAATAATAAATTCAGTCAGAACAGTTGCTTCGTCTTCGTGTCTTCAAGAAGCATAATAGAGGGGCGCCTGGGTGGCTCAGTGGGTTAAAGCCTCTGCCTTCCGCTCAGGTCATGGTCTCAGGGTCCTGGAATAGAGCCCTGCACTGGGCTCTCTGCTCAGCAGGGAGCCTGCTTCTCCTCTCTCTCTCTGCCTGCCTCTCTGCCTAGTTGTGATCTCTGTCAAATAAATAAAATCTTTAGAAAAAAAAAAAAGCATATTAAAGAGGTAGAATAGCATCCAGGATGTTAAGACATTACTCTTTATTTACTCACCTGCATGAGGCCATCTTCCTAAATGGGTAACTACTTCTAGATGTCTAGAAATGTTTCTGACAAGGAGACTTTCACTTTGTTTTGTATTACAGTATATTGAACTGTTCTTTCGAAATCCATTTCACATTTATAGGAGACATGATATTCAATATAATATTCCTAGCACCTAGCACAGTGGTAAGTACTTAGTACTAACATTCAAATTTCTTTTGAATAGATAAGTGAATTTTGTAGCCTACAAGGTACTTCTTTTTGAAGCTTTAATTTGGAAAGTATGGTATACTTATTGTTTATAAATAAAGGTATATCAAATTTTCCATTTAGTCAGGTTAAAGCTTTGCGACCAAGATGGGTCTAAAAGCAGAGCAAGAGAATCTTTCATATAGTTTCTCTCTAATAGCCAACATAAGCTTCAACAATCCATTCAGTAGATTTTAAATTACAAAAATAAAGATTGAAGCCTTGTGTCTCTCATTTATTTGAGGGGGAAAAAGTCTCCGTAATAACAGTAACAGGAAGGAAAAGTTACCCCCCTTATCCAAATGCAGATGGTATCATGGAAAGAACATAGAGACACTAGCTTCACTCACATTTATTTAATAAATATCTATTGAAAACCTATGTCAGGCATTGTGTCAAGAGCAAGCAAAGTAGAAAAAGAAAGAAAGAAAAACAAATAAACAAACAAACACCAGCTCTGGCCAATCTTCCATTTGTTTCGAGTGTTCCATTCAGTCTTGTGTTCAAAACTCATCTTTACCACTTACATGACTTTATACAAACTAAGATCCCGAAGTTTCAACCCAACCTGTCATTTGCCTGCTTCTGAAAAAGAAACAGATTTTTTTAGGGGCATCTGGGTGGTTCAGCGGGTTATAACCTCTGCCTTCAGCTCGGATCATGATCCCAGAGTCCTGGGATCGAGCCCCACATCATCATCGGGCTCACTGCTCAGCAGGGAGCCTGATTACTCCTCTCTGCCTGCCTCTCTGCCTACTTGTGATCTGTCTGTCAAACAAATAAAATGAAATCTTTTAAAAAAATCCTTTAAGAAACAGATTTTTTTTAAATAGTGCGCTTATATCTTAACTTTCCTATATGAAAACCAACAGTCCATCCTGGATCCTAAGTGGCAACTCAACTAGATTTTTATTAATTTATTACACATTATCAACCAAAGTTTTGGGTTCTAAACTTCTCCAAATCATCAGAAGAACATTACAAAATTACTTCCATACACTTCAGTTCTGGTGTCGAGCTTGACCGCTAACTTCATAGAAGGGGTCCTATTCCAGTTAGTTTCATGTCAACTTGCCTGGGCTAAGGGATGCCCAGATAGCTGGTAAAATACTATTTCTGGGTTTATCTGTGAAGGTGTCTCCGGAAGAGATTAGATTTGAATTAGCAGACTAAGTTAAAAAAAAGATCATCTTCGCCAATGTGGATGGGCAAATTTGTGAGCCAGTTTCTGAAATCAATCAATCAATCAATCAATCAATCCTAGTTGTATTTTTCTGGAGAACCCTGTCAAATACAAATTTTGGTATTTTGATGAGATTAACATTTGAAGTGGTGGGCTCAATGACGATCGGTGACCCTCCCTTATACCGGTGGGCATCATCAATTCATTCAGGGTCTAAGTAGAGCAAAAGGCAGAGGAAGGAGGAATCCATCCCTTTTTTCCTTGCCTCACATTTCAGCCTGGGACATCTCTTCTTCTTCCCTTGAATCTGCTCCCCAGGTTCTCAGGCCTTCAAACTGGGACTGAATTACATCACCAGTTTTCCTGGCTCTCCAGCCTATAGATCATGGAACTTTTCAGCCTCCATAATAACATAAATGAACTTCTCATGATCAATAACACCTATATCTACATCTACAGATACAGCTACATTTATATATTATAGATCTAGTTATAGATCTCCTGTTGGCTTTGTTTCCTTGGAGGGCCCTAACTAATACAGCTTCTTTTCTGAACTAAAGTATAAATGTTGCACATCAAACTAACCCTGGCCAACCCAGGCAGTTTGTTGATTTCCTGTCTCCCAGACTGCATTACTGCAAATAGTGACTATCAAAATCTCATCTTCACCAATGTTTCACTGAACATTGTACATTTTGAAGTTCTTAATTAATTTTTGGTTTAAAAGGAGCATGTTTAGGGGCTCCTGGGTGGCTCGGTCGGTTAAGTATCTTCCTTTGGCTTGGGTCATGATCTCAGGGTCCTGCGTTGGGCTCCCTGCTCAGTGGAGAGCCTGCTTCTCCCTCTGCCCCTCTCACCACGCATGCTCTCTCTCTCTCTTTTTCAAATAAATAATCTTAAAAAAAGGGGGGGGCATGTTTACTATTCTTCTTTATACATATGTATTTAACTAAAACCCTTTTTTCAGTTTCAATTGGTCTAATATTTACCTAAACTTGATTACTGAAAGAACAGCTCAAGCAAGATTAACCATTCCTAATCACTGCCAACTGTTTAAAAAAAAATTCAAATGATTTCACATCAATGACCTGAAATGACACTTAATCACTAGGATTTCCGAAAGCCTAGAGGAATGAAAAGGTTTCTTTTCTTGATCATTACCCCCACGTCTGTCTGTATGGTGGTGAGAGGGGAAGGGTTTCAAGGACTCAGTTTTGTAAAACACCAAAGGGGGACGGACGGGGAAGACAAGCGAGCACAAGGAAACTAAGGAAGGTCTACGAACTTCCTTATTTCAAAGAAGCAGAAGTGCTGAGAAATGGAAGCCAATCTCCATATTATCCACAGGACTTGCAGCTCTCTGAGTTCCAAATCAGTCTTAACTTTTTGATACTAATGAAACCATTTATTAATTTCCAGAAGAGCAAACTCTTGGTCATATATTCTGTAATGGAAAGATGGAGAGGGTATGGATTAGTCAAATGGGAAAGAATCAGTAGGACTTTTTTTTTTGAAGTACATGCTTGGCTTTGGCAGGAACCTCAAGCTTTCATGTAGTAACATTATATTTCCTTTCCCAATCAAGTCTGGATTAGTGGAAATGAAAATTAGTTTCTGTTTCCTAAGCCACTGAAAACAAGGGAGGACGGCTTAGAACATTCTTCTGGCTAAAGCGATTGCTGTTTAACCAAGGGCAAGCCACAAAGCAGGATCCCCCACTCCAATAATCCCGAGCTCAATTTAACACTCATTCTGCACAAGAGAAATCCAACACTCATGACTAAGAGAATCTAACTCAAAAGCAATAGCATCACCTTCCTTCACTCCCACCAAGTGAAAATAAACTGGAGAATGGCTGGGCTCCAAAACAGTGAGTTGCTAATCATCATGGGTTTTGCCTCTTTTAGAGGAAATGATATGTAATCCAACGCCTGCATGGGCCTTTTCAGGAAATTGCTCATCTGTCTAATTAAGCTCTTCTTTCTCCACAGGTCTGCGGATACACTGAACAGACATATGGCTTCCAGAAAACCTTCTTGCCTTCTTTCCGTTGGCCACTGGAAATTTCTGATGTGGTGGAATCTCCTTAAAATGGAGACTTTTTTTTTTTTTTTTAATCTCCATTTTTAAGGAGATTCTGTCACCTTGTATTAATTTCTGGGTATACTTCCTGACACTTCATTAGAAAGTGTCATTTCCTATCAGGAAGCACTTTTGAAAAAAATAAATTAGAAGGTCCACGAGACGATGCAGATGGCTTCATAAACCTTGCCACTAGCTTTGGGCCTCTAACTGCTCACGGACTCCAAGTTTCTATGTGCTCAGGCAAGAATGTTCCAGCCTGTTTATTTGTTTTTCCAGTGGAATAGTTATTATACTTTGACCTCTGCTCCTTTCAGAACACACCGCAGAGAACCTGCCCTCTGTCCTACCTTCCACCAATGAACCTTGCTTTTATTTCCTGTCCTTGCAAAGTTAGTACAACCTGCTTCACTTCGGCAATAGTAATGTACCATTTCCTTCCTTTTACGTCAGCTTCTTCATTTCAACTTCAATTAAAGAACATTGTAACAGACATTTATGCAGTCCAGTGTCAGATCCTGGAGACATGAAACAAAATAAGACGAAGGTTTTGTCCTCAAGAAGCTTGCAATCCAGGGGGAAGAAAAATACAGAATTAACCCCAAAAAAGAAAAAGGAAAAGAAAAAGGAAAAAAAAAGTCTTATAAGCAGCATGCTAAAGAAGCAAAGAGGAAAAAACAAGACGTCATTATTCTCTCTACTTATGAAAAAAAAACAACTATCATTACTTTGAAATGCTACAATATCTTGCAAATAATACTGTTTGAATATATGGTCATACATCTATAGTTAGAGAAGGGGGATCAGCAAGCATCCTCTGCCAGTGAGGTATTGTATCTAAAATACTTATAAGAAGGAAAACTGATTCTTATTCTTAATTTATATTCACACAGAACATAATGATAAATGAAGTTAAAAGAAATAATGATAAATGAAGTTAAAAAATAATAAATGAATAAATAAATAAATAAATAATGATATAGATAATAGATATATAAATGATATAATGATAAATAATAAATAAATGAAGTTAAAAAAAAGGATAAATGAAGTTAAAAGAACCAAAGATCATAGCATTTAAGTCTATTGAAGCTAATAACTGCCCCACCACCACCTCAAAAAGCACACTAGGGTGATAATAGTAGAGGCCTAGAACCTAAGTTTCATTCAGTTTGATCCTCCCCTTAACCCACCTTGAATCAAAACTACACAACTTCTTAGATCTGTTGAAAGACATCACAATAGAGATAATATGGGGCTTCAAACAAATCTCTGAATTTGAGATTTAACATTCCAGTAGTTCTAGAATGCTCTGGGCCCTATTCATGCACATCAGAGTAGTTGAGAGACAATTTGGTTCATTGCAGAACAACCCGAGCCTATAGGTTCCTAAGAGCTGCTACATTTACAGGGTCAGAGCGGATCCAGGCAAAGCCAGTTCCATTCCATTCCACAATTACTTGAGCCTGGGGAGTCCTTAGTATTTGAACCTGTATCATGCCCCATCCCACAATTACCTGATTGCTTAGGGAAGCAAAGAGGCACCGTAACATAAAAATATTCACAAAGCTGCCGACTAATCTCTTGTAAGACTAGTCACCACTTACCCTTCACTTGGCCCTTCCTTCCGTCTCCACCCATCACATCAACACCAGGTCTGGCTGACGGTATGGTTGTTGTAGGCATTTACAAACAATGCAAATGCAATGCGCTAGGTTGCAGGGCAAAATGGCAAACATTGCAAAAGTTATAGTGTTTCAAAAGACGGTTGAAAGTGATGTTGGAAAACTTGGATCCCATGCACACAAATGAATTGCCTCTCTGAATCTGTTAATAATTAATAAATAGGAAATCAATAAAGATACTGGTGTGATAGGCATGGCAAAAAAGAATTATTTGATAAAAGGGATTAAGATAGTCCTTCCGGATAATTGACAAAGCCCTCACTTCAGGCAAGATAACCTCAAGTGTAATAACATTGCAAAGTGTATAAATATGTTAAGTGAAGATTTCGATACTGCTGTCATATGATTTGATTAGAAAAGATAGGGCTGAAAAAGAATGATCAGTATTTGATTCATCTCTATTTTCTCAAAATGCTAAATAGACTTTTTTTTTATTTCCAGTAAAGGGTCTAATTTTCTCTTTGTTTTATAAACATAATGAATATAAGAAGCATTAACAAGGTTCTGGGCAAGGTGGACAGTATCTTCAGGAGACTAGTTTGACAGTATTAAGATTTTTTTTTAATTGAAGTCTAGTTGACATACAATGTGGCATTAGTTTCAGGCGGACAACACAGTGATTGAACACCTCTCTACATTCTGCTCTGCTCACCGTCATCCCTGTGACCTTCTTATTCCATAAGGGGAAGCCTGTGTCCCCCACTCCCCTTCACCCCTTCACCCAGCTTGCCTGTGCCCCACCCCCACCGCTCGGGCAACTCTGTCTGTTGTCTGTATTTATAGGTCTGATTCTGCTTTTTTGTTTGTGTAGTCATTTGTTCTGTGTTTTTGTTTTTTGTTTTTTCTTAGATTCCACCTACAAGTGAAGTCACACGCCGTTTTCTTTCTCTGACTTATTTCTAAAGTGCTAAATACAATTTAACTTAAATTTATTTAAATATAAGTAAGAATAAACAAATTATCAGCAGGAGATTTCCTTTCCCTTTAAAGACACAGAACCAATCACGGTTCTTCTAACTATTTATTTATTTATTTACTTTTATAGTTTATTTATTTATTTGACAGAGATCACGAGTAGGCAGAGAAGCGGGCAGAGAGAGAGAGAGGAGGAAGCAGGTTCACTGCTGAGCAGAGAGCTCGATGCGGGGCTCCATCCTAGGACCCTGAGATCATGACCTGAGCCGAAAGCAGAGGCTTTAACCCACTGAGCCACCAAGCGCCCCTTTTCTAACTATTTAAAAAATATATATTTTAAGTAGGTTCATTTTCAGGAGCTTTAAATATATGACTATGAAAGAACATCCATCAAAGAAAAAAGTCCGTAAGTATTGAATTCCAATTTATGAACCTTGGGTGGCTAAGGATGAAGAGAGGTCAGGTACAATGCTTTGAAGCCCCCAAGTCAGCCTTTGGGTCAAGAAAACAGCCTCCTCCTCCCCAAGTGCCCCACCCCTCTGCACATGGAAATTTTTCTGGAACTCCATTGGAAAAGTGCTGCTCTCTCTACCGTAAGCTACAAAGCCCTCCGTGGGAATCGATTTTCTATCAGCCCTTTCCTTCTAAAGAGGTATCCTCGTACAATATGAAGAACCCGGATGTTTTGGAGTCCAACAGGTTGAGTTTCAAGTCCACCTTTGTATTTACAAGCCGTGCAATGGGGGGACACGCCTCCTATCCTTTCAAAGCCTTAATTTCAATGTCTGTGAAAGGAAAGTAATAAAATCTACCTCACAGAGCCACCAGAAGACGACGAATGAAGCCACCATTCTGAATGCGCAACGATGTGCAAGCTTCCTAGCAGGCATATTTTTAAAAAGAAGTTGGTTCCCACGACTTCCCCCCTGACAAGAGAGATTATGGGGAAGCATAAGCCCTCTGGCACCTGGTGGGAAAGGAGGAAGTGAAAGGCGATTAAGGGAGCAAAGAGGAGTTGGAGAGGGTAGAGCTGACTGACTTCACTGGTATCATCCCCTCACCCCTCCCCACTGTCCTGCTTCACCCACAACTGCTTCTCCTCTCACAGGGATGAGGGATGAGACAGCTATGTGTCAGACAGAAAGTACAAACTCCACGCATCCGACTCAGAAACTGGGCCAAGCTGCCTGGAGCAGATAATACATACAATTGCCCTGATCAAATTCAGAGGCTTCAGAGTTCAGCCACTCCAGGTGGAGAGGTTCTCCTGTTCCTGGCAGGAAACTCTCCCGCCTCTGAGGGACAGTTGCTAATGGTTTTCTAATCTCAGTGTCAAACCTTTCATGAATGAGGTTTACCGCCTGGGTATATGGGGGGGGGGGCGCTAAGACGGTGTATAAAAGGAGATCTTTTCCAGAACTTGAAGAAAACAGTCAACAAAACACTGACCAGTGTTTATATTAGTCTTTATCTTCAAAGTCTGAGCACTTTCATCTACAGTCAACAAATATTTATTAAACACTGAAACTATTTGCTGTGGCAGGCATGGTGAGCAACAGAGAAGAGGGGCAGGGTGAGCGTACAGACTCTACTCTCAAGAAAACTGCCACCAGCTTAGGGGCACAAGCCCTACCCCTGTGTGAAATGACTGGCCAAATGGGACAAAACAAAAACGTCTATCCTCTCGTGATGGCGTGTGAGAAATGCCTCCTGCCTCAGAGTGCTGTCGTGAAGCCCAGATACAATGAAACACTGAAGGCGTCTAGCAGGAGCCTGTGTGTTGAACAAATTCATCCTCCCTTTCCCTGGGAGCAAATCTAGGGCAGAGCAATGTCAAAGCCAAGGCAGCAGGCAGTTACAAGGAGGAGGCTATCAACAGCTAATGCTGCTGAGAGATTTTGACAAAAAAGGAAGTTACAACTGACCTTTTAGAGGACTGTTTCTGAAGTGTGATGAAGATCAAAGTCCGTTAATAACAAAGAGGTGGGAAAGGAAGGCATATCAAGGAAGTGTAGCCAACAGGCATAAAATATAACTTTGAGAGACTTGGAAGGGAAAAGGAAGACAGAAACCCATAGGATCTAGTGATGGTCATTTGGTTTCTTCTTCTTCTTCTTTTTTCCCTTAATGATATAGAGCTCAGTTTAAAAGGCTTTTCTACAAAGGGGGAAAGAATTAAAATATTCTGGAACCTTCCACATCTCTAATCTGAAGCCAGCAAGGCAACTACCTGGCATCATGTCTCCAAGAAACTAGAAACTAGGTGAAATCAATTCCTTTTTTTCTTTCTAATAAAAAAATTCTAAAATAAAAATAAAATAGCTTTCCCCGGATTTTTTAAAAAATATATTTATTTCATCAGAATTCAATATAACAAGGTAGACAAAGACAGAAGTTACTTTCATCTGCAGGAAAGTTAAGGGACTTTCGCTTAGGATCTTACTAATCTTTGTTAAAACTTGTCAGAGTTTATATTTTAAGCTAATAAACACTGACTTGTATATTAGTTTTTATATCCCTCCTATCACTGAATAAATGTTATAGGAAATACACAGGGCTATTCATGCCCTCTGGAGACTTCAACTCAATAGAGACAACAGAAAATATACATATAACTTGTGTATAAAGGACACGGTGACCAATTTAATAAAACACTAAAGGTACTAGGAGGAGAAAAGAGAAAGATGTAAAATCTGGGCTGGAGGAGAATGGGGTTTTCCTGAAAGAAAGATGGATTTCAGTTGGGGTTTGAAGAGAACATAGAAGTTTCTAAGGCGGATACGGCAGAGCCAACGAGGGAGTGAGGTGAGGCGTGGTTCCACCGGAGTCCAGGCAGGAAGAAGGAACCGACAAAACCAAGGGTAACAGGGACAGTCAGAAACAAAGACACTCTATGTAACAGTGTGAAGGAACAGTTGAAATATCCACCGCCCACAAACAGAATCAGCTATAGGCAAGCCCTCTACTTGGAATATCCTCACCTCTAGGCCTTTCTGTCTCCTTCATTATTGCACTATTACTCACACCACTGTTTCTTAACTTCACATTTCAGCTCTAGGGTCTATTTTTTCTCCCATTGTACTCATACAGCAAAAAGAGGAAATAACTCATCCAGCAGTGGGGCTTTCTTAGTAAGGTTTTGAAGAGAGATGCTGGGGGTGGCTGACGCTGCCAAAATGTTTCCTTTTTTTCTTGCTGTTTGTCAGATGTAGCTATTGAGCAACCCTGGTGAGTGTCATCAACATGCAATCTCATCTGATTTATCTTCCTTTACTCACTCAAACTCAGCCCTTTGCCCCCTTTCTTTCTGGCTCATTGAGAGTTTCACAACCTCTTACCTTTAATTGCTGAGTAAGTGTAACACATTGTGTATCTGGCATCAGATACAAGCTCCAAGGAAAAGGACTCAACAGTCACAGACGTGGCCGGGGCTGTCCATTATGCCTTCATCTTTCGCTTTGCCATTATTTCATTTTTAAAATTACATTTCCTATTTTTCTCACAGATTCCGATTCAAAACAATACATTTTTGTGGTGGTCTTTTTCTCCAAACCCCTCCCTTTTGAAACGTGGGTGACTGAAGTAAACATTCTTGAGAGTTCCCGAGAGCCCCTAGTCTCAGTCCCTCCAGAGACCCATAAAAAAAATTCCACACCGATAAACCATTGATACAAGTACAGGTAATGGAATATTTGTGTCTAATGGGATCCTAAAACTGGCTTTCAATCACACAGATAGAAGAAATGAACCTCATTTGTAGGTCAAAAGCTTTTACAGTGTCCTAGAGCAAGCCGTGGTGGTTTCCTCCTCCATCTTGCTCCCAAAGATAATGGGGCCTTTATCCTTTCTCCCTAAATTAGCCTGACTTTCTATGGGTCAACCAAGAACACTCTCCCTTCTCTCCCAGTTTCTCCTCATGTATCCATCTCGATAGGAAGGAAAATGATGCAGGCTTTGACAGACGTTTCTGGAGCAAAATTCCAGATCCCATTGTTAAGTAAATATATGAAGTTTGAGTCCAGTGAAAGATATGGCTGGGCTAAAAGTGGCTAAATAAAGCACAAAAGAAAAAACAAGACAACGTGTTAATACTTTCAGCAGTCTATGGGTTTTATAGACCCTGCCCCTCCAGGCCAGGTCTGAACTCACAAACGTAAGGGTGACAAGCGTTTTTAAAGCATTCAAATCAGGAAGGACTGTAAATGCATTACAACATTTCCAGGACCTTCTTTCACATCCCTGGATACAAGTGGGCCAGTCTACCTATTATCTTTTTATATAAATATCTTCTCTTGCCCACAAATCCTGAAAGGGTCAAATTCTGGGAAGTCACTTGTCTCTGTCAACATTCAAAGGAAGCACCTGATGTAAGATGCTTCCTGCCTGAGGCCATCTTTGCTTCCAAGTTGCTGCTGTATCCACTGCCTTCAGTAGCACCTGGAGCTTAGTAGGAGTTAAGTAAATATTTGTTGAATACTGAAGAAATTGACAAATAAAAAGTTCTCATTGTTGACAAAGCGTTCTCTTAAGAGGCTACCTGGGCCACACGTAGGAGCAAGAAGCTGCAACAACCAAACCCTATTTGCTAGGAATCCTTTCTCCATTGGCTTTTCTTTGGGCTTCCCAGTGTTCCTAACCTTTGGAGTTCTAGCCTGGATTTGGCCCCCAGGCACTAAGCAGATGAACAACTTTTATGGCTAGCTTGGAATTAGACTGCTTATTAAAATGGCTTCAACAATTCACCAGCTGGCTTATCTTGGTTCTCATAGTCCCCAGTCCTGTGTTCTAGAGCGACATGGATAGAAGTCCAAATGCAGCATGTTGATATAAAAGAGTGACTAGATGGAGGATTATGAAATGTGACAGCCAGGCTCTAAGACGTCTTCCGATGGTCTCGGCTTCCTGGGCTCCTTGTCCTCAGATGATCCCCTCTTCTTGAGGATGGACTGGACTTATGGCGGGCTTCTAACAAATTGAATACTGTAGAAGCGATAGTGTATTAATTCCAAGATTTGGAATTGAAAATTGAAAAGATTTGGAATTGGAAATTCAACTGGAATTGGAAAGAGTGCTGATTCCATTTTGTTCTCTGTCTCTCATCCCCTGCTCTGGACAAAGCCACTGTCCTGTGGATTAGGCTGCTGGAGTAGCTCCCATGAAGGAACAGAGGCCTCCAAGCCAACAGCTGGTGAAGAATTGAGGTCTGCTAACAGCCACCTGCATGAGCTTGATGATGGATTCTTCAGCTCCAAGAAAGCCTTCAGATGACTGCAGTCTGGGCCAGCAGCTTGACTGGAACCTCATGAGAGACTGTGAGCCAGAATTATCCAGCTAAGACAGCCGAAGGTCTCCGACCCACAGAAATGTTGGAAAAAAATACTCGTTGGTTTTTTTTTTTAAATATTTATTTATTTGACAGATAGAGATCACAAGCAGGCAGAGAGGCAGGCAGAGAGAGAGAGGGGGAAGCAGGCTCCCCACTGAACAGAGAGCCCAACGCGGGGCTTGATCCCAGGACTCCAGGATCATGACCTGGGCCAAAGGCAGCGGCTTAACCCACTGAGCCACCCAGGTGCCCCAATACTCGTTGTTTTAAACTGTCAGTTTTGGGGATGGTTAGAGTTCTAGAGAACAATACACAGAACTGGAGGTCAGAGAATATGTTCTTAAAGGGCCAGAGAGTAAGTATCTGGGGATTTGCAGGCCATATGGTGTCTGTTCCCTTCCTCAGTTCTGCCAGGGTAGCCCCAGAGCAGTCCGAGACCATTTGTAAGTGAGTGCACATGGCTGTCCACCTATAAACTTCATTTACAAAAACAGTCCGCTGGTGTGTGGACTATCATATGCCAGTCTATGCATTAAACCAATGTATTTGCAGTCTGTGTAGTTTCTTATGTTTCCGTGTCCTGAAGCTACCCTATCGAGAAACAAACACAGCCAATTCATATCACAGAGTTTCTTCTATAATGTGAAGGGGATAGCCTTCCCTATCATTACTTTTAGAATTACTGTTAAAAAAGGATGCTGGGCTACTCTGGGCAAATGGAGTAAGATACAGGGAAAGTCCCTTACAGAGGTGAAAAACAAAAATCCAGACCTTTTTAATCCCAGGAGAGTTTAGAAGGAGAATGAAGAAAGGCAGTCTGAAGAGAGAAGGTGACCAGCTTCTACAAATCCTAAGCAAACACTATGGACAGAAATGAAGGAAATGCTTTAGATACATCTAGATAAGCACAAGAATCCTAAGAACTTCAGAACTGGTCACCCAATTGCTTGGATATAGTGGTAGGCTCAAAGCTGTGAAAACTCCTGAGCCATTAGAACAAAGTGAGACAAGACAGCTCAGCATTGGTTAAAGGAGACTGAAATAAGCCTTATAGCCTCCCATGGACTTGACCCAGAATACAGAAGATACAGAAGTGCTCACGTGGCCCTAAATAGTTGTGGAAATGCTAACACCCCTGGTCAGCAGAGTCCTAGGCTGGCTAAGGACAGGACCTCATTTACCAGAGGCATTAACATTAATATAGGCAACAAGGGAAGAGACTAGATTTTTACTTCTTTTTCCTCTCTGGAAAAGACTCTGCATCTTACTTTTCTTTTCTCCAAAGTACCATTCTCCTAGTGCATGCTCACAGGTCAGAAGGACCAGCTATAACACCAACACAGTTAACAGAGGCCAAGAAACAAAGGTTAATGGAAACAGATCCATAACCAGAGGTTTATAGATAAGCACCCCCCATTCCCCAAAAGATATATGAGCCCCTTCCACCACATTGGCCTATGGGCCACATTGAGTAAAACAAAGTAAGGGAAATTAACTCTGGGAGTACACACACTTACGCAAAGAGACCGAGTGACCTCAACACACAACAATTTAAATCAGAAGGGGTTGAAATACTTCTACTTGATGAGTTCACATTGTTTTTCCTGTTAGTCAGAGGGGTAGGGGGGGTATCATGAGAAAGTTTATCTCAATAATATATTAGTTTTCTATTGCTGCCATACCAAACAGTCATAATCAAGGAGGCTTAAAACAACACAAATTTGTTACCTTGCAGTCTTGAGTCAGAAATCCAAGATGGGTCTCACTGAGTTAACATCTAGGTCTCAGAGGCTATTTCCTTTCTTGAGGAGCTAGCCTTTCATTTTCCAGCTTCTAGAAATGGCTTGCATTCTTGGCTCCGGGATGCCTTCTCCCGTCTTCCAAGACAGCAATGTAGCATCTCCCTGACCATGTATTCATCATCATATCTCTTTCTGGCACCCGGTTTGGAAGAATTCTCCATTTTTAAGAATTCATGTGATTAAACTGGACCCAACTATGTAAGATAACAATGCACAAATTCCATCTGGACATCTTTGGGGAGGGTCCCAATATTCTGTCTACCACAGCTATGGAAAATAAAAGAGCAACATTCCATTTCAATGTGTGCTTTCAGTAAATTTGGGACCCTGATGATAGTAGTGCCCAATATTTAAGTATAATTTATATCCTGCACATATCATAATGTAGAAATTATCCAAATATAACACATTCTGCATGAGTAGCTAATTCCTTAAACTTCTCAACTAACCTTGAATTAAAAATCTTGGACAAAAATACATGAACTATATCTTTCGATGTCAGCAACCTCACTCAAGCAAACAAATGAACAGAAACATAAAAACAAAAAGTCATGGGCTCTTATAAATGTTTCCCTAACCAAAAGCACATTTCCCTATAGAATTACAAATAAAAAGGTATGAGCCTTATGTAACCAGTAAAAAGTAGACAAAATTCTTAAGAGAAAGGATCTTAAAAACCCACGAAAACCCTGGTTTGCTTCAATTAAAACCTAATAAGTCATATTAGGCTTATTAGGCATATATTATATATATGCCTATATATTATATATAATACTATACATTATATATGTCTAATATATTATATGACATATATTATATATAAGTCATATAATAAGTCAGTATGATCTGTTATTAAATTAGGCAACCTAGTTAATTACTGAATTCATCAAACATGTAAATCATATAAGAGATTCCTACCAGAATAACAAATAGAGTTAAGAATGTTAAGAATAACACTTACTATAAATTATGTGTATTCTAAATGAACTGATAATGCCATTATTATAAACATTAATGCATGCATATTGCTTGAGAATTTTGTGTCCATATGGTTTTTTGAAGTGCTTGTTTTTTGTTATGGGAGCTCTTCTTAGTTTTCATATGAAGACTATTTTCTAAATTGAAGCTATATTATGAGAATTATTGTTATTTTTTCTAGCCATCTACTATTACTAACATTTTTTAAAAGATGTTCAATAATCACCAATTTAAATAAAACACATCCATGTTGTATATGATTACCTTATCTCAAATAAATTCTTATTTTATTTAATTTTCTAAAAGATGTTATTTATTTATTTGCCAGAGAGAGAGAGAGAACAGCAGGCAGAACGAGAAGCAGACTTCCTGCTGAGCAGGGAGCCTGATGTGGAACTCAATCCCAGGACTCCAGGATCATGACCTGAGCCTCAAGCAGAAGCTTGACCGACTGTGCCACCCAGGCGTCCATCAAATAAGTTTTTAAACATAGGGTTTCCCATAAGTTAGACCAGTTCCACAAAATGATGTTCCAAATATAGAGAAGAACACAATGTATTTGGCAATGAGCATAAGTAGAAATTTCTTTGCAGAAATTAAATGTTTTGGGTTGATTATTTGTTGTGGTCATTGCTGGTGTCAGATACACTGACAGACTTGTACTTTTCTGAGGTCTTACAGCCACTAAAAATAAGCACATTTTTAAAATGATAGAATATCCAGCCTAATGCAGCTGCATGAAGGCCAGTTTTCATTGTCGTTTTGTTTTGTCCTTTAGCACTAAGAGGAATTCTCTTCAATCTTTTCCCAAAGCTTTCTTTTCAGGCAAGCTTTTACCCATTCTACAGAAACTCTCCTCAGAAGGAGGGAAAGGATAGACACATACTTTCTAATTATTAGCTACATTTCTGCAACTTTTCATCTTCTTCTTTGTCCAGTCACCTGGAAACACACAGATGGATGCAATCAGGTCATTGGACAAAAACTAGCCACTTAACAATGAAGGAGACAGCACCATTTGGACATTTCTTGTATATGAGATACCTTCAAGCAGCCAGACTGAAAAGAGGAAGGTTATGAAGGAACATAAGAACTGTAGAATTAAACATTGGGGAACAGTCAAGGAAGGAGAAATGGTTCAATTCGGGAGGAAGGATGTGGTATTTGAGTGAGCCATTTACAGACAGGAGGCTGTAAGGATTGAGGGGAAAGGTTTATCAGTCATCAGGAACAGCGATATAAATTCTTCATTTTGCAGAGAATCAGAAGCTAAAGATATCCTTATCTTTAGCAAAATGTAGCAGATAACAGATCTTAATGTCCCCATGGAGTAAGAGAAAGACATGGGAAATGAGGAGTGGTGTCCAGTCACCACGTGGTCACTGACAATCTTAGTAGCTTAGAGCAATTACTTCACCTTTGTGAGCCTCAGTTTAACATTCTGTAAACATCAAGAGAAATAAAAAAGTTGGCAGCCTTGTTTGTATTTGTGAGCAAGAAATGTAGCATGTCATGTTTGAAATTAATGTTAATTATTCTATCATTATAGAGTTTCTCCTTAGCAAAGATACCACAGACCTAAGGACTTCCTTATATGTAGATAAATTTCCTCTTTTAAGATTACTCTGCATCTAACTTCTAAATTCTTTTTCTAAAATTAACTCTGGGATCTGGAGACTAGAATAATAGAACTCTCACATGACATTTTTCCAGGAGAAAGCTACTGAAAAACTGCTAAATATAGAATATGCAAAGAAGAGGGATATGGAAAATCATGGACATATAGGAAAATTATGGCTATAAAATTTCAAAATTACACCCCAAAGTGCCAAATGCTGGAATTTCCTATAAAGCTTAATTGTGTTTATTTCAAGGAGAAATACTGTGGAAAGCTGGGTTTGAGAAGTTCCTCACATTTTGGCCTACCACTTCCAATTATGCTGGAAATTCACTATCAGTCCTCACACTGGAGATGTATCATTATCTAAACAATCATTTCCATTTCACAGAAATCCCAGGACTGTTTTTCTAACAATTGAGCCATAACAGAGCTGTTCCCATGGTTACCAAGAGTTCTAATTTCAGTTCCTCAATATGCATTTTATCATATAAGATTGTACAATGCTTAAGAACAGGCCACTCTTAGTTCCACATGCTCTTTCTATTATTTTTCTCCAAATTTCTCACACCCAATCCCCATTTAAACTTCCTGTTTTGCTCACTTTTTGACTAAAGTTTGTGCAACCAGCTTATACAGTGATCATGTTTCTGGCCAATAAATTCAAAGAAAGAAATTGGACAGAGATGAAAGAATCAGCTCCTTGTCACTCTCCCTATATTTAGCCATAATCATGGTGGTAAGGGAAGGAACCATCTGAATCCCAGATAATGGGGTCCTCAGTGATTCAGTGATGCCATTTTATATCAGTTAAATATCTTGACAACAAAGAAATTTGATGCTCATAGCTCAGAGAAGTGCTTTCTCTAGAGATCAGAGTCTTACACTAAGTCCATAAAATGGACCTCAAATGTGTTCAAGTGCCTGAAATAGAAGAGCATACATGTGTGCCCATGTGCATGTCACTCCATGTAACTGAGGGAATTCAGCTGGGGAGGGAAGAGGGGAATGTCCATAGTCTTAATCAGATTCTCAGAAACATCTGTACAGGAAAGATGGTTTAAAAGAACACTTCTCTTGGACAAGATCTGTGTTTTAAGAAAACACTTGAAAGGGCCAAATTTTTAACCAAAAAAAGTTTTGTAAAATTAATATTATATCCTCAGTCATTGAGTGGGTATTAAAATTAGGTGTAAAATTTTTGGATAACCAATATGAAAATGCGTAATAAGATTCATAAATATGTTTTTCTTGGATCCAGTCACCATATGGTAAGGAATATATCTTTAAGGAAAAATTCAAGAAGGCAAAAAAGTAAAGAGATACTCACTTTGATATTATAAATTCTAAGAAAAAATTAGAACCCAATATTAGAGACTGGTTGAATAAATAATGTACATCAATACCATGAAACATCATAAGGCTACAACTAAGAATATTCTATGGGAAAACATAAAACATTTATGATGATATATTAAATGAAATCACAAATACATGTATGAGTAAAATGATTATAAAATATGTAAGCATTTAAATAATCATTTTCAAAATAGTTACACTAAAGTAATGAGATTTGTGTGATTTTGTTATTTTAAAATCCTCCCAAATTTTGATATCCCATCAGATCAATGTTGAATTAAAAATAAAACAGAGACTTCTGTTTAAACATGACAATTTGAAAATACATTTTTGACCTTCACTTCTTTCACTAAAATAGGAATAAATATACAAGGAAAATGTGACCAGAGAAGGAAATGGCAGCATCAAAATTTTGAAATCTATGAAGCCAACAAATGAGGGTGACTAACATCAAAAATGGGGAAAATTAAACATACACCAGCAGTGGAATAAAATCAGGAATAAGCTTGATCCCTGGAACATTTCAAAATCAAAGACAGCTTTTAAATCTAAAATAGAGGTAAAGATAGGGGCTGAAACAGTTACATATTTGAAAGCAACTTCTGGATCAAAGCCAAAAACAATTAAACATATTCCCTGCCCAGATTCACCTTTCCCAAACTGCTTAGCCAGAGAACTTTCCCTTCCCCACCCAACAAAAATCTATCCTTTAGAAGGACTGAAGCAGAACAATCTTAGATTAGGAACAGCTGAAGTCAGAGGTAACATACTGAAAATGAAGCATTTAAATGACATATCAAAGAATAAGGTCCTTTACCCCATCCTCACTCAATCCAGAATGTACCAACATCCAGGTTAGATCCCTGGGCAGGAAATCTTAGAATGACCAGCCTGTGACCAAAAAAAATCTACTAAATATTCATGGTTGTGGTTCCCCAATAAGATATCCCAATCAAATCATAGTGGAATAAAGCCCATCAGATCTTCCAGACAGCTTTTTGGTGTATCAGACTTAAGTATAAATGGACACCCAGAGGACACAAGGCATTTGAAGAAAACTTTGAGCATAAAGAACAGCAACCAAAACAAACAATAAAAGAGACTGGGAGAGATGAGACAGGGTAGAGACAGAAAAATTCTTCTCCAAACAAATAACCCCAGAGAGATAAGAAAAGATATTGCAGCCATGGAACACAGAGAAAGATGCTATTTTTAAAAGAACATTAAGAATATAAACAAAAGCTCTTGAAATTAAAAATCTGACTTAGAAATTTAAAATGCAGGAGTAAGATTGGAGGGTAAAGTGGAGACAGCCATCTAGAAAGTAAAACAAAGGACAGAGAGAAGACAAGAAAACAGGCCAGAATGTCCAACATTTAACCAAAAGAATTTATAAATAAAAAGAAAAGAAGAAAGAAAGGACAAGATTTTGTTAAAGAAATAATCCAAGAAAAGTTTCTAAGAACTGAGTTTTAAAGTGCCCATCAGATTCTCAATACAATAAATAAAGAAAAATCTACATCAATGTGTAAAATCATGAATTTTCCAAAATATCAAGAGTGAAAGATCTCAGATCTTCCCAGAAGGAAGCAGATCAAAAGCCAAGAATCAAAATGACCTGATTTTCCACTACATCCTAGTGAGAAAGTAATGCTTTGAAAACTGTAAGAGAAAATGATATATAATATTGAAGTCTATATCCAGATAAATTATTCAAGAGGGGGAATAGGCTTGAAAGCTCTCAAAAATCTACTTCTCATGCTCTTTTTCTCTGGAACTAGTGGAAAGGATAAACCAAGAAAGAGGAACCAAGAGATGGGAACCAGGAAACAGTGTCCAACACAGGAGACAGTTGAAGGGAATTTCCATGATGATGATGATCAAGGGGGATCCCAAAGACACACCATTGCAGCTAGACCTGGGAACATCAAATCTACCCAACCAAGAAGGATAACTTCAATGCTTTTAAAAGAATTTAAGAGATTTTTTTGATATGTTTGAATGCATTGAGAGGGATTTATAATTCTGGCAAAAAAAGTGTGGGGTTGAATTGAGATAGGTACTTCGAAAGTTAAAATGAAAAAACTAGACAGTGATGACTCTAGGAAAAAAGAAACTTTATATGCAAAAGGAAATAAGGGGAGAATACACCACATAGTTCATCTGTGAATGACGTCTATGAGTTATAAAAATATAAACATTTGGGCGCCTGGGTGGCTCAGTGGGTTGGGCCGCTGCCTTCGGCTCAGGTCATGATCTCAGGGTCCTGGGATCGAGTCCCGCATCGGGCTCTCTGCTCAGCGGGGAGCCTGCTTCCTCCTCTCTCTGCCTGCCTCTCTGCTTACTTGTAATTTCTCTCTGTCAAATAAATAAATAAAATCTTTAAAAAAAAAATAAATAAAAATAAATAAAAATAAAAAAATAAAAATAAAAATATAAACATTGAATATGGATTTAATTTAAAAGAATGATAAGATTGTATTTGAAAAAAGGGGGAAGAAAAGTGTTTCAGTGGAGAGGGAGTAGAGGCATGTATTACAAAAGTAAATCCTTGGCTTTGGAGTCAAAAACTAATAGCATCAATTAAAAAAAAAGTCACTATAAGCATGTTACTAGAAATGTGGGAGCAAATACTAGAAGTAATAAGTAGAGGAACTTAAAATGGAAATGAAAATTGAGGGTACAGAGGAGTTGGTAAGGTGACTGATGTTTTTGGAAGTCTTACTGACTTTTTAAATCTATTTATGTGTATAGCATGTCCAGAATGAAGAAAATAAGCCAAGAGAAGAAAGCAGTGAAAAAATAGGTAAAATAGAAAGAGAAAGGAAAAACCAAGTGCTTTCCTGGATTCAATTTTATAGAGGTTGACTACTCCAGATGATATTCAAATTGAAACTTCCCTTAATACTATAAAACAAAATCAGAAAAAAAAAAGAAGACTAAAATTTTAAAAAAAGAAAAAAAGATTCATAAAAGGAATTTTCCAGGACTAAGGACATGAATATTTCAATAAAAACTTCTAAGTGCCCTGGACAATGAAGAAAAAATACTTCAACTTAGATGCATCATTTAAACATTTTTTAGAACATGAAGGATAAAGGAAAATGCTAGAAGTATCTACATAGAAAAAAACACAAATGGGACTAAGATTGTTATCAGATTTCACAAGAGCAACCCTAACTTTATTTTCTTTATCCTGCTCTCCTAAGACTTGCCTTGTTCTTTTTTTCTCCTAATGTTATGATTATATTTTATTCTTCTCTTTAATTAATGAAAACATTGCAAAGTTATACATGTAAATATGTTTAAAAGCCAATAGCTAATAAAACACTTCAAAAAACAACAATCACAATGAAAATAAATGGTTTCAGTGATAGGGAAAATGATTTTAAAAGTACAGTTCTATATCTAACTAAATTAGCAATGAAATATAATGTAGAATAAAAGTATTTCAGACATACAAAGACTCCGAATGTTTACTTCCTACACATCTGTCTTGGGAAGTTACTTAAGGATGTTTTCCAGGAAAACAAGGGAGGTAACTAGAAAGGAAAACTTCAAGCCAAAAAATGAATTATACCAAAAAAAGAAAAAAGAAAAAAAAAAAGAAAAGAAACATAACCAAACCAAGAATTATCAGTACCTAGATGAAAACTGCAAACTGCAAAAATCTCCAAAGTTCCATCAGTCTAGATGGAGCAGAGACACCCAGAGAAAAAAAAGGACTTAAAGTTGGCACTTGCCTAGGAAAGTTGAAAGACCTTAACTAATAATAATAATATTAATAATAATAGTTAATAATATTAATTAATAATAATAATGATAACTAGTAATAAAGGGAGACAGTGTAAATTAGAAACTAAGGAAAGCAAAGGAAAAAATCTATGTAATAATGGAAATCAGCATTTGATATGTAATATATTTTTTAAACTATAAAAATGCAAATAGCATTTATTTATTTACAAACTTTAAACACAGCTTATACACTGGAAGTCACAAATTGGTAGCCCAATGGGTTTTAATTTCTTTTAAGAAACGTTTTATTTGACTTATTCTGTGTGTGTGTGTGTATGTGTGATTGTGCGTGTGTATTTTAGTTGAATGAAATTCCGCCATATTTAAATCAGAAGATTTCATATAAAAATCTGAATTACCAGGTTTCTCTTAAGCCACTAGGATATTTTGTATCACTGGGTCCACATTCATCCAGACAACATTTGGCATACACTCACCAATTTATCAAAGTTTACCAATCTCTTTCACTCAGGCCTGTCTGGTCTCCATAGTGTTTGAAGTTTCAACCTCTCCTATCTACAGTCTACTAACAGTTCAATTATGGTCACAAAATAATAAAGAAATATTGTCAATATTTCTTGACAGTGTGAAAACTACCCATAACTGTAGCTAGGGGGTTAAGGGTGAGAGGAAATGAAAGCAAGAATAGAAAGGACAATATTGGGCACCTGGGTGGCTCAGTGGGTTAAGCCTCTGTCTACAGCTCTGGTCATGATCTCAGGATCCTGGGATGATTGAGGCCCGCATGGGGCTCTCTGCTTGATGGGAATCCTGCTTCCTGCCTCCCCATCCGCCTGCCTCTCTGCCTACTTGTGATCTCTCTCTCTCTGTGTCAAATAAATAAATAAAAACTTAAAAAAAAAAAAAAAGACATGATAATACCTTCAAATCCAAAACTCAAGAATTGGGGGTATAGCTCAGTGGTAGAGCATTTGACTGCAAAACTCAAGAATTTATAGAATAAGGTCTAAATGTTAAGATACAATATTCAAAGTTATAAAATCACAAATAGAGGATTAAAAAATAATATAACTATATTGGGATGGGGAAAAGGAAAGTGAGAGACAGACTTAACTGCCATAGCAGATTGAGAATAGATGTCTAAAATTGATAAGCCAAAGGCTAGTCTTATAAACATTTTAATCACTGATAGACTACAAACCCTTAAGTAAAATTAAAAACTGATTAGTTTCAGAGTTCACAAAAATTCCCTCAAGGACTGAGACTGTGTTTGTGTGGTGGGGTGTGACAGAAGATTGTTGCTTTTATTTTTTTATTTCTCTTTTTAAAGATTTATTTGTTTATTTGAGAGAGAGAAGGAATGAGTGGGGGGAGGGACAGAGGGAGAGAACCTTCAAGCAGACTCCCTACTGAGCGGAGTCCAAGGCCACGCTGGATCCCAGGACCCTGAGTTCATGACCTGGGCAGAACTGAAGAGCCGGATGCTTAACCTACTGAACCACCCAGGAACCCCAGGGGATTGCTGCTTTCACTAGAAGACATCTTTTCTCCCACCAGCCATTCGCGGAGTCAGAAGAGAAAATGCCACAAGTTTTAGATAATCAAATGAGTAATGTGTTTATTGAATTCTTTAATTTGTAAGTTTTTATTTAAGTTTTTAACTTGTGCTTACAGTACTTTGATAATGGATAAAACACACATACTTTACATGTGGAGGAATATACAGAACAGTTAGAAATTTTAGAAAAACTATGGTTGCAACATTTAAAATAATGCAATCGTGCCATACTGACGTAAAAGTCAACATGGAAAATGAAACAAAAAATGCCAGGCTATATTTGAAACAGGATTTTAAAACTGCAAAATTTTTTTTTTTAAGATTTTATGTATTTATTTGACAGATAGAGATCACAAGTAGGCAGAGAGGCAGGCAGAGAGAGAGGAGGAAGCAGGCTCCCTTCTGAGCAGAGAGCCCGATGTGGGGCTCGATCCCAGGACCCTGGGATCATGACCTGAGCCGAAGACAGAGGCTTAACCCACTGAGCCAACCAGGCACCCTGAAACAGGATTTTAAAAGGCAACTTTCTATGCAATCCCAGTTTCAACTAACAGTACAACAACACAATTCACCCACAACAATTCTAGTGGCTACCATGGCTATGTATGCTAAAGGATTTCTAAAAGTTGTGGATTGAAACCGGGTCCCCCAACATTACTATGTGAGAGGTGACTCTTAGGGAATTAGTGGAAGAGAGTAGAGAGGGAGAAATCGAGGAAGAGCAATAAATTGGCCTTGTGCCATGGCATTAGGCCTGGTGAGCACGAGTGTGTCTTTTTTCCCATTAGATCATAAGCGTATTTTGTTAAATAAGTATATTTTTGCATATGAAGCCTACTTGCAGTAGGAACTGAAATACGTGTTGTTGTTTTTTAAAGTTTTTTTTTATTTATTCATTTGAGAGATAGAGACCAAGAGCATGAGCAGAGGGGAGGCTTAGAAGGAGAGGGAGAAGTAGGTTCCCCACTGACATAGGGCTCGATCCTAGGACCCTGAGATCATGACCTGAGCCAAAGGCCAGAAGCTTAACCAACTAAGACACCCAGGCACCTCTGAAATATAAATTTAAAGTCCAATTCTGTGTGACATCAAGATCCAAAGTTTGATTCCATATAAAGTTTTTGTTTCTTCTTCCCACCTTGGGCCTGTATCGGGCTGTAAAGCCTATACCGAAGACCTGGGGCCTGGCCAGGTTCTTCTCTCTCCTTCATTCCGCCTCCTCTACCTTCTATGCCTGGTATCTAGGCCTTGCTCTAGGATCAGGCTGAGCACAAAGATTTAAGAGGAAAAAGTCCCCATCTTAGGTGGCTCTCCTCAAAAAGGGAAAGAAAAATAGGCCAGCTAGAATGGTTTGCTTAGTGATAGAACAAAGAGAGCATGCTTTAATTTCACTGACAGCCGTGCCAAGTAGGAGTTTCCCAGAGTACTTTGCCAGGGCACAATATGGCCCCTGTGAGGGGGAACCGGCCATGGGCATCTTGAACAGGACTCCACACAAAAGAATGAACAGAGTGGTCTGAACAGAGTGGTCACCTGCAAGATGTTGAGACCTTCAAGGGACGTCAAAAGCAGCAAGCTGAAGGATCCTGCTTAAATCAACAGAAATGGAGTTGAGTTTCCCAGCAGTCAAATCTCTGAGGAAACCAATAAGTGACCTACAGAAAAAATACTTCAGAGATAATAGTTTCTTAACATTTTTATGGGAACATATTACATATATTCGTTTCCTGAGTCTTCACAACAGCCCAATATGGTAGAACAGAGTATTAACCCCAAATAACAAATGATGAAACTAAAGCACAGAGGGGTGAAATAATGCGGCCCAGGACACACAGTTAGCAACTAGCAGAGCTGTGATTTGAATCCAGGGATGCTGACTCCAGGTTCTACGAACTTTTAATGGACCGTGTTAAAGGATCCCCTTGAAAAACAGACACCAGTGGTTTATCAACCACATAGAGGCCTCAGTGCCAGGTTACAACTATCTCAGCCACCAAAATTAGGTTCCACTTACATCTTCTTCATTTTCCTTGCAAGAAAAACAGACCTGTGAAAGTCTGCTAGAGAACAAAAGTAGCCCAGTTGCTCAGTGACCCCCAGCTAAAAGCCAACCAGCTGCCACATGTGAGCAAGTTTAATAGAGACTAGAATAACCAACCATATTAAACCACTGGCCCATGAACTCATGAATTAAATAAATGTTTGTTGTTTGTTTCAAGCCATGGAGTTTCTGGGTGATTCATAGCAATAGATAATTGATACTCTCTTAAGTGAAGATTTCCTTCTGCAGTCAGCAAGGAAATAATCAAGGACTTGAGTGGGAGTGACAGTAGAAAGGAGCTTTTCGGAGAGTGGCTGCCAGTGATTCCTAGAAGCCAGAGAAGATACAGGATCCCTAGGCTGGTCTAATAGCCACATATGCAGGGAGGGCTGCCCCAGGAAAGAAGCTACATACTCTATTGTAGCTGGTTGACTAAATCATCCATGAAGGTATTTAGTGTGTATTTTTATCCAGATTTAGCAGATGGCCAGTTAAATAATCAGTCTCCAATTCAGTGCTTCCAGACAAGAATTTAAATTGTATTTTAAATATCAGTCTGGCAACGTAAGCCTTAGATGATGCTCATGGAGGGCTAAGTGTATTGGTACACGCTAGCCTATTTGGAAACAGTGTAGTCATATACTAAGAACCAAACATGATCAATAACCATTGACCTAGAAATCTCAATTCTGATCATTCAAAGAAAGAAAATTTAAAGGCATTTTAGTATGTCAAAATGTATGTATGTTCGAATTCTCCGTGGCACACCACTGTGTCTGGACAGCCATGCAAATCTAATCCATTACCAGATAGAGAACATCCTCATTCTGTTAGCTGATCATAAACAAACATAAAAAAAAGATAGGGCAAATTCCTATATCAAGTTTTTAATATTGTATCATCTTACAGTCAATAGTTCATTTCAGTGAGTGAGTGGGAGCCTCACTTTCCCACGATCTGTCTCCCTCTTTCTTATTTGATCTTTAAATCACCCTGGAGACCCTTCATACACATTCATAGTCCTTACTCCATTCTGGTGGCATTCCTGGAGGTCAGGGCCATGAAGCCCTTCACCTCAGGATCCACCCAGAGAGAAAATGACTGAAACTCATGGTGGTCTCCAAAGGAACAGGCTTGGGACTTCACAGGAAAGCACCTATAAAAACACCAAACTGATTATATAATCAATCATTCCACATGGTTTGATGATAATTTGTTAAAAGATATCTTTCCCATTATAGGTAAGAAAAAGGAGGGTAAAAATACACATAATTGGATTTTTTTGCAATGTTGTTATTAAAATTTTGTGAATAATTTTATATCCTAACCATAGGGAATGTCAAATGAATTCTAAATAATTGCTGTCCCCTGCTGTTTCCACTTGCCTGGCTCCTTCTCACCATTCTTCACAGAAACCTACAGAGATTACCACCCACCACCACTCTCAAATAGTTTCTCATTGTCTCATTTCTGTGTTATAATTTTATAACAGCTGTAATCACCATTTAAATATATATTTTTAAAAGATTTTTAGTTATTTATTTATTTATTTGACAGAGAGAGAGATCACAAGTAGGCAGAGAGGCAGGCAGGCAGAGAGAGAGGAAGGGAAGCAGGTTCCCGCTGAGCAGAGAGCCCAATGTGGGGCTCGATCCCAGGACTGCGGGATCATGACCTGAGCCAAAGGCAGAGGCTTAACCCACTGAGCCACCCAGGCACCCCTAAATATATCTTTTTAAGAATTTGTCTCAAGGGGTTCCTGGGTAGCTCAGTCAGTTAAACATCTGCCTTCAGCTCAGGTTATGATCCTTGGGTTCTGGGATCGAGTCCTGCATCAGGCTCCCTGCTCAGCAGGGTGCCTGCTTCTCCCTCTGCCACTCCCCTTGCTTGTGCTCTCTCTTTCTGTCAAATAAGTAAATAAGTCAGGAAAGAAAGAATTTGTCTCTCTGTTTACCATCTGTCTTCTCCCAGGAGTATGTAACCTTTTTGAAGTCAAGAACTTTATATATCTTGTTCACTATATATCTTGTTCACTATCTCTTGCCTATCAGACAGATCATGGAATATAGTAAGTGCTCATCCAATATTTGCTGAGTGAATAAATTTTAGATATTAAAGCTATAAATATAAAAATGTATGGCTTGGTAGAAATAATCTTATCTTTAATTGCTTAAATATAAACAACATAAACTGATTCTGTTAAAATATTTTGCATATGAATTAAAGAAACAATTACAATAGCTTCATTTACTGAAGCAGAATAATTATAAATAACATGTTTTTCTTGTATTATGAGTCACTTTAATGTCATTAAAATAGTGTTTATGAATTTTTAATTACTCAGCCTAAACTGGCTTGTGAATATGAAATAACATGAAGGACTTATCTTGGCTTTCCTGGTGAAAAAAGCTGGTGGATGATAATATAAACTCAAATCCTTGAAATGCTCAGGGACTAATTTAGAAATAAGAAACTGACGGGTTTAACAAGTACAAAATAAATCTTGGTTGAAATTCATGTTTTTCTAAAATACAGATCTTAAATTCTGCGTTAATTGTAGAAGAGTGTTTTGAGCTTATTAACACAGGAAAGCTAGACATAAAACATTATCTTGTTTATATGCCTTTAAGTTTTTCCATAAGGTAGTAATGACTGCTCACAAAAGGTTGTTTTCATGTTGTTGGCCTTACCATGCCAAGGAGGAAGATGATGCAACCACATCATTTCTTAAAAACTCGAGCTCTAAGCTGCAGGGTACAGGAACCTCCATTATGGCAATTACCTTGTAGTTTTGTCATTACTTATTTATATATGTATCTCCCCCCCAACTATAAACTCTTCGAGAGTAGGAGTATATTCATAAGTTATTTGTTGGGTTAAAAGAATTCAATAGTCCATACTTGAGCACCTGAGATACTAAAAGTTTGCAGGAAATTGATCTTCAGATATAAAATACATCATGTACCCACTCTGTATATTTACTCTGAAACAGGATCCACAAGTGTTTGAGTCTGTTTACAACAAAGAAGCACACAAGAGAACAGTGGCTTACAATTCAAAATTTCTAAAGTCAGGGAAAATTCAGTTTGAATACACAGTCAAAGCAAAGCCAGTGATAAGAAAGGAGTTTCACCTCTCCAGAAACAAATGGCCACAGAGAGGCTGTAGATGAAACTCGGATTTGGTGCTGATATTCTTGGCAGCAAAAGCAAAAATGGGACACAGTCAGTTAGAGTTTTTACTATCTTAAAAACCAGGGGAAAAAAGGAATTGTTGCCTAAATGCAAGGGAACAAACAAATCATTACCTAGATCTTAGCTATGGGAGAAATACTTTAGGTAGATTATGGGTTAACCATATGAATAATATTTATGTGTAACATCCCAGAGCAAATGTAATAAAGAATTTCATCAGGTTGTTTCTCAATGTCTTCCCCCATGAAAGCCCAGAGCTAACCACCACAAGGTAACTCTGCAAAGGCAATTCATTCACAATTCATACCAAGACAACACGATCCAAAGATATATTTCTGTCCTTTAAGCCAGAGGTGACTAAACTACAGACTGCCGGCCAAATTCAACCCACTGCTTATTCTTATAAATAAAGTTTTATTCGAACACAGCCACAGCCATTCATTTGCTTAGTGTCTGTGGCTGCTTTCCTGCTACAAGAACAGAGTTGAAAAGTTGCTACATACTGTACGGTCAGTCCACAGAGCCTAAAATATTTACTATGTGGCTCTTTCAGAAAAAGTTTGCTGGCCTGGGCTTTAAACTAAACCCCTGTTATTATCACTTTTATCCACAGAGCTTTTGATGGGAGTTGGGATAGCAAACAACTTGTTGATTTTGATTGAATTCAAACACGAGGCAGAACCTTATGAAACTGCTAATTTTTTAATTATTTTTTTATTTACAAAGCATCCAATTTATACAGTTCAATCTAACACTTCAGAAGAAAAATAAGATTGAAATCTTGTTATGAAAATTAAAAAGCTAAATAAGTCTTTTACTTGAGTGGGTAACAACCCTCCCATTAGGAGTGGGCTGTGAAATATTGTGAAGCAAAGCCAGGATATTTCTGAAGAAGGAATTTTAATCTTCCCTCAGCATAAAACCAGACCTAATGATATTTTAGCTTTTGAATGCTACCATTCCAAGTAAGAGAAGGAGAAAATACTAATCATTCTAATTAAAAGCCCAATTTAGTGTCAAATTCAACAATGATGGCTACCTTTTTGGTACGATGGTTTCTTCTGAATAACTGCTTGTGTTTATAGTATGTGAAATAATTGCACGAAAGATTTGCCATCATCTCCCTGGATGATGTTTCATGAAATTTTAAACAAAAATGTAGATAGAGCCATCTACGAAATGAAAATGGCACAGCTTGAAACATCAACAAAATGCTCCAAAATCAAGTAAATTATCAACAGTAGATGTTTATAGAAGAATAAGTTTGTACATTTCTTTAAGGCATAATCAATATCTCACTAATATCCCACTACACACAGTCTATACTAGTGGCTACAGAGAAATATATGATTTAGTTCCTTTGGGCAAGAGACTTTCAATCTAGCTGGTGAAACATCTATTAAAAAGACAGAGTGAGAGCCCATAAGGCAGCCCTAATATAGTGTTAAATGAATAAAACTGACAATAAGTGAACCATTGCTATACTGTGTTGCATTCACACTCCATGAAAATCAGGCAGGAGAGGAGTCAAGAGGCCCCAAGTCTACTTTCGACTGTGACATTTCCTATCTAGAATATAAATTATTTTATTTAACACTATTAAGCTTGTTTATTTTCCTGGATTGCACACGCTTCAGTTCAGGAGAAGCCTGAAGTACTTACCATACCACCACTAACAACTTTTGAGCCCTGGGTTTTTCTGTGGAAGATCTTCTGTGGAAAGGACTCAACAGATACTGCACTCGATTTGCATTTTAAGGAGTTCAGAAACATTTTAAAGATCATAATATTGAGAACACTCCAAGGGGTTATAAGCCAGACGTCAGCAAGTGGAAGCCACCAATGTATTAACTTGTGTTTCCAGTTCGACTCATTTTTGAATGGACCTCAGAAGAAAGGGTTCGCCTACAAGGAAATCCTGAGATTACAAAGTGATCTGCAAAACCTCCCCCTTGCAATTAGTTTTCTGTGTAAATCAAAGTATTTTAATCATATGCAAACACACAAAAATACTAAAATAAATGAGATGCTAAGGATTTCACAAAATCACAAGTGCCCCATAGGAGGTCTGATTCCAAGTTTTTGTATTAATCAAAACTATTCCTTTAGTTTCATTTAGTCACTATATAAAGAGCAAATATGTTCAGTTTAAACTTCTAAAGTCATTTTTACTAATAAAATATCATCTGTTTTTTATATAGCGGAGTTCAATTTAAGATTTTATTTTAAAGGAATTATTTCTGCTAAAAAATAAAAAATAAAAAAAATCCACCAGCAGGGATGATCTGAAAAGTCTTTTCCAAATCTTTTCCAAAATAATGAATGAGTCTCTGAGCAAAACTCTGTTTTACAACAGAAATATAAAGCAATTACCTTGTGCCTAAAAATTTTTTAATCTCCTATACTATAT
The DNA here is from genome assembly GCF_030435805.1 of Mustela lutreola. NCBI lineage: Eukaryota > Metazoa > Chordata > Mammalia > Carnivora > Mustelidae > Mustela > Mustela lutreola. The sequence continues at coordinate 121,182,344 of NC_081297.1, forward strand.
TCAAGGCAACTGCCAGAATCTGCTTACTAGTTATAAAATATTTGCTCTTCCCACTTGGTTTTGCACAACACCTGCAATTTAATCAGGATGTTTTTGGGTGTGCCCACACTTCCCTGTCAACATTACAGTTTTGGGCAAATGCCAACCTGTAAGAGATTTTCATCTTAGACTGTTTCCCTTCTTGCAACATCAGTTGTACTGTTGCCAAAAACATCAACCCACTGAGAGAACATCCCCTTTTTCCCACTCCCATCCATTTCTGGACTCAAATAATAAACACTTAATAGTTACATCTGAATCAAGCTTTCCCTAGTTTCTGACCTAACACAATTCTCACCAGCCTCTTGGGTCAGTCTTTCCCCACCCCCCGCCACATGTTCTGAATATCCTAAGTATTAGGCTACTCCCTGTTTTTAATTTTTTGTTTTTGTTTCTTTCTGTCAAAGAAGATTCTTGTAAGATTTGGAACGTCCAAAATATCCACAACATCATCTTAAAAGAACTTAGCTCTCTAATTCTACATAGGAGAATAAAAGTCATTTCTATTTCCACCCATCGTGGTATTTGAAAGTGTTAACTCCCTCAGTAACAACAAAGAGCTTTGACCTTTCTTACATGGTGGACTTTACTTGTTAAGTGTGATCAAACCCAGGAGCCAATTTCCTAGTGAGATGAAATGCTAGGGAAGACAGCTCTGATCACCCAACAATGACTCAGTGTGTTAAAAGAACGAATCTAAACTGAAACAATGCGGTTGAAGATAGGCATGGTTTCCGAGAAAGAAGTATGTAGACAAGAATGCTACATTTATCTAGATTTGGGGCTGTATTCTGTTAGAAAGACTTTTCTTTCATTGCTATTGCATTTTTAATATCAGCGCACACAACGATTGCTCAAATTGCTCAAAGTTGTTAAATATTTATAACTTTCTTGGATGTCTTAAGAGGGAAATGCACCTAATAGAAACAATTTGCTAGAATGGTCGATAGGACTGGTTTGGACCATGGTGGATGATATTATTCAATCTGGTGAATTATTTAGACTTACGTGTTTTAAGGAGTAAAATATTTGTTATCTAAATTCTGTCACACTCAATAATTATCTGCTTAATATTAAGGATAAAAATACTGATTTTTTTCAACTATCTTGTGCTTGTTCTAATATGCTCAGGATTATTGCATAGAGTACAAATTAAAAGCAAATTTACCTTCAAATTTCTAAAATAGTGAATGAGATAACAAGTTCAAAAACAAAGTATAAAATCAAAATTCCTTATTGTGATTTCCAACACACTTCTCCATATATATAACATTTTTTCCCCCAGCTCATTCTACACAAGCCACCCTAGACTTTTTCCCATTCTTCAACATGCCTGGCTTCATACTGACTTAGAGATTTTCCACCTGCCCCTCCTTTTTCTGAAATGGTTTTCTCCAATTCTTATAGAACTTAACCACCAGAGCAGAGAATTTTTAAAGCAGAGAGCTGGGAGCATGAATCCCAGAACACAGTGAATTAATGTATGTAAATGAGTAGAATATAATTAAGTGTTCAATAATTACAGATCATTACTGTTGGGTTTGTCATTGGTACCCTTCTGTTCTCAGCTCATATATTACTTCCCAGCACAGACAGGCTTCCCTGAACACTGAATGTCGAGTTCCTCCTGCCTCCCTTCTCCAAGTGGTCACTCTCTGTCACATAATCCTTTATTTCCCTCCCCACAAATTAGGCAATCCGAATGAGTAGCATTTTAGAGAAAAAGCTAAATTTAGGATGGATGACTTTATTTTTAATGGTCCAAAATGCTTTCTCTAGTTTCTGTAGGTAAAAAAAATATGTTAAACCTGTCACAGTGATAGTAATGAAAAGTCGGTATTAATATTTAAATGAGTGGAATGACAGTGTAAGTGGCGCTGTGGTTTGTTATATATGAGAGAAGGGGCTAGCTTATAAAGAAACTCATGATTGTATATAACATGATCTCTTGCCTTCTGAGCAAGTCCAAGCAGTGATATTTCAGGCAGACAGTGCCTAGGAAGTCTATATTCTTATTTTTAAATCTAAGACTTGAACTTACATTGAGTAATTTACATTAAATTTGTGTGGGGAAGATAGATTGAAGAGAGGAGAGTCTTGGGAGTGGTATTCTAGCTTCATCTCAGAGATCATAATTTTTCTCTATCCCTTATACAAATTATAAAATTACTACTTTATGAAAAATCACCACCCCAAAAAATAATGTTGGCTGAAAATATAAATCTATTGCAAGTACTGTTAGGTAAACTCTTGTACAATAGATCCAGTGAATCATTAAATATAACATATGTTTTAACTCTGGGAAATTGTCTTTCTTGGGTACAAAGAAGGATGACAATGGACTTTGGTGCCCCTATGAGCAAAGTCCTAGGGTTGACAGTTACTCTGACCCACCCATCCCCAACACAAACACCCTAGATTTCTGACATTCCTTCTTCCTATTCCTTCCTCAGGTCTTTCTTTTACTCTTCTCCATCTTTAGACCAAATGTTTAGAAAACATTTCCAGTATAAGATGGATTAGTGGCAGAATATTTTGGAAAAGGCAATTCTTTCCTTTTCTTCCTGTACTTTAACGTCCAGTCTAAAATCAAGAGTCTGGATCTCTTGATTTCTCTGATAGTGATCTTTTCACCAAACACTTTCCCAGGGATGTTCACCATAACACGGCTCCAGTCATCAGAGGCAACCCTACCTTCTCATTTCACAATCAGCTATTCTACAAACAAGAAAGCTGAAGCCAAGAGACAGTGAACAACTTATCAAGTTTATTTCAAATCCGTGAAGATGATATTGATACTCGTGCCTATAAATTTCTCGACTCATGGATAAAGTGAAAGACAAGTTGCCTCATTTCACGCTTTCAAATAACCAAGTATTTAATCTGAATTTTGCTCTTATAAGTATGTATTCTCAAGAGCAACCTGACTCTTGCATAATTATTTGGAGTGGGAGAAAGGGAAAGTCCTGTGAGGGCGGGTGGGAAGCAATTAGGAGGGAGAGGGAAGGGTGGAGTGGCCAGGAGGCTAAACCATGGAAGGGTGCTGCATGGGTTATGAAGAAACAGTGGGTTGTTGGTCCAACTGGTCTGACTCAGCCCTAGGAAATAGATCATTATCATCAACTTTGTGCAAAGGAAAGATTGGAGCCACAAATGAATATGCAAGCAGTTAGACAAGTGGAATAGATCTTCATGTTTATATGTATGTATATGATTTATTAAGCACTCAACATGTACAATATGTGTGATAGAAGCTTTGACGATATTATCTCATTTAATTCTTACAACAACCCTAGATGAAGGTATCATTATCTTCATTCTGGGATTGCAAAAAAGGCTTAGAGAAATTAAGTATGTTGCTCAAGGTCACATAGTTAACAACATGGAGGAGCAAAAGCTGCTAATCCCGATTTCTAAAGTCTTAAATACCAGTAGCTAAGCCTCCTACAGGGAAAAAAAAAATCTCTATTACCATAGTGAAAAGTTGTATGCCTGTATATACCCTTGACCTGGCCACTGCATAGAGATCATAAATTTTTTGGTTTGTTTTCATATCTGTGTCTTCAAAGCAGCCTACCCTTGCCATCCATGAGATGTTTGGTTAATTTCTTTTATTTCCATGTAAATGCTCACACTAGAGAGGAGCAAAGCTATGATTAATAATAACAGTAGGAGCTAGTAAATAAGTGGCGCCAGTGATGATCTGTCCCCACCCTCACTTAAAAACTCCAAAGGATGGTGGACTAAGGAAGTTGTAAGTGGCTGCTTTAGAAGCAGTCTGAGATAAAGGAGTGGTTGGAGAAGTCTATCAAAGAGCCACAAGGTCAGTGTGCCCTGACCCACATTCACCATTAACTGTAAGGCCCAGAAGTTAGTTGGTGTGACTTGTACCATTATGGGAATCATTTGAGAGAACTCTTTGGGCTTTGGCGGTTGCAACATTTTTCATGCATTATACAGACACACGTTTTGTGTGTATTATAGTGGGTCTTCTCTCATCTCCCCTCCTCATCTCATTCCCATCCCCACCATCACCCATGTTTTTACCAAATACAACCAGCACCTCTAATTCATGACAGGAACAATAAATTCATAAACTTAAAACAACAAACACATTGAATTCCCTCAATCACTCTTTATTAAACCTACATATACAATAAACTATAGCCACCATAAATAATTCTACCATTCTTTATCGGCCATACTCACAAAGATACTTCAGAAATTAGATATACAAGTGTCCTATTTTTTTTTTCTCTCTCTCTGGACAGAATATGGGAGGAAAAAAAATCACTGACAATAACAAAAAATTGAAAAGGTTCAAAATATCTCTCAAAAGGATAACATTTTCAGTTATGGAGAAGTCAAAATATCTCTACTGAGAACCTACCATGTACAAATGCTAGTAAGTGATTGTAAGAATCCAAAGGGGTCTAAGAACGTGTCCCCTGTCACTGAGTTTCAAACCCAGCTGTAAAGAGAAGAATATCACATATGAAGGTCAGCTGGATAAGGAAAGCACATGCAAGAGGCAGCATGTTGCTTCAGGTGAGTAACAAGTACTCTGGAAGATGAGAGGAGATATAGGCAACTGACTTGTGCTTCAGGTGGTGAGAGAAATCTTCATGAAGTCAAGATATGATCCAGAACTTGAAGGATTGGCTAACAGGAGAAAAGTAATTACAAATCTTCATTGATTCACAATGAGGTTACATCCTGATAAACCCATCATAAGTTGAAAATATCATAAGTCAAAAATGCATTTTAAACACCTAACCTAAAGAACGTCATAGCTTAGCCTCATCTACCTTAAACATGTTCAGAAAATATACATTTAGCCTACAAAACAAAAAACACAAAGCCTAATTTATGATAAAGTGTTGACTACCTCATGTAATGTATTGAATGCCATACTGAAAGTGAGAAACAGAATGGGTGTATGGGTACAGAACAGTTGGAAGTCTATGTGTTGTTCATCCTTGAGATCTCATGGCTTCCTTTCCATTGCCCAGCATCACCAGAGTATCCCACCATACATCAATGGCCTGAGAATAGATCAAAATTCAAAATTCAAAGGAGAGTTTTTACTGAATGCATACTGCTTTCACAACAAAGAGTCAAAAAATCATAAGTCAAACCATCCTAAATGAGGGATCATTTGTATTAACTGCTCTTAATAATTATACTCCACTGTGTTTCTTCCCTGACTCTTAACACTTTTCTCAAAACTCTTCTTCCCAGTTGCTCTCAGAAATCCAGAAGTCAACTGTGACATCTCCCTCTCCCTAATTTTCTCATATCTAATTGATCAAGGCGTCCAGCTGACGTCCATCAAAAATGAATGTCAGATGCAACCCATTTCTCTGCTCCCACTGCTAACACCCTAACCTGTAATAATACCACCACAATACCACTTGTCCTCACAAGGCTACTCTTGCCTCTCTCCAAACATTCCCCTCACAGTAGTCAATGTAATCTTTTACTAAACCTAGATAGGAGTATTTCTTGGGTAAGGTGATTTAGTGGCTCCTTGTAGCCCTGAAAATAATACAGAATGTCCTTAATATGCTTTGCAAGGCTATGCCTACTTTTGGTCCTCATTGGCTTCTTCAGGCACAGACTCTACCACCCTGTCCTGAAAACAAACACCACCCTGACAGGACTCTGTGGTGGCCAAACTCACCAAATAGTTCCTTCCTCTTGTGTTCTGGAATGTTCTTCCCTTCAGTGTTCATATGGATGACTTCTATTCAACCATTATATCTCAGCTTAAATATTCTTTCATAAGAAAAGTCTTCTCCTACTTCAATCTATATTACCAACCCCCTAATCCCTGACAATATCTCTCAAATGTCCTATAATTTATAATTACATTTTTAGAATTTTACTTAAAGACTATTTCTCCATTAGTCTCTAGGCTCAGTGATAGTAGGATCTGTGTGTATTTTATGCACCATTTTAGTCTCAGTTTCTAGTCCCCCACCAAAAAAATTAAATGAATAAATAAATTACCCAATTTCAACACTTAAGTTAGTTTCCATTCTTTTCCACCAATACTGTTCCATGATTTACTTTAAGTGTTAAACCAATTAACATACTTATAAGTTCTACAAATTTCCAACATCCAGGGATTATGTGTATTTTCTTATTAGTTAATGACAATAAGCTCTGCCCATCCTTGTCTCTGAACTCCGAAGCGTTTAAAAAAATAAAAATCCCATGCTTGATGTAGCTTGAAAAACCTTTATTCCACACCTTAACTTACTTACTGTCTTTTAAAAAATTATTACTCTTTCTGATTTTCTTCTATTTTTTTTTTCCCAAACAGGTTAAGCTTGAATCACACAAACTATGAAACATCTGCCTTCTTCAGACTAATCCCCAGAAGGAAAAAAAGTGAAGCCTCCCAGTGTCCTCAGATGGAAAGAAAGAGAGAATTCATCTTCCTAGAGTTTGGGGAAGAATGGAGCAATAGTAGCTCACTCTAGAGGCCAGACCCAACTCCCAGACAGATCTTCTCTTCCCTAGGTCCCAAATATAAGCACTTTCTCAAACATTCTCATTATGGCAATTCCATGGGACAACAGCAACAACAACAACAACAAAACAAAACAAAACAAAACAAAAGGCAAGAAAGACCTTGTAACATCTCTAAAAACATACCCTGAAATTATCTTATAAATTAAAGTAATAATAGTGAATTGAGGGTTTATAATGAGACAGACACTTAGCTAAGTATTCTACATATGTTAAAGCACTTAGTTCTCCCTACCCAAAAAACCCTATATAGTGAGCATTACTACTATTACAATTCTAAGGAAATGAGGCCCAAAGAGGGTAAATAATTTATTTAGTTTCACAGAGCTATTAAATAGCAAAAACATTTTTCTGTGATAAAATTTTACTTATCCACTCTTGTACCCTTGTACCTGTGCCCTTGTAACCCACACAAGATACATGCAAAAAGACTAACTTGGCAAATTATGCAGATACCTGTTCAACACTGTACTGGGCTGTGGAGTTCCAAAGACAAAGACAGCATTGTCCTTGCTTGCCTAGAGGGTATGTTCTGGAAAAAGACAAAGCAATGGAAATGTAGGAAACTTACCATGAGTGGTGTCAGAGCTCCAAGGGGGAATTGGCTTTCTCAGTCTAGGGGTGTCTTCTTGGAGAAGGTGACATCTGAATAATGCGTGATGCAATGAGGAGTAAGTGATGTCACAGGTCAATATGAAGCATTGAATATATACTTACCTCTGAGTAACCCCTTTAAAATTACATAATGTAAATATTTAACGCCAAAATTTAAAACCAACAGAACAAAGAGAATGGGTGAGAAGGTGAAAGATGGGCTGAAGCTATAGAGCTGGTAAGTGGTTGAGCTGAGGGAAGAAGGCTGAAATCTATTGCTAACAGAGAGTGCGTCCCAGAGTGAGTTGAATGGATTTGGTCCATAGGACACCAAAAAGACTTAGGCACTGGAACCACTAGGTAACTTTGGAAGCCAATATTCAGAATGGAGCCAAGAAGAGGACTGTTTAAATACCTATCTGGAAGTTCTCGATGCCTCCCATCTTTTCTACCAGCCTATATAGTCAGTGAACTATACCTTTGCAACTCTGGGCAGAAGACAAGAGCTTTATACCCAGAATAAGCTGAACCTGAGAAACTATTCATTCAAATACCAAACATAACTAAGGTCAGGAGCAAAATGTCTATAGGAAATGGGAGATTAAGTGAAAATCTCTGTACTCGACAGTAATGCTTCTGGAACCCCTTTCCCAAGTCTGTTGTTATCCCCTCTGAGCAGAAAGCTACAAGATTCTTTTCTGGAAAAGCAGAGTGACCCAAGGGAGGAGACCTCTAGATACAGATATTAGAAGTCTACAAGGAAAGAGATGGGGTCCAGATCTATTGAAAGCAGCAGCCAACCAGTGCTGCCCTGGCACACAGACCTGCTAATGAGATTTTTAGGGCCCCACTCTTAATTACATATGAACAGGCAAGGATCTCCAAATATTTGAGGAAGCCCTAATATGTAAGACAGACCAAAGCAAACAAACAAACAAAGCAGGAGATTGGATTGGTTTTAGAAAAAATAAAGATCAATACAATGAGCAAGAAAAGGCTGAGAGGGAAAAAACCTTTAATAAATAACTTTAGGAAGATGAGATGAGACTAGGCTTTAAAACAAAACTGGGAAACTGGGAAAAAAAAGTTATATTTTAAGCTCAAGGATTTTCTTGTATTATCCTTTATATCATTTTCAGTCTTAAGTATTCTTCAATATTTTTTTTATAAAAACAGAGAAAAGCTAACTACACCAAAATTGAAAAGCTTCATTACTCTAATTTTCATATCTTAAAAAGAACTTTTGATAAATGAAGAACAAGAACAAACAGAGCTCACAATTTGTGTGAAAAATGAACAATCCAAAAATAAAGAAGAGCTCTTGAAATGAAAATGATAGTAGAAAAAAAAAGTCAACAGAGCATTTTAAGACAAAATCAAAATCAAAGACTCTCAAGCAAAAACAGGAAGATAAACAATTGAAAAATGGAAAATACAAGAAGAAAATAAGAGAATCAATGCAGGATATTCAACATATGAATAATCTTCGCTTCCAAGATACAGAGTAGAGCTCCAGCTACCATCTTATTTCTTTTTTTTTTTCCTTTTTCCTTCTTTCCTTTTTTTGGGGGGGGGCAGTTTTGAAAAAAATGTATACTTAGATTTAGCCAGCTGGACTCAGTTTAGATGATCCTAATTATGTTGGCAACATCCAAAGCATCATAATCAGGAGCCACTTGAACATACACCTCCCTCTCTCCATCTGGCCTAATCAGAGTGTTGACCTTGGCCATGTCAGTTTAATAGAGCTTCTTCCCAGCGTGTTTGATCTGGTGCTTGTTGACCTTGACATTCACAATGAACACAAGTGTGTTGTTGTCTTCTATTTTCTTCACGGCTGACTCAGTAGTTAGGGGAACTTGCTGATGGCATAGTGGTCAAGCTTGTTTCTCCTGGAGCTGCTCTTTCAAGGATTTTGAACTGCTTCATAGACTGTCTTGGGCCATTAGAAGGTAGGTGACACCTGGGTCTTTATTCTGTTAACTGTGGACACCTTTCAGCACCACTTCTTCACCTTCAAAGCCTTTGCTTTGGCTTCAGTTTTCGTACGGGCAGGGATTTCCTTCCTCACCTTTGGCACCATCTTCATGAAAGGGTACCATCTTTTTTCACTTCCTACCTTTTTGGGAAAGCTTCTTAAGCAAGTTGTCTACACCCCTAATTGTAATTCTTTCCCTCTTCTCTCTGTGAATGCTCTAGTCAAATTTTTACCTTAGCACTTCCCCAGCATCTATTTTCATCAAGATCACCAAAAAGAAGTACATTTCTTGTTCTTCATCTCACTTACCAGCAGCACCTGACAAAGTAGATGATTCCCTCCTTCTTGGAAAACTTTCTTTTGCTTCTGGAACTCCACATATACCTGCTTTCCTCCCACACCTTGGCCACTTCCTCTCAGTATTTCCTGCTGTTTCTTGCTCATCAGCCTGATCTCTAAATGTGGGCACTGCTTCCAGACTACATCCTTAGATCTCCTCTCCACTAGGGAGTGTATAATCTACACCCACTCCCTGGGCTATTACTTCCTGTCTCATGGTCATACAGACCAGCTATAGGCTGAAGGTGTCCACAACTCTATCTCCATCCCTAAATGTCAAACTCAGAATTTACATCTTTATTTGGATATGTAACAGGCATCTTATACTTCCAACAGCCAATCCCAAAGTTCTAACTTACACTTTCCTCCCTCTCCCCAGAAATAAAGATAAAAACGAGCTTCTCCTCTTGTACTTTTGCCCTTTTCAGTTTTTGGTAACTTCTTTTTTAGGCACATGCCAAAATCCTGAGTCATCTTTCTTCCTTTTTATCTCACACCTCAGATATGGTCTGTCAGCATATCATGTCACTTCTACCTTCAAAACGTATAAAGAATTCAACCACATCTCAAAATCCTCACTGCCACTGCTCTGGTATAAGCCACTGTTTCTTCTCTCTTGATTTGTTCTAACAGCCTCCTGAAGGGGTACACTTGCTTCTACCTTTGCCCTCTTTCAGACTCTTTCACCATATCAGCCAAAGTGATTCCATTAAGACCTATGTTAGATCATGTTATTCCTCTGCTCAAAACCCTCCCATGGTCCCCTTCCTACCTACAAGGCCTTGCATAATTTGGGAGCCAACTGCCTTTAACCTCATTGCCTCCCACTCTCCCATTTGCTTCCTTTATTTGGGTCACCCTGCTTTTCTTACTCTTCCTTAAATACATCTGTACTTTAAACTTGATATTTTTTCTACCTAAAAGATTTTTCCTCCAGAGATCTACCTAGCTGACTTCTTAATCCTTGTCATTTTAACTTAAACCTCACCTCATAGTGAAGATTTTCCTAGCCTCAGATCTAAAATCTCAAATCTCACATACACACCCCATATCATAACTTCCTTCCTGGCCTGTTTTTCCCTTAGCATTTATTACTATCTAACATTACTTCTTATTTTACTTATTTAACTTATCTATCTTAACCATTAGAATGCATACTTCACGAGGATAGGATTTTTAGTCTTTGTATGCATTGCTATAATCCAAGAACTTAAAAGAATTCACAATTATCATAAAATATGTACTGATAAATGAAAAATTAAGAAATAAGAAGCATAAATCTATCAAAGAAATAATTCAAGGAAATTTCTTAAAACTTAAGAACCTCAGGGCGCCTGGGTGGCTCAGTGGGTTAAAGCCTCTGCTTTTGGCTCAGGTCATGATCTCAGGGTCCTGGGATCGAGCCCTGCATTCGGCTCTCTGCTCAACAGGGAGCCTGCTTCCTCCTCTCTCTCTCTGCCCGCCTCTCTGCCTACTTGTGATCTCTGTCTGTCAAATAAGATAAATAAAATCTTAAAAAAAATAATAGTTTAAAAAAAAATTTAAGAACCTGTTTACAACATGACTCCTGGTCACTTATAGTTATATAACTTAATTACAAGTTACAAGTTATAGTACAAAATAAGACCCACACTAAGACACATCATTATGAAGCCCAAAATGTTAAAAATTTAGAAAAAGATACTAGAAGTTCCTGTGAGAAAATAACTGATTATGTACAAAGAACTGGAAATTAGGTTTAGGAATTAAATTAGGCTTATTAATTAATTAGTTAAATTAATTAATAATTAAGTTAGGCTTAGGCATTAAACTCAGAAGTAATGCAATATACTAGAAAAAATGGAGTGCTTTTAAAATTCAATAAAATTTTATTTTCTGTAAAACATTTCTTATCTAAATAATGTATCATTTAAATATGAAAGCTAAGTAAAGACTCTCTCAGGCCTTTAAGACTTTAAAATAAATTACCTCCCATGTACTTTTTTTAGAAAGCTACTAGAAGATGTTTACAACAAGAGGTTGTAAACCAAAAAAAAAAAAAAAAAAAAAAAAGAAAGAAAAAGAAAAAAAATTTAATTCCATTAGATCCAGGAAATAGAAAATATAAAGAAGAAATACATGAAGAGAATTCATAGTGTGGAACATCAGGTCTCAGGGTTAGCCAGTTCACACTGGAACTAGAGAACACAAGGTTACATACAATAGGAAACTCAAAGACAAAAGAACTGCTGGATTACGTAACACTTTTGTTCATACTAAAGAAACTTCAATGCTTTGGGGAGATTTCTAAATTGACATAGGAAATTAGGTGAATAACAACAACAATCTATGCAACTTTAAACTCCAGAAAAAATAGAAAGCTTGAGGAAGAGGAAAGTAAAATCATGATTCCTGGGTTTGCTGGGATATGTAGCATTTATAGAGTCATGATAATTTAAATTCTGATTAATGAGTAAACCAAAAGTTATTCACACATGCAAACACCCAGAAGTACACATACGAGGGAAAGAAAGCATCTTAGCCTGAGTGCTCTGGAAAAGATGGGATCTAATAAAAGGATTTAAATACTGAGACTTTATTGAAGGGGTGAAAATCCAGATCAATGAGAGACAGGAGTAAATAAAGCAAAGCAAAAAGAATGCTAAGCAGTGAAGGTTGTATGTTGCTCTCTCATTGGTCAAAATTCACCCACAGATATAATTCTCCTTTATTTCTGAGTTGGGTTATCTGGCCTCTCCAACAGCTTAGAACATCAAAGAAATAATTTAATAATAATTTAATAATCAAAGAAAGCTGAATTTCACATTCCAAGGATTAGAGCTTCATCCGAGTCTAGATGTAGTAACAAGAGCCAGAAATGTTGAGTTTTGTGTTAGTTGGCTTACCTGTGCTGCTGGCAGCCTGAAGGAAGAGCACAAGATTCCAGGGCAAATGACTGGTTATCTCCTGGGAGAAGCACCATGGTCTGGGAGCTGGATATCACCAGGGGAAACTAAGGAGGCAAATAAGACTTTTACACAATGCAGAAGGTAAACCAATATTGGTTTGTTAAGGGAGCTAAATTCAACTTTCTATAGTAGTACTTTGAGATAAATTTTTAAAATCAGAAAAGTGATACCTAGCTAGCTATAGAGATTGGTAAAAAAAAGAATAAGAAGCAACAGAAATCCTAATAATTGAATTTGATTGCTTCTGGAAAGTGCACAATTTGCTATGAGGGGGCAAAGCAGGGACAAAGAGGTAGTGTGACTTGCGTGATTAATCTAGTTTCGTGTATTAAAAATTACAATTAAGTCTAAAGTAGAATGAGTGAAAACGTTATATGCAAAGAAAAAGATTAATGACCTCTTGGCCAAGATCGCAGCCTCTGGAACAGTCACTTACCTAGAGGTTGGCCATGTGGATGGGAATGATTGGAGATAACCCTGAGGAAGTAGAATGAAGGTCATTGTTAGTCATGCTAAAGGCTCCAAACTTTATTCTGCAAGACTAGAGGAGTCAGTGAAGGGTTTAAAGCCAGAAAGAGATATGATCATATTTGTATATTAGAAAGAATATTCTAGCTGTCCTTCAGAGAATACATTAAATGGAGAAAGGCCAAGAGTCAGAGAGTCCCTTTAAGAAGCTAACAGAATATCCAAATAGAAAGATATAAGTTCTGAATTAAATATAGTAGAAACAAGGAGAAGATAGACCTCTACATTGTTTAGGATCTGTAGACCAGTTGGGACCAATCTCCCTCATGAGCCACAAGAAAGAGGCTAAAGATGAGAGAAGAAAGAAACCACTGGTCCCACATAGAAATCAAACATATAGCACTACTCTTAGGAACATCATCCTAACTCACCCTTCTATGTAATCTAGTTTGAAACTCTCCAAGAGTTCTCTTGGCAAATCTATCATGCGGTCTACCAACTGTAGTCATAGTTATTTCTTGAATATTTTAAGTGAACATTTATGATGATGGCAATCATGCATTTCTAAATTACTAAGTGGGAGTAAGTTCCTGTGAAAGTGACCTCTTAAAGGAAGAAATATTTTTAAATGCTAACTCCTCCTCATATGACATTTCTTCCCTATTAAAAAAAAGTCTTGCTCTTACCCATATTGAGAGTGTTGTTTATGGCCTACTCATCTCATTCTGTACGTCAATGTATTCCCCTCTTCCATTCTCAGCAATAAAAGTTTCTTTTCCTTTCACTCCATCGTGAATACTGCCAACAAGTTTCTTTTCTCAAATCCCACTTTAACCATGTCATTTATTAATTAAAAATATCCAGACTTTTTATCTTCCCTGTAGAATAAATACATGCACTCTGTATACTGTAGTCTCTGTATCATTTCCACCGTTAATCAGCTCAAAAATCTAGAAAGGGGAAAGCAGTTTTTGAGTTAAAATTGAATGTCTTTCCATTTCTATTTTTCCCTACTTCCATTTAGTCTGTTATCTAAGGCCCTTCAAAATCTACATAGTCCAAAGCTCTCTTCCCATTAATCTCTCCTGAAATGTGGTTCTTAGGTGGAGGGATTTATGAACCCACTTGAACCCTTCCTGGTATCCACAAGTAGGCTATACATGTACATAAGCCCATAAAATAGGATATTAACTTTTGCATCTATCTTATATGGTCATTTTTTGGAAGAGAATTAAAAGTATTTATCAAACTCTTAAAACAATCCATAATCTTAAAAAGGTAAGAAACACTACTCTGCTGAAAAACTCCACTTTAGATCAGACTGCTCCCTTCCCGCTCTGCTCATTCTCTGCTCCTTTTCTTCTGCTCGTTTGATCTCCACTCACACAAAACTGGCTTTCTCTCTAATACCAGGCTCACATATTTCTTCTTCTGTGTGGTCTGTGCAGATCACTGCAGGCCACGATGACCAAGTTCTCCTCTGAAGTGTTAGCACTCATGTCCTAAGTAACAAATCTAGTAATTAACAATAAACCACCTTGGGTCATTGCTTGAATTTTTATATGTCTGGTTTCTCGGTAACTCTATTTTATTGTTATTTGCTTTGTCATTTAGATTTTAAGAATCCAGCATCTTAGACCTTCTCATACTCTCTACAGTATCTTGCCCAGAGCAAGGATGTTCAATAAATATTGGTCCGGAACAAAATTAACATCTTACTTTTCGTAAAAGCACAAGCATTATTCAGGGGTTTATTAAATAATTATGATGCCCCAGGATCGATCATGGAGATGGGCAGATGGTAGCGCTCCCCATCTAAGGGAGTGTGAGAACCATTGATTCATAATGGGCCTCACAGTGAACTCAGGGTAGAGGTCATGGGAGAAGGGCTAGAAGAAGTTCAAGCAGTACAAAAGGCAGGATTTCGTGATGCAGTGGTGGAGGACAATAAGGGAAGAGGAGCTGAGAATGCCAGGAGCAGAAAGAAGCTGATCTCTCACAAATGGATCAATCCTAGGGGGGGGAGTGAAACCAATCACTCTTTTATGACATCCCCAAATTCACACACTGCATTGGCTTCTGATCATTCAACAATATCAACAAATATCTGTATGAGATTTATTGAAGGCATAAAGACAAACAGAGAGCTGAAAATTTTAAATATCAAAATATTCACATGTTGGTGAACTAAATAAATGAACCTCTAAGAGTTCCATTTTTGAACTCTGTGATGGCCACACCACCTTGCTGGTATGTCCCAAGCTAATAGCCGTGGGAAAGAAGACTTCACACTCCTTACCTTCAAGAAGTTCAAATCTAGCTGGTGAAACAAAGTTAGATGCATAAACTTAGACCAACAAGATAATCGATACTGAAATGCTAGCCAAAAAGCACAGGAAAACAGTCATTGCCTGAGTGTATTTGCTATTTCTTAATTGTCAAAATTCTCGTTTTTTAATGATGTCATAGAAGTTTTATTACGAAAACAAACTCCAAATATTTATTTGATGATACCATAAAATTCTCTCCTAGATTATATCTAAGAAGAGACTCACCGGAAGCATTTTTTGGTATTGATTAGTATACCATGCATCAGAATGGCTCTTAGGGGAAAAACAATGTCAAATCAAGGTACTATCTCAACATGCAGTATTTTGAGCAGAGGATGGAAGCAGAGAACACTGCTTTAATGGAGAACTGATGAAAGAGATTTGGTATCTGCATCATCCTGGATTACCTAGAAAACAAAGTTTAGGAACAGACTTTTAATCCTTTTTAATGACTGTGCAAGACCAGGCAGCATGAGTAAGGGCAAGGGGAAATGAAACAGTGAAGGGCCAGAGGAAGACAAGATAATGCGTTATCATGCTAGTCACAGAGGTAAACTGTATTGCAAGAAGCCCCATGCAGAGGTTAGGCAGGTGACTCCTTTAAGCCGCATGATATGATGTGACATGATATGACTTAGGCTATCCTGAGAAACCATGCCTTGGAGTAGTCCACTAGAAAAAAGAAGACAGCTAAAGCTTTTTTTTTTTTTTTTTTTTTTTTTGCAGTTCCTTCCTATCTTCAATCCCACAGTGGACTTTTGGTTCTATCACCTGTCTCCAGCCCATGTTTTATCATACGTTTATCAAGTCATTTCATCAAGACGTGGCCAGTTGGCTTCAAGCAGAAGAATGCTGCAGCCCAAGAGAAGGAGAAGGGCCAAGAGACCCCAAGGACTCACATGAGATGCGTTCCACGTGATATCAAGGAAGGCTTTCAGGTTCATCAGTCAGGCTGGGAGATGAAAATCACGAGAAGATGGAGTGGCGTTTACAAGAAACTGGTTTGGCTATTTGTCACTAACTTGCATGGCTTCAAGGAAGTGGTATGAAGCAAAAACCATAGGCCATGGGGAAGAAGTTGGGTTTCGTGGACAGTCAGGATAAAGAAAATTGTTAGCATCAGAGGTACAGTACTTACACCCAAGGGACTCATTTAAGTTAGTGCTCCTGATTGATTGCAAGAGGGTAACAAAAAGAGCCGTGAGCATTCAGCACCCAAATTTAAAAAAAAAAAAAAAAAAAAAAAAAAAAAAAAAAAAAAAAAATTGCTGTTGCAAGTGAACGTGACCAAGACATGTGGAGAAGCATCATATTCAAAAATGCAGTTCTCAGTGCAGTTGCAGGGTGTCCCAGGAGCTGTCCCAAGCAACAGATGTCCATCTTAACTCTATTGTTTTGTCCCGTCCCTTCAGCTAAGCCTTCAGATGGTGCTTTACAGTTATCTGCTGCTGGAGTCTCAAGTGTCAAGAAAGACGGTGTCTGTCCTCCAATTCTTAGGACCTGGACACAGATGACGGTCAGGCATTTTCTGTTTCCCTTAGCTCCCCCATTGGTATACGCCCCCTTCCCCTTCATTCTCCGCCAAACAGCAACAGTGACCCCTCTTCCTGTTTCCTCCTTTCATTTCACCACCATCCTCATTCCCCAACTCTTCAATCAGTAACTATTTTCAAATGGACTTATCTCATTTTGCTAAGTATTATTTGCATTCCTGGTGTAATTCTAGCATATTTTTTCCCAGTTTCTCTACACTATAGAGCATGTCATTGCTAGAAAAAATGGTATTTTTTATTATAATATTATTGCATTCTGCATCCAAACATTCACACTAATGACTGATTAATTATTAAATCACTGGATCAGGGTGTTTGTAAAGAAATCATGCAAGAAATCCCTTAGAGATTATGAATAAGTACTTAAAAAGTAATAGTGTTATTTGGAGAAATAGAATGCACTCACATTATTTTTCCCACTTAAAACAATGAAATATAGGCCGTATTTACCAAAACCTTACATAATATGTTAAAAATGCATTTGATCATCAAATAATCTGGCAACCATGCTCCTTGGTATTTTCCCAAAGAAGATAAAAACCTGAGTCCACACAAAAACCTGCCCATGGTTGTTTATAATGGTTTTATTCATAATTGCTGAAACTTGGAAGTAGCCAAGATGTCCTTCATTAGTGAATGGACAAACAGACAGTGGTACAGCCAAACAAAGAATATTATTTGGTGCTAAAAAGAAATGAACTATAAAGCCAGGAGAACACACAGAGAAAACTTAAATGCATGTTGCCCAGGGAAAGAGGCCAATCTAGAAAAACCACATACCCTGTGATCCCAACTCTATGATGTTCTGGTAAAGGCAAAACTATGAAGAGAGTACGAGGTTCACAGCTTGCCAACGGTTGAGGAAGGGGTGATAAATAGGGGAAGCAGAGGGGATTTTTAGGGCAGTGAAAATACTCTGTGTGATTCCATCATGATGGGTACATGTCCTTACACATTTGTCCAAACCCGTAGAATGTACATCACGAAGAGTGAGCCTAATGTATACCATGGACTTTGGGAGACTATGATGTCTTAACGTAGGTTCATCAGTTATAACAAATGTACCAAATATACCAAATGTTGATTCCAAATGTTGGAGGTTATGCACCTGTGGGGTCAGGAAGCACATGAGAAATGTCTGTACCTTCTCCTCAATTTGACTGTGTATCTAAAACTGGAGTAGGGGCGCCTAGGTGGCGTGGTCGATGAAAGCGTCCTACTCTTGGTTCTGACTCAGGTCGATCTCAGGATCTAATCTCAGGGTGGTGAGATTGAGCCCCATGGCAGAGCCCTGAGTTAGGCTCCACACTCAGTGCAGAGTCTGCTGGGATTTCTCTCTCTTTTTCCCTCTGCCCCTCTCTACCCCTCTGCTTACTCTCCGTCTCTCTCTCTCTCTCTCAAATAAACAAATTGGGGGGAAAAAACTGTTCTAAAAATCATAATTAAGGGGCACCAGGGTGGCTCAGTAGGTTAAAGCCTCTGCCTTTGGCTGAGGTCATGGTCTCAGGGTCCTGGGACAGAGCCCCGCATAGAGCTCTCTGCTCAGCAGGGAGCCTGCTTCCTGCCCCACCCTGCTTCCCTCTCTGCCTACTTGTGCTCTCTGTGAAATAAATAAATAAAATCTTTTAAAAAAATAAAAATTAAATTAAACCATAGTTAAAATAAACATAAATTAAAAATATATTAAAAAGCTTGTGGTTTAGATAACAAAGGAGCCCATACATGCATGTATTTTGCTCCTATACATATGTAGGTTTATACATATTTGTGTTTAAGTGCATGCATATGTATATACAAATATACACACACTTATGCATATAAATATATATGCATATAAATATATATGTTTATTTGTATATGTATAGATATAGCTCTCTTTTCAGCATCCTGGGATAGAAAGAATTAGTTTTTGGCAACAGATAAACTTAACACTGAATTCTCGCTTCCCTATTCTCTGTATGACCCTCAGGTTCTTACTAGTAAAATGGCTAGTCAATATAATATCTACCTTATAATTTCCCATTAGGATTAAAAGGAATAAAGTATGTAAATGCCCTAGCAAAAAGCCTAGCAGATAGTTCAGTGGTCAACAAATTTTAGCTTCCTCCTTGTATGTTCTTAATAACTCTCACCACATAAAGTCTTTGAGTCTAGAATGAGGGCACATTTATCTTTGTGTTCTCAACACCTACTCCATAACGAGCACTCTGTGAATGTTTGTTGAATACAGTGGAATTATGATGCTGAAAGTTAAGAACTAAAGTACTAGTCCCTAAAGAATTTTGAAAAGGTTTTTTGATTTCCTTCCAATACCTCTGTAGTTAGAAGAAGAACCTTATTTTAGACTGTCTGGGATCTCATCAAGAAGATATCACAGAGGGGTACCTGGGTGGATCAGTCGGTTAAGAATCTGCCTTCAGTTCAAGTCATGATCTCAGGGTCTTGGGATCGAATCCCACATCAGGCTCATTGCTCAGTGGAGAGTCTGCTTCCCTCTCTCCCTCTGTCCCCGCCCACCCCCACCCCAACTTGTGCTCTCCTGTTCTCAATCCCTCTCTCAGATAAGTAAATAACATTTAAAAAAAAAAAAAAAAAAAAGATACCACAAGAAAAGCTTTCCTTTCCTTAGGTGTTTCAAATTTATTTTCTACCTTACAATCCTCTAACATAAAAGTTACTGTTCTTTGTGGCAGTTTTATTAAAGAAAGGTAATGTCTATATCCCTTGAGAGAGAATGATTGGTTTTCTTTTTTTTAGGAATAAAATAAAATAAAATAAAATAAAATAAAATTTGAAAGCAGACTAGAACTTAGAACTACATAAAAATTTTCTGATTCAGTCTTTAACCTTTCCAATTAGTTATAAAAAAATTTTCTTATTTTTTGCTCAAAACTTCATGTTATCAATTTTCATCCTTATGATTTGTTTTTTAACAAGTTGGTCTTTAATTTTTTTTTTTTTCCTGTTCACTACTCTATGGTGCATCTGGCTTCCTATTTGTTAAGAAAGTAGGCAGAAGACATTATTGAATTATCATATGTTTCCCTAATGGAGGCCTTAATTTCAATTATACCCATGCAAGGACAAAGTATAATCCTTGTTAATGTGAAACAGCTGATCATTACAGCTTTGAGATCGGCCAGATCACAATCAATTGGAACTTCCTTCTACCTAATTTTAATTCCATTTGAGAATTACCCATGATAATTCGACCCAGGTCTCTCCACAAAGTAACATTATCTTAGAGTTTACAATTTCGTTAACCTCTTGTGATTAGAAAAGGGAGTATTTCAAAACTTCCACTTGATTACTCTGAACTGTGACGGTTTCCTTTGCATGGGTTAAGCTTGTGTTACTTGCATTTAACATGGCAAATTCAGTGTGACCAATGCAACCTGATGCGATGTCTTCACAGAAAAATTACTATGGAGAGTCTCACAGAAATCATACCCCCACAGCAGATTGGCAGAATGGTGATTTTTCAAATCAAAACTACTAAGTACCAGAGATTATTTTGAATAAATTCAAATTAAAAGATGAATTAATTTAAAATCATTTAAAACCTTGATGATACTGACTTACCTGATTGAATAGATTTTAATAGCTTATTCTCTTAATCAGAGAATAAAAAATATGAAAATTAAATCCGGTAATCATTTTTAAAATGGAAGCTAGAGCTCAGAGTAATGAAGTGAGAAATTTGAAACATATTTTCTAATCACAAGAGATTAACAAAATTGCAAACTCTAGGATAATGCTCCTTTGTGAAGAAACCTATGTCAAATTATCACATAGTGAAATATGGAATTAAAATTAAGTAGAAGCCAGAGCAACATTTTAGTAAGTCACCATCACTGTAGTGTATATAAAAGTTATCATATGTACTTTTAAATGTGTTGCTGATTTGATCATGAGGATGAGGATAAATAATTAAGACCAGAGGTCCAGTCACCAGGGAGATGGTTAGAACTCTTTTCTTTCACAGGTCTAAAAAAATAAAAAAATAAAAATAAATAAAAATTAGAATATGTTAATTATACTTGAATTTTCTAAAAAGTGAGAAAATAAGATAGAAAACAGCACAATAGGCAAACTATAAGAGAGTTTTAACTATAGGGAACAAACTGAGGGTGTCTGGAGGGCAGTGGGTGGAGAGATGGTATAATTAGGCGATGGGCATTAAGGAGGGACTTGATATGAGCACTGGGTGTTATATGCAATTGAGGAATCACTAAGTTCTACCTCTGGAACAAATAATACATTATATGTTAACTAACTTGAATTTAAATTTAAAAAAAATAATAATTCAAAAAATAAAAAACAAAGTTAAACAACATGAATGTATATCTGATTGATCGTAATCTCATTAAAATTACTTGGTTACGAAAAAAATAAAGTTTTCTAATTCTACCTTAAACTCTTTTTGAAAATAATAATGGTAAGTAAATAAAATTTTTAAAGTTTCAGATTATAATGTTTAAAGATTCTGAAAAATTTCAAATTTCATACTTAAGTATTATGAAGAAAATCTTTCACCTTTTCACAATTAGGAATATCTTCTCAGTGCAATTCTTACAACACTAAAAGCATAAGCTCCGTGAGGGCAGGGCCATGTCTCTCTTGTTTCTGGCTCTATTCCCAACAGCTAATATGATTCTAGCAAGGATTACATGCTTAACCAGTATCTGTTGAATGGGTGAAATATCACATACATGTGCTAATACTAAGAGATCCCATTAAATCCCTAATAATGACTCCCATTTGTTCAATCACTCAAAACTAACTGACTAAATATGTACGGAGGGGTTCTTCATGCCAGGTTCTGTTCTGGGCTCTAGGGATAGAGCTGTGAACAAAGCAGACATAAAGAAATCCTCATCCCATTGAAGCTTACCCTGTAGCAGGAGAAACAACCCATCGATGCTATAAACAAGTAAAATATAGAGAAGGTTAGTCAGTGATAAACGATTTGTAGAAAACAAAACAGTGGACACAGGTGAAGGGTGTCAGGTGGTGGGGAGAACTTTCTGGAATGGTTAAGGTCCCGTAAGGGAAGGCCAGTGTGGTTGCAACAGCCAGTCAAGGGGAGAGAAGAAGGTGAGATTAAAAATATACCAGGGGTGCCTGGCTGGCTCAGTGGGTAGAGCATGCAACTTTGATCTTGGGGTTGTGAGTTCAAGACCCATGCTGGGTATAGAGATTACTTAAAATACATACATACATACATACATACATACACTCTTTAAAACAAGGACAATATACCGGCCATTATGAAGCTTTTCCTCTGAGTGAACCAGAAACATTGGACTTTGAGCAAAGAAATGACACCATCCAACTTAACATTGTAACGGGATCATTCTGGTTGCCACGTGGAGAATAGAATGAGGCCGAGCTGGAGCATAAGTGGGGACACCAGTCAAGAGGCCATTTCAGTCGTCCAGGTGGGAAATGACAACTCTTAAATTTATTGTTCACCATATGCCAGGCAGTCTGAGAGCTGCCTTATATATTTAATATTTACATATTCTATTATCTAATTCTCAACAGACTTCTGAGGTAAATATTCTTTTGCCATTTTGTGGATCAGGAAATGGAGGCTAACAATGTTTAACTAGCCCCAAATCACTTGGCTATTAGGTGGCAGTCTGTCTCCCTGCTCACTTCCCCACTGCAATGAGACCAGAAGTTTTCATACATGGTGTTCAAATGTTTTGTAATAAGTAGCATCAATATACCCAGAGAATACAATAGCACTCGCTCTAGGGGTAATGTGACACTAATAAGGAATGAAAACATCCTTCTGGCTCTGTCCTCAGCTTCTCTATGCCATGAACCTCCCTACCAGTCACACCAATGGACCTATTCCTCCTAAATATTTCTTGAACTTTCCTGATGGTCTCACAGTTTTAGAATGTAAAGAACCAACCTCATACTCAAAGCAGGAGCCCTTGTGTATGTAAAACTTGATATTAGGTCACTGAATATTTCCAGTATTTCTAAGACAAGGAATTCATTGTTGGCTGTACCTGTTCCTGTGCTTTTGTGAAACACCTTCTGGGAATCCCAGAGATTCTTGCAACAGATCCTGCAAAGAGTTGCCCACATTCAAACTATGGCTATAGGGTGATAGCATTCACATTATAGAATGTTCCCCATCACCCATGCCTCTTAAAATAAAGAAATGTGACACTAAAGATAACAAGGACTTGGAGTAAACAAACAAAATCCTACTTCCATTGATATTAGAATGATAAGATTTCTTGGCTTGAGGTCTCAAATTTCATATTTTTAAAATTGAAATTAATTTTTACTTTCGTCTGTGACTCATGAAGGAAGCCATTGCATGAGGGACAGAACATAGAACTGTGAGTTATAATATTAGACTCTCGGTCCTACATTCACTACCACCCAGATGTGAGTTTCAGGAAGTGACTGACAACCGGATCATATTACCAGTGTGAACAATCTGTCTGTTCTGTGGCCTGACACTTTAAATTCAAGCCCAGGCAATGCACTAGGACGGCAAGAAGAAGAGGAAATCTCAAGAGACTGGGATACTTCGGAAGCTCTGCCTATTGGCCTGGCCTTTTGGGACTGTGCTGGGGTCCCTGGATGGGGATGAAGTCTCAGCTTCCAAAACTATGATCCCAGAGTTTGATCAAAGTACCACACAAAAGGCAAGCGACAGGGGATGTGTGGAGATTGTGACTGCTTTTTTTACCTTTTAGAGAGCTTCAGACAGCAATAATGGAATTATGACTAGAAAAGCCCCCTCATTTCTTTAAAGTTCCATCTCGCTCCATTTCCTGTCTCCAGTGCCTGAATGCCAGAAGCTTAAGAACAGGATTCAAGCATGATTCATGAGTGAAATGTAACATATGAACTTGGACCAATAGTCTCCATCTTAGCCCCACAAGTGACCTTAGGAAAAGTAAGTCAACTACCCATGGCATTAATCCCTTTACATGTAAGATTAAAATGAAAAGCCTTTTTAAAAAAAAAAAAAAAAAAGCTTTTATCCAGTGAATTTTTTTTGGGCAACACGGCAACATTTTTGTACTTTTCCTGTGTGTTGGCATGAAAAGTTGAAGGCATGCCGAACGGAATTGGGGGAGGGGGTCCCGACTAAAAAAGTCCATGTTACTAAAGTAAAGAGCTCTGTATGATGGCTTCTCACATTGTTCTTACAATGTCATGTAACAACTCTCTCCCTAAAACACCATCCCAGGCTACTGCCCGAGTCATAAGTAAAAACACTGGTATGGTCCTCAGGCCTCGGGCTGGCTCTGAAGCAACTTCTTTAGAACAGGATGTGCTTCTTCCTTGAGGTGACAGGTTACCTACTGTGAGGTTTTTTTTTTTTTTTTCATCTCTACTGAAAACATCTCATTTGCTGCCAAACTATATGTAAGGGAAAGAAACACGGTCTGCCCTCAGAGGCTCCTTGGAGACTGAAACCAGAGAATAGCCGGACATAGACGCAGTATGAAAAGTCTAAATTAAACAATGGCTTTACAAGAGCTCCTTCCCATGTGACTTTGAATCAGAGTAAAGGGAAGTTCACAAAAATCAAAGCAGTAAAAGGGATCTTTATTTGGAAAGTACTCATTAACTCGGCAAAGCCAAGCTTTAGGAATTAGATCTGTGAGGAAAATCCTCCTGGCCATGAAACCCGAGCTTTGATTTCTACGGGCTCATAAAATAAAATAATAATATCCACTTACAGCTCTATATTACCTTTCAGTGTACAAAGCGCTTTCCCATACTTTATTTTATCTTCACAACATTCTTGTGAGGTATTGAGGCATCATGACTCCCTTTCATGGGTTAAGAAACCAGGGCTGGGGGAGCAGACAGGATTTCCTCAAGGTCACATAGTTATTAAGAAGTCAAGCTCAAACTGAAATTCTGGTCTCCAGACTCCCATGAGGAGCTCCTTCCTTTACAGCATCTCTGAAGTTAGTAAACCAGAGTTCTAGGTTATCCTATCTAGTTAAATGTTAATTGGGGAAATTCTAAAAGGCGCCTGATTACCCAAGAGCTTGAAAGGAGATAGGCCAGACTTGGAAGAAAGCACAGTTTCAAGATGTTTGATACATGTTCCCTGCAACAATGGCAAGAATCCAAGGTATCTTGAGGAGAGACAAAATTTAAATGAACTCTGATAGTAATGTCGAAGGCTAAAACTACAGCATGTCTTAAAAGCTCTGCCAATGAAAAAATACAAAAGGAAAAGTTCCCTATTTTAGAAACTTAAAATACATCTTCTAAGCTTCTCTCTCAACTGAATTAAATACTATACTTTTGACATGTTGAAAATATTGAAAACTTACTTTTAACCGGCTGAAATTAGAGGTGTTTTTTGTTTGTTTGCTTGTTTTACAAATGGGGGATAGCCCAAAGCAGAGAACGATGGTGAAAGGACATTATTTTGGCGACCACAGGGGCTGGGCTTTGCATCCAGGCTCCTGGGGAGATCTGAGCCCTTTATCTGTTTAATTACTGACAGGGGCTTTATCTATAAAGTAGAAGCAAAACTATAATTATTTGGGGGTTTAGTCAGCTCGGGCTGTGCTGTGACAAAATACCACACAAACTGGATGGCCTAAACAATAGACATGTATTCCTCACATTTCTGGAGGTTGGGAAGTCCGGAGATCAAGGCAGTGGTAACGGTGGTTCTTGACAAGAACCCTCTTCCTGCCTCATAGGCGGCCATCTTCTTGCTTTGTGTTCACGTGGCCTTTTTTCTGTGTGTGTGCACAGAGAAAGAAAGGAGGCAAAGTCTCCGATACCCTTTCTTGTAAGGGTACTAGTCGAATGGCAGGGACTCCACCCTCATGGCCTCATCTCAACCTTCTTACCTTCCAAAGGCCCCACCTCCTATCACCATCACACGGGGGGTTAGTGCTTCAAAATAAGAATCATTTAATCCGTAGTTCCCACTCCAGCATGGATGCCGACTGGGAAAACAGGGCATTTAGAAATAAAGAAGCAGTATTTTAAATGAAGTAGGTGCCTAAAAGAGTGAAGACCACGGGGGCCCAGAAGTTCTGAGTCACCGACATTGGTCACAATCTGTCAGGTAGCCCTTTTGAAACACTGGAGAACACTGACTAGGACTCTAAGAGAGGATGGTAGGTTTGAGATACCAGTCATTTCCTGCTGCACATGACCTATTTTCAGAGAATCCATCTGTTTGTAACTAAATGACATCTACTACCCAACCTGATGTGTAAACAGCTGCCCTGAGGAGAAATCATCCATAATTCAGCTGAGCGAATCAGATTGTCTGGTGGGAATGCATAGCATTAGGTTTAACAATTGAGATAGTGAGGTGAGGTGACAGTGGCCCGGGATGGGGTAGAGAGACACACTGGCAGGATAGAATGAAAGTCATGTCTGGACCCAAAAGCAAGAGCTGCATACAAGCAGAAGGTCCAGGGGAACAGGGCAGCCATGAAAAGGGTGGCAAACATGGAGCACAAAATTGAGCCGACGGGCAGAGAGAGTAGAACGCGGAGGCCGGCCGCCCAGTGAGAGAAGGGTACACACTCAGGTACTGAGTTCACAATCCCAGGGCCTCCTGTGAGCCTGGCTGGCCTTTTTTCCCTGCCTCCAGATCATTCAGACACCCTAGTCTCCTTTCCTTAAAATCTATTTTTACTAGAAATAGTCTGAGTGGCTTTCTGCCTCTTGCAAGAAAAAAATCCTTGAACGTAAGACCGCGGAAGGAGGTTTGATGGTTTGATGAGTACAAATCTGTGTGAAAATGTCAATGAAGAACCTGGAAGTGACGGGGTGAGGGCTGGGAGAACACAAAGTGAACCTGGGTAGTCAGAGCCTGGTCAGGCTCATCAGGGAAGCCTCCCGAAGGGCATCAACAGAGTCATGTTTGGAGAGAAGGGAGAAACTGCGTGCAGTGAGAATGGCATTTAACTAGGAAGAGAGCTGCAAAGAGACATAAAAAGCAAACCACCGAAAGTGAGCTCCAAAGCGAACTAATAAAAAAGTCTGATCTTTCAGAGAATAAATCATTTTTAAAATTAATTTCGTTTTGAATGCAGTATCTTCTAACCTAATAAAGATTTTTTAATTATTAGATGGCTTTGAAACTCACCTCTCCTTCAATTCGATAAAAGTGATTTTTTTTATTAGTTTTGCTATTTTTTAGTTCCAAAATCAATCGAGGCTTTAGTTTCCTGGTCACAGCAATTTTCTGTGAATCAAGCCTTCACAAGCTCAAGTTCTCCTTTCGGGATTTACACCAATTTCCTATTTGTGGCCTAATTATGAAAGCAGAGTTACTTTCCGAGGTTAAATATTCATGTCTGAATGATGTGACTGAACAATGACACTTGATATTAGCCATTACTCTTAACATGGGTAAATGTAAAACACCTCAGCATAGTGAGATATGTGCATTAATTGCTTTAAATCCCGATGTTTGCTATAGCCTCCAAAAATACTAGAACCTCCTCTTACTGAGAGTACATCACAACGGATTTTTCTGAAGGAGCATCTGAGAGGGTTTGAGCCCGGACTGTGTTTGACACAAATGTTACATGTCATCAGCATGACCAGAGTGTTGTCAGATCAGTCAGTCACTGCTGTCAAAGGGAGAACAGGTGAGTCTAATGAGAATGACAGAAAATGGATGGGAACAGCTGTTCCATGGCACAGTCTTTCCCTTTGGGGACACTACCAAAAAATCATAAAGAGTAATAAAGGCCAACTGCTAACATCTTGTTCGCATACATTTTTTGGCAAACAAGTTCGAACTTACTTAGGACTCAAGGCTGTTCATCTGCTCCCCCCCACCAAAGATTTATTGAGCTCCTACTATGTGCCAAACTCTGGGCATATATTGCTGAAGGCAACAGTCCCCCTTGTGACACTTAGAATCTGGGAGGGTGTGGGACCTCTTACATGCAATCACTTCAGGATACCATCCTCATTCAGGTTCTGTCCCTTCTGATATGCTGTCACCCCTCCACTGATGTTGTCCCCCCACACGCAAGCCACATACACGCATATGGGAAGGCATACACACGTGGGATGCGTTCTTTGTGCTACTCTTTTTTTTTTTTTTTTTTTTTTTTTTTTTTTTTAAAGATTTTATTTATTTATTTGACAGAGAGAAATCACAAGTAGGCAGAGAGGCAGGCAGAGAGAGAGAGAGGAGGAAGCAGGCTCCCTGCTGAGCAGAGAGCCCGACGCGGGACTCGATCCCAGGACCCTGAGATCATGACCTGAGCCGAAGGCAGCGGCTCAACCCACTGAGCCACCCAGGCGCCCCAAGTGCTACTCTTTTTTATTTCCCAAACTTCAAACATCACCTCCATGGCGAAGTTTGTTTCTAATTTCCTTTCTTCTGATGTCAGTGTGACACCTCTGTGCTCCCGTATATCCTGTTTGTGCATCTATGAAAGTATTTATCACAACGTATAATCTGCTAGCATTGTGCTAATTTCTTGTGGGTTTCCCCTATAAAGATAAGCGCCTCCATCTAGCCCAATACTTGACACACAATAGAAGCCCCAGAAACATTTCTTAAACAAATAAATAAATGAGCTACCAAGAATCAGTGGTGGAGGATGGGCCAAGAAATGAAACGAATTTGGACATGGTAAACCGTGGTTTGGGCCAAAATCAAAAAGATTGATACGTGAACAGGGGGAAAAAAAAGGTTATTCGTCTCATATTGTCTTAAAAGCTTGGGAACAGATTCCCATTTAATACCTGGGTCTCTTACGAATGTTACAGCTTGCCCTACACCAATTCAGCACTACAATTTAGCACAAGTCTGGGATTACAGCCAGTATTTTTTGGTAGTGCTTGATCTAATACACATGGCAAGCGTGCACACACACACACACACACACACACACACACAGCGTAAGTCTTCTCTTTAAGGTGAATTCATTGGGTGCATCGGGTTATTTTATAAAGTGCACAGGTATCACATAAAAGATGTTCAACTGGGAAGTTTTAAAAATAAATAAGTAAACCTCTCAATTTCAGACCAAAAAAATTCATTTTAGCCATCCCGTAAGTGTGAAATGATAGCAGATGGTGCGAAAGAACGTATCACATCTCTGGGACCCGGCTTATGCCGCATCATGTTGGGCCACAATTGAACAGCCTGGCCTCCCAGTTTAATTGCAACCTAGAGATATATTTGATATTTCTGTGACATTGAGTGAGAAGCTTTAATTCATGTTCACGTTGCTTTTATACCACCAAAGCAGACTCTGAGTATTTTGGATTTGGAGTGTGGCTCACTCCCATGAAAGGGACAGAGATTAAGAAAGACTTTCTGAGCCTTCAGGTTCCTGAACTCAAAACACTACAGATGGTCATTGCTAATACACAGGACTTGGAGGAGTATTTATAAAGAAAGGAGATTTAAAATGCACTTCTCAGCCTGTTCTAACTACCCCCTAAAATACATAGAATGATACAGAAAATGACCAAAGGCAAAAGGGATTACATCTTCAAAAACAAAATTTGTAACCTATTGAAAGAACCTATTGGGGATTTCGAATAAGTCTAACAATGGATCTGAATTTTTTTTTTAATGGACCTGAATTTTAAGAAATTCAGAAGCCTACCCATGCTTCATTTGTTGAAAGAGAATATCTCAGCCATCGAAAAATATGAAGAAAAAATTAGGAGTTCCTAGTAATCCACTTTGTTCTTCCTCTGATCTCTTTGCTCTGACTTAGAGACCCATAGATTGTAGTCTCACTAGGGCATGGCATCTGGGACAGCTACAGTTACTTCTTCACCTGACATCATTCTACAACAATTTGGAAACGAATTCCAAGAGAAAAATAGGTGAACACTTTTAAAATGAATGGGTACAGGAAACATTCTAACCACTTTCCAAATACATTGCTCTATTACAAAGGAGTTCCTTAAACAAGGTTCATAGAAGAGTAGCATCATGAAATGACTTTCCAGAAGGTTTCGTGGACAAAGAATTTGAGGAAAGGGTGCATAACTCTTCCTTGAACGTTCACAGTGCATCTGACCATTTTGAGATCTCCTGTAGGAAATAATCACGTTTAAATTTTTATCTATCACTGCCTAAATTCTCTTGCCTAGATTAAAAATATACTCACATAACTCTTAATATCCTACATAACAAGTGTTTTTCAGGAAACGTGTTAAGGAAGGTTTGTCCAAAGATTGGGAGAAACAGAAAATGGAAGTAAACCAGATCCCTTTTTGGGACATGGAGCTGCTCTAGATGAGTATCTGATTGATTGTGAGTGGTCAACAAGACTTGCCCATCAATTACCTAATATAATCAAATTTTTCTCCTGTTTTGATCTGAGGAGAGAGTTCATTTGACATCACAAGAGTCAGTGAGGAAAGCCAAAGATAATCTACAAACCCTAAGATAATCACAAACACTAAGTTAGAAAAGAATCTTTGCTCTATTCCAGGATGAATAAAGAAAAAACAAATTCAACTCTATAAATTAGAGCAGAAATAGGAAAAAAGAACATGATTGGGAAGACTCCAAGGGAGATTATTCTCTAGAAATAATTCTATGGGTAGCTCAGTGTTTTAAATTTTAGAATATCAGCGAAACACACAACTTCAATCAAATGGTAATGGAAAACTTACAAACAAGCCTCAATGAGCTTAATAGAGCTAAAAGAAATAGAAATAATTATTATTAAAAAAAAAAAAACTAGTTCTAGGAAAAAATCTCCAGAGTTAACCTATTGTATGGTTGCATTCTTTTAAGAAATAGATACTTACCACACTATATAAACAAGTCCAGGAAATATAAAAAGACACAAATCCTCCTCATTTACTTTACAAAGCTGACATAATCCAGACACAAAAACCACACAAACCTCACACACAAATTTCTATTGCTACCAGCACAGTTAATGGCAAATAGTAATAAACGTAAATGCAAAACTCTCAAATAAAATTCAAATATGTATGAAAAGTATAATCCACCATGAAAAAGTACGATTTACTCCATGTACACAAGGACTGATATAGCACTAATACCCAGGAACTGGCAAAGAGCAGTAAAATTAAAATTCTAGCCCTGCGTGTAAAGAGTGGGTTAATTAAGATCCCCTTGCCTTGGTTCAAAGAGATACTTAGGGTCTCAATGACTCTCAATTCCAAAGGTTTCTTCAGAGGAGAAGACAGAAGCTGCTTAAAGACAAAGCTGCTTCTTATGTTTTGGAAAAACCGGAGTTCATCTGAAGTGAAGATGAGGACGTCTGAAAGAGAGGAGGGGTGTCCTGGGGGCAGAGAAAGAAGAACACATCGGTTGCTTAATACTGGAAAGAGGCAGATGTCAACAGGTGAGGAACAGTGGAGACCAGAGGACCCCTCTGTGTGCTTCTCCAGGAAGACGGCCAGAGTTCAGGGTTTGTAGGGAGCACCGAGGGAGGCTGGGCCCTCAGCAATGGGTTCTAACCACATCCAGGACTCCTGTGCATGAAAAGTGAAACAAAAGCAGCGGAGTCATGAAGAAATCATGCCATCTGGGACCCTCCAAAGTTCTAGAGCAGATTGATGACAGACAAGAACTGCCCCCACCATGCATCACCGTTGCATGAAGACTTGCTCCCCTTCCCCAGGCCTGGAGTGGGGACCCAAGAGCCACGAGAGACGCGTGCATCCCACTAAGAACCAAATTTATTAATTTACTTACAAATATTTATTTCATTCCGGAGGTTAGAGATTCGGCAGGGATAAAAAGATGAATACCTAGCCCTCTGCAGCTTATATTATAAAATGAGGAGGTAGCCATAAGCAATTAGACAGCAAAAAAGTAAACTGAATAGTATAGGAGCAGTTGCAAAAGGTTACGGAATAAAGAGTAAAGCCAATGTTTTAAAGGCTATTGTAATCCAGTCAAGAAAATACGGCGGTAGTAAGAGAGGTGATTAAAAATGGCCAGATTCTGGATCTATTTTCAAGGTAAAGCCAACGTTATTTCCGGGTAGACTTGAAGTGGAGTGTGAAGCAAAGAGAGTAGTCAAGGATTACTCCAGATTTTTCCACTGGAGCCATATAAGGATGGAATTGCCATCAGTTGATATTTGGAAAAGACTGAGGATAGAACAGATTGGGAAGAAGAGTTGGGGAGATCGGCACATTAGTTTTTAACATACTGAGTTTCAGTTTTCTATTAAATACCCCAATGGAGGTGTTGCGTAGGCATTGCGCGTAAAAGCCAGGAGTGTCATGTATGTTAACTTTCAAAAGCAGGGAAGGAGGGCCTTTTGGGGCGCCTGGGCGGCTCCATCCGTTAAGCTCAGGTCACAATCCCAGAGTCCTGGGATAGAGTCCCACATCAGGATCCCTGCTCAGTGGGGGAGCCTGCTTCTCCCTCTCCCTCTGCCTGCTGCTCTGCCTGCTTCTGGGTGCTCACGCTCTTTCTCTGTCAAATAACTAAATAAAACCTTTAAAAAAAAAAAAAAGGATGGCTAGAAGGAAGGAAGGAGGGACATAGGAAGGAAGAAAAGGCCAAAGGAGAAAATAAAGAACGAACAAGGAGGGGAAGAAGGAGAGAGAGGAGGGAAGGAATAAATGGTGCTTTTTACACAAGTCTCGGAACCAAAATTCAAATTGACGACAGCATCCTCGACAGCATAGAGTGCAGCGTTCTAGGGCTTGTACGTAACTTAGCCGGCGGATGCTGGGAGCGGCAGGGAGATTTCACAGAGAAAGCAAGAATTAAACTGAGCTTAGAAGCGTGGCTATGAGCTGGCAAGGCTGACAAGGGAGACAAAAGCCAAGATCAGGATTGCAATAAACCTGAAACTCAGGGCAGAATGGTAGGCAACCCGGGCTGGAATGACTACAGCAGAAGTTGGAAGAGTGAAGCCGGGTCAGGGCGGAGGCGCTTGTAGAATTGCTAACAAATTCAACTTATTTTGAATATATTTGAGTAATAGCGACTGTGAACACGATACAAACACCATGGCCCTGAAAATGTTGTTTTTAGTAGGTGGAACAGAATAACGCTGTACTTGAAAGCCTGAGTAATTGCAGATAGACTGGGAAGTTGCTGCAAAATACTGCATATTTCCTGCTAGCGGAGTAGTCCAGATCTAGTGTCATCAAAGGGAAAGTATGCCCAGGACAGAAAAGAGACATTATTCTAGACAAACCTTGCTAATGATTTAATTCCTGTCCTAAGGAAGAGCAATGGCGAGATGACCTCAGGGCTATGCTTCAGTCCTGCCTTGAATTCTTTGTATTTACTCTATATGTCTGTATTTAACCGATAAGAAAATGTTAAGGTTTTTGTTCTTTTTTCTCCCCAAATTTATTTATTTTAGAAAAAGAGGGACAGTATGTAAGCAGGGGGGAGTGGCAAGGAGAGAGAGAAAGAGAGTCTTAAAGCAAACCCCACAAGGAGCACGGAGCCCAAAGTAGGGCTGAGATCATAACATGAGCCAAAACCAAGAGTCGGACGCTTAACCAACTGTGTCACTCAGGCACCCTGAAAGTTTATTTTCTTCATGCCCATTTAGTTCTTCTCAACGAATTCTTTTACTTTTTCTTTTTTTAATCAACAGTTTTGCATTAAAAACCCCTTTCATTTATTTTTAAAGGAGATTAAACCAGGAAAAAAAATCATTTGATGTCTACATTCAAAATAAACTATTAAATAGAACAATTACACAAGCTCGTAGTGAAGAGACCATTCATGTCTCAGACGTGCACGACTTTTATGGAGATTCCCCCTTTAAACACACAGGTCCTAACATTATGGGAGACCGCCCAGCTTGCCAGTGATTTACCCTGCCCCAAACTTGAGAAGATTCAACCAGACCCATTTCTCTTATGGCATTAAAATGGGATTAGGATTAATTTGCTCTTCCCTGTCGACCTCATGCTTCTCAATTGCATATCTCCCTCATTGTTGTTTTAAAGATTTTATTTTATTTATTATAAATATTTATTTCTTATAAAGATTTATTTTACTTTATCTATTTTAAGTAATCTCTATACCCACCATGGGGCTTGAACTCACAACCCCAAGATCAACAGTTACACGCTCTACCCACTGAGCCAGCCAGGCACCTCTGGTATGTTTTTAATTTCACCTTCTTCTCTCCCCTTGACTGTTGCAACAACAGTGGCCTTCCCTTATGGGACCTTAAACATTCCAGATGGTTCTCCCCACCACCTGATACCCTTCACCTGTGTCCACTGTCTTGTTCTCTACAAATCATTTATCACCGACTAATGACTGTTTTGTTTTCTACAAATCATTTATCACCAACTAACCTTCTCTATATTTTACTTGTTTATAGCATTGATGGGTTGTCTCCCCCTGCTATAGGGTAAGCTTCAATGGGATAAGGATTTCTTTATGTCTGCTTTGTTCACAGCTCTATCCCTAGAGCCCAGAACAGAACCTGGCACACAGACCCCCTCAGCACATATTTGTGAAGCTCTGGTCAAAACCACAGAGGTCAGGTGCAAGATTCAAGGACATAACAGGGTACTCCTATGAGAAGCCTGAACACACACCGCCTGGATTCTGTAGTGCTGAGACTGCTGCTTCATGGTGCATGTAGAACATTGGCACCCTCCGCATTCCACTTCTAATCCAAGCCCAGAAATCTTTCCCAAGTGGCCTCAATATTGTTTTCAGTCTTGGGCCTGGACATTTTTAATAATCAACTAACTGTTTCAAATCATCTTACCTGCCCTCTGACCTAGATTTCTACTCCCACTTTAAAACCTGGACCAAAGAGGGCACCTGGGTGGCTCAGCTGGGCATCTCACTCCTGATTCGGCTCAGGTCATGATCTCAAGGTCATGGGCTCAAACCCCATAATGGGCTCCACACTCATGGAGGAGTCTGCTTGAGATTCTCTCCCTTTGCCCCCTGGCCCCCTCAAATAAATAAATAAATCTTTAAAAAAAATAAAACATGGTTATGACAATACTGTTTTTTCCTTAGTGGAACTAATTAGAGAATATTTTTAGGCAAAACATAGCCCTTGAAACATATAAAGGTTTTATAGATGGCAAATAAACATTTAGAAAAAAACCAGTAAAATGAAATATTATGTTGCTGTCTGTAGGTTTAGTTTTGGGGATCCCACAAAGTGATTAAATTTGGTAAAGTTTATAAAAGTCCAGAGTGATTAATCCCTCCAGGTGTAAAACCATCTTCAGAGGATGGAGAACCATGAGGCTGAGAGATTCTTCTTTTCTGGGCATTAACTGAGCTTGCACTGAGTCATCAGAGATCTGCAGTTTCTTTCAAATGAAATCAGCCAGATTATCTTTACTTCGGGATTCTGGTATGGAACATGAAAGCGAGGGAGACAAATCTTTTTTTTTTTTTTTTTAAGATTTTATTCATTTATTTAACAGACAGAGATCACAAGCGGGCAGAGAGGCAGGCAGAGAGAGGGGGAAGCAGGCTCCCTGCTGAGCAGAGAACCCAATGTGGGGCTCGATCTCAGGACCCGAGGATCATGACCTGAGCTGAAGGCAGAGGATTCAACCCACTGAGCCACAACGTTGCCCCGACAAGTTTTTCTTTTGTTTTTAACCTCATCATGAAATGAACATTCAGTGCTATATATCCCCTCCCATAAGAGAGGCTAAAAATTTAACCAAAGAGATTTAGTCGGAGATTCATCCCAAGGACTCTAAGTTTCATTATGTAAGTTTATGGTTTTGTCAGACCCAGCCTCAACTAAAATTTTTCTTTTGATATCCTATAGTCCGTTTTATGTCCTGTAGCGAGGATATATTCTTTTATCTTCCCAGGACCCTTCCCTTTTTTGCCAAGGCGCACTCCAACTCCTACTTCCATCTTCTTTTGGGAAATATCCTCCCCCTCCCTACCCAGCATACCACAGGACACAGGTGAGAGCTACCAACAACCACCAACAAGCCCTTGGCCAGTCAGAGAGGCTGCATGCGACCAGCACTGGTATCTTCTGAAGCTTCTACAAATTGGGACTTAGGGAAAAGGGGCAAACAGTCCTTCTCTGGGGTAAAGGCTTCTGATCTGAGTCTGAGATCCTGGTGACCTTGTGGAGGAGGCCTGTAGGAAAACATTGAAAGGAGTAGAAATGAAAGCTAGAAGAGAGACTTGAAAATTTCCAAGTTCCCCAGTTACGCCCTCTGGCCTAAGTTTGTTCAGGTTCCAGTTCTGTCACTTGTATGAAAGGGGTCCTAACTAATATAGACCCCCTTCACAATCCCTCCATGAAGGGTAGACTAAAAAGATGAAATCTCAGCCATGCCCATTTTTCAGTTGAGTAGCCAATCTGGCAAAAAAGTTTATGAGTTCTAGGAGAATCCGAACCATCAGCCAGCTGAAATTGAGAGTAAGAAGTGGAAGGCTCCCCCGGCGCCATCACAACATGGCGTTCAATGGCCAGCACTCTGGGCACCACAGGCAGATCTTCACATGCCGAAACTATTCTCTGCTTTCCTGGCTCTTGGCTCCAGATGAGTTCACCAGTGTGATCTCACTTCAGAGAGCATTCAGATGAAAGGAAGTGTGGTGTACGTGAGTCAAGGGCAGAGGCGAGACTCCCTCCTCTCAAGTCAAGTTTCCAGGCAAAGGAAGGCAAAGAGCAAAAAGATTCCAAAACCAGCTCGCTTTTTAGGCTGGTAACCAATGACTTCGCTCTTAGCCTGAGGCCCTGAGGCCAACTCCACAAACTGCTTAGCCACTCCCCTCCAGCGCTCATATTTTCACGCCGCAGTAACAGCCACTCCCTTCTCTGGTTTGGGTCCAAAACACAGTCCCTCCCTTCTCCTTTAATACCAGCCTCTCTGTAGTGAGCTCATGTCCTCCCTCTCTCTTCCTCTCCTTCTGACTCACAGTGCTCAAGGCTTTAAGAAATGAAAACCTGTTGGATCAGCCGGACTAGAATCATCAACTTCAAAAGGGCCAACCCTTCCGTGAAAGGGAATCTTACTTTCATGGTTA
The DNA here is from genome assembly GCF_030435805.1 of Mustela lutreola. Classification (NCBI taxonomy): domain Eukaryota; kingdom Metazoa; phylum Chordata; class Mammalia; order Carnivora; family Mustelidae; genus Mustela; species Mustela lutreola. The sequence continues at coordinate 121,219,096 of NC_081297.1, forward strand.
GCAGCAAAGCTCTAAGTTGCTTAACTTGGTCATGGAAAGCCCAGAACCTGACTCGTGCTTTTACCCACAAAAACAATAATGTTATATGTCTTTAAAAGGAAAAGAAATAGGCCTTTGGCAAAAACAAAATAACTCTGCCATTTCAACATTTTAAAAGAGACGTCATTCATGCCGTTTTGAAACTGGGCGATGAGGTGATCGCTTTACCTTGATCCCAGTTTTTTAACATCATTTCTCGACTAAGGGACAAATGTTTTAAGGAAGCAAAATTCAGAAAAGGAAGATTCATCAGTAAAGGACTTGAGTACAACGTGATCACGTTGATCTTTATACATGAGGCACCAAGCGCAGTGTCTGAATATTTTGATTTTTTCATAAATATTTATAGAATTTATCATAAAGTGATTTGCCAGGAGAGAAATCAGAATCAGAATGAAGATTAGTCACCAAATAGTTGGGGAGTAAGGGAGTCATTATTACTCATATCAGAAAAAAAAAATTTCTAAATCTGAAATTTCTCAGAATTTTTAATGAAAATCTGGATTTTTAATCTCCTTGGTAGGAAAAAAAAAAAAAAGATTTTTGTTTCCGGTATCAGGACAAATAGAAAGTATGTGGAGGAGAGGGGGTGTATCTCCTTCCTCTCCAAGCACTATCCTTAAACTCAGATTGTCATTTTATCGCCTGTCTCTCCCAGATTCTAGCCAATAAAATCAAGTAATTCTTGACAAAGACCAAGATTGCTTCCAACCTTATGATGTCTTTTGAAGCCTTGCTTATGACAAGTGTTCTTAATTTTGTGCAAGGGAGCAGAGAAAAAGAATTTGCTGGGGGAAAAAAAAAATCCTAGTTCTGAATTTGAACCTGCATTAATCATCAGGCAATCTATAAAACAAGGTATAATCAAATAAATTAAACATAGCGATATTTTTTAGCATCATTGTCCTAACTGGCCAGTGAGCTTGGTGGATGGTTTCAAGTGGTCTGGCTAGTTTTTTCTGACAAGTTATTATCCATGAAGATATGATTAGTTTTCAATGACATATAATGAATACTCACTTGGATTTTTTTTTAACCCCCCTACCTCTTTCTCCCTTTGGGGGAAAACATACTCAACCTTCCAGACAATTACCTCTCCGGGAACTATATCCATACTCTACCAAAAGCATAATGACCAGGAAACATAATCAGATGGCTAGTTCTGTTGGTATTTTGATGGATTCTTGGGAAAAAATCATTCTCACCAGGTAAGATAGGCCTTGTTATTGAACAAGAACAACAACAATTACAAGAAAGTTCATGGTTCACAGCATACCTTGAACCCCTAAATAAAGATGTAGAAACATACTATATCAGCCAGTTTACTAACTCTTGGGCTTTCTTATTATGAAATGGAAGGTTCTTTAATCATCTTTAGTCTTTACTTTAAAATCCACTGATATCGTCCTTTCTGAGGGAGTTCACTTGTAACAATACTGCTTGTTAAAAAAAAAAAAAGAGAGAGAGAGAGAGATTTAAAAACATCAAGATTGAGAATCAGAGATGTTAATGCACTTAACTGAGATTGGACAGCTCGTCAATGGCGGAGAGAGGATTTTAAATCAAGTCTCTCTGGTCTGAAAATCCGCAGGTTATTTTGCTGTGTCGCCTCGTTTCATCAGATAACATGGAGGAAATACATAAAAAAGATCTCTAGATGGTTTTTTGTTTGTTTGTTTTGTTTTGTTTTAATTTTATTTATTTATTTGACAGACAGAGATCACAAGTAGGCAGAGAGGCAGGCAGAGAGAGAGGAGGAAGCAGGCTCCTTGCTGAGCAGAGAGCCCGATGCGGAGCTTGATCCCAGGACCCTGAGATCAGGACCCGAGCTGAAGGCAGAGGCTTAACCCACTGAGACACCCAGACGCCCCAAGATCTCTAGATGTTTTTGAACTCCTCTGACATACACTTTTTATGAGACTAGTGAACATTTCTTTTTTTTTTTTTTTAAACACTTTATTTATTTATTTGACAGACATCACAAGTAGGCAGAGAGGCAGACAGAGAGAGAGGAGGAAGCAGGCTCTCCACAGAGCAGAGAGCCCCATGCGGGGCTTGATTCCAGGACCCTGGGATCATGGCCTGAGCTGAAGGCAGAGGCTTTAACCCACTGAGCCACCCAGGCGCCCCACTAGTGAACATTTCTACAGCCAGCGCTGAGTGTTTTCATCAAGAACGCAATGCAACTCTCCAGGAGAACCCAAGCAAACGAGTTTCCAATTTGTCTTGGGTCATTCAGCTCTCAAGTCTCCATAACAGTCTAAAGTGGCAAAAGTCTGACAATTCTTTTCTATTCACTTCTGGAATGTGTTTTTGTATTTTGAGAACGAGTGCTTCTCGCGTTCCAGTAATTCACACCAACCCAAATGTTTTCAATGAAGCCAGTCTGGGAAGGAATGCAAAAGGAAGCAAAAATCTCTCCGTGATGGCTCCCAACTCACTCCTGCTCACTCCATTTCACAAACAGCTGGCCTGAACATAAAGCACCACCCCAAATTTAGTACAAAACTTATTTTAAGGAGTCTTTCATGTCTTATCATAATCCAGCTGTATAACAATATGGGCCTTTAATTTTTTTTTCTAAAGTATTACGCCATCCAAAAATTAAGTCAAAATGATTCTTCAGAATCTCCTGGTCTATTTTTTTTTTATATATATGACGAAGCTAGCAGCTTGCATCCATTCATCAAAAGTAGTGAAAGCAGGGTGGGAAATGAATGCAACCTCCATTTATTCCTAGCCTCACAGCACGCGTTGTATCTCCAAAGTCAACAGAGAGGGGTGCCATCTTGGTGAGCACTAAAAATGCCAGTTGCTTTCAGATTTCCTGACGAAACTCTTCTGTTTGTGATTCTCTTTGAGGAGAAAGAGAAAGAGACCACTTCAATCCCAACAAAGTATTCATTTAAAATATTTGCATGTAACATTTTAAGAAGTCATAAAATTGAACACCGGAATAGTATACTATTGCTAAAACGGTAACATTGAAGAATCTTACAGACACTGTGTTAAGTTGAAGAAACAAAGACGAAGAGTATATACTGTATGATTCCATTTTATATGAACTCAGGCACAGAACTCAAAACAGTGGTTTTCATGGTATGGGGACTGGGAAGAGTACTGACTGGAGAAGGACAGAAGTATCTTGTATTTGGTCTGGGTGGTGGTTACGTGCTTATAACATGTACCTTATTATACATGTAATATAATAAGGTATATATTATATATTTCTCATATATGTGAAAAGTCATTGGGCTGTGTGCTTAAGATAGGTGTTCTGTAAGTTCTTCCTCAATATATTTATACTTATACTTCAATAACAACATTATTTTCAAGTTTATCCCAGCTATATATAGCTGAAAGAAAGGTTAAACTCACATCTTGGAGATTACTGATGATTCTGTTTTCTGTGATAAACAGGCTATTTTTTAAATGGTACTTACCACAGTTCCTTATCTACAGTTACGAAAACCAAAAAGCTACAAAAACGAAAGTTTCCCCACTGAATGGATATGAAGCTCTTTAACACCTTCATTTATTCCACATTCCACCTAGTGCAAATATCCACATGCCCCGCTGTGGAAATGTGTGATGATACAATGCCACTCACATCCTTATGGCAATGCTACACAACATATAGTTCATGCAAGAATGTTCTAAATTTCTAAATGCTTATGAACCTGGTGGGTTCAGATAGGATATTGTGAAGATTTCTGTATTTGCAGGTGTATTTGGAAAGGCTTAAGTAGCACACCAGACCTATGTGTTCACAGATATTCTTGCTTAAGATGTGGCTAAATGTATTAAAGTAACCTGTGGGCTAACATAAGTGAATAAATAAATAAACAAACAAACAAATTAAAAGTGGTTTGCAGCAGGAATTGGAAAAATTGGAAAAGTGGCATGGGAACAAGTGAAATTTAGGAAACCTCTTCCCGGCATGTTCAAAGAGATATCAACATGTCCCTACAGAAGACCAAATTGTCAACCTAAGACAAAGGACCAGGGCATTGGCTTTCTTTGTACCTTCTGAGCACAGAGCGGGAACTTGCATATAGTAGGACTCAGCAAAGTTTTGCTGGGTTGAACTGAGTTTCCAACATCCCATGCTCTGACTTCTGTGATGTACCATCCCCAAAAAGGAAAAGAGAAATTTTTTTTTTTTTTTAATAAAGTTGAAGACCTTTGGGAGGGGAACCAGCACTTCAGTTCTTTTTCGTTGAATGCAAAAAAAACAAAAACAAAAACAAAAAACCCCATAGACCCATGTCTTCATTTTTACCTTTTAACTTTAAAGCATGTCTATCGGAAGCCCTCGAAGACCCAAATCTATCACTGAGTCCCTCCTGTTTCTTCAGTCCATCTAAGGACAGAAATCTCCCAATGCAGCCACATGGAATTCACCACTGATTCTAGAAGATTTGCTTCTTTTTATGCAGACTCTACTTTATACCCTAACTTCTGAACTGCTGCTTTCATATTTCTTCCCTTTATTCCTTTACATTTTCCCCAAGGCAAAGAACTCACTGTCTGTATTCTGCCCACACATATTCCGGAAGCACTGCAAGTGTTTGCCTCATGCTTCTGTATCACTTTCGGGACCGTCATAAATCAACAGTCTGCGGACTGAGGGACTCAGACCGAAATCACGCCTTTGAAAAATGCGTAGCATCGCTCTTCTCGAGCAGCTGCAGCCTTTTATTAATGGCTGAGGAGCCTTTCACACCTCCTTTTAAATCCAGTGCATTTGAAGTAATAAAACAGGGAGCAGTTTATAGGCAGGAAATATTAAAATATTTAATTGCTTTTTTTTTCTTGGCACAAGGCAGACAGCCTTAAGCTTTGCGCACCACATGCAGAAAGGACACCTGCCCATGCTTGAATGGACATGGAACAGGGGGTTCCTAATTGGAGACATCTGTGACCAAAAAGCCTTTAAACCCACATCAAGCCCTTTTTTTTTTTTTAAGTTCTAGCCATTTCCTTCCAACTACTTTTCATTTTCTTTTTCCTTCTCCTGCTCTAATTACAACAAAACACAGAAGAGAGTCCATTGATATTGTGCTCAAGGTGATTCCCTAATCTATCTTGAACAAAAACAGTACGCAAATTATACCTGAACATTCTTCCCGTTTTCCAGCCCTAGAGTTTATAATCTACAGCTATGTAGATTAGAAGTCCTTCCCAGAGAAAAAGATATCGAAATGTTAGAGTACAAACGGGGTGGCTAAACCTTTTCAGAAGTTGGTCTATATGGTGGAATGAGGAAACCTTCAGATCAAGTTCTGCCTCTGCCAGTTGCTAGTTAAGTGACTTTGGATGGGTTATGCACCTTCTCTGAGCTTCTGTTCTGTCATTTGCAAAATGGAGAGTCAATAGTACCTCTTACATGAAGAGGCTATAGACGGTAAACCAGATGGCAAGCATCTGGCACCATGTTCAGCACTCTGTGAGGTCCTAGTGTTAGGTATTCTTCCATTACAGTCAGTCTAAAAAGAATTGTTCCGAAGACAAAAGAAGATACGGCTAAAACTCTTTCATGAACAACTTATGGTAGTACTAGAGTATCACACGGATATTTGTATTGGTTATTCTGTTGCTATCTAACAAATTTCTGCAAGTTTAACTACTTAAAGCAACACCGTGACTAGATCACAATTATGCATTCAGATGTCCTGCCAAGGCATGGTTGGGTTCTCTTCTCTAGCTACCCCAAGGCTGAAGTCAATGTGCGGACTGGGTTGAACTCTTGTCTAAAAACTCTAAGGAATAATCCGCCTTAGTGTTCACATGATTGTGGGCTGAATCCATTTCCTTGTAGTTGTAGTTCTGAGACAAAGTTTCCTTGCTGGCTGTCAGCAAGGGGCCTCTCTTATCTCTTCGAGGTCACTCTCAGTTTCTTCCCTGGGCAATCCCTCCTTCTTCAAAGTCAGCAACAGAGAATGTCTTTCATGTCGAATTCCTCTAAGGCTTCAATTCTTCCTGACTTTTGCAACCAGCCACAGGAAACTCTGCTTTTAAAGAGGTCATGCAATCAGATTAGTCCAACCCCAATAATCTCATTTTAAAGTAAAATGATAAACAATCTTAATATCATCTGCAAAAATCCCTTTAGCTGTGTAACATAACATTATCACAAAGTAATACCAGGAACAGAAATCATGGAAGCCATCTTAGAATTCTGACTACCATAAAAATTTAATATTAGGAGTTGGGGTGAAAAACCATATATCATATTTTAAGGCAGAGCCAGGAAAGAATGTAGTAGCCTCCTTAACCACTCTTTCTGGTCTCCATGGGAGAATATGGGTGGAGGAGTGGTTTTGTGGGGGAAGATAATTGTTGCCAAGTGGCTTCTGGGATAGCCAGTAATTTACAGAGACTATTTCAATTCTTCCTAGCCCACCTGTATGATTCAGCTACATTAGGCAAGAAAAGAAGCCTGGTTTATTGAGGAGAAGGTTGAGAAAGAAAAATATAGAAATGGCACCAGTCACTTATTCCCCCAATTACCCATTACCCGTCCCAAGGTAGAAGATTCTCATTATCTGGGATTTCTTACTGAATCTAGGCAAGGATGATAGAGAATGATAATAATGACCATTTTCTCTTGCTCTTTTCTCTGTCAGTTGAGCTCTTCTGCTCAGGTATCTATCTGTATGGCTCACCTCTGCCCTCTATTCATTCAGGTCTCTACATAAATATCATCTAATTAGAGGGGACTTGCTGACCACCCTTAATAAAAAGCAAAATCTCCCAACCAATCACACTCCAGCACTCCCTGGTCTGCTTCACTTTTCTCCATAGTAATTTTTGACAGAAAGTGTGTGTGCATGTGTGTGTGTGTGTGAGAGAGAGAGAGAGATTATCTTTTAAGTAGAATATAAATACCAGAAAGGCAAGGACTTTGTTTATTCACTGCTGAATCAATCTCTCTCTCTCTCTCTCTCTCTCTCTCTCTCTCTCTCTCTCAGTGTTTGGCACATAGTAGGCACCAGTAAATATTTGTTAAGTGGATGAATAAATGCAGGGATGAAGGTCAGTTGCTGAGAGGGATTGATCTTGGCTGGAGAAAACTATGTGCGAATCATCAAGATAAAAACAGTATTCAAATTATAGGAGCAGATCCATTTTCTCGGGAAAGAATACAGAGTTAGGAAAGGTCTTGTGGAATTCCAACATTTACCAACCTCTATATGATGATCTGTGGGGGATGAGTCTGCAGCAGAGTGAGAAGGGGCAGTGGGGGAGCAGAAGAAGCAGGAGTGGAGTAGAAGAGTCAGAGAAACCAAGGGAGGAAGAGGAGGATGGTGAAAGAGGGCACAACACTGCCAGGATAAATAAGACAGATTCTAGAAAGTCTCCATTGGATTTAGCAACACAACCAGAATAAATAAGACAGATTCTAGAAAGTCTCCATTGGATTTAGCAACCAAGATGCCATTTGTGGCCCTTACTGAGAGCAGTTTGGGAGAGAGCTGAAGATGAGATGCAAATTTCCATGGACTTGAGAATGAAAAGCAAGAGAGAATGGGTAGGACCAAAGCTATCAAGAGAAGAAACTAGAGGGATGCTGCGTGGAGGAGAGCTGTTTTTCTTACAGTGGAGGCTTGAACAAGTTTAAAGGTTGGTGGGAAAGACACAGTAGAGAGGAAGAGGTTTAAGATAAGAGAGAGCAAAAAAAAATAATCAATACCAGGAGATCTCTGAAGTACAGGAAGGGAGGCTTCCTCTTTCAGGAAGCCTCCTCTGACCTCTCCCTGCCCCTCTTCCTCTCTATCCTCTGCACTACAGCCTGAGTCAAGTGTGCGCAGGTCTATTATTGAGCTTCTCCAGTGGAATTGTAACTCTGTTTCTGTCACTATCATGCCACTAGGCCATGAGCTCCATTAAAAAGTGGACAACTTCTGATTCACCATTTTTATCCCTAGGAGCTAGCACAGAATCTGGTACATAATAAATACTCAATAGATATCTGATGAGAGAATGGGTGAATGAGTAAATGAATGAATGAATGAATGGACAGAGATGTAGATTTATGGACTGATGGACTCAACAAATATATATTGAATGCCCACTACACGCCAGGCTCCTCTCTCAACTCTGGTAACACAGCAGTGAATGAAACAAAGCCCGTGAACAAGTGAATTGAGGATAGGACATAAGAATATGTAGGAAAAAAACAAAAGCAGACTTCAAGTATGTGAAACATGAACCAGCACCTCATAAATTCAAGAATGTTGATACTTTAGAAGGGACACCAAACCTCTCCGCAGCCAAATTTTTTCACATGTGAGGGAATAATTTACTTACCATCGATAAGGATTCATTAGTCTTACTTCCTCATTTCCTGTTTTTCATCATACTTATAATCTATGAATCACTCACTTGAATTTGTCTTTCTCCATAAACTTCCCAAAGTGGGTTGTACTGGTTTTCCAGTTCTTCACCAAAAGAAAGACATAGATCCAAGCTTTCATGGTACAGTGAGATTAAAGTCTTGACTGTGGCTTATTCCAAGTACTTTTCCGCTCTAGACCCCCATTATCATTGTGTTCTCCTACAGGGATTATATGAAAAAGATGGGAATGGAGGTGGGGAAACAGCCATACGAACATCCCCTTGTTGGACAACGACCACTGAAGGCAGGGCTTAAGGAGCTATTGCTCAACATTCCCAAATAAGAGTGCCTATGTGTGAGTCATTAGTACACATTCGGGAATACCCTGAGCCTTGTAGATAGCAAAGACTGAGGCATTGGCTCACAACAACACAACTGTAACGCCAAGAAGCCCCTCTAGGTTCCTTATGCAAGTGACACAAAAGTTATCCAAACAAACATATAAGAGAACGTGGCAGTCACTGTGGAGCATTTAAGAATCCACCTTTTAAAGATCTTAAATATCAGGTGTCACACAGTTGAGTTCTTTTTACTTATTTCCCTTACAGTAGGTCATACTTTCAAAATTAAGAATTAAATCTTCTGTTGAATTTTTTTTTTCTCTAAAACCCAGTTTCTAATCTTGGTTTGGCCTTTACTTTTATCCAATTATCTCTTCCCCCAGTGATATTATCCAATGATAGTATCTAATTAAACGATCACTTATATATGGATTGCTCCCAATTATTGGGTCACGAGCTCAGACCTTCATTGTAATCTTCTAGCCGGATATTTAGATGTTTCTCCAATACCACAAAGCAAACATGCTCAAAACCAAACTCATTCTTTTCCTCTACAAAACCAGTTCTTCCACCCAACTCCCCAGCTTCTATTAATGGTGCCGCTGTTCAAGGTAAAGCCCTCAGTCATCACTGACCCCTTCCTCTTTTGACTTTCCCTCCCATTCTTTCATAAATTCCGTTGAGAGGTTCTCTAAGACCCAATTCCCATCCATCCTCCTCAACATTTTACTCCTTTTATTCTGCCTCCACTCTATTTAGAGCTCTTGTCTCTCATCACCTGGACAATTGCAAGCACTATTACAGGGGAAAGACAATTTCACAACCAGAAAGATTTGTATTCAAATCTCCATTTCATTTCTATCTGGCTGTATGATCTTGCACAAATTTTCCCAATCCCTCTAATCCTCAATTTGCTCCATAAAATAGCCATTCATTTCAGGAGTATATAAAATAATAAAAGTTAAAGTGCCTAGCACATAATTGTTCGAAGGATCAATGGCTTTTCCTGAAAGAGAGTGTTCTGATCATGTCTTTTCTATACTCATAAACTTCAAATGACTTCTTTTTTTCTGCAAAAACAAGAACCAGCTACTCACGTGTCCTCTGCAATATCCCCCAAGCTACTTTCCCAGCTTTCATCTTCGAAGGTGGCCCTCTCACTTTTCCCCAGAAACACCTATGTTTTTACTATGTTTACCTTTTCATCTGATATGATTTTTCCCATGAATCTCCACCAGTAAAAATTCTGTCCTTTAAAAGAAAACTCAGATGTTGTCTCCTCCATGAGATCTAATTCTGATATCAAAATGTGAGTTCTGCTGGGGCACCTGTGGCTCAGTCAGTTAAGTTTCTGACTCTTGATTCCAGCTCAGGTCATGATCTCAAGATCATGAAATCAAGCCTCATGTCGAGCTCTGGACTAGGCATGGAACCTGCTTAAGATTCTCTCTCCCCCTCTTTTTCTGCCCCTCCCTCCATGCCTCTCTCTCTCTGGGGGAAATATATATACATATATATATAAATATATATACATATACATACACATATGTGTATATATGTGTGTATAAACATACATACACATATGTATATTTTCTGCCTTTTATATATTTAAATATATATACATACACACGTACACATATGTGTATATTCTGCCTTTGAATCCCCATCTCACTTCCTTAATATCTATATTATGGACTTTATCCAATTCCACTTTATACTATGCTCACAAGCATCTTTGTTTTATTGTTAGTAGAGGATTGCAAACTGTCTAACTTTTTATTCACCTTTAAAGCCTAGTACTTTTTGCTTATCTGATACTCAGAAAATGAGCTAAATTGGTTGTCAGAACATGTCCCTCGAAGAGCAGCATTTATTTGTTGAACTACAAGTTCAACAAGGGCAATCATTTTTTGTCTATGATCATCAATGATCTATCTTGGGTACCTAGAACTGTGTTTAAAATACAATGACCACCACATGACTATAATCCAAGATTATCCTTTGAGCCAAGAAAAAAAATCCCGTATAATCCCATTTTTTTTTTTTTTAAAGTTAGGCCAATTAGAAACGCCTAAGCTATCTGCAGAGTCTCACCATCCCCTATCAGGGACATCGTATCATGTATGATTGACAGGACATGGGTAGCAGGTGCCCGTCCAGAGAGAGTACGCAAAGAAGGAAAGCCTGGCCCACATGCCCTTGGGGGCCCTTGACCAAACAGGCTTCTGGACAGCTGCCTGATCGGCTCCAACTGCCCAACAGGCACCTTTCTATCTGGCTTAGACACCATGTCTACCACTTGGCAGGAGCATAATTTAAAACCCGAGAGAACAATCACAGGAACGCTGGGCTCTGAAGTCAAGGCCAGCCAGCAGTATGATTCAGTCCTGATGTCTCCTCCCTCTGCTCCAGTCAGAATCCTGAGAGGAATCACTTGCCAGCCCGGAGTCAGAAAAACACTGCTCAGTTGCTGGCGAGGATCCCCCGGCAGGCCACAGGCTCCATTGTGCTAACTCTGACAAAGCCTGAAGCCGCGCCTGTAGACCTGGCCTGCTGGCTGGCTGCAGCGGTAGCCGGAGAGGAAAGAGGGAATGCCAAGAGCAAACCCTTCAACTTCAGGCAGGCCAGGCTTCTGGATGCTGGCTCCACCACTGACCTGCAGGGTGGCTGTGGGCCTAGTTGGAGCCTTCCGGGCGGCAGATTCCTTATCTCAAAAATGATACCTACCTTACCGCACTGCTGGAAGAATGAATGGTAATCTATGTAAAGTGCCAGGCTCCTAGCGATTGCTGTTGGTGTTACTACTATTATTAGATGAGAGTATCAAAGAGGGTAACCACAGAGATTAAGCCCGCGTTCCTAACACAGTCCTAGGAATTCAGCTTTACTCATTCTCTAGAGTATGTCTCATGCGTCTCTCTGATAATGACAGATTTCTAAGAAAGTAAGCAAGTGTCAGTCCCAAGCATTCTAAAATGCACTGAGAATGAAAACTCGCAAATGAATTTCAGGAACTTCCCTCTGGCAGAAAGTTCACTAGCTCACCCACAATGCCCCTTATCTTCTGAACCTCAAGACTCTTAATGAACTCCTTGAAGGTCCCCGTGCCCTAAATGCTACATTCCCCTGCCCACGTCTCACTCCCCCCAAACCTCCCTGTGGGGCATTGTGGATGATGTAGTCACCTGCTGAATTGTCTAATTTTCTTCGGAGCTTCTTTTCTGATTCTATGATACCAAGACTGACACTCATTCTGGAATATTCTCCTCATTGGCTCTGGAAGACAACATTTTAGCTTTCTAATTCCTTTGGCCTGAAGGCTAGTGGTGCTGGCCTCTGGAACCTGAAACTGAAATGGAGGAGTTGACTTACAATTAGTTTACCCCATCCCCACCCCCATGTCCTATAGCATCCCCCTTACTTTGCTCATTCCCAGCTTTTACAGAAATTCCTTAAAATTGCCTAGTTTCAATCAGTCATTTCATCTCCTCCTAGCCACAACCTGCCAGGGCCCATATCATTTCTTATCTGCTTATTGCAAGCTGAATCTGCCTCAGGCCAACCCTCTGCTTCAACACTTTTCTCTCCAATATTTCCTCTTAGCAGAGTGATTGTTCTGGACCGTGGCTCTACCTAAATCACGACAAACTTAACAAGTACTTAATGGCTCCTGTTACCACATAGAATTCAAACTGCTGTGACCAATAACTGAAGCCCTCTGCCTGCCACAGGCAGTGCCCTAAGCTCACTTTCTTTTTTTTTTTTAAAGATTTTATTTATTTATTTGACAGACAGAGATCACAAGTAGGCAGAGAGGCAGGCAGAGAGAGAGAGAGAGAGGGAAGCAGGCTTCCTGCGGAACAGGGATCCCGATGCGGGGCTCGATCCCATGACCCCGAGATCATGACCCGAGCCGAAGGCAGCTAAGCTCACTTTCAAACACACCCTGCGGCTTCCTGCCTTCCTGCCATTTACCTGAAGGTCTCTATGTGGAAATGGAACACCCTTCCTCACCCACCTTCCAGTCTGGAAAGCTCTGAGTCCTCTTTCAAGAATCTACTCAAGCCTGATCTCCTCAACTAGCGATGCCATCGTTCTCCTTTCTGCCTCTGCTCTTCCTCATTCTCTCAGTTGTGCTGTCGTATCTGTCCCACTGAATACCCGGGTTTTCCTTGTTTTGCCTCAGCTCCTAGCCTATGAGTTCTTTGGTAAGAGTTATGTCTCTTTTATTTGGGGCTCCTTAGGGTCACACAAAATGCCCAGCACATAGTAAGTGCTCTGTGAACATTTATTGTGTCAACCTTTTCTGGTTCTTTTAGAGAACAATAATCTGTCCTAAAGTGATACCAGCTTGAAAAGACTGATATTGGGGGTGCCTGGGTGGCTCAGTGGGTTAAAGCCTCTGCCTTCGGCTCAGGTCATGATCTCAAGGTCCTGGGATTGAGTCCCACATCGGGCTCTCTGCTCAGCGGGGAGCCTGCTTCCCTCTCTCTCTCTCTCTGCCTGCCTCTCTGCCTACTTGTGATCTCTCTCTGTCAAATAAATAAATAAAATCTTTTAAAAAAAAAAAAAAAAGAAAAGACTGATATTGAAAGACTGTTTCCTACATTATTTGGTTGGAGTATCATTTCATATTCCAGGAACATCTGAAATATCTTTTCGTCGTCTTCTTCTTCTTCTTTTTTTTTTTTTTTAATATTTTTTTCTTAGAAAGTCATCTCATTTTGCCAGTTTGAACAAGCCCGGAAACTTTGGTGTTTGTTTTGAAACTGGAAAGTGCTTCAAGAGGCACTTTGTGCACTTGGACAAGGTTGAGAAGAGACCCACAGAGATGATTAAAGGCTGGGAAGCAGACGAAGAGAACTGGAAGGGAAAGCTAAAGGCAATTTAGTAATCGACGTCATGTATGTGAAAGGCTGTTATTACCGAGGAGGGCGACGAGCCCGTGGTGTCCATACCCTGGAAGGGGAAAGCAACAGGAAATGAGCTGAGCTGCAGCACGGAAGACTTGGGTTAGATGGGGAGGAAACTTCTGGAAGAAAATGTGCTCAACATTGAAGGATCCAACAGACACCTTAGTCTTTCTTTCCCCAGACGTATAAAAACATAACAAACATAAGAAATACAGAAACATAACGTTTCCAACAGTCTGGAATGCTCCACAGGCAACACGACCTAAATGCAGGGATGAATTACAGCTGACCCTAGAACAGCTGCTGGGGCACTGACACCCCCACGTACTCGCAAATTCACACATTACTTTTGACTCTGAGGAAAACTTAACTACTTTCAATTTAAATAAAATAAAATTTAAATTTAAATAGCCCACTGTCAACTGGCAGCCTTATTGATAACCTATACAGTTGATTAACACATACGTTGCAGGTTATATGTACTAGATATTGTATTTGTACCATAAAATAAGCTAGGGAAAAGAAAATGTTATGAAGGAAAGAATAAGGATGAGAAAATCTATCTACAGTACAGTACTGTACTGTATTTATCAAAATAAATCCATGTATAAGTGGACCTGGGCAGTTCAAACCCGTGTTGTTCAAGGTTCAGCTGAATACCGTTTTAAGGGACAGTATCCATATATGGTGCATGGATTTTGGGACCCAGAGCACACTTGTCCTGACAGAATCCTTCTAACTCTAAAATTTTGGAGAAAGTATCTCAGAGGAACTGAACTAAACTGTCACATTTACTAAGCCCCTTCTCCAGGCTAGCCCCTGTGAGGTCCCATGACAATGAACAAGTCGTTGTTTATTCCAATAGAGGAGAGAGCTGATTGTCTCACATCCCTGACGGGACAATCAGACCTCAGCTCTGAGCTTTCAGTCCGTCTCACACCCACGTGTACACACAGACACAGTGTACAGTAACCACAAAAGCTCCTTGCATTTCCTCTCAGTGCTACCTGCCTTAGCTGCTCTAACCTCTAAGTCTTTGCATGTGCTATTTCCTCATCCCACTTCCTTGCCTAGGAAACCCCTTCCTGTCCCTCAAGACATAGTTCAGGTGTTAATGTTTTGTCAAAGCTGCTACTCCTGTCACCCCCACTCGAGATTATACTGTTTCAAGATTTCTGGCTGCAAGCACTAAAAATGGACTGAAAGAAATTCTACGGGAAAAAAAGAACTTACCAGAGGTATATCAGGGGCTCAACAGTAGTTAGAGGAACAAACCTGGAAATGGCCAAGATCCAAGGAAATTAAAGGCAAGAAGCATAGGGCACATTTGCCTCATAGCCAAAAGTCAGAGAAAATATGACCTCCATACTAGGGTCAAAGTCTCAGAAGAGGTTCTGATTAGACAACCTTAAGTTCCATGACTGTCCTGACCAGCCTGTGGCTACCTAAGAAATTATCTTCCCACCAATACTCACGCAATGCAGGAAAGACAATTCCCCTCCCAGAAGAAATTAGGATATAGCAGAAGAGGAAAAATGGATGTTGAACACCGCTCTCACACACCTAGCCCCCTACCATTCAGTCTTTACTTGGCGTTCTTAGGAAGACTGTGTATCTTTCATCTCTCTATTAGGCACTGTTGGGTACAGAGTCAGTAATCAATAACCTCTCAGAGACCGACTCCTGATCCATATTTGTTGATGATGTGTGGAGGTTAGGGCAGTATTCATCCCTGTGCCTGCCAACTCCAAGCTCAGTGCTTTTTAAAAAATATATCTAACATTAGCAGAGATAACATGGTCATCATCAACCCCGTCATTAGTGTCTTAAACTAAAGGGCATATTGTTTGTTTTCTTAATAAATTGAGAATGCAATAGTAAGTCTTGGTTATGGCTGGCAAAAAAATAAAGTCTCAAAATATTCACAGAATTGAAGTCGATGATATGTAACTAGAGTTTTAAGCTTCCTTTTATCTTTGAGTCAAACTAGGCATCCATCAAACTTCTTAGACACGGCTAGCCACAGACTCATTTTTCCCTATGGGAAAATAAAATAATAAGAAAAATAATACTATAAGGTTGAAAATAACTTTTAAACATAGCCAGTGATTATAATAAAACAGTGGGTGAGTTTTTCCATGAGGCACGGTAAGAGTGACTGGCTTGGTGAATCCGTTTCATTACCACCAGTGTTCATTAAAAATGTCTATGTCCATTCAAGCCTGTGACTTTGCATGGCTTGTTTAATCCAATTTAAATTTCATTCTGAATCATACTTGGCCCTGTACGGAGTATTGCTTTCAGTAAGATGAATAAATACCCAACCTTGTTTAAAAGAAAAAAAGTCTTTGGGAATTCATTGGCAGCATTTCAAAAGTTCAGGATTTAGATTTTTTTTTTTTTAAGATTTTATTTATTTATTTGTCAGAGAGATAGAGTACAGGCAGGCAGAGTGGCAGGCAAAGGCAGAGGGAGAAGCAGGCTCCCTGCAGAAGCAAGGAACCCCATGTGGGACTGGATCCCAGAACGCTGGGATCATGACCTGAGCCTAGGGCAGATGCTTAACTGACTGAACCACCCAGGCATCCCCAGGATTTAGATCTTATAGATGACTAAGAGGTAAGTTGATCTTTCCTTGGAGAAATTAGCTCTGGACTCCAAACTTGCACTCTATGTAGAAATCGGCTCAGGAATCAGGCTCTGGGTCCTTCAATAAATATTTCACATGAGGCGTTCATCTTATCCACATTTTCTTTTCTTTTCTTTTCTTTTTTAAGATTTTATTTATTGGGTGCCTGGGTGGCTCAGTTGGTTGGGTGACTGCCTTCGGCTCAGGTCACAATCCCAGAGTCCTGGGACTCAGTCCCAGGATCAAGTCCCACATCGGGCTCCTTGCTCAGCATGGGGTCTTCTTCTCCCTCTGACCCTCTCCCCTCTCAAGCTCTCTCTTACTCACTCTCTCTCTCTGAAATAAATACATAAAATCTTTTTTAAAAATTTAATTAAAAATATTATTTATTTTTTATTTATTTGAAAGAGAGAAAGAGAGAACAAGTGGGGTTGTGGGGGAGGGACAGAGGTAGAAAGAGAAGCAGACTCCCCCCTGAGTAGGAAGCCCCACAGGGGGCTCAATCCCAGGACCCCGGCATCTCGACCTGAGCTGGAGGCAGATACTTAACAGAAGGAGACGCCCAGGCACCCCTCTCTACATTTTCTATATCACTAAAAAGACAAGTCATATAACAAGAATGCTGCATATTCAATTGGCCGGATTGCATTCAGGTATCTGGGGAAATAACGTTTGCTTGTATTAAGCAGTAAGATATTAGCAAGAGTGTTACACAGATCCCCTTTTTGAAGGTCTTGTGAAATCAAACATAATCTTAAATTCAAATTTAAGATGAGCGTAGTTTATGGTAGAAATCTGTGCATGTTTATACCATGACTGCCTCCCTTCCATCCCACAGAATCCCACTTAAAAAACATTAAAAAGGCAGGAACATTAGGAGTCATCGGTCAAAATCCGGATTTACAGGTTAGCTGCCCTCTGGATAAGAAGGACTTGAAAGAAACTATCCCCTACCCTAAAAGTATTTAGAAGCTGCTTTTGTTGATGGGAATCCGTGATGGTGGACCAGTCTGGTAACACAGCATTGTTTTTACTGCAGCTGAGGATTACCTGTGGTTTCAATAACTACTGTGTATGCTTTGTTTACTTTATCCCTTCTTCCTGTTGGAGAAACAGCTGGAGAACAGACATCCTGCTGTTCAGAGCCTTGGGCCTTGGAATATTAACAGGAAGCCACAATAAGCATCTTCATTACTTCACCTGTGGCATAAATGGCAGAGAGAACGGAGCCCATCAGGAGGAACTGATTTAAAACAGAATGAAGCAGTTTGTGGACCATATGTCCCAACAGCCAAGTAACTGCCACTGGGCTAATAAATTGGCTTCCTTCATGTAGAGTTCAACCAGGGGGAAGAGAAAAAGTCGGTTTCCTATAGAAAGAAAGAAGGAAAGGCCTCAATAGCCTGTGGCAAACGGGATAAAATATCTGGTGCATTAGACCAAGAAGTTGTATCACATAGTTTCTGGCAGTTGCTTTTAGCTTTTAACAAAAGATGTGGGAGTGGATGGTAGGGATGTGGATGACATCGGAGGAAGCAAACAGCCTCACAAGATACTTTCATGTGTTTTCCATCTTGTGTAATTACTCATCCTAAGGCAAGATGGATATTTCATAAGCATTATTCCAAATATCTTCCCAGGTTATTTGGGGGAGGGGAAGGGGGAAGAAGAATGAGATGCAGAATGCAGGAGAAGTGAATATAAAGCATTAATGTCCTTGTTCTCCAAATGAAGATACCAGAACAGAGAGGTTAAATGATTTAAGACTTTTATGTAATATCTACATCATAACAGATCAGAAATATTCCTGGTGGCAGAATTGCCCAGTACAGATCCATCTTCCCCTGTTGTAGATTGAGGCTATAAAAAATTATTCTAGAAAAAAACATTTTTCCTTTAAACATTTAAAAAAAAAAGCGACTGAACAGGACAAAAGAGGGATAATAATCTTTTTTTTTTTTAAGATTTTATTTATTTATTTGCCAGAGAGAGAGTGGGGGAGAGAGAAAGTACAAGTAGGGGGAGCAGCAGGCAGAGGGAGAAGCAGGCTCCTTGCTGAGAAGGGAACCCAGTGTGGGACTCGATCCCAGGACCCTGGGATCATGACCTGAGCTGAAGGCAGACACTTAACTGACTGAGCCACCCAGGTGTCCCGTAATCTTGATGCTTATTAGTGAACACACAATGAAACCCTCATCCTACTGTACCTAGTGAACACTTAAATAACCCGTGGGGTTTTGACTTCCTTAGAGTCTCCCAATGCATTAATTCTGCCAACTTTGCTAAATTGCACTTCAGGAAGGGAATGCAGAGCACAAACCCAGAAAGAAGTCCTCAGAACCAGGATTCTAAAAATCTACCATATCATGCAACTACTCTGAGCCAACTCTCCCACTTTTGGTTCCATAAACTTGGAGAAGTTGCTGTAGGCTCCTGAGTATAAGGAAATCCTCCATTTTCAAAAGAAGGTTGAAACCTTTTCCTACATACTAGAGTAATGTAATTTTTAGGAATATAGATAAAATAACCAAATGTCTACTTACTTTTCACTTATTAATTTAGTTAAAGACATACCCAAAGTCATGGAAACATCAACTTAGAAATATTTGGCCAGGGAGGGGGGAGGTGTAGAGGGAGAGGGTGGCACCTGTGTGGTGCAGTCCTTTTAAGCGTCCAGCTCTTGGTTTTGGCTCAGGTTATGAGCTGAGGGTCATGAGCTCCAGCCCATTGTACTCTGCACTGAAAGTGGAGTCTACCAAAGATGCTTTCTCCCTCTCCTTCTGCCTCTCCCCCCACATGCTTGCTCTCTCTCTCTTTTACAAAAAAAAAAAAAATCAATCTTAAAAAAAAAAAAAAGAAATATTCTTTTTTTCACTCTCAAGTTTCACAAAACTGTTTTCTTCACATTCTTGATGTGCAGCATTGACATCAGCGTCACCTGACTTTGTCTTCACCGTACATCATCTTCATTTCCGGTCGGGTTGTTCAGTGCTGTCGTCAGACACTGTTGCCCAAACCACAATCACCCATTCACATAGCATGAAAACAACTGCTTTGTTCATTCATCCTGTACGTGAACATTTGGCTGTTGTGTTCATTTAATGTAATGTAATAACTGATATCTTGCTTTCAAAAGGCCTCTTTTTAAAGGCTGTTGATGATGACATCCAACCCTTGCAATTGTGCAGTCACCACTCTGACCCACCCTTCGAAAGAACGATGAATAAACCTCTGTCATCGCTTTCCACCTCCTTTTTTAGGCATTCTGCAGGTGACTTCTATCAGCCTTAAATACCAGAATTTTTTGAGGTCATCTCAGGCTTCTGTGCCTTTAAACAAGTTGAAGACGTGCACAGAATCCAAGAGACTTTGTAAGGACTTAACTAAAGGTGATCCCCTTCTTTCCGAGCATATCTTATATTTTAGGGCTTAATTTCTCTAAGCACCTGTTTCCTCCATTGTGGAGCAGAGCTCGTGATAATAGTACGTTGCTCACAGAACAGAGGTGAGGATGAAATCAAACGATGTACTACAATGACATTGAGCACAGTACTGCCCACCCACAAAGTAACATTAATCGATTGCTATGGCCCCAGTCTGGGGTTCTACAAAGAAAAAGGCAAAACTTAAAGAGTCGGGTCCAAAAGGCCCCACAGAGATCCAAGAGGAAGCAGATGAAGTTAAAGGAACCTGGATTATGGATCCAAAGGGCAAGAAAAAAAGAGCAATGTAACAAATCAATTTCTTGGATAGAAAGGACTATTAAAGAATAATAAGTATTTCTGCTCTTCTTTCTTATTCAGTGAGATGGTTGTGGTATATGCACCCAAATTACAGCATAAAGGACCCGTGTTGTATAGGAGGAAGATTTTCTACGTAGTGAAAATTATGAAAAAGTTGATCATTTTCTATGAGAGTTTATGAAGGATTTTAAAAACCAGGGATCATTTTGTTCTAGTTCTGTCTAAAAGCAGTGCTATTGAAGAATGGTATTTCAAGGTCCTAATGAGCTCTGTTTCTGCACATCAAGATGGGCTATATGTAAGTAAAGCACAGGAATGCGATACCAGCAGTGCAGCCCATAAACCAAGGCAGGCAGAGGCGGGGACGAAAGGGGTGTCATTTTCTTTCTTTCTTTTTTTTTTTTTTTAAGATTTTTTCTTTATTTATCTGACAGAGATCACAAGTAGGCAGAGAGGCAGGCAGAGAGAGAGGAGGAAGCAGTCTACCTGCAGAGCAGAAAGCCCGATATGGGGCTCGATCCCAGGACCCTGGGATCATGACCTAAGCCGAAGGCAGAGGTTTAACCCACTGAGCCACCCAGGCGCCCCGGGATGTCATTTTCTTGATGACCACCTTGGGTACAAGCAAATTTATTTTTTTATGTCCCTCATCAGGAAATTTATTTCCTTCCACAGACTGCTATTACTCTTAGAAAAAGCATAAAACTTGGAGTTCCCTGGCCCTGAGTTCAAGCCTCAGCTTTTCTCCTTCATGTGTAACTTTGAACAAGTATCTTAAACCCTTGGGTAGTATGTATTATCTGTGGATGGTGCATAAAAAACATCAACAGAGGCACTGTTAGCTCAGTCAGCTGGAAGTCCGACTCTTGATTTCAGCTAAGGTCATGATCTCAGGGTTGTGAGATCAGATCCTATGTTGGGCTCCATGCTGGGCATGGAGCCTGCTTGAGATTCTCTCTCTCCCCCTCCTTCTGCCCTTCCCCCTGCTTGTGCTCTCTCATGCTTGCTCTCTCTCTCTCTCTTAAAGCAAAACAAAATAAAACATCAACATCAAGGGGCTGACTGGGAATTCAGTGAGATGTTTGTGAGATGGCTGACCTCAGTATCTGGCATGCTGGACGCCACGCTGATTTTCTTTTCCCCCAAACTGTGCTTCTGAGTATACTCCAGTTGTCAGAAGCTGTGGTCGTTACACCATGGTCAGCTGAGACCCTTACAGCTGGAAGAGATGGGCCCCTCGATACATAACAAAGCTACATCATGGCCTGGTTTAGTATTAGGTAACAAATTCCTCAAAGATGGAACTAGACAGAGATCAAGAAACTTCTGCTCATTCTGTGGTGTTCTTATAAATGTTCCCATTCAGCTGCTGTGCTGAGAATGGTTCTGCTGTCTCAACATAGTCTAGAAGGAAACCTCATTCTTGGTCACAGGAATTTCTTATACTTGGTACAAATGTCTCCACAGCCTCCTTCCTCTACATTCAGGTATGAATAGTTTGGAATGGTTTGAAACTTCTAGCAAGGTAGACACATTAGGACAAGACTTAGATGACATAACAACAACAACAACAATAAAAACACAAATACAATAATGTAAATAAGCCGATAAATAAATACAGAGAGAGAGAGAGAGAGGGAGAGGGAGAAATGAGGAAACAGACTCTTAACCATAGAGAACAAACTGATGGTTACCAGAAGGGACATGGTGGGCGTTGGGAAAATAAGGGATAAGGATTAAAGAATATACTTATCATGATGAAAAATAATAGATAGATATATAGATTCATAGATACACAGTAAATAGATAAAACAGAAATTATTTCTTTCCCACGTAGTAGTTCAGAGGCAAGTGGTGTAGAGCTTAAAGGACAGCTTTGCCATCCTGAAGGCACAACTTCTATCTCTGGGTCCTGGGTAACTTCTGTGCAGCGAGAGGGGCCGATCAAGGAACACACCACTTACCTTTCCAGTTACACAACCTGTAAGTCACACATACTTCAGATAACAACCCACTGACCAAAATTTAGTCACATGGCCACACCAGCTACAAGGGAGACTGGGAAATGCAGCTTCATATTGGGAAACCATGTGCCCAGTGAAAGTTCAGGAAGAGAGGGATGATAAATGTGGGACCATCAGCAATGCGCATTCCATAAAATTAAGGAGGGAAAGTCATCTGGATAATTTAACTCTTTGTGAGAAGATATCTGAATTTTTGGAAGTACAATCTACCTTTTAACCTGAAACTCGAGGTACTAGTGATGAATAAAATGCAATGAGTAAAGACCCTAGCAACATAAATTGAGGCAGTAAGTATAAACCTTTCTGTTTATATAACAGAAACTTGAGTCATCGAGTCTTCCTGAGGCCAAACTCCATCTGGGAAAATCTGAATATGCTGACCCAGAAAAGAGTTGGAGAAAAGAACTGTGTTGGAACAATGACAGTACTTAGCCTCAATCTTTTAAAAATTCAAAAGTTATAGGGAGGGCCCCCTGAACAAGCCTGGGCTAGCCTAGAGAACTCCGAAAGAAGAAAGAGCCCCACTCTGAGGCAGAGTTTATGGTTTATGAAACACCAGGTCAGATGAAGTGACAACACCCCCCATTTGACTGTGAGAAAATATCTCTTGGGCCAAAGAATAGTAATTCCTATTTGCAGTCAAGAATGGGTTTACCAGATGCCGTTTTGCAAAATCCTAAGGAAAACGCTTCCAAACTGTTTGAGAGAGTTTAATGTGCCACTTTTTTCCATTGTATGAGCCTCACATTTATTTCCTCTTGCAGAAGATCCAGAACATTTTATCATTAAGTGCTTGTTCCCTAACTTTTTTAAAAGAGTGTGTCCTAATCCCATGAATGTTTTCATTAACAGTTGGTTCTCTTCTCTGCCTGTTCATTTGGGAAGAACCTCCATGCTTTGCAAAGGGGGAGTTTCCCCCCAGTTTTTTCCAACAAGAATAAGAGAATATATAGGAACTTTTCAGTCCTTCTAGAATAAAAAGAAAACCTCCAAAACACAAGCAAACTGAAGATCAGTCCCAATCATTTAAAATCCATGTAACTAAGAGGAAGTATATCCCTTGAACTGTTTGGCAGAGAACTAACAAAGCTGCTCTAAAATTAACATAAACACTATCAGTTTTGAAAATTCTTAGGGGAAAAAAATTATTTTCTGATGGAGAAAAACCTGGGCGGGCTAAGAAGTCAGAAGTTCAATTTAGGTCCCAGACCAGCCAGTAGCTAACTGTGAACTCGGGCAAATCCCATAAGGTCTTTGGACTTCATATTTCCCACTTGTAAAATCAGGAAGTTGAAAGACATTTCTAAGGTCTTTTCTAATTTGACTAGTCCATGAGTTTATGAAACTGCTAGTTACTGAATTTTTAAAAAATTCCAACATAACAAATGTCACGGAATCACATTATTTTTTTTTCTACTTCACACACAGATTTAGTGAATGATAAATTCCCCCCCCCCTCCCCAGCCCTTAGGGGGAAATCCAGATTCTGAAGACATCCTGTAAAACTAAAATTAAAAAGAAAAAAAAATTAAAAGAAGAAATCAGCTGTCTTTTAAAGAGCTTTCTAGCTGTTAGAGATGCATGTGTCACTTTATTGATTCTCTATGCCAAAAGGATATTTGGATAAGGTGGCGCTGTTCCCTCCAATCTTGGATTATTTATGATTCATATCCTGCTGCCAGTAAAATGTTTATAGCAGGTGAGCTCCCCATTAACGTTAGTTTCAAAGGATTAAAGTTAATTATGGCATTGGTCTTGATTACACTTACGCTACCTTAAACGTGCACCGGAACGACATTACAATGAACCCCAGACTTTAGTCTCATCTCCTCCAGCACCAGTGCATCCATCCTCCACACTGCCCCCAGGGTTCTTCCTAAACCACAGGTGACCGACGTCCCCGACAGGCTCCACAAGCTCTGTCATGATTGCTTCACTCCTGCCCAGCTTAGCGAGGGCTGCATTCGATACCTAAAGCGTTGGTCCCAGGACCTCCTTGTGGCTCTAAGACATGAGTGCTAATTCTCAGTAGATCTACCCTGTAGGCAGATGCAGTCCCAGAGGCCAGATTCAGAAAGTGGGAATTCTGTGCAAAGGGAAAGATACCACCTTCTCTGCAGGGGGAGCAGACCTGCCTTAGAGCGTCTGCTGGATTCCAGGGCAAATGCTTCACAATTGGACCAAGTGGCCAGTATTTCTCCCACCCTTACTTCCCTCCCCATTCCCTTATTGCCTGCCTTGCAAATCCTGAGAATTGACTCATCTTTAAGAATTGACTCAAAACTCCCTTTCTTTGAGAAGCCTTCACTGTCTTCTCCACCTCCTGCATAAGACACAAGTTTTTCTTCTCTATGAACCCACAGAAGCTCATGCCTGCCTCTTAATGTACCCCATTCTGTTGTCACCATATCGCCATCACATCCTTTAATTTGTACCTAGAAGGACCATTGGCTCTCTTGCTGTTTCTCTGCAATAAATCATAATCTCCTTATGGGTAAAAAAAAAAAAAAAAAAAAAGTCATAGTCATCTCTATATGGATTGCCTAGGACAAAGTCTGTTCACTTTAAGTACTTAGTAAATGCTTGCTTAAAGGAAAGTTTGCCTTACAAGTAAGTGTTCAAGCAGTTCTAGCATTTAAAATCCGTATAACCAAACAGCTAAAGAGTAGCAACAGGTGTTGGCTCATGTCCTCAATATGTCTCTTATACATAGCCATTTTTCTTCTCAAAGAAAATGAATTATTAAATTACATCACTTCTTTATGAATTGGGATGAATGTCTCTTTTTCTTCTAAAAATTTCGGAAATACAAAGTATAAAATAATGTTCAAATATTGTTTTGTATTCTTTCTCCATAAAACTTCCCCACTTCCACAACCTCAAAACACTCTATCTTTTCCCCCCAAAATGTAAATCAACCAGATTCTAAAATGAAGAACTGATCCCTGTTGACTAAGAAAAATTTAGTCCTTCGCACAGGAAAGGAAATTCCCTATTTCCAGAGAGGAGCAAACTAAATGGGCCCAAGTCATCTGCGATCTTGTAGCAGGAACCAAGGCATCCACCAAATTTGTTACATAGTGAGGCTTAGTTCAGTGTTTCTCAACCTAAACACCGATGTCACTTTGGACCAGATAATTCCTTATCTGGGGAGTCATCCTGTATTTTGAGGGAGGTTTAGCAGTATCCTGGCCTCTACCTACTTGGTACTAGTGACAGCCTCTCAGTTAGAGCAACAAAAAATGTCTCTGGATATTGCTAAATACCCCTTGGGGGAAAAATTGCTTCCAACTGAGAACCACCACTCTTAATATACTTTGTAGATATGTTATAGCTAGTCATATGAGTACAAACACCAGCGACACCTCTTAGGAGCCACATGACCTTGAGCAAGTTACTTAATCCCTCTAAGCTTTAGTTCCTTCGTGTGTAAGATGGTACCAAGAAAACCCATTTTTACAGTCTTTGTGAAGACTAAATGTGACAATGTACATGACATGCTTAGCACTGTACCTGGTATATTGCGAGCTCATAATAGCTGTTAGTTGCTATTGTTACTTGTAACCATAAAGCATCAATTTTGCTGGAATGAAAATACCACAAAATATGAATACAATTTGAATGTTTTTTAAAGTTCAGAACTAATCCACGATTTCACTCTTCACTGTGAACACCAATGGCTAGTGCTGTGTAGTTAGGGAAAGCTTGCAAAAGTTCCGGGCAGTAGAATTAAAGAGGAAGCACATTGCTTTAGTTCTAAGAAAGACTCTAGTCATCCTCCAATATCTATTCCCCATTCTTCTCCAATGATAAGAATTTCAAACCCCAGACTCCTTTCCAGGTAGAAAGGGACATAGGATATGGTTCTGTTCAATGGAATATAAGCAGAACTTGTAGGTAGAGCTTCTGAGACACGTATTTAAAAGAAGAGGGTCTGTTTCTTCTTCCCCATTCTCCATCTTGCTGCTTGAATATGGATACAATGGTGGGAGCACCAGTTAGGACCACATCAGGAAAACTATACCCAAGAGATGGTAAAATGGGACACTGAAGCAAGCTGGGTCACAGGTAACTGTGGGCTAGCACAGCCATAACAGCTCTAAACTACCTACATCTTGACTTGAAAGAGCAAGAAAAAAAAACCTCTCCCGTTTAAGCCACCATTGTGTCAAATCTCTATTAGTCACAGCCACACATATCTAATGATTTGCATCAGCTTAAAATTGTGACACCCAGTGTGTTAAGCATAGAGACATTGGAGACCAGCAACCCAACCCAACCTGCGCAGCCAATCCAATTGTAGTCCTAGGCCATGTGGCTGAAAATTCAAAATGCTGGTTCTTATCCCCTTTGGTAAAGAATCACGAAAGAGATTAGCTCCGACCTAGAACTAACCCACTGAAGAAATGGGAGTGAATTCAGTTTTGCCTATGGTTTGCAAGTTACTGGAAAAGCCTATTAAATGTGGAGCCTTTAAAAAGATAACTGCTTCTGTATCTTAATGGAACCCTTTTAAAAGCAAATGGTAGGCTTAGAGGGAGATAAAACCTGTTTTCAACGAACCACGTGAGAGTTTTCTGCCAGACCACGGAAGCCAGCCTGGCAGCAAGGGTCATGTTCCAGATGTTTCCTTCCCATCCAAGCCCCTGCTTGAGGTAACCGTGAAGGACAGTGTTACAGGTTGACTTGGATTCCCCAACATTTACATGTTGAAATCATAATCCCTAGTATCTCAGAATGCAACTGAATTTGGAAATAAGGTATTTAAAGAAGTAATGAAATGAAAATAGAATCATTAGCATGAGCCCTAACCCAATGTGACTGGTGTCCTCTGAAGAAGAAAAGATGAGGACACAATAAGCAGACACAGAGGGATGATGGTGTGAGGACACAGGAAGACAATGGCCATGTATAAGCCAAGAAGAGAGGCCTCAGAAGGAGTCAACCCTGCTGACACCTTGATCTTGGACTTCTACCCTCCGGAATTGTAAGAAAACAAATATCTGCCGTTTAAGCCACCCCATTTGTGGGGCTTTGCTGTGGAAGCCCTAAGAAACCAATTCGGGTAAACAAAACACAGCAGTCAAGAAGCAAAAGATAAAGACTTTAGATTGAAAAATCATGTGTAAATGACTTCCTGGGATTTGCTTACTCAAAGACTACCAACCAGAAACAAATAGATCAGACACTTACTAATTTTGTGAGGGAATTGTATTGCCAAAGAAACCACAGGCCTGGCCTGACAAACCCTGTAATCACTCAAGCCCTAAAGCCACCCCAGGAACCCAGACGCCCCACTAGCAGGAAGGAGGCCGAGAATGAGGGCAAATGGTCCAAGGTCTGTTTCCGATGCGGTAGAGGGGATAACAGAGGAAGAGCGGTCCTTCCAGGGAGGCAGAACCAAGAACCACCGGATGGGAAGCCCAAGACTTCGTCTTCCTCACTCCTTCCCCAGTCTGGTCCAGTGGGATTGGTAACTACGTCAGCCTCATGACTGGCATGGATCTGCATTCCCTCTCCTTTCCCAAATAGGAATTTTTGCTAGAGTTATTCTGTGACTGTTCTGCTGAAGACTACTGGGTGAGATGGGCCCAGAAAGTTATGGACCCAAAAGAAACATTGTTCTGATCTCACAGACTGGCCATTACCCAGAGATCCTGAACCGTGAGTTTATTGCAATCACTGCATGGAGTTTTGAGCCGAATCCCTCAAGAGAGGCAGTGAGTGTATTCTGAGTGTGAGAAGGAGATGCACAGAGCTCTTTAGGTTTCCACCTGGACAGACCATGGTAGAAATTGCTGAATATCCTATGTTTGTTCTCTACTTTTTTCTCATTATTGGAAGTCCAAAATTTTAGCTGGGTACCCACAACTAGGTATGGCTATGGGACCAATGAGCTGTAAGCAGAGATGATGCATATATATAGCTTCTGAGATGTGTTCTTAAAGGTAGGGAACATCTTTCTTCATTTCTCTGTCCTGTTGATTGGAACTTGAATGTAGGGCCTGGGGTTCCATCCTGGGGTGAGGGTCACGTATCCAGCTCACCAAGCCCCCATTTCAGCATTTCTAGCTACACATTTATATCAGAGAAGAACAAACCTATGCCTTACTGAAACCACGGTATTTGGAGGTTCCTATTATTCACAAGAGAACCTAGAGCCCGACTGAAGACTGAGCTCAAGTGTTTCTTTTTCTCTGCAGACCTGAAAAAGATAATAAAAGAATAAGAATAAAGCCAGGCAACTATCATCTGATCCTTAATTCTGATTCCTCTGACCTTTGAGGAAAGGCCTCACTCACATTCTGCCTCTGTGTCTTGCAAACGAGTCTGAGAAAAGCAACGAAGAGAAGAAGGAAGTTAGTTGGGTGAGAAATGAGGGAGATGTACAGAGACGGGATGAGCGGCTTAGGAGCAGGTCAGCGTGACTTGCCTCCCTGAATGTCGTCCTTATGGTGAGTCCAAAGGAAAGATGCTGAGAAAGAAATTCAGACCTCCACCCTGATGGGGGCTGTGCCAATCTTCCCAATCATTCAGGTCCATCTTTATCCATAAACGATTTTAAAGTGAAATGACGACCTTTACACGTTTTTAACTGGTTCTTTTAACTTAATTTAATTGGAAAGAGAAATGGTGTCTGGTGTGAAAGGCGCTCCTGGGTGCACACGTACTTGCCCAGAAAGACCATGGGTCTTGCGCACACAATTCCCGTTTCTATTCAAGAGAATCGTGTTGCTTCAAGCCCAGCCGACATACTCCATCTTTTAGCGAGCCTACTAGCCCGTGCGGCACTCAGAAACCACCGTGAGGATAGCACAGCAATTGTTACAGCAAAGAACAGGAGCCTTTATCCCTAATAGACTTTCATAATCACAGACTCCCTCAGCCAAAGCATTTTCAGAGACGTATTGCTCCAGCCCTGCAATCTGGAAGTCGTGGCTGCATAAATCAGTGAGTGGTTGGCTGTAAAGTTCTGGAGCTACAGGTAGAGGGAAGAGAAGGATAAAATCTTTTTAGGAGAAGTGACTTTACTCCAATCAGCTATCACTGCGATGACCCCGATGAACAAACTTATTCTTGCCCACTTCACTCACCCCATTATTTCTGTCCCTAGCAGCGGGGCTGCTGAAGGCCTCATTTAAATCCCTTATACATTATACTTTTCTGGTAAGTGGGGTAAAAGAGCACATGGTCTCAGTCACCTGCTACACATATGACATGGGGTGCAAATTCATTTATTTGAACCTTCGTATTAAAGGACCCTCTTGAATTTAAAACATCGGATACCATGTTATGACTTCAATCCAAAACAGACATGCCCTGGAGAGTTAGGAGATCTTTTCAAAGACAAAGAAGCCTTCTAACCTGCTCACAATTAGCCATTACATGGTACTAGGGGCTGTTTAATTGGGACTGCCACTCTCAATTAACCTGCGACAAGTGAACAGAAGAGTAATCAGAATGAGTTACACATGTTACCCATTATTTCCATTAGGGATTGTAATCAAATTGTATATTTTGCTTTGGTTTTTCTGTCTTCCTAGCTCCAAGAAGGTATATAAATGAAAGAAGTGAGGGAAGGGACATTAAACCTAACTTTCCTTCTAAGTGTCAAAGAACCACTGCATTAACGCTCCTACAAGTCTTCAGCAAGGACATTTTAAGGTGACTTCAGTCGAATTTATCAGAATCCCATCTGCAGGCCTCAAGAATAACCAGCAGAGGCTCTTTGTGATTCAAACACAAGGATTTCCTTTTTTCTTCCCTGAACAGTAACAGACATTATTTAGCCAAGAGACAGAATTTCCCTTTTGCCCACGCGAAGGAGCAAGAATATTCAGTCTCGTGGCTGTAATTAACTAGGTGGCTGATTGGCAGTATTTTACTGGGGAGGTCGAAGGGGACAGAAAGGGGACACCTCAGTGTAAGAGAGAGGAGTATTTCATGCATTGCACTGAGCTGAAGAGGTCCTTGGCTTAAATCTGCATAGGAAGCTAGTGAACAGAGCTATCCCCCAGAATGGCACTTTAAATTTTAATTCCCGGGACAAGACAGCGTTAAGGTTTCTATCAAAAGTGTGTATATTTGAATACACATTTAAATATATATACATATTGAAATACAAATAATTTTTAAACTTTTGGTTTGTACAAAGTCCTTGATGTAAATGAATCATGAAAGAAAAATTAACTTTAAAGAAAATGTGTACAGGAGTTTGACTTGATTACCATTAAATATTAACCCTGTTTCATATTTTACTTGTAGTAAAAAAAAAAAAAAAAAAAAAAAAAAACCTACAAGAATCCAGACATATTTGGAAAGCATAAATTTTTTTCCCTTTAAATATCATCCAGCTCTTTCTAGATTCTATTAAAATAGTTGTCTTCCTATGGTTGTATTTCTGGCAGTTCCCCCTAAGGGAATTTATATGACTTTAAAGTGTTCCTTGGAGCATGGAGATTCGATAATGTGCAGCTGATCCAAAAATTAAATAACTTTCCATGACAGGTCCTTCTTCCGCTTACTCAGAGTGCTGAGAATTGAGTCTTCCAATTATGAGCAGGGCCAAATCAAGAGCTCATGCCTTTTTCAAGCACACAGACAATTATGTAAATCAGCGGTCTGCAAACTTCTTCTGTAAGGGACAGATCACAAATATTTTAAGCGTTCTAGGCCATAAAGGTCACTGTTACAAATACAACACCCTGATTTTGTACTGCAAGTGACCATAGATGAGGTGTAAACTATTGATTGTGGTTGCATTTTAATAAAACTTTATTTACAAAAACAGAGTATGGGCTAGATTTGGCCCTTGGGGTCTACAGTCACTAGCTGATTCTCATTTTAGCTCTAAAACTTTGATTCTCTCCAATCATTTTTAATCTTCCATCTCATCACTCTGGAAAATAATCAAAGAGATTTAGATATTAAGAAGTAAAAATTTAGGGATGCCTGGGTGGCTCAGTCAGTTAAGAGCCTGCCTTAGGCTCAGGTCAGGACCCCAGCGTCCTGCACAGGCTTCCTGCTCAGCCAGGAACCTGCTTCTCCCTCTGCCTGCCACTGCCCATGCCTGTGTGCTCTCTCTTCCTCTGACAAATAAATAAACACAATCTTAAAAAAATAATAATAATAAAATAAATTTTAAAGTTTTAACAACTAAAAAGAAGTAAGAGTTCAGAATTGAAGGGAATGATCTAGAACCATTTGAGGAAGCTTGATAAAAAAACATTGATCAGTATACCTTCCCCTACAGTTGTTAGTAAATCTTATGTGGGTCCAAAAATGTGAATATTTTAAAGCTCTCGCAATTGATCCTGATTCAAAAGTCAGCGTTGTGATTTCTTGGTCTAGATAACAGCCCCCGTTTCTCTGATGACTTTCTAACATCAGCAGTATCACCAGTTACATTAATCAGGGCAATTATTGCTGGCTGCTACAATAGCAAACCCCAGATCTCAGTGACTTAATCCAGTAAGAATTTATTTCTCTCTCTTATCACCATCCTCTCTTAGTGCTATGCCATCTGGAATGCTTAGGAAAGGGAAAAAAAAAAAATGGAGGAAGCACACCAGCTCTTAGATGTGTGTCACACGAAAGTGACACACAAAGCACTTCTGCTCACCATTCATTAGCCAAGACTCTTCCTATGGCTCCAACCACCTGCAAGGGAGTTGGGGGGGGGGGGAGCAGTTCATACTTGGTGAGCGCTAACAGCCTCTGACACACCGGCCATATTTTTATCTGACTCATCATCCGTAATTCTGTGATTCCACCTGTGTCTTCCAGATCACGCAGAAGGCACAGACGCTCAAAAAATGCTTGCCCATCAATTAAGCTCGGCAACTCTGGAATAGACAACATCCAAAATATTACTTACATCTAGCTTTTGGCAAAGGTTTCGTTCTTGAAATTCTGGAGTTCATGCAAATCTAATTCTTGCTTTTTATAAATCAAATGAAGTTGCGGGGTTTTCATTTTGTTTTTGTTTTTATTAACCAGAAATTCACTGTGTGGGACTAGGACTATTGTGATCACTGGCTTCTGAATTAGATTTACACAGGTAGGTGTCCTAGCAAAAGAAAACAGCCATTCATGGCTTCATGGATCGTCCTCATATTTGCAGTTAAAAAGATTGGATGTTGGTTCATTTAGGTAATACTGTGTGTTGCCATGATAGTCCCCATCAGAAGGGTCAGAAGTCATGCAGAGATTGGAGCTCACAGCTGGTTTTCAAAAGTAGTGAAAAATACCTGAATGGGAGTTATCTGTGGAAATGTTTAGAGACACAGATATTATTTCAAAAGTTATAGCCCTCTTGGGCGCCTGGGTAGCTCAGTGGGTTAAGCCTCTGCCTTTGGCTCAGGTCACCGTCTCAGGGTCCTGGGATTGAGTTCCACATTGGGCTTCCTGCTTGGTGGGAAGCCTGCTTCCTCCTCTCTCTCTCTCTCTCTCTCTCTGCCTGCCTCTCTGCCTAGTTGTGATCTCTGTCAAATAAATAAAATAAAATCTTTTTTTTTTTTTAAAGATTATTTATTTATTTATTTGACAGAGAGAGAGATTACAAGTAGGCAGAGAGGCAGGCAGAGAGAGAGAGGAGGAAGCAGGCTCCCCGCTAAGCAGAGAGCCCGATGCGGGACTCGATCCCAGGACCCTGAGATCGTGACCTGAGCCGAAGGCAGCGGCTTAACCCACTGAGCCACCCAGGCGCCCTAAATAAAATAAAATCTTAAAAAAAAAAGTTATAGCCCTCTTAAGGGGGGGAGGGTCTCCCCCCTCAAGAAGAAAAAGATAAAGAAATGCTATAGATTTTTAAGCTCTTCTGAGTGAAAACAGAGATTTCTACCCAAGTAAAGTAAAATTTCAGCTAAACACTAGAAAAACTGCCTAGAGATTTAGAAGGCTGCAGCCTTCCACCCACAGAAACTGAGCTCGCTTATGAAATCACTGCCTGAGGAAGGTTTCAGGGTCCAGGAGGAAGAACTAAAAAAGTACTTAGGAAAATCACAATTTCCGACCCAAGATAACTTACGGCTTAAATCGTCTACACCCACGATCTGCTCATTCAGACTAAAAAGGAGCACTAATCGGTAAAAAGGTATTATCCTTCGGTGCACAGTCCTCACGATAAACTGATGTTGAGTATTGCACAAGAATGTTCTTCTCTGACAGACCTATGAGTGATAACAAATGAAGTGGCTATTGAAACCCTGCCTTGTAACCTTTCATCCCAGTCTGTCTCTGAATCCCTTGTTTATTAACCTGATAACTCCCTGACCACACTTATCTTTCAGTTGCTCTGAAGAGTCTCGATCTTTCTGGATAACTGGGCACCTTGGAGAGAGCGCCAAGCGCCTGGGGAGCTGACAGACTGGTGTTTGATGGTTCTTCCATTCCCCCGAGGATCTTGGCGTATGTACGACTACAGATATGACAAGGCTGTCTGTAATCATTTAAACTGTTGGACTCATTATCTAAATTCTGAAAAACCCTTCACAATTGTACAAACACATAAAACCAGGCAAATAAGCTGCCTTTTTAAATGTAATGGATTCTCTCTGATCCATTCCCCAGGAAACTGTACATTACAAATAACTGTAACAGCACCACAGCCGATAGCCAGTGGCGTCTTCTGAATCTTCAGTCCAGTACCTTTTAAAGAAAATAAAGGAGATTTCTAGAGTGTTATGCTGGGAGGGATATCCTTATTTGTATAGGAAGAGTGGAGGTTTTTGTGAGATATTTTTCCCCTTTGTTTCTTTTTTAGAATATTTATATACCTGTAAACTCTTTATCTCAGAATTACAGAAATCTTACATGTAAGTTTCATTTCCGATAGAAAACAAGTCAATCATCCTTCCGTAGATAACCATTTGAAAGTAAGCAATTATCTAATAGAAGTGTTTAAATTAAGTTGCTAATTAAGACTAATTTAATCAAGAGTTTATCATTCATCTATCACAATGCCTAGAACAAGTATATCATAATCACATAGTCTGAAGGTATAATTTGTTGACTCACATGTATTATAAACAAATGCCCTTTCCCCTGATTTTAGGATCCACAGGAGGGTTCTGTGGTTTTACCACTTTCTTATGGCCATTGGGTTCCTAAGTCACTGATGTTTAGAGCAGACAGGATCTTGAGAGATTATCGAACAACACATGAGGAAAAAAATCTTGGAAAAAGAACGAAATCCAAGCTGGATTTCTCTAGTCTGGCTATACCTGGCTGGCTTCCTTCATGCCCTGTCTTCCAGCTTCACATCAACAGGAGAGGGTGGTTTATCTATGTATGCTTTGGGAAACTGGTGACTAGAAAGAGGTTTGGATGAAGGAATTCATAAGCCCTCCTAAAGAAGCAGGAATTCTTGGCTCCAAAGGGACCCAACTGCTGTTCACAAGAACTGACTGACAACTTTTTGTTCATCTGCTGAAATGCAGTTATCTTAAAAATAACATTTTCCACTTGTCCCTAACTCGTTCTTGTTAACAGTGACAAATTACTCATTGAGAAATGACTTCTGGCAGCTTCCGATCGCCTGGTTAATTTCTTTAACTGCCTTTTACTGGGTCAAGGAGCAGCCGTGTGTAACCCTTTGGGGCCATTATTGGGTGTAAACTCTGTGACAACTGCACTTGCTACATCATTCATTTAATTGGCTCAAGTCTAATGCCAGGAAGACCCAAGTTAACACGCTCACAGACAGGATGTCTCATCACAAGCAGGAAGGAGAAACATGTGTCCTTGTCTCCAAGGTGAATCATATCAGAGAACGCCTAGATAGATGTGAACACATCCCTACCAATCCTCCGGCTCAATCCCCAGAGCCTAACTTACTGACTACGGAACCCTCACACTTTGACCTCCATATACAAAAGCCTGCGTACACGGCATTATACAAAATAGAATTCTTTGAGTTATAAGATTTTTTTTAAAGATTTTATTTATTTGACAGAGATCACAAGCAGGCAGAGAGGCAGGCAGAGAGAGAGGGGAAGCAGGCTCCCCGCTGAGCAGAGAGCCCAATGCGGGGCTCGATTCCCAGGACCCTGAGATCAAGGCAGAGGCTTAACCCACTGTGCCACTCAAGAACCCAAGTCATAA
Organism: Mustela lutreola; assembly: GCF_030435805.1. Lineage (NCBI taxonomy): Eukaryota > Metazoa > Chordata > Mammalia > Carnivora > Mustelidae > Mustela > Mustela lutreola. The sequence goes on from NC_081297.1 coordinate 121,254,230, forward strand.
GTTTTTTGAAACTCCCATGGAATTATTTCATAGTTGAGAAAAGAGATCCAGGAAGTTACTGTATCCACTCAAGACCACACAAGGATTTGACGGCAGATCTCAGACAAGAACCCATTTCTCCTGATACCCATTTCAGGTGGTTATTATACTATACATAACTATACTATAATTTAAAGTATAGTGGTTATCATTATACTGTGGTTCACAATAACCCTCTACTCTAACAGGTTTGTGTGTTAAAACAATCTTACATGGTGACAACATTAGATTCCTAACTGCATCCTAATATAATCAATCTATTTTTGAAAATTCTCTTCCGTTTGAACAGTACTGTTGTGGCTTGTTGCTGTAACTTCTCTTCTTGTCTTCACTAAAAAATGACTTTAAAACCGAGTGACAAATGTGTTGCTGTGCTCCATAGTGATAATAATGCCTGAACTAAAATAAGAATTGTTTTGTCGGAGTAAAAGGAATAGAAGAGAAATATTTTTAATTTCCTTTTACAATGTTTTAAAGCTGATCTCAAAATGATTACCTTTTGAAATACAGTTTACGCTCTCACTTTTGAAAGTTATTATGGGGATCTTTTGAAAAAGAGGGAGGACCTGAATTGAAGATTAACTTTGAGTTAAAAAAGAAAGGCAGAGAGATAAGATCAAAGGCAAAATCGCAGCTAAGGGCTTCAGGATCTCTGGGGAAAATTGTTCTCTTCCCCCAAATCTCATCAATTAGAAGAAAGTAAATGTACAGTTCTTTACTCAGCCAGATACAATCAAAGCATGACATTCTGTATCAATGGAGCAGGAATTTCCACAAATTGATAAGGACAGTCTGTTTGGATAGAAGGTCAAAGGAGTCCTTTTTAAGTTTGTTAGAACTTCTGTGAGTGCAGTTTTCTTTCCCCAGCCCCCCTCTGTTTCCAGAAAGTAGATGATTAAGACTAGTGCTGAAGAAAAATGTCCTACTGAGTCACAAAGCTAAAGACGTCTGTAGTCACTGTCCTAACATAAGTTTTTTTGGGAGGGGGGGTGGGTGTGAAGATTTATACTTGTGCTGATTCACAGCTTCCCACATACTGAGGTGGTGGGGAGAAAGAGTATCCTCCTCTCCAGTTAACTATAAAATGCACGAACCAAAGGGAAAAGAAAAAAAAAACCCATACGGTTATTTCAGACCAGTTGGACTCTTTATATTTATAGAGATTAAGATTCTCCCAATTAAATATTTTACAGTGAGTCATTTTTGGATGGGGGAAGATAGCATTGTGGAGAGAAGAGAATACTCCCCCTGGTTTCATATTTTTAAAAAATCGCAACAAATGCAAGCTAAATCACACAGTTAAAGATCATCCCGAAGGATGAATGAACGGGCTGGCAGGGAGCCCCCGCTGTGATGAACGAAGGAGTAGACGGATCGCTAGTTACCATTCTCTCTGCTTTACAAGCAGCGATTCCTCTCAAGGGGAAGGAATATCAAACGGCCTTACTAGGGGCTGTGCCAGAGCCTTTCACTCACTGGATGCCGTTAACCTTCCATACAAGCCTGTAGTGTCTGATTCCCTCCACCGTATACAGATAAGAAAGGCTCACACACAGAAAGAGGAACAACACCTACTAACTGCTTTAGGGACATTCGTTCAACAAACATTATTTCAATGATTAAGTCCACCCAGAGTGAGGAGATTTTAGAACAGCCTGAGTTTGCTTTTTTTTTTTTTTTTTGGTCTTTTGTTTGTTTTTTGTTTTTTTAAAGATTTTATTTACTTATTTGAGAGAGAAAGACAGAATGACAGAGAGAGAGAACATGAGAGGAGAGAGGTCAGCAGGAGAAGCACACTCCCTGCTGAGCAGGAAGCCTGATGTGGGCCTCGATCCCAGGACTCCAGAATCATGACCTGAGCTGAAGGCACTTGCCTAACCAACTGAGCCACCCAGGCACCCCAGCCTGAGTTTGCTTAAAACAACACTGACAAACCAAATGCCCATGACTCGGAGATACCAGGACTAAGGGAAGTATAAAACACATATTTCAGTTTACCACCTACAGCACTCAGGATTATTGATCATGCAGAGAGTACATAAAAATGAACCGGTTCAGAATCCACATCTGTGTGTGGAATCATCCAGCCTTAGCCACTGTGCATTAAGAGCAACCACTAACGATACATTAGCAATTAAATAAAATTATGTCAAAGTCAGTGCAATTTATTTTTTTAAGATTGTATTTATTTATTTGAGAGAGAGAACATAAGTGGGCCAGAGGGAGAGGGACATGTAGACCCTCCGCTGAGGAGGGAGCCCAACACAGGGCTTGATCCCAGGGCCCCCAGATTATGACTTGAGCCAGAGACAGACGCTTAACCCACAGAACCACCGAGGCACCCCAGAAAGTCCACAAAATTGAAAATTGAGTTCTTCAGTGACAGGAGCTACATAGCAACTGCTTGGTTGCCACATGCATTGAGTGGCTACTGCACTAGCCAGCGCAGATGTGGAACACTGTCATTCCAGAATGTTCTACTGGACAACACTGTTAGATTCCAAGCCTTCTACATGAGGAAAAGAACTTCATATATAACCTTGTTTTGGAGTTATTTTGAAAAATATTCCTTTACATTTTTGTTGCCCTCCGTGTTTTCCAAAGACTGGGGAAGATTATTTAGCTGGTCCATGTTAAAACTGCCCCCCATACTGTGGTGAAGGAACATGAACCCTGAAATCTAGGGAAGGTGAGTGACTCATCTATCAGCGCCTGGGAGCAGAGAGGAGAATCGAGGTCTCCTAGTCCAGCATTTTCAAGACATGGTGCAAAAGTGCACACTCAAAAGGCCAATGTGGCTTAGAATGCCAAGCTCCAATACATAAGGACCAGTCTTGTGGCATGGAACAGTGTTTAGCTGTTCTGAGCTTCAGTTTACTCATCTGAAGCAGTGGGATGGTAATGACAGCCTTACGCAGAGTAGCGTCAATCACCAGGCGTTGACGTGGTCTGCTACCCAGTGAGACAGAGGCCCTCCTCCTGAACGCCAAGCGAGCTTTTTCCTGTTAATCTTAATTTAAATGTTTTTTTCAATGCTCTATGCTACAAATAGACTCAACAGAAGTGGTTCACAATTTAGGAAGCTGATTTTGAGTACGTTGACATTTCCAACGGTTATATATACCCTCCTCCCAGCTGCTGTATGTGTGTTACCTCAGAATTGTTGTCAAGACTAAAGGAGAGTTTAAAAAGCCTATAAATCTGACACGTAGGTGTTCAATAAATGTAAGTCCACTCTCCATCTTCTTCTCCTACCCTAACTCCCTTTAAGGTTCCTGGGTGTCCACACATGGCCCCACACGATTTAGGGAGCCTAGGTTCTATCCCGAAAGGTCAGATGACCCAGGAAGCTTATGTACAATCTGATTATGTAACATATAGTTTCTATGAGACTGTATGTTACATATTACACTAGAAATCAGTAGCAAAATAAGATCAACTCTTCAGAAATTCATTTTCCAGGAACCTTTAAGAATATACCTGTCCCACATATTGATTATCCAGCTAACGCAGATGTCTATTCCAGAATGTTTCCTCTATTTGGCCTAGAAACGTATCACAGGATGACTCTAGTGTAGAGTTACTTTCTTAAAGTCTGGGACATTAAACTTGATCTGCATGTCCTAAGTCAATGATTCGTAATTCTAGGCCAGCTCGGAATTTTTCAAGCAGCTTTATTTTAATTCACTTTATTTTTTTCAAAATAGATTAATCCAAATGTTGGAGAAAACAAAGGTGATCGTGAAGCTGGAGGGATGGAGCTAAATGACTTTTTATCTATTTTTTCAAAATAGATTGCTCCTGCAAAAAGTCCCGACACAAAGAAAAGAGGAGAGAATGGTCAACCTTAAGGAATGGATGCTTTAAGGCATGTTCTGGCTGGTGCTGGGACCAGCTGGCCTGAGAATAGGCTAACAGATGTGAATCTTCAAGTGCCTGCCAACAATCTGTCAGACAGCGCTAACATTTTGCCTCTATGGAGGCCCCACAAAGAAATTTCACTGGAACACCAACTGATACCCACTCTGTAAAGGCTGGAGTAGGGCAGGTATTATCCCATTTTCTTCAGGTAAGAATTCAAGCATTCAACATTATTATTACACAGATAATTATAAAACCAGGACTAGAATTCAGGTTGTTTTATCATCTGATGTTTTCTCTACTATTGAAACCACCAAATTAACTGATGCTTTCATTAGAATAGGCCTAAATACAGTACCTGCTTTTCATCTAATAAGGTGAAACCAGTGTGCAGGGAATGGCCACATGGACCAAACCATAGATAGCCAGGAAAAATGGAGACCAGAGAAACCCACAGGGGTCACACAGGCAGGAAGAAGACATCAAATTGGGTAAAGTCATTGAGTTCCATCCCTCCAGCTTCATGATCACATTTGTTTTCTCCAACATTTGGATTCATCAATGGGGAGATACAGAGCAGAAAGTAGATTGGGTTTACAGATGACACCTACTTAGAAAGAACAGTGTGAATGCTGGTGAACAAAATCAGCCTTGAAAATTCCTCAATGAATAAACAATACATCATATTTAACAAAAGGGGAATTTTAGGGAGATAAATGTGTGAACGGGCTATTAGGGGCTGCATCGTGCCCCCCCCCCGAGATTCATAAGTTGAAGCCCTAATTCCCAGTACTTCGGAATATGACATATATGAAGATGGGACCTTTAGAGGGGGGATTAAGTTAAGAGGAGGCCATTAGAGTAGGCCCTACCCCAATCTTGACTGGTCCCTTACAAGAAGGGATTAGAACACAGACAACCCATAGACTGAGGGGTGACAATGTGAAGATATGGCAAGTAGGTGAACAGGTCTTCTGAGAGCCAAGAAGAGAAGCCTCAGAAGAAACCAAATGTCCTGATACCATGATCTTGGACCTCTGGCCTCCAGAACAGTGAGGCAATGAATTTCTACTGTTCAAACCATGCAGCCTGTAGTGTTTTGTTGTGACAGCCATCATAAACTAATACACCTATATTTGGGCAAGAAACAAATATATCTGTTGAGTAGAAGCTGGATCATGTGCAGTGTTAGGGGAGAAGGAGAGGCTTCCATCAAGAAGAAGCTCTGCATAAGCCTGCGTGTTTGACCGCCAACCCCAGGATCCACTGGTAAAGGTCAAACATCACAGGCAGCAGGTTCTCTGATGTCAGACACAACAGTCTGTTCCAGCCCTCTCACTTCCTCATTGTTTCACCTTAGGCAGGTCCCCTGTCTCCATGTTGTCAAAAGAGAATACTTCCTACCTTCTAGGATGGTTGAAAGGGTCTCTGTGTGGACGTCAGCACCCAGGGTGGCATGAGAGAAGCAATAAGGGAAAGCCACAGGTTTTTATAAGTATCATCCTTACCATTGGTGTTGGGGGATGATGGTCTCACTCTGCTTGATGATGGTTAGACCACACCTGAGCATCAGTGTTGGCTCTTCAAACCCCACTTGTAAAAGCAAGATGACAACAAAAGTAACAGCAAATAACCCTTTATTTGAGTGTCTGCCCTGGGTCAAGTGTGGTAGTTCACCTCTTCACTTTAATCTTTACAACTCCCCTTTAAACTGTTGGTCATTATCAACATGTGACGAATGAAGAAACCGAAACTGAAACACATAAAGCCAGTAAGTAGGATTCAAAGCTGGGTGTGTCTGACTCCGAACGATGTTCTCTTCCCTTTCCTATATGCGTAGACTGAAGGGACTTGAAATAATATCTAATAAGAAAAATGACCATAGAATGGATACTAAGAACATTCATGAGAACATAGTCTTGTTTTTAAATATTATCAAGTCTGTTACTGAGAAAATGGATTCAGTTTTGGATAATCCAAACTGGGATTGGAAGTTATGAGGACACCTCAACATAGAATGTTCTAGGAGAACAATCAAAAGATGGAACCGATTTCCTCAAGAACAGAGACATCACCATTTGGCGGGAGTGTTGAGAAGTTGTTGCCAAGGATCAGCCAAGTAGTTGTAATCAGTGACTTTTGGGGTCCCCCCCAACCTAAAACAATTGACGAATGTATATGCACACATCAGTGATCCATTGACAATAGGAATATTGAGAGGCAGAGATCTAAAAACCTGTCACTGCTCAGAGACCTAGAAAGCAGTGACCAGCAAGAATATGCTCTAGATACTCAACCACAGCGACTAAGACCTACAAACCCAGACGCAGAAAAATGGGAAGGCTGGACGGCCACAACATGAAGGAGCATGGCCCAGTGCTCTGGCTATGGAGTTATGTAGCCCGTGGGCTGAGGTAACAGAGCAAGGTACCCTCCAAAGCAGGATGATTTCATGGCTAAAAGCACTGAGTGCTGCACCTTCAAATCCCTGCCTCACCACTGACAAGCTGGTTACTTCTGGCTGCATTCACACAGTTGCCCAGTGAAGGCCCATTAAAAGTTGGTTCACATTATTATTATTCCTGAGTATAGATCTTGTCCCAGGCTACAGAGCAGGGCCAAACCTCATCATTTGTGACCTTTCCTCAGAAGATGATAGTAACCCAGAAGTCAGGACTGTGATGAATCAGGGAGACTTCTACTTTAAAATGAGAAAATGTGAAAAAGCTCCACTTATGAGAACCGATACCTACTGACAAAAGTTTCTGAACTTAAGAAAGTATTGAGCTTAAATTGTGGTTAAAGATTCCTGTCATGGTTCTTCACTTATGTAAAACAGTGTGTACGCGCAGTTCAGTTCAAAAAGCATTCACCGGTAGGGCTCAGTGAGTAAACATTTGGGCTCCCCAACCACGTTTTCAACCACATTTGTGTTCAAATTTCTGTGGATCATTAGTAACTGGGTGATCCTGCCAAGTTATTTTAAGATCTCTGGGCCTCAGTTCCTCCATAAAATGGAGATGATCATAATACCAACCTCAGAGGACTGTATAAGGATTTGTAGAGCACTTATAAAAGTGCCTGCCTACACAGCAAGAATTACTTATAACCCCAATTGTGGTTAATTTCCAGGCAACATGATAGGCACAAGAGACACAATAATAAATAAGGCAAGTTTTCTCATCCTAGAGGAGTTCCTGGGCTAGTGAAGAAGGCCGGTTCATAAACAGAATTCCAACAAAATATGCCAAGTGCTACAAAGGCTTCATCTACCACTGGCATAGTGGGGGCAGAGGGAAGAGATAGCTAATTTAATCTGGGAAGGCTTCCTGAAGAAGGGGATACCAGTACTGTCTTTAAGGATGTGCAAATAGCAAAGTTTTGGGAATTTTTAGCCAAAAACCATTTCACCAAAATGTGAGCAAATAAAATCCTTTCCACTTGCCCTCATTGATTTTTAAATAATAATAAGAAGAAACCGCCAGCAGGTTACGAGAATTTGATCATATCCATTCACACAATCCTTTTGTCCAACGTCTAGCTAGTTATTGCCCAGTGATTAGTGTGAACAGATTTCAGTTGCCCCAATAATTAAAAAAGAAAAAAGTCCCTCAGAAAACAGGTACTAAAGCTGAAATATCAGAGTTCTTGAGAAAGGAAAGAATATAAGTGGGTGAATTTACCCATTTATCAGTGGGTGAATACAAAATCGGTAATGACATGTGACCTGTGACTGGGCCAGTAAACCGGATTCCCTTTAAAGATAAGATGTCTCTGACCCTTTTTGCAGTCCCCGTTCCTAATGCAGCCCTTGGCAATAAAGGTTTGATTAATTAACATATGGATAGATAGAGTTGAATCACTGGCTTTGAAAAAAAAAAAATGAGAGTGATAAATCATCTTCAAAAGGAACATCATAATAATGATCAACTTTTATTAGCCACTTCTAATACGACAGACTCCATGCTAAGACTGCACGTGGGTTGTCACGATTTCAGCTGGTGAAGTCAGTACTGTTTTTATTGCCACTTTGTAAATTTATTCACTGATTTAACAAATTTTTATTGGGGGACTCATACTTTCAGGCACCGTTCTGGAAGCCGTGGACATAGCCGTGAACGACAAAGATAACGTACTTGCTCTCACGGAGGTTACATTCTAAGGAGAGAGACAAACCATAAGTCATACAGCGTCATGTAACCTATAATGCAATGTAAGGTAATGTAATTAACATAACGTAGTACAATACAACACAATGCTGCATTGTTTCACGTGGGGTGCCGCAGGAAACAGACCGAGACAGTGGGGGGAAATTGAAGCAGAGCTGGGTAGCAGGAGAGTCAGGCAGAACAAAGTCCTCAGCCAACCCCACAGGGAGCCCTCAGACTGGAAAGGCCTTGAGTCTAAGCATTTGGACCTTTTTTTCTCCACAGTCTTCAGATGCAAGCTGCACTAGGAAGAATCCATGACCTTGGGTGAGGTAGCTCTCTCAGCCAAGGGCAATTCCCAAAGAGGGCTGACAGCTGAGGGTGGACATCTGGCAATGCTTTCAGCAGCTGGAGATAAGTCCTTCAGTCTTAATAAACGATGCTCTGGACTGAATGTTGGTCTCTCGTCCACTAGAATATAAGCTCCAAAAGGGCAAGGATCTGGTTTCTCCTCTGATGTGGCCCAGGTGCTTAGAACAGGGTACCTGCACATGACGGGGACTTCACTGTGTTTGTTAAATTAAGAACTTAATGTTAATAAATTAATTGTATCGTAGAACATAAACCCAAACCAAAAGTTTCTAAAGATAAGGTCAAGTTGGGACACAGGATATTATTAAATAATTTGTATTTATGATTGGTACAAACCTTTAAAAAATATGCTTCTTTTTAAAGTCTTGGTTTAGGGGCGCCTGGGTAGCTCAGTGAGTTGAAGCCTCTGACCTCAGCTCAGGTCATGATCCCAGGATCCTGGGATCGAGCCCTGCATCGGGCTCTCTGCTTGGTGGGAAGCCTGCTTCCTCCTCTCTCTCTGCCTGCTTCTCTGCCTACTTGTGATCTCTGTCTGTCAAATAAATAAATAAAACCTTTAAAAAATAAATAAAATAAAATAAAATTTTGGTTTAAAAAATGTGATCAATGATTTGAAAATCTGTTTATAAGTTCAGTTTATTTTTAATAGTTGACTTTAATGGCTATTGTTAAGGGCTGAATTATGCCCCCAAATTCGTATGTTAATGTCCTAAACTGCCACCCCCCACCCCCCCCACCCCCGGCTCAGTAATTCAGAATGTAACTATATTTGGAGAAGAGGTGTTTAAAAGGATGAAAAAGTTAAAATTAGGTCTTTAGGCTGAGTCCTAACCTATTATGACTCGTGTTCTTATAAGAAGGGGAAGTTTGGACAAAGACGTGCATGCATACAGGAAAGGACCATGTGAAGACAGAGGGAGAAAACAGCCATCTACAAGCCAAGGAGAGAGGCCGCTGAAGAAATCACCTGCGCAGATATCTCGATCTGAATTGCTAACTTCCAGAAATGTGAGGAAATACATTTCTGTTGTTTAAGCCACCCTGTCCGTGGTCCTTGCTTATGGCAGCCCTGAAACACTAAGATAGCTCACGTAGCTAAGAACAGTACCTAACCAAGGCCACAAATACCCACTATACACACGCACTTGGGGGGAGGAGCATCACAAACAGAAGACGAGAGAAGACGAACGTTGGCAAGGATGTGGAGAAAAACAAACCCTTGTGCCCTGTTGGTGGGAACGCAAACGGGTGTAGCCCCTGCGGAAAAACAGTATGAAGGTTTCTCGAGAAGGTAAAAATAGAACTATCATGTGATCTAGTAATCCCACTTCTGCGTGTGTCTCCAAAGGAAATGAAATCATGATGTCAACGAGATCTCTGTACCCCTGTGTTCATAGCAGTATTGTTCACAACAGCCAAGACATGGAAACACCCTAAGTATCTGTCGACAGATGGCTGGATAAGGAAAATGTGGGATCTGTACACATAATGTAGTATTATTCCGCTTTTAAAAAGAAGGAAATCTGGCCATTTTTGACAACATGGATGAACCTAGAAGGCGTTATGTTGTTGAATGAGCCAAATACTTTTATGGTATCACTTTCATATGGAATTTTAAAAAACGGAACTCAAAGAAACAGAGTAGAAGAGGGGTTGCCAGGGACTGGGGGTGGGGAGTGGTAGGAGAAATGGAGAGCGGTTGGTCAAAGAGTGCAGTTATAAGATGAATCAGGTCTGGGCGCCTGGGTGGCTCAGTCAGTTAAGCATCTGCTTTCCGCTCAGGTCATAATCTAAGGATCCTGGGATCTAGTCCTGCATTGGGGCGGGGGGGGGGGGGGGCGGGCGGGAGGAGGCCTTGCTCAGCAGGGGGTTCTGCTTCTCCCTCTGCCCCTCCCCCTGTGCATTCTCTTTCTCTCTCTCAAAAATAAATAAATAAAATCTTTAAAAAAATGAATATGGTCCGATGATCTCATGTATAACATGGTGACCATAGTTGATAATAGCACTGTATTGTATAATTGATATTTGCTGAGAGAGTAGATAGAACTTAAGTGTTCTCACACGCACATACACAAAAATAGTAAATAATGCAAGGGCATGGATATGTCACTTAACTTGCTAGGGGATTCCTTTCACGCCATATACATATAGCAAATCATCACCTTGTATGTTCTTAATATCCTGATTTTGTCAATTATAACTCAGTAAAGGTGAAAAACAGTGACTATGAGTCCATATTTTAAACAATATTCATGATCAAAGGGAAAAAGTTACCTTAATTCTTTTTTTTTAATATTGTATTTATTTACTTGACAGACAGAGATCACAAGGAGGCGGAGAGGCAGGCAGAGAGAGAAGAGGAAGCAGGCTCCCCACAGAGCAGAGAGCCCAATGCGGGGCTAGAACCCAGGACCCTAGGACCACTACCTGAGCCGAAGGAGGAGGCTTTAACCCACTGAGCCACCCAGGTGCCCCAAAAGTCACTGTAATTCTTAATAGATCTGATATGACCATTTTCCCTTGTCGTGTAGCTCACCTCAGGACAAGGGGAAGTATCACTCGTCTCTGCAGCCCTGTCATTGTCGACTTGTGCTTACACTGAGTAGTATTTTCTAATCTGTCATTTCTTCGCAAGGCGGCATTTTCAAGCCACCTAGTCCGTGAGCATCCATTAAGTTAAAACAAGATAATATAATATGAAAACCCACTTGCTGGATCCTACTTTGAAATATTCCGAAAGGAGACAGAAGAGGGAGAGTAATGGCCCCTCCCCATCTCCCCTTTGGGGCATTCCATGCCCCGCTCTGTAAAACTTCCACACTTTCCAAGACCCGAGGCTGTCCGACATCCAGACCCAGGAACGGTACGGGGACACCCAGGAACAGCCATTCTCCAGTTGCTAGGAAGCAGAATCCCTTTTTTGCATTTTTAGATAAAAGTAAATAAGAGTTCTAGTATTCTCTTCCCAGACCCCGGATGATGTCTTTAGTCAACCTCTGGGATGTGTAAACCCCCACCTTGGAGACCAGACTGCTTGAGTAAACCAAGAGCACAGCTGCTTCTTGAATCATTTCCCAGACAAAAGCGATCTCTGCCTTGTTCTTCGATGTGTAGAATTACTGAGGCCCAGAGCGACCTGCCGCTCTCTGAAATGCCTCTCAATCAACAAATACCAGCTTTGGCGCTTCTCATTTAAGGGTATTCATTCTCCTGTGGGTTCTGCCACCTGATTGCTCTGAAGTGTGTCCCTTCCTGGCAGACACAAAATTGTGAAATCACTCAGCATTCCCTAAAGAAAATCTGGGGTCGAGTGTTATTCTTTGGTATTTGAGTCTCTAAGTTCAACCCAGAGGACGCGCGATTTAGAAGCAATATAATTGAATTTCCTTTCCCTAGCCTGTCTGGGCTTGTTGTCTGTCACTCATCAAAGCCCAATGTCTTTGTAAAGGGCTTTAGGAACCACATCTTAATGTCACTGAGCAGATAACATATTAACTGTTAATTGACAAAAGAAAATGTTCCAGGATTGTGTTCCTGTCTTTGTTAGGAGATAAGTGACTTATTATTCACTGGTGCCATTTTTTCTCAGAGTTTTCAGCAAGCTTATAATCTTCATTCCCCTCACCCCCTAAGTGTTGGTTTAAGTCAAAGTGTCTCTGTTTTTGTAGCAAGATTGGTTTTATTATTAAATTATACTAATATCTTTCAGAGTTGAAATGGTTTTTAAACTAATTTTCCCTTGGGGTAATGGTGTTTTCTTTCGCTGTGTTTTGTTTTGTCCTTAAACCACACCAGCAAAATATCCCTTGAGGGAAATTTTCTTAGAATTTAAAGAAGACATGATAAAAAAATGTTTAAGTATTATTTGCGAACCATTTATATTTTTTCAAATTATCTCCCATCCTTCTTAAGGCCTACAGATACATTCATATGTGATGCTATTTAAAGTATACATGCACGGTCTTGTTTTCAGCTTTTTTCAGTTAAATTTATATTTTTATGTAAATAATCAGCTAACTGAATGAACTTGGGTGCCCTCCACTTCCTCATGTTGAAAACACAAAACTATCTGCCTCTCCAGATTGCTTTGTGGATTAAATTATGCTAATGTAGGTGAAATCATCCACAAAATCACCCACCCTGATTAAATGTGACCTTACTGTGAATGTATGGATAGAGCCCACAAAATTGTGATCTTAATAATAATTAATTCCCTCATTGTTTCTGAAACAATTTATTTGGTCATTTCAATGTCAATGCCTACAAGTGAAATTGCTAAACACGTTTACTGTATTCATAAATTATATCCCACTTGCTTCTGAAAAAGATACAAAGTAGTAAAATTTGTCATCTTTCTTATTAACCTGTCAATAAAAACAGGAAGAAAAACTCACATTTATGCAATGGATTACCACCAACCCATGTCTTATTCACTTATTTGAACCTCTTACCAACCTTATATAAGGTTGATAGCTATCATTCGTGCTTTCCTGATGAGAAGATAATTGAGCCTCCGAGAGGGCACAGTCTCAGGTACATTTCCGTTTCCACATTCCAAAGGCAATATTCTTTGTACCCTCCCATACAGCCTGGACACGAGGCTCACCAGAAAGAATTCCATTTGAGTGTCGTCTTCTTATTGCTTACTTTTGTGAGTTTGCTAGGTTTTCAAATATGCCTTTTACCTTTCGTTATTTGCAGGCAAGCCTGTATAATTTGCCACATGTGAGTCTACTGAATTTTCTAGTATGCAAACTGTCTCTTCGCACTCTTGGCGTACACAGGAAGTAGAATCTTTCACCACATCCTCTCTTGCTTGCGTCTTCGGTCTTAGAGTAAACACCTTTTTTTGCTTCCCCTGTCAGTCCAGTTCCCTGACAATTATCTCTCGATGAGATTAAACTGTTGGAAAAGGTCTTTCTCACAAACCGAAGATATGCAACAAAGGTTGTGGGAACCAAAGCAACAAACAACCCACCCGGTATGCTGAATCCCACAGATGAGTGACCCTGAGTGTTTGGCTCCTTAGGAAGCAGAATGCCTCTGTCTCTACAGAGCCAGCCAAAGTCTGCCATGTTAGTCCCATTTCTGACCATTTGGGCATTGCTCTGAATACCCAAAGGTTTCCCACATACCTCTCAGAGAGGGAATTTCCTCGAACCACAGCTGACCTCCACTACCCCTGAGTGTCCACGCTCTCGAGGTTTGTCTGAGCCCATCTGGCCTTTGAGACGGGGGAAGAGGAGGCGGTGGTCAGTTCCCCAGGGCTTTTGTTCCCTACTGTCTGATCCAGGGAGGGACTTTTTTCTGTTTGCTCCCAAACCTGCAAGCCCTGCCAACATTTACTTTAAAGCAGTTAAGCCCAAGTAATGTTTCCCAAAGGGAAAAGAAGGGAAGACTGTGTCAAGAAAATCTCTCTTATTTCAACCACTGATGTGATTAAACATTTAGGAGAACAAAAACTATTGACAGTCTTAAACATGTTGAGTACAGTAGCCCAAAATTCATTCTCAAAACGGAGTCTTGACTCTGACTTAAGTGACTGGGCCATTGCCTCTTGGAAAAGGCCAACATGAACCATTGAGTAACAGTAGTTCACCGAGGCCTAGAAAGAAACAAAGAATTTTGTCAGCAAGAGAAGCAAGCATTGTAGACCAACACCTTTCTGCCTATTACTGTATATATTTCTAGCATGATAATAATAACAGTCATAAATCATTTTTTTAAAGATTTTATTTATTTATTTTATTTATTTGAGAGAGAGAGAGTGTGTGAGGGAAGGAGCAGAGGGAGAGGGAGAGAGAAAATCCCAAGCAGACTCCACACTGAGTGCAGAGACCCCCACAGGACTCAGTCTAATGACCCTGAGCTCATGGCCTGAGCCAAAATCAAGAGTCAGATGTTTAACCAACGGAGTCACCCAGGCACCCCCCCATAAACTATTTCTTAAATGATATTGGTATATTACCAATACATTTACCATATGCTGATATGCATCCTCTTATCTGACTTTTGTAGGAAGTGTCAGGGGAAATATTATGATTCCTCTTGACTTTTTTAAATGAAAAAACAGATTTAAACAGATGATTTGCCTAAGGTCACCAGGTAGGCAGATACAAGACTAGAGGCCAATTATATTCCTCCTAAAGTGCTTTCTGCTTCATCTCCTACCTTCTAAAGGGGAAATGTTCATATAAGTATGAATATGTGTCTTTAATACCTTTTGGTTTTGTGCCGTGGTTTTTGTTTTTTGGGTGCTTTTTTTTTTTTTTTTTTTTCAATTCTCATCAGGAGCTCTTTTTTACAAATTTTTTCCACCATCTATTAACACCATTTTGCAGAGCTAATAGCACTCAGCGGAAAGCACTCCTATTAGTTAAATAAGCAAACAATTTGATTCTAAAGCAAAGAGCATAGTCCTAATTGATGAGTATGATGTGGTTACACGAAGGATTTAGGTGGTCATTGCACAAGAAGCAAACACATTCATCACTGCTATTTGAACTAAGCATGAATTATGAAGTATACGGTTTCAGGGACCAAGTTTTCCCCTTGTATTGTCATCGCTCTGTTTTTAAAGTTTTGCCTGTCTTACTCTAAATGCGGTCTTTTGAGCTGCACTTTGCTGCTTTTTCCATTTCTATGTGAAAACTTAAAGAAAAAAGCAAAGTCCTCTGAGTCTTTCCACCCTAGAAATTAGAGCAATTTTGTTCCATCCTCTAGCATTCAAATTTTGTTCCTTCCTGTTTAAGTTGGATGACTTTTCGCTTAGAGGAACTGGACATATCCGCTGAGTTCTTCCCCTGCATTCTGCACCATGTGTGGTCAATTAAATCCCAGCAGTACGGAGTTTTCATTTAAACTAGTGCACTTCCTGGGAAACAGCGGGGTTTATATCCAGCTTCTAAATATTGTTGGATCCTGATGGGGACAGTTTCTTCGACACAGAACACGTCAGGTTAGACGTGACCTCACCTTTCTCTAATTTGGCAGCCAAACTTTTAAGAAACCTCACTGTTCTCATCAAAGATCTCAATTGCTCCTGCTACTCATAGGATTGTATTTTCTATAAATGCTTTCATGCAAATATGCACCTGGATTTTAAAGTAGATGCACCAGCCACAAAAGCCTATATAATATTACCTCAAACAGACCAAAAAAGAAAAAAAAAATGTCCCACAAAACAGATGTCTGGGAAGGCAATGATGACAAAAATGATGAAAGGTAAACGTAAAAGAGATTTTGCACTTTTTTAGAGGAGGTTTTGTTGATGGTAGTGGCCACGGTAGTGCTGGCTAGTGTCAAAACATCAGAATCAATTTCTAAATGATGATAGAGTAATACCATGTTTTGTGGGTCTTTTGGGGAAGTGTTCCTTAAATTGAAAAGTATTTTCTTTTGGCTTTATGCACTTATCTAAATGCACCTAAAATAAACTAATTGTCGTTAGGGTACACATAGAGGAAGGAGACACATGTAATTTATAATAGAAAGTATTTTAAAATTGTTCTTACAATAAAACTGCATTAACATGGATTTCTCTCTGCCTATATGTAGCCATTCATCCTGGAGATGCTAGCATCTAATAATTGCTAACAAATTTAAGTATAAATTAGAAGTTGGTTTTCAGGACATCTGTTCCCCTACTTAAAAGAGCAAACTGTATTCTAGACTTTGGGTGGTTTTTTTTTTTTTAATTAACATTTAAATATATTTCATTTCATTTGTCACTTTCTATTTTGTTTTTATGCAGAAAAATTATACTCATTGTACCAGAGGGTCTGGAATTTCAGCTGCTGCAAAAACAACCACCATGTTTTAGTAACACTTTATATGTATGCATTTTGAAGCAAAATTATTTTTCTGTTAAAATCACATAATCCAGGACACCTGGGTGGCTCAGTGGGTTAAAGCCTCTGCCTTCGGCTCAGGTCATGATCTCAGGGTCCTGGGATCAGAGCCTGCTTCCCCCTCTCTCCTCTGCCTGCCTCTCTGCCAACTTGTGATCTCTGTCTATCAAATAAATAAATAAATCTTTTAAAAAAAAATCACATAATCCCCAGAAACTTTCACTCTAAATTGTTTCTTTTAAGGAAGGTGTATTGTACCTGGTTGAAAACGGCAAGAGCAAAGCCAACACAGGAGAAACATCAGCTTGTTACATAATTCAAAACAAACAAACAAACAAAACTCAGCTGAATTACAATTGCATGTCCTCCCACACTTAGGTTAAAAATCATTCAATTAAAAAGTGTCAAATTTGGACTGATATTCCCAAGCAGTGTCAGAGCCTAGGGGAGAAGCCCTTACTCCATCATACAGTGACAAAAGGAATGTCTTCTATACTGCTGATCTGAAAATAGTCTTTCCAGAATAAACAATAAACGTTTGTAAGGAGCTAAAAAGAATCAAGCTGCTTGCTTTTTTTTTTTTTTTTTTTTTTTTTTTTTTTTTGAATCAGGCTTTTTGAAAGCCCCTATTGCTTGCTGTGGTCCAGCACTATTGGCATTGGGCATTCCATCTGTCCCAGCCAGGCATTCATAAAGTCTATTCTTCCTAAGGATACTCCTATCCCTTCTGTTCACCCAACCCGATCTGGGTCCTTCTCTTTCCTCAAGTGTAAAGATCATCTTGTCCAGACAAATTCCCACACCAATCAATCCAAGGTGAGTTCCTGGTTAGTCTCTGCAGTAACACTTTCTCTTCATTGTATTGGGCATAATGTATGCACGCAACATCTCATCAAAGTTAGAATGCCAACCATTGTTAGACATGCCACTCTATTACAGATCGCAAGGGGGGTGTGCCAATTAAGCTATGACACTGTCTCAATTTTAAGATGTTTCCTGATATCGGAATATATTAAAATATAGAGTGAAAAACTGTGTCCCAGCACGTTGTCTAGCACATGGTACCTGTTTCCTGAATAAGCAAGTAAACGGCCAGATGGCCGTGAAGATAGTTCATTGTGAAATAACATGTTCATATGAGGAGGTCTGAGTCTCGTTCACACGTCTGTATTTTTCATGCTCAGAAATGTGACCTTAATTCATGATAATAAAAGATATAAGACATCAGGGGTGCCTGGGTAGCTCAGTGTGTTAAAGCCTCTGCCTTCGGCTCAGGTCATGATCTCAGGGTCCTAGGATCGAGCCCCACATGGGGCTCTCTGCTCAGCAGGGAGCCTGTTTCCTCCTTTCTTTCTATCTGCCTGCCTCTCTGCCTACTTGGGATCTTTGTCTGTCAAATACAGAAAAATCTTTTTAAAAAATAATAAAAAGATCTAAGACATCAGAAATAAAAGGATTTCCTGGAACCACTCCTCTTAACAAACAATATCCCTTTATAACATGGACCAAATGTTGGCCAATGCTTGCTCATCTTTAGCTCAACTCATGTCATAAACTTACAGAACCTGATGATCAAAAGAGATCAGAAGGATGGCGGGGTTCAACCCCAGTTAACTTCTTTAACCACATACCGCCCCATTTGTACCAAGGGAAAATTCAAGTAGAAAATCCCTACTGTTCTTCTGAGCTGTTAGACACTGGGTGGTGGAGAACTGAACGTCCTACTGTCTGTAGGTTTACCCTCTATTCCACGTTGTCTGCATTGTCTTAAAAACCAGAGGAAGGAAAGATTATTTGGCCAGCCAATAATTTAAACTCACAAGGGCCTGTGGATCCATTTTTCATAGATCAGTTCCATTTTCTTAATTACTTGAGCAGGTTGTACCTGGGAAGTGAATATATGATACACCATAGCCCCAACGGAATTCTCCAGGGAGGCCAAAAAGAAGTATAAATGCCTATTTTAGCATTATTCCTTTAGCAAAATAAAAACACTCTTGGTGAAAATCCAGCTTTTACTGAAACTATCATTAATGTGCTCTAGGTTTTACTGCACATAGGTATAAAAATACATATTAACAGGAGATCAAGTAAGTCCTAGTAACAGCAGAAGGTGTGTGTTTTGGCATCCTCTGTAATGATGTATTAATTGCTTCATGGCAGTATGCCTCTCTTTCTCCTTATTTTCAGTCCATAAACCATGACCTCAGCTGATCTAGGACAGTGACAGAGGCAATGCCTTGCTAACATAATGAGGACAGCAGCAATGAAAGTTGCCTGGAAAAGATTCCAGGTTACTGGACCGGTTCGACTTAATGCTAATTTGGGGCACAGAATTATCTTTTTAAAGCTCTTCAGTATTCTTAGCTGGAAGTACAGCAATTCAAGTGTTACTGCTCCATTGCATTTTTGCTAGGTGTGAGACAACGCTCTGCCCTGTTAAATCAAAGCAAATAAGGTTACGGAGTCATTTCCAGATTTATAGCGCAACCCAGAAGGTTGATGCTTATTGGGAAGTTTCTAGAATTGGATCAAATTTTCAATTCAAATGAATAGAGCAACTATGCGTTCTATGCCTCATAAATCTCCAAATTTAACTTCAAGCCTGTTCCCTTCTTCCAGATGGTTGGGGGGAAGAGGGAGGATTAGCAAGCAAACCCAAAGAGACACAGTTCCTGTGTGTTCCATAAAGTCTCACTCCCAACTAGCTTGTATTGGAGTTAGCTTTACTAAAGAGAATTTACCCAGATAAACAATACATTTTAAGTATGTGGAAGGTTTTAACCCCTTAGGGAGTAGCCTTCATAAAGCCATTAAACTAGGGGATTTTTTTTTCCTTCAAAACTAAAAGATTAGGTGGACAGAATTAATAACAAAAAATCATTTGCCCTGAAGATACCTAGTTTTCCCTCTTCTCCATTATAAGCCAGTACTTACTTTCTTGGGGATGGCTTGTGTCCCCTCAAATCAGGGACCTACCTCGGGCCTTTCAGATTGTGTGGGGTGATGAACAATGTCTGTCCCCCTTACTTCCCGTCCTGGGGAAAACATTGGTTAGGCAAAGGTTGAAGAATGTAGGAAGGAAAAGAGCAAAGCAAAGAGGAGGGAGAAATCCGACATAGCCTTTTCTCCTCTTCCTTCTCCAGATCCTTTTAGTATCAAAAATATGTCATGAGGATACTTTTATGCATTAGATGGAAATAGCAGATAGTGAAGATATGCAGGAGAATGTACAAAAGATGGAATGCTTACTACTTGCTTTCTAGATTCTTCCAATGAGGTCTAGATCTTACAAAAGCTCTACTGATTTTTTTTTTCTGTATTTGCTTACTGTTTTTATTTTAATTACTTTTCACCCATCACCATGTCTTTGTAACTCAAGCAATCAGAGCCTCAAATCAGGTGGAGGAGACTTCTTCCCAAAGGAATGGAATTTCACTTGGCTTTTTCTCAGTGTGGGGGTGGGGGGATCAGAATGCTTCAGAATTCCCTCAGCTCGCTCAGATAATCCTCCCCGTCTTTCCTTTGCCTCGTTCTTTGTCTTCTCTTCTTAACCTTTTTTCATATTTTTTCTCTGTCTTTTCTATCTCCAGAATCTTCATCGATCTCAGAACGCTGTGTCTTATGAACATGGCAGATGGCAAAAAGCTATGTGTTGAAGCTGAGCACAGGGTGAAAAATGAAAATATCGCATGTTTACAAACACATGGAGCAAAGGAGATCCATTTACTGAGGGTTATCCTACCTGTTGGTACAGCTACTTTAGGAAACTCTGTCGCTCTATCTATTAAAGCTGAGCATATGCACATTTCCTGACCTAGAATTATATTCATAAACACTCAACAGTAATGAACATCTATCTGTACCAAGAACAAGTGAAAGAGGGGGCGCCTGGGTGGCTCAGTGGGTTAAGCCACTGCCTTCGGCTCAGGTCATGATCTCAGGGTCCTGGGATCGAGTCTCGCATTGGGCTCTCTGCTCAGCGGGGAGCTTGCTTCCCTCTCTCTCTCTGCCTACTTGTGATCTTTTTCTGTCAAATAAATAAATAAAATCTTAAAAAAAAAAGGTGAAAGAATATTTGTAACAAACTTGCTCATAATATCCAAATCCTGGCCATCACCCAGTTGTCCATCAATAGAATGGATAAATTCTACAATGGGGTATTATAGAAATATTAGAAGATGTTATTGTTTCACATAACAGGGGTGAATCTCACAATTATGGTAATAGATTCAAGCAAACGGAAAAAAACAGGATTATGGAGAGAGAACTTTCAAAAATTGGCAAAAATATCCCATTAAGATAAAAAGTCAAAGTAGCAATTATTTTGGAGGGTAACAACAGGGCATAAAGAAGTTTCTAGGTTATTGGTTGTGCAGTACATCTTAAACTAAATGTTGGTCACCTGAGTGCCTTCACTCTCTAAAATTCATAGACCTTAGTATCTGTACCTATTACTGTGTGTAAATTATACCTTGATTTTTTTTAAAAGCCATATTGGCTTGGATTCTGATTTCTCCACTGTAAGAAAATGCACTTTGTATCCTTTCTTACAGCTCTTCAAGGTCAAGCTCTCGAATAAACTCCATTTACCCCCTGAATAACTCCCAAATTCTCCCTAAATTGCATGGCTCAGAATTCAATCTATTCTCTGAATGAATCTAACTAGTACAAATTGTTAGATGATATCAGTTGACTTCCCAAGTCAAGCTTGAAACTATGCATGGTACTAAAAAGTAGAGATGATATATGGTACTGAGCTAAAAATTTTGTAAGTGGAGAGGAGAAAGCAACCATCATATACATCAAAGACAGCTCTACTGTATTTAATATCTATTAGAGGGATAGCAATCATACCTATAGATTGAGTCAATCTTCTGGCTCAAAGCAATGGAACCAAAACTTCCTGAATGATGTTCCCCTTAAAAAAAGGTTGAGAGGATAATGGTTGATAGATAAAAGTGAGAAAGGCGATATGATGATGATTGCTAATATTAATGAACTCCAGAAGCCTGTGTTTATCCACTGTTATTCTGACTCCCCAACATGCAGAACTGTGGTGTTATTCTATTCATGCAGGGTCCACACTTAATATTTATATATCCCAGTGTGTCATCTTTGACCTTTTTCAACACCACCGCAATTTTGACTTGTGCTCAACTTCTCATGTCAGATCCTTTTCCAACATAAAGTTACTTTTCCACAACGTATAATATGAAAAATTAGTCATCGGAGTAGAATGCAGTACCGGTATGAGTGGAATTAATTTGTAGTTTATTTTTATGACTGTTGAATGTACTTTGCTATTATGCAGATACGGCTTGCCATCCAACATGGGACTGAGATGACACAGACCACTTTAACTTCTATAAGGAGCCCATGAGGACACAGTGGGCGGGCTGGCACACAACACATTCTTAAATGATGCATATCGTGAGGCTTACACTGGGAAGGAACTACAAGAAATTTTAATCCCAGAAAAAAGCTCTGCCCACCACTATCACGCATTCTACGGTTTAGGATATGTGCCAACTAATACTGACATTAATCTAAGAAAAATATTTCAAAAGAAAGCCTACTAACATATATGTTTGCACACTATATGCTCGTGTATCCAAAAGCAAATAGAATGGATTTCTTAAAATTCCCGTGAGTGTACTATCTTCTTATCACTCCTATAAGTCACTAACCTAGATAATCAAAACAAGGTCAAAATGGCTGGGATGGTAAGAATTTTTTCTTTTTCCAATATCTTCTGGGTCCTCTAGATTCTGAGTTGTTATTTTAAACCATAAAACAGGAATCACTTTATTTGTGTTTCCAATTCCCATTGGTGGATATACTTTATTCTTAGAACTAAATATATGACCCATATATAATACTCATCATGTACATTAACCCCCTCTGGGCTTCATTTTGCTTTCTTAACTTTATTTTCCTATTTCCTAATTTGCTATGCATGTTCTAAATCTCTCATCATATTGCTGTGTAAACCATGTTACAATCTTTTCTGGAAAATGGCAGTTGTGCCAGCTGGGGTCCTCTGAGATGCACACGGCAAGATGTGGCTAGACCGGTAAGAGATTTGTCCGGGGGGGATACTGGGAAAAGATAAAGAGGGGAAAGCAGAAGGAGCCAGGGAGCCACTGTAAGATGAAGATAGGATACTTCTGAAAGCGAGGGAGAAGGAACACACATGGGGGAAGTGTCTCGGGCTGCAAGGCAGATCTGTGAAAGTTTCAGCCAAATGAGTGGGGAGTTGCTGAGCCCAAACCAGTCTTTAGGAAGGTTCTAGATCCCACTGCTGAGCCACCATTGACTGCAGATTCGAAGGGAGGGTGACTGTGGCTCTCCTTTACTGTGTTCCGCATGGCAGTTCCTCTTAAAGGAGAGGCCAGTGGCAAATTTCCACGGCCATCAGCAATATACAAATAAAATAAACCCACAAGAAGATATTCACAGACCAACACGTCTTTGTCATTTCAAAGCTGTGATGGTAACTCTATGCACACGCCTATCTCTTTAAACCCGACCCGTTTTTATGGTTTCAGGCTATCAGAGATTAGAATCACAGACCGAGATGTATAGTGCCAAACCCTGTTGGGAGTGTCCCCTTTGTCCTGGACAGAATTCCCCAGGTCGTGCCTTCCTGACACCTGGGATGTTGAATTTGCCGCAACATGTAATTGTTCTCAGCTATTTCCACCGTAGTTATTTTTCACTGTGCCACGCGGCAAGATAAAAAAGGAAGGGAATCTCAGGTTTTGCTTTCCCTTCTGTTTCCATGGACACAAGTTTATAATTTTATATGAAAGTCAAAATCTGTCACTCTCATGAAATCTGCTCTTGGAGCTCCTTTGCTAACAGCTTAGACTCATGCAGTAAAATAATTAGGAACCAGCAAAGAAAACACACAAAACAAAGGGAAATAAGCCCCTTCCTAAAGATGAACAACTGGAGGGCGGGGGTGGAGTGAGCCTGTGTCTTGGGAAAGCGGTGAAAAGGCAACTAAGTACTTAAAGAACGGGCGTGTTGCAGAGCCTGGGATGAAATCTCAGCATGCAGCGTGGATGGGGTTTGCTTTTGAGCCAGAAACAGTAGAATTAACGTTCCTTTTAAACAAAACGGGTCCCAATGGTTAGCACCATACCCACCTCCCACTGGATCTTACATAAACAAGACTGTATCAGCAGAACAGTTTCAAGAATCTTGCTATCAACACATTTACCGTTCCAAAAACTTTGTAATTATCTTCAGCCTCATTGATTTTGGCTAGTCTACCATTTTGCTTGTCCCAGACTCATGGAGCCAGGTCTTATCATTTTCATCACCTAAGGCTTACTAAGACCGTACTGTGTGTGAGGGGCCCTGGCAGACAACGAGGTTATCATAAAGAACCTGAGGGAACTTTGTTCTGAGGTAATGTTATATTAAAAAATAGAATTTTTGTTATATCCAAAACTATAATTTTTTTATTATTATTAACTTCTGATGAATTATTTGTTTCAGGGGTACAGGTCTGTGATTCATCTCAAAACCATAAATTTTTAAAAGCTCTAGGAAGGAATTACTAAATTATAAAGAGCTCCTCATTTCTCTGGGAGGATTTATTTCACTCATATCACAACATTAAAATGATTAACTTTGTGTGCTACCCCTGTCCCTGAAGCGTTTGGTGTGGAAGTGGGTTGTGATCTTGTTATGGGCTCTTAACTTCAGAGCTGCCCATCTGATTAGGTCAGACCCACCCAAGATCTCCTTTGTGAGTAATTTCAAGTCAACAATGTTCACTTTGGCTATATAATGTAACCGAATCACAGAAATAAAATCCACCATAGTCACAATCCCACCTGCTAGCAAGATTTGGGGATTACACAAGGTATGTATAACAAGGGCTGAGAATCTTGGAGGCTATCTTAGAATTTTGCCTGCCGCAGGTGAAGGGTAAATCTTCTCTTGATAGATAGTGATAGTTTTTTATTACAATAATATAATCATAGCTAGATTTAATTATTTGTCCAAATACTATGCCAGATGAGCACTGTTACATATTCTTAGCTAGATTTAGGAGCTCCCATACGTATAGGCTTTGATTAAAGGTAGCCATGGTAACTGGAAATTTCATCGTAGTCTTAGTACCAGCATGATGAGAGTATGCTTATGAGTGCACCATTGCAAGGGTGGAGGAGCGGGGGAGGGGAGGGAGGGTAAGGGTTAGGGGATATATTTTTTCCAAGTAGAAACATTGTTATTTAAAATTAATTGGATAAATATCACCAACTGCTTGACAAAAAACAAATGTTCTTAAGATAATATTGTTAATGTAAGAATCACTTCAACATTTCTTCTTCAGAGAATACAAATGATTTCATTCTCCATATGAATATGAAGATATAAATACATATCTCCTATATACCATATGTGTAGGGTGTATGGAGTGTGCCTGTGCACGTGCGTGTTTGTGTGTATGTACGCCTGTATTTTCTATGAAGTCTGAACACTATTCAAGGATTGGTCTTCATTTTAAGTTAGACGTTTAACACCTCTTAGGCCAAAATTATCTCTCCATGGGGAATCTCACTCTAACAAAATTTCCCTGGCGTAAAATTTGCTGATCTACACAATGGAATTCTCTATTAAATTAAGCAACATACTTTGCAACAAGCTTTCAAATATCAGTCAAAAGCCCATCGGGAATTATTTTCAAGACCTATTATGTGACAGGCACTGTTTTAGGCTCTGGAATAGAGATCTCTATTTTCTAAAGAAGAGTTTAAGCAAGTTAAAAAATAATAACATAAAATCTTTAATAATAATAAAGAGAAGAGTTGCAGGTAATGATACATGCCATGAAGAAATTGAAATAAGCTGATGGAACGGGACTGAGTTAGGAGCAGCTGAGATGAGGGGAGGTTAATTTAAATTATTTATGACAGGGGCGCCTGGGTGGCTCAGTGGGTTAAGCCGCTGCCTTCAGCTCAGGTCATGATCTCAGGGTCCTGGGATCGAGTTCCGCATCAGGCTCTCTGCTCAGCGGGGAGCCTGCTTCCTCCTCTCTCTCTCTGCCTGCCTCTCTGCCTACTTGTGATCTCTCTCTGTCAAATAAATAAATAAATAAAATCTTTTAAAAAAATTATTTATGGCAGAAATTCTCATTGAGGACTTTACATTGTAAGTGGGATGACAAAAGTGAGGCCAGTGAAGACAGTGAAGCTGAAGACAGGAGCTTCCGGTAAAGGGACCAACAGGTGCAAAAACTTATGGTGGAAACAATCTTGGTGTGTTTAAGGAATAGAAAGAAAGCCCGTCAGGGCTGGAGTCCAGTGAAGGAAGAAAGAGGAAGAAAGAAGATCAGATCGTGGAGGTGGTATGTGTTCTTATAAGTCAATTATTTTTTGTTTCTAGATACAATTGGTGGCCATTGTAAGACTGATTAGAATTGCGTTGTTTCCAAAAAAAAAAAAAAAAAACTCACTCTGGATTTTGTATTATGAGTGGTATCTGATCACACCTCATCAGTATTTGTTAATTATAACTGAAAACATAAACGTGTTGCTTGTCCTAGGGAAGCAGTCAATTGTTTTATTTTCACTATTTAGTATTTATTTTTGTTTTTAACATATCTCTCAGTTACCAAGATATCTTTCTATTTGGCATAAATTCTTTAATAATAGTTATTTCTGATTAAAATCTTAAAAGGGAACTGTCAAAGAAACATTACAAATATTTTTTCTCCAGTGGCTATTATTTTAAAAAATCCAAAGGAAATGTGAAGTCAAACTTGTCCCTTCATCAATTTGTTCTGTTTTCCTCCATTACTACGCTATGGTTTATTATTTTAGAGCTGCTAAGGAATACAAATATGATCATATTATGGCCTTCATTTTAAGTAGAAAAACCAACATTAGTGCACCTATTTTGCAGTGAAAAGGAATAAAAATTTTCCATGATACAGGAAAGTCAAATTTGACAGGAATCTTTTCTTTTTAATCGTCTGTTTTCACCACTCATTACTAGTTTCTCCAGCTCCATTTTGGAATGCATGAACATGTCCAGTTGATCTCTCCAATAAACCACTATCATTTTGTTCACTTTGACTACTTAGGATTTTTATATTCAAGCAACTTATTTTGCAGTGTTTAAACAAAACAAACAATCCAACAACAACAATCAAACAAGAATATGAGTGGATTTCAAAATTTTTCCTTCCTCCCAGCGGTATAGAAAATGGAGCCCAGGAAAGCTAAAGTCAAAAGTCAGGAACACAGGAGCATTCCGATTTCAGTAATGAGAGAATACATTATGAGGACAAGTTTCTGTGCTGCAAAGGCTTCTACTTAAAGGCATTGAGGAACCAACACAGTAATGAAGAAGGACCCAAGAGAAAACAGAAACTCAGAAAGAATAATTCTGCATTACAGGCCATTTATTTTGTATGTGCTGATTCCAGATAAAGTAACTGAGAAGCTGAGAAACTGAGCCAGAGAGCTTTTGCAGGTGTCCCGGAGTTTGTGGGACAAAGTTCGAGTCCCGGGTCCACCAAGCAGGAGAGACCAGGTGAACCCTCCTTGCTTTCTATTAAGACCCTAAAAGACCCATCTAATGGATGAATCCAGAACAGACAGGCCTCTAAAGAATTGCAACACTCCTGTACCTCACCCCCATACCTAAAACTTACCATATAGCAAACACAATCAGAAGCCTGGCAGAAGAAGGTAGCACTATCCAAAACCTCAAACTATTTCTATGAACAGATACACACAAATACACCAAAATAGAACCAAATGAAACCAGGTGCAGGAGAAATAAATAACATAAACTTAAAAGAGCAGGAAATAAAGAGATAATAGATAGCAAGTAACAAGAACATGTAAGTATTAGATGTCTAGACATAGACTTTAAAACGACAGTATTTGGGGCGCCTGGGTGGCTCAGTGGGTTAAGCCTCTGCCTTCAGCTCAGGTCATGATCTAATGGTCCTGGGATCAAGCACCACATCGGGCTCTCTGCTCCGCGGGGAGCCTGCTTCCCTGCCCCCTCTCTCCCTCTGCCTGCCTCTCTGCCTACTTTTGATCTATCTCTCTCTCTCTGTGAAATAAATAAATAAATAAATAACCATACTCACTTCTATTTAAAAAAAAAAAAAAAAAGACAATACTTACATGTTAAAGAAAATAAAAGTCACGATTGAGAATGTGGGCAGAGAACTGGAAACTATGAACCAAGGGTCACATAGAAGCTCTATAAACTTCCCTGAGAAACACAACAATTGAACTTAAGAATTCAGTAGACCAGATTAACAACAGGTAAGATGAGAGGAAGAGAAAATTGTGAAATGTGGCCTAGATCAAACAAAATATTCAGAATAAAATGAGACATAAAAATGTAGAGATACAGCTGATGCTATGAGAAATTCTAACATATAATAAGATTCATTAAAAAAAAGATATGGACAGTTGGGACAGAAACAATATTTGAAGGATAATGGATAAAAACACAAAACCAATGACTCAAGAATTCCTACTTAATTGATGCAGTATAAAAGCATTCCTTTTGAAGCAAGACCCAAGACAATGATGCCTCCTATTACCACTTTCATTCAACGCTGAATTAAACATTTTAGAGGAGAAGTGAGATGGGGAAATCGGAGGGGGAGACCAACCCTGAGAGACTTGGATTCTGAGAAACAAACTGAGGGTTTTGGAGGGGAGGTGGGGGGGTGGTTGGGTGAACCTGGTGGTGGGTATTATGGAGGGCACGTATTGCATGGAGCACTGGGTGTGGTGCATAAACAATGATTTTTGGAACACTGAAAAGAAATAAAATAAAATGAAATGAAAAAAAAGAGCATCTAAAACAAACAAAAAAAAATTTTAGCCAATAAAATAAGGTCAAAAAATGATTATTAAAAATAATAAAAATAATAATAGAAGTTTTAAGAATAAAAGGAAGAAACATAGTTGTCATTGTTCCTAGACAATATGATTATATGAATAGAAAATCCCAAAGAATCTATACTTAAATTAGTAAAATTACTGTACCTACTCCAGGCTGAGCTGAAACAGCTACAAGCATTGGCTGAAGCTCTCGTGCTGATTCAGATGGTACCAGGCACTGGGCGGGGGATGGAGAAGCGGTCAAAGCTGATCCTTCTTTACCAAGACCTCATCAGCTCTTCCGAGAGGACTAGAGACGATAGTCTGTTGCAAAACAGTGTAAGTCTCATTTATTCACTTGGGCGTTTGCTCATTCAACAAAGGAATATTGCCTTCCTGCCTACTGTGAATTGAGCATTTTTTCTGAGACACAAAGAAATATAAAGATGAATAAGACTTGTTAAATAGTTGAAGGATCCTTGTTTAAGATGGGACCAGGAGTGTTCAAAGAGATAGGCAACAAAGCCTGGCAAAGACAGGGAATGCTTCATCAAGGATATAGGACCTGAGCTAGGCTCTCAGTGGGGGACAGACTTGGGATAGAATCAAGCCTAGGGGGGACAAATGGAAATAAGGGCGGTGTGGCCACACCTTCAGTCTCCCGAGGCCAGAAGTCCAAAGGGAAATTAGGAGGAGTAAGTATGGCTTTGTTTTCTCATTAAGAAGCCTAGCAAAGGAATCTAAAATTCAGGCAGTATGGCAATGGGAATGAATTGTGGGTTTTTACACATAAGATATTTCAAAGCACACGCCTAATTACCTTGACTCTCCATTTCCTAGCATTGCCAAGTATTCGTTGCTATCGATTTTAGGTAGATGAGCTTAGCAGTTAGAAGCATGGATTCCAGACCCAGGAAAGCCGGGTTTGAACCCGCCTCACCACTTACTGATTGTGACCTAGACACTTTGCTCATATGGAAAATGGGATAAAAATAGTACTGCCTCAGAGATCTTTTTTTAAAAGCTAAATGAATTAGTCCACATTATATTCAACCAATGCCTGACACAAAATAAACACTGTATTAATTCAGCTATAATAATAATAATTATTATTATTATCTGTTTTCTGTCCAGTATTACCCTAAACACCAAGGTAGGGTATTTTTTTAAGTCTCTGCCTTCAAAGACCTTATAATTTACCTGGGGTTCTGGGATTAGAGGAAGTTGCCACCAAAGCATATGGTAAAGGATATTTAATATCATGAGGAAATGTTCAAATATATTGGAATGAGAAAAAGGGGGAAAAAATAGTACATTACTGAACAGAAAGTATAATCTCAAATATCTTTGAAAGAACAGATAGGATTCCTAAATTGCAGAAGATTCCAGCTACTGCCTCTGGGTACCGAGATCATATGTAATTTTAAAAAGCATTACTGGATTATGAACTTGAAAGAGGTCTTGGATATAACAGAGTTTCCAGGCTTTGGGATTTTAATGAAATGGGTACATGTCTCAGATACACCTCTTATCTGTTCAGCCTTGAAAGTGTTTTTTATTCCTTTCCTTTGTTTTTAGATCTCTTGGCCTCTGTTTCTTCATCTACAAAACAGGAGAGGGTCTGGAACCTTCTAGGTGCTTTACATGCTGTACTTTTTGTCCTGGGTAAACTAATATCATACTAGCATTATTGATAGCATTTATCACAAGTCACCCACCATGTCGCAATAAGACATGTCCATGCCATTGGCTATTCCCCATAACCAGTGCTACAGTATGGTCAGCTGGTCTCAGACATTTAAAAATATCCAGTGATGTCAAGGTAGCAGAAGAGTATATTTGTTTCTTATTCATCCAGAAAGAATTCATGTCAAATACCTGAATTCGCAGTGCTAGGTGCTAGGTGGTGGATTTCGTAGACATCTTACTTATTACAAAGTATGAAATTAATATTCATTTTTCAGTAACATATTTATTCGCTCAACAACTCTTCATGACTTGCGTTCACCATGCTAAGCAAGGAGTATGAAATTAGTTTATCCCCAATTCATTTCTTCTAGCCTCTTACAGAAATTACATTTGGTTCTGCTTGTGGTTTCTAAAGGAGATCTAAAATTATATTTACCTTTGACTATAAATAGCATTGGAATAAGCACAAGTCAAATAAATTCCCACTGATCAAATCCTAGCAGCTCCTATATGACATTTCAATCCTACCATGCTGTTTTTGAGCTATTTGTGTTGAGGTATTTTGGGTTGACTTATTTTAAAAGCCAAGATCAGATGCTGTCTCATATTTTGTCACAGTTTTAGGCAACATTGGACACTTAAAAAAAGCTATAATTTAATCCAAAAGGCTCTTATTTAATAAATAGTCTTAATGCCAGATAATCAAAACTTGAATGACGCAAAAAAAAAAAAAAAAGACATAGAGATTCTTTTTCTTCACAGCAGTTTTTCAGACAATATCTATTTCTGAAACCCACACAGAAATAGAAAGATCCAAGAAATGCTCCTCTTGTGAAAAGTTTGCTATCCATTTATAAAGATATTGTTCACAGAGTTGTAAGAGCAAGAAGCTTAAAACAATCTAAATATGTAGAAATAAAGGACTAGTTAAAGGAATATGCAGCCATTGAAATGTAATGGAAAAAAAATTTAATGACATGGAAACTTCTACAAGTTAAATTGTTACATACAAATCAGATACAAAATAATATTTACAGGACATTTCAACCCCACTATTCTGACGCAGCTATTTTTGTCCCTGAGAAAATTTTGACCCTGAGGATGTTTATAATATAAACATGTTGATCAGATTAGGCCCATATTGATAAAATTTTCATCAAGAAATTAGTTCCCAGAGCAAACATCACTAAGCCAAAATATTTCCTGATCAAAATAGTACAGTAACCATTTACAATTTTTTTCAATTTTCTTCTTTATTTAACTGAGATTATTTCATTGTCATTTGTTATTTCCTGTTTGAATTTAAAAATTGTGTTTCATTCATCAGTTAAAATTTTATCTTATCAACTTTCACGGATTCCTTTCTATCCTTGTGAGTTTTACTTTGTGGTCATGATTTTTACCAAGTTCAGTGTTCTGATGAGATTTTACTGATCTAAACTTTGCCTAGATCTTACGGTTCCATTAATTTTTTGCCAATAACAAAATTTGCCATGTGCAATTTAAGACGTTGCCAGTTTTCTCCATGGAGATTATTGGCACCAGTAATGTTTAATGCAAATATTGCATTTATAATTCAATAGAAGGAAAGAAAGAGGTCAAAGAGAGGGGATGGGTGAAGGGCAGAGAGCATAGGTGAACGGAGCAGGCAAGAAAGAGAGAGGAAAAGGGAAACAAAGATAAATCAATGCATATGAAGAGTCTCAACAGTGGGATCCTAATGGTGAGGTAGGATATGACTAAAATAGAACTTAATAACACTATCTCTTCGAGCTTAATCATGTTAATGCTTTCCCTTAACAGATGAATTCCTGAAAGACTCCTACAGAACAGTCCTTTATTTCTTCCTTTCTACCTCCCTATCCACACACTGGTCTGCATCAGGGAAACAATGAGTTTGCCACAGCAGCTACGGATCTTTCTACAGGACCATATAATTATCAGTTGAAATATGTAGCATTTAATACTGTTTCCTCTACGTGCTAAACAGCCTGAGGTTGTTCATTGAAATGACTGGATATTTTGGCATTCGTCTGGGATATGCAGAGGTTCTGCTGAATACCTCATATCACATGTCTCAAATAAAATATGGTAATCTCCAGAAAATCAAAGATAAGGCTAAGATCAAGATAACAACTAAGTCAAATGCTGGTTGTCGTTCTGCAAGTAAGGGTCAAGGGCGTGGAAGTGAATGAAGGGGTAAGGAGGGAAAGTACGATGAGGTAGAACAGATGAAAGCGAGGATGGCATCCCCCGGATAGGTTTTCTTCTCCCGACCACCCTGAGACCCAGGGAAGTTCTTAGCTTCTGCTCTTCTTTGTCCCCAGTCCCCACACATTTATCTTTACTGCTCCAGATTACTATATGGACCAATCATATTC
The DNA here is from genome assembly GCF_030435805.1 of Mustela lutreola. Taxonomy (NCBI): domain Eukaryota; kingdom Metazoa; phylum Chordata; class Mammalia; order Carnivora; family Mustelidae; genus Mustela; species Mustela lutreola. The sequence goes on from NC_081297.1 coordinate 121,286,446, forward strand.
AAAACCCTCACTCCTTTCCCAAAGATATAGATTCTTAAAATCTTCAGTAAATGCCTAATTTTTAAAGGAAAAGTGACTCCTCTGGAACTATAATGGCCAATGGATGAAGCACGGCTGGAGGGGTGGTGGGTCTCATACACTCAGGTTCCTCACTCCTCCCCACTCCAAACATCCAACAGTGACCTCAGATGGAGTCCCACAGAACCCCGTTGAACTCCAATAGTTTAGGCCTTCTGTGCTGTTTTCTAGAATCTCTGAAGGTAAATTCTGTAACTAAAGGATTCTGGGTAAATTCTGCAAGGATAAAGATGCCTCTGCTTTCACAGAGCCTCAAGAGTTGAACCACCCTATTACTTTTTAGGGTTTGTTTGCTTGTTTTTGTCTTCTAGCTAAAAACTTAAATCTTAAACATGTCTTTAAAATTCACCATGGATTTTTTTTTTTTTCATTTATTTGTCAGAGATGGAGGCAGAGAACAAGCAAGGAGAGCGGCAGGCAGAGGCAGAAGCAGACTTTCCACTGAGAAAGGAGCCTGGTGCAGAACTCAATCTCAGGACCCTGGGATCATGACTTGAGCCGAAGGCAGATACTTAACTGACTGAGCCACCCTGGCACCCCTCCCCCATGGATTTTTTATTCAGATTATTAAAAATAATGATATCTAACATATATATAGCACCTTCTTTTTTTCTGACAATGTTCTAGGTACTTACATATATCAAGATATTTTCTCAACCCCACTTAGAGATGAAGGAACTGACACACAGAAGTCAATGAACTTATCCCAAGGTCATATACCTTGTAAGTGATGTGGAAATAGATTAAAATCATAATCTGATGCAATTTCCACTTGCAGGAGTTAGAAATTATGCTTGAAACCAATTATGGAAAAGTTTCTGCAGTGATTAAACAAATTATATGAAATCTTCTAAACAGTCCTTCCCAAGCAATTTCCATAGAGTCATAGAAATTAATTCTACAGGCTTAAATTATGGAAGGCCTTGAAAATTTGGTCTAAGTGATTTCTGATCTTCGTAGGAATCTTAAAATTTTGGTAAATTCATTTTAGATATGAGTAATCTATGGCAATAATACCATTCTTCCTTCACAATCCACCAATGGAATGAAATATACTCCAAAACATTTTCCAAATTTTTACTAAGTGTCACAGGGGAAACTAAAGTAAGATATTGTCATCATTAGGGTGTAACATAGATCAATAGAGAATAATATGGGAAGATATTGTTGCTGGATTACAAAATAGTAAGTCCAAGAGAAGATTAGTAGTATGGGTGGAAATTATCAATTGAAGAGGAAATTTTGAAGAACCTTTAGAATTTCATTGATTTCTTTAATAATTAATATTTATTGAGTATTTAACAATGATAGCTTTAGCCTTAATTTTGAAGAACTATCAGAATTTTATTAATTTTCTATCCAAAAATCAACAGCTGTTTATTGACTAGGAGTACTAATAACTAACACTGTCCTTGGTAAGACAGAACTAAAAAGGACAGAAAGATTCTGTTCTATTGGAGTTTATATTCTATTGCAGAGGCCGATGATAAATGAATAAGTAAGAAAAGTACTGGAGAGTGGCGAGAGTATACAGAGATGGTGTGATATGATAGAATCTGGGTACCTACTTTAGACTGAGTAGCATCTTTAAGGAACTGATATTTAAGCCAAGACCTGAAGGACAGAAAGGGCCAGTGTTCTGAAGATAAGAGAGGAAACAGGAATGGGTAGTGGAAAAGCACTAAAGTGTGGTCAAATGGGCTTATTCATAGAACAGAAAGAGGGCCACTGTGGCTGGAATAACCTAGTCAAAGGAGGAGCATTATAAGAAATAAGGTTGCAGATGTGAGCCTCCCAGAGCGATGATGTATTGTAGGTAGTGAGAAAAACTGATAAGCAAATGAAATAATATTTCCAAGGGATAAATGTTATGGTGCAGATAAATATGGACAGCCTCCTATTTGAACATAGAAGCACCAAACCAAAACTGGGAAAAGGGCTATTGACTTTGAGCCCTAAAAGATGAGAGGAATGAGCCAGACAAGGGAAGACTATAAGTCATTCCAAGGAAGGTTCCAGGATAGCAAATAGGTAATTGCAGTCAGAGCCTCGACTTGGAGGCAAGAGTACGGTGAGAGATGAGCCTCGATGCATAGTCAAGGACAAAATGATAGTCATGAGAACTCAAAATATCCTAAAGTTAATTTTTTTTAAAGATTTTATTTATTTATTTGATAGAGAGAGATCACAAGTAGATGGAGAGGCAGGCAGAGAGAGAGAGAGAGATGGAAGCAGTCTCCCTGCTGAACAGAGAGCCCGATGCGGGACTCGATCCCAGGACCCTGAGATCATGACCTGAGCCAAAGGCAGTGGCTTAACCCACTGAGCCACCCAGGCGCCCCTAAAGTTAATTTTTTAACTGAGTAGTTCAAACAACAAGCACAATGACTATGAATGTAATCCATACCTTAGAAAGTGGCTTTCAAGAACCTATTGTTCTTGAAATGAGACTTTCTGTGGCATATCATCAAGAAAAAGAAGATACTAGCTCCTTACCATGCTCAGTTATAAGATTCAGCCCTTGTCTGGAAATTTCTTTTGACATATTGTCAAATGAAAGTCAATGAATCCTCATTGTAGTAGCTTGTTTACCAAAAATCTAGTTCCCCACCCTGCAATGTCCTTCGCTGAGAGGACATATATCACGGCTCTGACAAACTCAAAAGTGACCATGTGACTTGCTTTAGCCAATGAAATGCCGACAGACATGTGTATCACCTCCATGCCAAAGCTTTCAGATTTGGAATATGGTTCTCCATGTTTCTTTTCCTTCTGTTGCAAAGACCAAGTGTTCTAAATGGAGGTTGTCCCCTCAGAGGACAGAGAGTAGAACAATAGCCAATCTGGAAAGGAAGTGGTGTAGGTGATAAATCCAACTGTAAGCCACTGAAATTTGGGGGTGGGAGGGGTGTTATTTGTTACTGCAGCACAAATTAGCCTACCCTGACTAATACATTCACAAGCACATACTTCCAGGGCAGAAGGCATGAGGTAAGAAATGCCAAGTAACATCATTTACCTATAGCCCTTCAGTCAGGTGAGTACCTGGGGCTCACCTTACCCAGGAATTTCCTCCCCAAGATTTCCCACCAGAACCAGGGAAACGAAGCATATTGAATTTTAACATTTTCACTCTCTCCCTGCTCGTGACCAAACAATTCAGTACTAATGACTAACTACTCCAATCAGAAAAAAAAAAAAAAAGTCTGACACTGGAGGTAGGCAGCCTGTCTGTGCTCCGACTCCACAGCCCACAGCTATAAATAATACCATTAGGAAAGCACACATTGCCTTAGATGGAAGGCACAAAAAAAAAGCACTTTCTCTGATAGTTTAGCAACACATTCAGATTTCATGTCTCTAGGTAAAAATAGGCCTAACAAATGAATTAAATTTGAAAGCTGAGCTGAAGTGAAGAACACTAGCATTATAAAGATGCCATAGGAGGGAAAAGAGACTTATAAGGTGCTGTATCCTCTCTGCTGGTGAACAGGGGAGAAGGGTGAAAAGAAAGGATTTTCCTGAGAAATAAAAATAATCATCAAGATTTTGAAGTTAAAAATATCATCCTTATTAACTGGAAGGAATTCTGAAAACTACACAGGCTTCAGCAAAGGATAAAATAAAACTTGACAGATAGGATTTTCTTCTGTGTACTTTCACATTAAGAAAGAAAGAAGAAAGCAGATCCAAAGAAAATAGATGTTAAAGAATGTCTAAAAATAACATAAATTTCCAACTCAATAACTCGTATGTTTGGATTGTTTAGTTTCTTGTATGTTCATTTAATAAAACCCAAAAATTTCTATTATACTTTTTGGTGCTATTTTTTTAAAAGATTTTATTTTTAAGTAATCTCCATACCCAACGTAGGGCTCCAACTTTTAACCCCAAGATCAAAGCCAGCCAGGAGGCCCTCAGTGTTATTTTTAATGGCTCTGGTACTTGAGCAAAGGAAGCATTAGGAGGTGGTGTATCTTCCAAAAGACACCCCCTCCCCAAAAAAAGGAAAAAAAAATCATCAATCATCTACCTTTCTTAATTCTGTAGTCCAAGGAAACTACACCTGTCTCTCCTAGAACATATGCAAACAAAAAATGTTCTATTGTCTACCTACATCAAAATATATGCTATTTATTTTCACATAAAAGTCTGTCTAACCTAAGATCATAAGCTTCTTGAGGGTAAGAATCACTTCATGCTCTCTTCTCCCTCTCGGGGCCTCCTAGCACAGGGCCTGGAACCCATTAAGTACTTAACACACATTTTTAGATTGAATAGAGTGACTTTTCCCCCATGAACCCTTCTTTGTTCTAAATGGCCTATTATCAAGGCACTATACCCTATGTTGATAGAAAATTAGTGTAATCTTTAAGCCAGAGAAGCCTCAACAGATAGTAACAGCACATTGTCACTGTGTCTAAATCTGTGGCCTGAAATGTCCCCTAACCTGCACCGCTGGTATCATCAGATGACTAGGATAACAACTTAATCACCTCGCTGAGCAGCTAGAGAACCGCCTTACAGCCAACAGTCCTGTGAGTTGGCCAGCTCTCAGTTCCCCAAGTGTGAGGCCTGAACACAGGTGAGGCCCTTCCCAGAGTCAATTCCAGGAATGTCTTTTTCTAGTCATTGTGAAGTGGCTGAACAACAAGACCCAAATTAAGACAAAATCTGAACAACAGGACCTAAATTAAGACAAAATCAAGCAAACTGGGGTTCACAATCCTGGCTTTTGTGTTCTTTTAGAGGGAACACACCATGAGCCGTACAACTTTATCTGGGGGCTAGTCACTTCAGGATCATTTATGCAAAGACTCAAAGCAAAATTGGAAGTTTCAAACTCACTTTTCACACTGAAACAATTTAACGCACGTTAACGAACGCTTACACTAAGTCAGGTAGTTGGGTTGGGCACCAGGATATAATGATGAACAAGTGAATAGCATCAGGAAAAGTACATAGCCCTTGGTGAACGTTGCTCAAGTTTATCTTCCGTGGATCCCACAATCAGGATACCACCTTTCCAACCCCAGAAAACAGACTCTTCACAAACCAATGACATTTCCAGGTTGCCTTTTAGCTTTCTTGGTTGTTTCCTTCCCTCTGCAGAAGCATTATCTTTTGATGTAGTCCCAATAGTTTATTTTTGCCATTGCATCGCTTGCTTCAGGAGACATATCTAGAAAACTGTTCCTATGGCCAATGTCAGAGAGATTACTCCTGTGCTCTCTGCGAGGATTGTTATGGATTCCAGTGTCACACTTAAGTCTTTAATCCATTTTGAGTTTGCTTTTGTGTGTGGTGAAAGACAGTGGTCCAGTTGCATTCTTTTGCATGTGGTTGTCCAGTTTTCCCCACACCATTTATTTAAAAGACTGTCCTTTCTCCACTTGTATATTCTTCCTTCCTTTGTCCGAGAATAACTGACCATATAATTATAGGTTTATTTTCTGGGTTTCCTATTATGTTCCATTGCTGTATGTCTATTTTTATGCCAGTATCATACTGTTTTGATTACTATAGCTTTGTGATCTAACTCGAAGCCTGGAATCACGATACCTCTAGTTTTGTTTCAAGGTTGCTTTGGCTATTCTGAATCTTTTGTGGTTCCATCACAGCTAAGTCATCTCTCTGAGGGACAAAGGCTGTGTCATAAAGGAAATAAGGAAAGTTTATCTTGGACATAAGATGGGTGGAAAAGAGAAGAGGGGAGGAAAAACCAAGTGAACATGCACCTCCAAATTGTCCCATCTTTGCTTCCGCCAGGAAAGAGGAGACATTATGTTACACAGAGGTGGTACCAGCAAGACTCTGCCATTCAGCAGAGACACAGCCACTCAAAGGAAGCCACGCAGTACCACGTGGTGAGAAGCCTTCAGAGTTAGCATTCTGAAGTACCCAAATGTCCTTGTTGCCTTGATTCAGAGTGAAACCCACTAGGGCAACCATGGAGCTCACCACTGCAAAGCATAAGCACTCTACTCCTAAGGAGGATTCCCCCCCCGCCAAACAGCAGCCCAGACGGGGGACTGCTAGAGATGTGCTGGTTGACGTAAAGCAGCCAGAGTTCACCCCAGTAGAATTTTCTGAGCCAAACAGCAGGCTACAGCCGGGAGAAAATTCAACAATCAATGACTGTGACCTTGGAGGCCAAAAAACATCACAACCAAAGATTCCCAAATCTCTCCTTTGCCTCAATTTAAGTGACACTAACCTTCCCTTTCACAGCAACTCAATGATAGAGACTGGCAAGAAGAAATAGAAACTCTCTAGGACTGAGTATTTCTATTCATATAAGAGACTGAGTATATAACCTAAAAAGATTTTCTAGGGCACGCGTAGGTGGCTCAATGGTTAAGAGACTGACTTTGGTTGAGGTCATGATCTCAGGGTCCTGGGATGAAACCCCATGTTGGGCTCCCTGCTCAGCGGGGTGTCTGTTTTCCCTTTCCCTCTGCCCCTCCCCCTGCTTGTGCTCTCTCTGTCTTTCTCTCAAATAAACAGATAAAATCTTTTAAAAAAGAGAAAGAGAGATTTTCTAAATTGCCAGATTGGACCAGTTTTGAAACACACTTTAAATTTAATTGTTTTCCCTCAGGCCAGCAGATAGAAGTTGCTGGAGGAGACAGGCTACAGACAAAATAAAGGAGCTATGTTTCTCTGCACATCTAAATTGTTGAGTGACTGCATTCTGGAACCCTGCCACGCAAGCCACACATTTGGCCCAAACTCTCCCTTTGACGACCCGTGGGGTCGATATACTCCAGTTTGAGAAAGAGCTGCTGCCGGGAGACATGGGTCCAGACTATGTAGAAATGACGTATTTCTTTGCAGGATATTCAATCATTCTATTCAGGAATAAGTTAAGAGATTCCTTCTTTTTTTAATATTTTTAAAATTTATTTGACAGACAGAGATCACAAGTAGGCAGAGAGGCAGAGAGAGATGGGGAAGCAGGCACCCTGCTGAGCAGAGAGCCCGATGTGGGGCTCGATCCCAGAACCCTGGGATCATGACCTGAACCAAAGGCAGAGTCTTTAACCCACTGAGCCACCCAGGCACCCCAAGAGATTCCTTCTAAATACATAAGGCAGGAACTACTTTCTGAAGCCTAGTTGTTCAACAGGTCTTGCTTGACAAACCTCTTCCAGAGATCAGAAAGTCAGGACCTTGTACATCGTCGAAGAGCCAGCATCTTCTAGAAATACAGTAGATTCAAAAGCACTTGCTCATTAGAAAAAATAGATGGGAATAATCAGTGCTCCTCATAACAAGTATCTCTTTTCATAAATTTGTACCTGAGGTTATTTTCATTTCTTGGTTTTAAAAGATCACAAGCAAGTTCAGCACATAAATAAAAAATAAGCTCTCAAGTATCAAACCTTGTTGTGCATGTTTCTTTTTAAGAGAAACGTAGATACAGTAATAAGTAAGGGTTAGCAATGTAGGTGTGATGTTAGGAAATCTCCTGACAATGAAAGTCCAAACACTCAGATAAAATAAGGTAAATGTTCCTATACTTAAGCAAAATGTGAAAATACTATAAAACAAGGATTTTCTTGTTTTATATTTCTCTTGAAACTAAGAGATTTTTTTTCCTCTGAAGAAGAGGAAAGATGCAGGTTCATTAAATTTAAATACATTTTAAAATATGTATTTCTATTTCTACTTTTTCCAAAGTTGTATGAAACAGATCTCTCTTAAAATAATTTCAGAGTTGCTTGCTGACCAAAATGAACCTTAGAAAGAAAAGAAAACAGACTCATAACCATTGTTCCTTTATTATTTATGGCTCCCTGGGGGTAAAAAAAAAAAAAAAAAAAAAGTCTGTCTCCATTGGTCTAACATCTTTTTATAACCAACTTTAATGTGATTTTACACTACATCTTCTTAAACAAAATAAGTTATCTGTCTTTTATTCCAAAAATCAATCAGGTATAACATGAAAGTTACCCCGCATCAAAGTTTTCCTCTGTGGAGATCGCCAGTGAATTCTTACAAACTCAGGGAGGGTGAGTAAACATTGTGTGTTGTCAAGTAAGTCCCTTGAAAGAGCTTCCAGCTTAAGTTTTCAAAAACTTCCATCCTTGTTAAATCTTATAACTTTAGGTAACCCTTACTGCTTAGAGGCGAGGAGGTCACTGACCACTCACCCTTTCCCGAAAAAGCCCCTTGCTCCTACTTGTCTGTAATAGCATTTTAATATTGAGCTCAATCTCCTTGCTCACAAGTTACAAGCCTATAATCATTACCTCAAGAATGGCACCAGGAAACAAGAGTGTATTATTACGGCACCATCATCCCTTAATATTTCCAATTTACTCCTTTCGTGCCAGGCCTTGGTGAGAGGCTTCATTTATTCCCAAATTCCAGGAACACAGAAGCTAAGAAAAGCTTTGTTGTGTGGCAGCGAGCTGCGGATCTGGCATTCATGGGAAGGGGAAATCAAAGGGGGCCATCCATTAGCAGGTCAGTCCGGAATTGTTACGAAACCCCCTGCCTTTTCAAATGACTGATGGGCCTCTTGTCCTTTCTGGGTCCTGGGCCTCCAGACTACAGGCTGTTTGCATTCAGTCAACACTCCAATTTTATAGGCCTGTGGAGCCAAAGATTACAAGACTTTTGAACTCCAGGCTGCCTTCTGTCTGGCTACACCCTCTGTTTCTGGAGCCCAGGTCTTTTTTAACAACCCCACAAAAACAAGCAATTAGGGTAAGGTCTGTTAATCCTCTCTTTTCGACGTAGAAGTAATTACGTATTTCAAATCAACCAGCAAAGGAGCAGAATGACCACTACCAACGCTCGGAGCTACTTAGCGAAGAAGGGAACTGTGCCTCAAAGGGAAAGATTGGTACTGACTGGAGTCCCTTAAAAATGTCCTCTGTGGCTACACAAGAAGTTACACACAACCCTAGGCCAGATTTTTAAAGGGAAGGAGAAATGCATACATTTAAATGAACAAGAAATGAAAAGAAAAATTCAGGGAGGCATTTTAAAAGGCCCAAAATATCCTGGAGCATCCACTGGTCTGTGGGCAACTGCCCATCTGGTTTCTCCATACAGAATTTCATGCCCCTCTTCTTTTTTTCTTAATTTGCTCCATTAATGAACTTCAATCTATCAACAGCTTTGAAATTTTGTCCGAGCAATTTACATTAAATCAAGAACATGATGGTCTTTTTAGTTACTCCAAATGATAAAACACTTAGGTCAGGGAATTTCATAGCATTCCTTTTGAAATCTGACTTTTAAAACTGCATTTTACCTCTAATTTAAATTAGTGCTTATACAATAAGCAAAGGGTCCTTAAAGAAAGGAAAAGAAGGCTTTGTATTCCTGTCAAGAAATATTTTTATATAAAATAGGTTATGATCAAATCTGCACTAATCTCATATCTTTTCAAACAAGTCTGTAGTTTTTCTAGAGAGGTTTTGCAGGGATATGCCAACTGCACACTTCTTGGAACATAAATATCCTCAACTATCGTAGGCCTTCCACTATAACCAAAAGAACAAGGAGTTCCCAATTTACTAACTGGTTGTATTTCAAAACCTCATTTTTTAAGTACTTGGAACACAGAATGCATTTTCCCATGGCAACCTTGTTATGACTATTCCATCCAAAGGGGTCTGCCTAACAGCCCTTCATTCATGTTCCTCCTAAGCCCTGCCCCTCTGACTTGACTCATGTAGCTCTCTCATCTTTGAATGCCCTTTACCCCCCTCCTTCATATCCAAAGCCAACCCATACCCTTGACAACCAGTTTAAATGTTACTCCATAAAGATTCTCAACAGATGGAACCAATCACTGGATCCTCAGAACTCAAGGGCCCTTCCTGGTCCTTCTGTAGTAAACATTGTGGTTATTTCCTCTAACATCTGTTCTACCCTCCACCCCATCCAATCTGTGGTAATCATCACAGGGTTTGGGTGAGATCAATCCCATTCCTGTTTCCTGGGTCTATGCCAATAAGGATAATCCCATCTCTCTTGACCTAGACATTGGTTCAGGTAATCCAGGCTTAAACCAACAGGTATTTGGCATTTTCTTGGCCACGTGGATGGCTTTAGGTCCATTCAGCCTAAGTACAAATCTTGGGACATTTTACCAACAGTGGTGAGTGGGAACATTCTCTTCCTGGCTTTGAAAGTTGGGGATTATATGGCTCCCTCTCCAGTGGCCTGGCATTTGGTTCCCATGAAGGAAGCCAACATGAAGTTGATACCCAGAGGAAGGCAGAACTGAGGGGATCATAAAGAAATGGGAGCCAGAATACTGATAGAACAAGCTCCCTGAGCTTGACCTACCTCTGAACTTGACAATTACATAAACCGAAAATTTCATTCCCTCCTATCATTTAGGCCACGCTGAGTTGGGGGGTTTTTGTTCCCTCCAGTGAAACCATCCTACTGATACAGTCCTTATCGCTTTCTACTTCGTATCATTTTCATACCTTTTGACTTTATCTGTGCATCCTCCCAGGGGGTTTAGCATATACACCTGTATCCCTAAACATGACTACGGGTTGAACTAAGCCCGCTAATTCAGCATGTCTCAAGTGAATGCCACTTACGTGGGATGTAAAACATTTTAGGAAGGGAAATAATTCTACTTTTAAATAGGATTGACAGTCCACAATAGCCAAACTATGGAAAGAACCTAGATGTCCATCAACAGATGAATGGATCAAGAAGATGTGGTATATATACACAATGGAATACTATGCAGCCATCAAAAGAAATGAAATCTTGCCATTTGCAACAACATGGATGGAACTAGAGCGTATCATGCTTAGCGAAATAAGTCAAGCAGAGAAAGACAACTATCATATGATCTCCCTGATATGAGGAAGTGGTGATACAACATGGAGGCTTAAGTGGGTAGAAGAAGAATAAATGAAACAAGATGGGATTGGGAGGGAGACAAACCATAAGTGACTCTTAATCTCACAAAACAAACTGAGGGTTGCCGGGGGGAGGGGGTTTGGGAGAAGGGGTTGGGATTATGGACATTGGGGAGGGCATGTGATTTGGTGAGTGCTGTGAAGTTTGTAAACCTGGTGATTCACAGACCTGTACCCCTGGGGATAAAAATATATGTTTATAAAAAATTTAAAAAAAAAAAAATTAAAAAATTAAAAAAAAAAAATAAAAAAAATAAATAGGATTGACAAGCACTGGGCTTTTTAAAATAGGGAATAATTTCTTTGCTACCATATTTTTTAAAGTCCTCAAAATACTGCACTCATGTGCATTATGACAAAAAGTGAGATCTAATCTGTATCAAACGTTCATCCTGCACGTCCTGGGGAACTAATGTTACAAAGAACACACGAGGGAAAATACCATCATACGTCATAACGTACCCAAACTACGCTAGGAGCTCCAACCTGATAGGCTTTGAGGAATAGAAAGGAAGAGGAAAAGGAAGTTTTCTCCACAATTTCAGAAATGAAGTCCAGCTGAAGAATTTACCTTTGACGCCCTCTCCACACACCTTCTCATAAGAAAAAAAAATGCAACTATGTGTGTTAATGGATGTAAACTGAACTTATTATGGTGATCATTTCACATATATACACTTCTCGAATTATTATGTTGTATACCAAAGACTAATACCGTGTTATATGTCAATTAATCTCAATAAAAATAACAATAATGGTCATTTTTATGCTATTCTTATCCAGTAGGCATTGTTTTCATCATTACCTCAATCATAACTTGGTCATATTTTCTTAAACTGTCCCACACAGTCTTGCAAAGTTTCTCTATTTCTATATGGTTAGTTTTTATTGAAAAACAAACCACTCCAAAACTGAATGGCTTAAGCCTTTTGTGACCCAGGAGACTTCTGACCCACCAGTCCCAGGGCTATGCCTGTAGTCCTTCTAATCCTTGTGTTCTCTGTGTGCTAAGCCGGGTCCTTCTGTGTCCCGGGAGCTACCTCCGACCTGGCCATGCATGGTGTGTCGGGGGCATGGCTTTGTTCTAGAAGCTGTGCACCACCACAGAGAGCTCTGGCACAGCGGACTTGGGAGCAATAGTGAGGCACTGGAAAGCCTTAGGCAAAACAAACACTTTCTTGTTAGATCACAATGAAGGGCATACAGCGGAGAGTATTTCTTGTGGATTTTTATGGAACCAACATCTGTCCTAAGCAAAAGGTACTGTTTTTCCTGAGACATTGATGTGATTAGGCCTAACAAAAAGACTCACCAAATTGCATCTTGATTTTTAATTCTTTCACCCATGAACACTGTTAATCCAGTTTATGAACTTGACCTTGATCCATTTAGAAAGGTGTTGCAGGTGCCGCTTGATTTTTTTTGAAGGTATGTTTAGCTTTTGAGCTCCTCCTCTGGGAGGAGGGGATGAAACAGCCTTCTTGGAGCCTGTCCGTAATCCCTGGTCTCAGAGGATCGCTCTCAACTTCCTTTTCATTGATTAAATTTCTTTGCCAGCCGGACCTCTGTCTTACAAGTTTCGCAGCTTTCCGTCAGGCAACAATATCAGTAACACCATTCCGTGGAACAAAATTTATTAAAATTGCCTTAGATTGCTAGCTAATCGTTCAGACTATTGAAGCATGCAAAAACAGATTTTTTTTTTTTAATCACTGTAGTATATAAGCCTTTTGATCTGGGTGGTAAAAATGACATTCTAAACAAATTAACTAAAAAGCGAGTATTAAGTGGCATATAGAGCCAATAATTTATTATTTCTCTCAGCTCTTCTGATGGGCTCAACCTGCCACAGCCTGAAAGGTCTAAGCCAATGGCCTCACGAGTCTGAGATCTCAGCCAGAAAAGCGGAGATGACTGGCCTTTTTCCAGGAGCTTTCTCCTTCTCCAGGAAGTAAGTTCAGGCTTCCTCAGAAGGTGGTCTCTTGGTTCCCAGCAGCAAGACAACAAGCCCCAGTGCACGAGTACTTTTCAGATATCCGCTGTGTCACACATGCTAATATCCTACAGGGCAGACTAAGTCCCAAGGTTAAATTCAAATTCAAAGAGGCAAGGAATACACTCTCTCATTTGATGGGAGAGCAGCAAAGTCACATTACACTGGAGCAGGTATGAAGGGGGTGGGGAGGCAATCCTCACGGCTCTTTGCAAACCATCCATTTTGCTCCCTCTCTGGCCCCAGTGAAAGCTGAGAGGAGCAGACCCAGCTGAGCCCAGCCCAAACTGCTGACCCCACACAATTGTGAGCAAATACAGGATTGCCATTTAGGCTACAAAATCTGGATAATAGGGTTTGACGGCAAAAGCTAACAGAAACAACTTCTGAATCCATAAGGTAGGTAAAAGTTCCAAAATACTTTTCAGTTTCCTTTTTAAAACTCCTCTTATATTTTTATGTGGAAGTATTTTAGAGACTTCATGTGACCTCCCCCTGCAATTTCTTCTAGGCAGGTTGGAAAGCAGAGGGTTGTTCTCTCATGGAAGTCAAGTATAAATTTGGTGATTGAAATTGGGGGCAAGCCTCTCCCTGCCTCTTGTGCACCCAATGTGCCCATGAAGACAGAAGTCTGAAGAGAGAGGGTTCAGTGGAACTACCACAAAAGCAAACATACGGTTGACTTAAGAAACGACGTAGGATGACCTATTAAGGCCAAACCATAAGCAATATATTTCCTTATGAAAGCTCTCAGAATTCATAGAACAGATTGAAGCACAAAGAAAAAAGCAGGCAAATAAGAGAGGCTGGGAACTCGGCTCTAAGTCTGAATTTTAAAAGGAAACATTCCCACCTTCCCCACCCACCATTACTCAAACTGTGTTTCCAAACTAGGCCTCTATCAGAATGTAACAGAAGAAATGCTGAGGAGAACTAGGACACCCAGATTCTCATTTTGCCCCTAAGCAGCTGTTGAACCTGGGTTAAGTCATCTGACCCCTCTGGGTCTGTGCTTTCACAACCATTAGTCCGAAAGGGTCAGACTAGGGGTTGTGACTAAAAGTTGCTCTTCTAGAAGTTAAATGCTCAGCTCATATTGGAAAGCTGGGCAGTAAAGCTTTGTGGTCAAAAATATGAACACTGAACCAGTTTTAGGTTCAGCTCAGCAGCTGACGAGCTATAGAGTCCTGAGTAAGTGTCTTGAATTCTCAGTTTCCTCATCTGTAGAATGAGAACAAGAATTGTATGAGAATCTGGTAATTATGAAATACTGCATATCACATAGTCAGCCAAGTCTAGCACATTAGGAAGTGTTCTTCGTGTTGTTGACAAGAACCCACACCATCAGTTAACACTGTCCAGGCTGTCATAAAAGACAGAGATTGGGTCACATGTTCCACAAAGGAATGCTAAAGTGACCCCCTCACAGTTGCCTCAAAGTCAGCTCTGCCTGCATGTCCTAGGGACGAAGCAGAAATTGACCATCCACAATCAACAGAACATTCTGGAACTACTGCTCTCCCTGCCCAAGCTGTTTCACTTCCTTTTTTAAAAGCTAATATCAAGTCTAAGAAAGAAAAAGAGATTCAGGATCTGAGTTTAAAGAAGCAAAAAGCAGGTTGTGCGGACAACTTTGACTTCTGCCCTGATTTGTGAAGGCTCTCCTAGCCGCAGTTCCCAGAGTATCTTTAACTTCCAGGCATCTGCTTGAAACAGGATACTCAGTGGAACCAGTAATTCTGGTCTCTCCAATTTTCCCCCTTGTGTACAAGGCATCAAAGGAGCAAATAATGCTTAAAACACCAAAATATTTGTATTCCTCGGCTAGACACAACTGTATCATGCACAAAATGAGAAATAATCAAGAGTAAACTTAGGCAGGAAGGCTGTTATTCAATCCTGAGGGGTCTCTGCTGGAATTACGAAGGATAATAACAAACAAACAAAAAAACAATAGCAATGTGGGGCCCAGGGGCAACCTCATCACCTCCACCTTCATCCAAGCCAGTAGACCCAAGAAAGAATTTATATGGAAGCAGGTCCAAGGCAGGAAAATGAAGGAATGCCCATATACCATATGAATAAATACTTAAAAGCTATAAAAACAGCTGAAGAAGTAGGTAAATAAAATAAATTCTATTTTCCTGCTTTGACAGCTAGACCCTTACTAACAAAGAAGACCAGGTTGCAATTTGGAGTTCCACACTGTCACGTGGTGACCCGGGGAGAGACGTCGCCTAACCCCTGCCCACCCCATATCCATTTCCTGGCTCTATCCAGCACTACAAGCAGCCCAAGGCACACCTGGGGGTCACCAAGCCCATGTATCCAAGTCATTCAAACTCCCTCTGCCAGCTGGCCTTTGGCAACCACATAGGCCTAAAAGTACACAACAGTCGGAGGCCAGGAGGACAAACCCAGGACAGATGCCCATGCAGGCACTGGGGTCAGGCCTGGGGAGGTCAAGAGTCCTGAGGGCATCTGGGACAGGTTCTCTAAAAAGAACATAAACTTTGTTTTTATTTGAAAAAGTTAGAGAGCACAAGTCGGGAGAGGGGTAGAGGGAGAAGCAGGCTTCCTTCTGAGCAGGGAGCCTGACGGGGCTCCATCCCAGGACCCTGAGATCGTGACCTGAGCGGAAGGCAGACACTTAAGTAACTGAGCCCCCAGATACCCAAGACCATGAACTTTAGACAGGTGTGTGTCCCCGCGACCTCTCAGACTCCTTGCTCAGTCCACCCCAAGGAAGCCAGATGGGACCTGCTGCGTGTGGCACTCAGGCCAGAGACACCTCTTGCCTTGACCAGGGAGCAAAACTGAGGAGAACACAGCTTCCTCAGAATCTCCTCAGACCTTAGCCCCAGGAGCTGTTCCCCCAGGGAGAGTCCCCCACACCTTCTTCCATGGACGTACGGCCTCTGTGAAAGTTCCCTGCCCTTCACCTCTGCTCCCAAAGCCTCTGCCACAAATCAGAAACAGATGTCAAGCAACAGGCTTCTTCCTAATGTCACCCTTTGGACATTATTCTTCGGTCTCAAACTGAAACCCGACTTTCTCATTTTCTGAAAATTCAGAAAGCTCATCTTTCCTTCACATTTTACCCTGCTCTAGGGTATTCTGCTCATTCGTTACCTATGTCGCAAGACAGACGCCTCGCAACGGCACCAGGACCATCTTAAAGTCGTCGCGTCTCCCTCGCTTCCCATAAAAGCAGGAAATCCAGAGAAATAAGAAATACAGAGACTAAGGCCTGGTTCCTTCTTTTCAATTAATAATGACTGATCTCCAGCTTTGCCTCTTCATTTCTGGGCCTTGATTATTTCCTGATTTTATTAGTGTCCCCTTCCCTATAAGGTTATCCCTCCCAATAGCCCTAAGACTAAAATCAGTTCGGCCCGAAACAACGAGGGTACGGCTCTGGCTTGCCTTCCTCGGAGCCCAGTGGGTGCTCCTCACCCTTCTGCACAAAGGCCATCACAGACCCCCCAGGCAGCTGCCTCTGCCATCAGTCTTTTCCCCTCCTTCAGCCACTGCCTCTGCCACTCCCCGCCGGCTTGGGGCCACCTTTCATGCACTCTTGTAAGTGGCCTCTCTTTTATCCGTGTCTCTCCTGTTCCTCCATGCGCTCCGGCAGAACTCTCTCTGTTCTAAGTACCATCTTCTCGGCCAGGACCAGTTAAGATCCGTCCTCACGGGCAGTATAAATTGTCACCAGGCCGAGGCATAGGGAAGGCACCCAGGCAGCAGGCTTATTCTCTTTCCGTCAGCCCTTGAACATCTCCCACACAAACCCCAGGCCAGTTCTAGAAAGAGTGAAATGAAAAACAGGGCCAGTTTTGTGAACGTGTAGCCCATGCTTTCTGGGCCATGTGCTAGATTTAAGGCTCAGTTTTCACCATCCTAAAACTCTTCGTAATCTTATCTTTGAGATTTTCTTATAAGTGAAGTTCAAGGGCATCATGAGGCATTGCTCCTGTGAGCAGACAGCACCATGCCTGTCCGCCTTGATTGCCATCCGAGTCACAGTTTGCCATGCCCCAGGAGCCCAGGAGCCCTGTGACTCTATCGTGTTTGGGAGACCCGCAGGACTGGAAGCAGGTATAAGGTGAGCACGTTCCTTCTGTGGCTGCATAAGTGGGAGTACAGACCACACCTGGGGGGACCATGCTTTTTATTGTACCCGGAACTTGCTACAAAGGCAGGAAGGCAATGGGGTTGGAAAAGATCCAAACAACCAAGGAAACCATTACATCCTCTGTTAGTTCTGGTACTTCCCTGTATGAACCTACCACCTACCTTGAAAAAGATGACTCAAAAAAAGGGAAAGGTAGGGTGACCAATAGCTCCTTTCCCTGTCATCCCTTCTTACTCATCAATAAGCAAAAGGTAGGGTGTTGGTACATGCTGCGGATCAAGAAACAGAAACAGTTGGATTCGTTTTGTGCAGCATTTCCATGGTTCTGGTAGGAACAAAATCCATATGCATGTATGAACTACAAAACATAGAAATGTCATTTTGTGATTCTGGTATACAAGTAAAATGCTCTTATATTTGCATTTATATTTGCATTGGCATTGCACAATACAGAAATGAATGGTAAAGTTAATGCTAATAATTTTAAATGTTAATGTCTCCTTACTTAGAATTGTATTAAATGGCAAATCTAAAACATTATGATACACTGGGTGTGGTGAAAAAATAATGACTACTGTTATGCTGAAAATAAATAAATTAATTTAAAAAAATAAAAATAAAACACTATGATAAATTGAAAGAGAAGCTGCAAAAGAAAGGGAAAAAATTATATTTTTGTATCTTTAGCAGTATATTTTTTCTTATTATTTGAGCAAAAGGCCCTGTATTTTCTTTCTGGACTAGGCCATGCAAGTTACATAGCCATCCCCAATAAACAGTGAAAAGAGACAGTGGGATAGAGGCTGGGCTAGAGGGTGTCAGAGCCGGGCCACTGCCCAGCCGCATGTAGACATTTGTCTAAATGTGGTCTTTGACGCCAGACCCCAGACTCCAACTCCTCCAGTGTCCTATCTCATTCAGAGTGAAAGCCAGCATTATCATTATGGCTCTATACCTCCAACGCCTTCCCTGCCCACCTCTCCGACTGTATCTCCCACCCCCTCACCAGTTCTCACAGCTCCAACCAAGCTATCCTACTTGGATTTTCCCACCTGCTGGGCATTCTCCTACCCCAGGGCCTTTGCATATACCATCTCCTCCCCTAGAATGTTTTGCCCCCCAGATATCTGGAACAGCCACCTCCTCATATCCAGGCATCTTATCAAATGTCACTGTGCCAAAGAAACCTTCCCTGACCACCTCATCTAGACAAGTAATACTTCATTTATCTTGCTTTCTTTTCCTTCTTAGTATCCATCATCACTGGGCCTCTCACTTAATGTATGTATGTCTTTATTTAAATTCTTGGTCTCAAGGCTCCTGGCAGGCTCAGTTGGCAGGGCATGTGACTTTTCATCTCAAGGTTGTGAGTTCCAGTCCCACATTGGGTATAGAGAATATATTAATTAATTAGTTAGTTAATTAAATTCTTGGTCTCTTCCACTGGACTGTAAGCTCCAGGAGTGTAGAGACTTGCCAGTTTTACTCACTGCGATACACTCAAACTAGAACAGTAGAAATAGTTGTTGGATGAATAAAGTTAATACACTTCCTAAAATCTGAAGTCATTTAGACTGTGATAAGAAAACTTATTTATATATGGAGACATAAAACTGGATGAGCTTTCATATTACAAAATAATCTCTAACATGGATCTACAAACGGTGTCTGATATCCAAAGTCAGGAGGCATTCTCCTTAGGGAAAAGAAAACCACCCAGCTAGGGCGCCAGGGAGCCTGGGGCTGGAGAATGGATTCGGCCTTTAATGAGCTGTGCCATCATAAGCAGTAACTAGAACCTCCTAGAGCGTCAAATCCCTCAGCTATAAAGTGCACATGATTTAATAATACCTGCCCTCTTTATCGCACAGGTTTTTGCCTGTGATGAATGAGACAATAAATGTAAACATGGTCTTGCAAAGCTGAAATGTTAAGAAATGCCAGGGCCTTGTATTTGCCTGGCTAAGTAAGGCAACAGGGGGACCAGGGGTGGAGGGTTTGTGGAGGGGAGACCAGGACTGTTGGGCCATTGAGCAAAGGACTGGTATTTAAAGACCCACATGAAAGAAGCAATCCAGAAGAGCAGATGCCAGGTCCTTGTTGACCTTTCCCTGGGCGACCCCCATACGTCTCCAGTTTGACAGGAATGTCACTTAGCCCAATTAGAATTAGCCTTTCACATAACATTCAAATTCCTGGACTTCCGAGAACAGCCATATAAGGGAGGAACAGACAGTGTGGATAAGAGGAGAGGAAAGGAGAGGCAAAGGTTACGGGAAAAGAATGAAGAGACTTTTGCATTCCGCCACACTAAGAACAAGATGTTTCAACAAATCCTAGAATTCTGGAAACGATTTAACTAGACTATTTACCCAAGTTGCCGGCCATTCTCTTTCCCAGCATTTTTGCGGGGTTTGGTGGGGGAAGGGGGGGGGTTGTTTTGTTTTGTTCTGTTTTAATTAGTTTTTACTTCCAGGCTTTATTTTTAGTTGTTCCGTTTATTTGTTTTGTTTTTATTTATTTGTTTAATTTTTCATTTCCTTTCGCTGCCCTCACAATGTAAGCTGGTAAATTCCCATCACCAAAGCCACTCCGCGTCCCCCAACCTAGTCTGCTTCGATACGGAGCAGAATTGTCATGTCAGGGCACTCGCCTCCGCTAGATTATATTTTTAAAATTCATTTTCAGGGACGCCTGGGTGGCTCAGTTGGTTGGACGACTGCCTTCGGCTCAGGTCATGATCCTGGAGTCCCGGGATCGAGTCCCGCATCGGGCTCCCAGCTCCATGGGGAGTCTGCTTCTCTCTCTGACCTTCTCCTCGTTCATGCTCTCTCTCACTGTCTCTCTCTCAAGTAAATAAATAAAATCTTTAAAAAAAAAAAAAAATAAAATAAAATTCATTTTCATAGTAACAGCGCCCCTGCAAAGACGGTGAAGCATAACAAATCAAATTGTGCATGATTCTTCATCAGGAAACAGAAGCATCTTTTAAAAGCACTCTTCAGTGCTTCAAGTGACACTTTTTGGTCAAGGGCTCCAGAAAACTTGAGCTGAACAGTGTTTAAATAAAGATAAAAATGCTGTGACATGTAACAAAGAAGGGAGGTGGACGTGAGTGTCAGAAGTGGGCAGTCTGACAGCGCTCCTCACAGGGAAACCCTGCGCTCTATTTTTAAGCCAACCTATGTAATTTCGGAGAGAAGTTACCACATCTCCTAATAAAGCTTTTGGGGGCGGCTAAGAAGATAAGTTTGCGGTACTGGAAATGGCAGTGCCGCCCACGCTGAGAAGTACCAGCCTTGAGATTCTGCCTTTTTGCAGCAGAAAGAAGGAAGGAAGGACTAAGAAAGAAAAGAAAGGAAACCAAAGGTAAACATTTCCTGAGTAAAATGGAAGCAGCCTCTAAAAAGAGAAAACACAGGGGCGCCTGGGTGGCTCAGTCAGTGAAGGGTCTGCCTTTGGCTCAGGTCACGATCCAGGGTTTTGGGATCCAGTCCCTCAGGAGAAACCTGCTTCTCCCTCTGCCTGTCCCTCCCCCTCTTCATGATCGATCTCTCTCTCTCTCTCACTCTGTCTCTCAAATAAGTAAATAAAATTTAAAAAACAAAGAGAGAGAGAGAAGAGAAAACACCGAAACTCACAGATCTTGGGAAGTGGGTATGAACATCACCTTGTTAGTGTTGCTAACCAGCAAGAGATGCGAGGGCCACAGAGTTTGAGTGACGTGGAGAAAAGTTGGTAGCGGGTCATATATAAATGGGGTTGTTGACCATAATTTTGGTGAGAAAGATGCAAATTTTGGTGAGAAAGAGCAAATAGGACAGAATTTGAACATTAGTCCCTCTATTACTCCAATGCCTGGTCCTCAGAGAAATGGTGAAAATAGAAATTCGTCTCTACGGCGAGGGTGCAAAGTGTTTTGGCAGAGAGATCATGGAACCCCCCCCCCCTTTCTAACTGGGTGTGTACTTTTAGTTAATTAACCTCTCTGAGCCTTGGTTTTCCTAATCTATAAAACAGGACAGATGACTTGTACCTGAAAGGGTTGCCTATTTAATGAGAACCACAGTGATGGGCACACCCTAAGCAACTGCCAAGTTAAATTCATCCAAAGGGGCAATTACAACGTGGAAACAGAAGGGGTGTTCTGGGGGCACTGGGCTGGCTCAGTTGGAAGAACATGCCACTCTTGTTCTCAGGGTTGTGAGTTCACGCCCCACACTGGGTGTAGAGATTATTTAAGTGAATAAATACTTCCCAAAAGGGGGGGGGTGGGTTCTGGGGGATACCACACAGATTCTTCTTGGCCATCAAATAAATGCCTCAACTGCCTCCTCCAACTTCTGGATAGACCAGTAAGATCTGACTAAGTCAGTAACCACATCCCCAAAGCCCCCATTCCAACACCGACTGTACTCTACACACACACACACACACACACACACATGCATGCACACACGCACATGCACACACCCACACACACTCCCAGGCCACAGCCAAGAGCACACACTGTGCCATTGCCTGGCCCTGGGTGACCGAGCCTGACATGGGCCCCCAAAGGGCAGTTGTTTGACTGAATGGAACCTCTTATTAAAAATTAATTTCTGTCAAACCCGGTTACATATGAACACAGCCTCATTGTGATCACGACTGTGATTTCTGGAAACAAACATAGACTCCAGTGTTGCCAAAAGCAAGGGGCAGTTTAGGACAATTCCAAGTCTTGATCTATGAACATGGGTCACAGCCAGCAGATTCCCTGAGGCTTACAGAGGCATTTGTCCCCCAAGGACAGCTATCTGCCTCATCTTCCTCCCCCTGCTCTACCCCACCCCACACCCACTCCCTCACTCCCTGGGGCAAAGGCGGAGAGATGGAAAAGCATGCTTCCTCACACACATAGACGGGCACTTAATCCAGATTCTACCTCTTCTAATAGCGTGTGAGCGTGTGCTTGCCCTTTAAGAATTTTGGGTTCTTCCTCTGTAAGTATAGGATAACAATGGCAATGCCACCACCTAACCCATAGGGTTGTTGGTTGGATAAAGTGAGACAATGTATGTGAAGTACCTAGCACATAGGGAGGAGGAGCTCAAGAAATACCCATCTTATCTTCCGCTACCACCCCGTCCTCTACATTACTGTACTGGAATATTCTCTCCTGCAATGCTTCTTCTAAATTTAGGGCACAAAATTGGGGCTGTTGTTTTCTGAAGAGCAATGGGTTGAAGAGAACAGAGCTCTGGTTAAAATAGTCTAAGCCAGATTCATGCATCCTGTAGATGCCACATTATGTTCTCCTCTTCTTTACTTTATATGTCTTCACTATTGTTTCCCTCAACAACTTTGACCAGCATCACATGATCTTCTAATGTGATGGAGAGAACCCCAACTTCTAAAATGGGTGCTAACCTACTGATTGAGAGTCAGATAATAAAAGGAGTAACAATGTCCAATGAGATTAGAATGGCTGGTCTGAAATAGGGCAAGCAGGCAATATGAATCAGATATAAAATGTGTGAGATCATTGAACCAGTCATTCCACTTCCAGGAATTTATCCAAAGGAAATAATTAAACTAGTGTAAACCAATGGTTTTCATTACAGTATTGCTGATTATAGTGAAAAATTGTAAACAAGCCAGTGTTCCCTAATAGGAGGTTAATCATATAAACTATTGTACATTCATACAATTGAATACAATGTAATAATTTTTTCTAAAAAAATGAAATAAAGCTATGCTTAGTGAAATGAAAGAAATCCTCTGTAAATTGTTGAAGTTGAAAAAAGCTGGGTGCAGAAAAATATGTGAATATAATCCTGTTTATGTAAAGATACAAAAAGCTCTTATGTATATTTACATAAGCATTTGTAAAACTTAAATCATGATTTTTCAAATTTTTGAGTGGTTATCTCTGGTGGGAGGATTATGAGTACTTTTAAAAATATTTTATAAACCTAGGCATCATATGAATTTTGTAATTTGAACCCCTACACATTTATAATCATCCAAACAAAATTTTTAAATGTTTCATTTTTTTCAGGGTGTTACAAAGTTCAACCTTTCTCATCTGGAAAATACAAGAATTGGGAGTATGTACTTAGTAAGAAAGCAAAAACTGACAGAATTAAAGGGAAAGATAGACAATTCAACAATCAAGTAGCCAATCTGAACATACCTCTCTCAGTCATTAATAGACCAACTAGACAAAAATGTCAGTAAGATATGGAAGATCTGAACGCCATCAACTATTTTGAACTAGTTGATATTTATAGGACACTATACCCAACAATTGCAGAATACATATTCTCTTCGAGTGAATACAGTATATTCTCCAAGATAAACCATATGGTAGGCCATAAAATGAATCTCCTTTTTCTTTAAAGTTTGAAATTATATGAAGTATATTCTCTGACCACAGTGGAGTTAAATGAGAAGTCAATAACAAACCAACTAGGAAAATCCCAAATGCTTAGAAATCAAGTAACACACTTCTAAGTAATCTATAGGTCCGAGAAGAATTTAGAAGGGAAATTTTAAAATATTTTAATCATAATAATAATAGAAATAAAACATCAAACTTTGTGGGATGCAGCTAAAAGAGTGACTAGAGGGAAAGTTATAGCTTTGAATGTTTATATAAAATAAAGTCTAAAATCAATTATCTCAAGCGCCTACATTACAAGCTAGAAAAAGAAGAACAAAGGAAATCCAAAGTAAATAAAGGGAAGGAAATGATTTAAATAAGAGCAGAAATCAAAGAAATGCATAACAGACAAAAGAAAAAATTAATAAAGTAGAAGATCCCTTTTTTTCAAAAAGTTATTTAATTCTATGTGTCTTTAGAATATCGGATTCCAAAAGACTTTGTTCCTATCTCTGTTTGGGTGACTTATCATTCTATTTCGCAAACATTCATTAATTTGCATGTTTGCCCTAGGCAAAACCTGTGTAAGCTCATATACTGTTTGTACCCCCTAGAACATAAGCAAGTATATATGTACGTGTATATATATATATTTTTAAATGAAATGTAGGCACCGAGACCCTTTACAAACATGTACATAATAAATATTTATTAAGTATCTAAAAAGTACATGACACTGTGTTTTACATATGCATTGCATTAATTAATAGGCACAACATTCCTATTTGTTCATGCATTCTAAAATATTTACTGAGGATCTGGTATGTACCAAGCACTATTCTAGGTGATGTGTTAACAAGAGTACTTATTAGCTAGGTATCATTGTTCCCACTCCACGGTGGCGAAAATGGAGTTTCAGAGAAGTTAAGTCAATAGCTCATTATCCGAAAGTATTGGTTGAATAAAGATTCTCAACCCATCTCAAAGCCTAGTTTTCAACTACACTACAAAAATGAAGTGACACAGTTGAACCAACATTTATAATGGAATATGAGGTACTGTACAATGGAGATAAAGACAGATTGCCATGGGAGCGTGTTAAAAATCTACTGAAGGAATTCAGAAAGCTTTCCAGAGGAAGTGGCATTTGAGCTGAGACTTGAAGGAAGAGGAAAAGTTTGCCAAGAAGGTTGGCAAACACATCAACACATTTCAGCTACACAATAACCCTGGAGGGTGGCCATTATGGCTCTTTCGTGGATGAGAAGACTGAGGTCAAGATCAATGAAATGACTTGCCCCGGCTCAGACAGTCACGATGTATATGCCAGGTTCTGTGCCAAGCACCTCACAGCCGTCAGTCTCACGACAACCCTGTGGTTCAGACACCCCACCCTCCCCCCACTGATATCACTGCTGCCACTACCGGGTCTTGCCTAGAGTTTGGCAATATCCTGTTCCTTAGTAGTGAAGCTGGGCTACAATCCCAGCTCAGCCTGACTCCCAAGATCAACAGTAGGTTCTGTAAAAGTTTTCTGAATTATGTGTCCAAAGTCCTGGGTTCTAAGGAGAAGTGACTTTAGGAAAGAAAGAGAGAAAATTTTTATTTAGGTAGATGTCAAGAACCTTGTTTTTCCCACCAAAATAAATCATAGATATACCTGAAGTAAAATAATAAAATCCTAAGAAAATGCTGATCATCACTTCAAGTTAGGGAATAGACTCCAAAATGTTAAAAAAAAAAAAAAAAAAAAAACCAGAAACAAAAACAAAAACAAAAAAACTCATTGCTTAAACCTCCCTTCTCCACAGCAACTCCCCTACGAGTTGATTCACTCACAATCCTTCACTTGATCT
Source organism: Mustela lutreola (assembly GCF_030435805.1). NCBI lineage: Eukaryota > Metazoa > Chordata > Mammalia > Carnivora > Mustelidae > Mustela > Mustela lutreola. The sequence continues at coordinate 121,311,782 of NC_081297.1, forward strand.
TAGCCAAAAGGCTGAGAAGCAATGATTTACTCACACTCCTTAAGCTAAGTCACGACTGACCCAACTCTAGTTTCCCTTAGAAGGTGGAACTTGAAGCGGCCTGAGCTTCCTCAGTCTTCTTGTGACCTACTGATGACCTGAGAGTCCCACCTGCTTCTGTGAGGGCCTCTCCAGGCCTCCAATCTACACATCAGTGGGATTTATTTTTCCTTTTCCTTTAATGGTTCCTTAGAACCATTTAGCAAACCCACCCACTTCCTTTCTTGTTTCTCTGGCCTTCAGAGGCTATAACCCACCTCTCCTCCGGAGCAGGCAGGCCCCTTGGAGGCCCATGGGGGTGGATTGATTTACAGTTCTCCTTATGTTTTGGTTGTTTTGTTTTGTTTTTCCTTCTCCTGTGGGTAAAAAGCCAAACGGTGTTTTCCTTTCACTATCTTACGACTTTGGGTGTCAGCTAGTAACCCTTTGACTTCTCTTCCTATTTGAGCCTTTGTTTTTTTAGTTTCATCATAGGCCTCCCTAGATGGGACAATTGGGGATTAATTTGGACGAGGCTTAGGCTGAAGAAATCATCTTGAAATGTCAGAACCAATACAGGCATCACGTTATTACATTAACATTACTAAGGCCCAACTTATTATTACATTAACATTACTAAGGCCCTGAAGAGAAGATAATAAAAAAAGAAAATATTTGGGGGGGGCCACCGGGTTGGCCCAGTCAGTAAAGCGTGTGACTCTTGATCTCCAGGTTGTAAATTCGAGTCCCACACTGGTTGTAGAGATTACTTTAAAAAATAAGATCTTTAAAAATATGTTTTTTGTGGGTTTTTTTTTTTTTTTTTTTTTTTTTTAAAGAGAGAAAGAAAAGGAAAAAAAGAATTGGGAAATGTTTGGCTCAGTTGGTGCAAGCCTGAGGCCTTCCTATCCACCCTGACAGGGATCAGGAAAAACGCTTTAGTGAACAGAACCACCAGCCCCCAAACTCTGTGATTCTGACCTAGAACCATGAGAAACGCCAAGTGTATTTGGCATAAAAGAAGCACACCGCACAGAAAGTTTTGTCATTGTGTAAAAAACTCTACAAATTTAATAAACTACAAAGAATACGTGTGACAAATTTTATAATGAGTTTTCAAAAGCCTGACATCTCTCCATGGTCTCTAAAGTAATCAAACGTCCCATACGGTAGCCTCCATTTCTCTCTTTTTTTTTTTTTTTCACATTAAAAAATATATATTTTCCTATTGGTTTATAAAAAGGTAGCAACCATTTCTATAGGTTTGCGTTTCTGCTGCTCTGAAATGATGGAATCTTCTATCTGGGGCAGCTTGTAATGATCTTTCCCGAATGATCTGGAAGGCGAAGTCCGCCTCATCCCTCTCATCCCTTCAAGAACACGCCCTGCGGGGTTGCACGTTAGTATCCCGTCAACCAGGAAATACTTAGTAAACAGCCTTTGCACTCTATTTATTCTGAGTTTACTTTAAGAAGCCACTTATCTCTTTTAGAAGGACTTCCCTTGCCAATCACCTTTTGGAAAAAGTCTGGGAGAGACACTCCCTGAGGACGTGCAGAATCTCCTAGTTCAATGGATTGTTTGGCAGAAACAAACAACGAGATCATCGACATCTTGGGATCTTCCCTTTTCCTTCCAAAGACAATCATTCTTTTTAGAGCAATGGAAACCCATTCACAGTTGTGCACACATGAACACGCCTGTACAGGCACACAGGTGTGTGCACACATGCAAATACACATTGCAGTATCTCCTCTGACACATTCTTAGAAACATGACTATAATTTCTTCTCTGATGACGGCTTATGCTAAGACACCTAAAATAAATAATGGGGGAGGGACAGAAAAGCCATTGCAAGTACACTGTTCAACAGTTCATCTTGCCAATGATAAAGCTGAGGCCCAGATATGTTAAATTTCTTCCAGAGAACTTATTTTCCCTGAGAAATTTTGAGATAAGATTAGAGTTTTTCCTTTTCTGATCTCTCCCACTCAGAAGATCAAAGGCTCTGAGGCCAGATGGGCCTGGGTTCAAATCCTGGAGTTCCGTTTATTGCCTTAGTGATCCTAGGTCAATTAATTTGTCAAAGCCTCCATCTTCCCATCTACAAAATGGAGATGGTATGAGTTGGAGAGATCCAGAATACACCACTGTGAAGAGTTTTGTGGGTTGTTGTTGTTGTTGTTGTTGTTTTTAACTCCTATTTGCCTAAAACAGAGCCTCCCAAAAGAATTCAGCAGTCATAAATGTCCTTGCTGGACTCTCACAACCAAGAAAGATTGATTCCTGTCACTGGAGAGAAGTCATCAACAAGAAATCACCTCAACAGACATTGTCACAAAATTATCCTACCTCCCAACTATTCTCCTGAGGGCCCATTTATTCTCCTGAAAGTCATTTGCTTTCCTGTAAGTAGTAATCTTCTTCCTCTCCCCTTCTCCTATGAAGATGGTATATACAAACTAAATACTAACCACCTTCTTGAGACATGCTTTTCTATGAGTCCCACCAAACATAAGTGATTAAGAGTTAAGTCTTTTCTGGGGAGCCTCTGTGGCTCAGTTGGTTCAGTGTCTACTTTGGGCTCAGGTCATGACCCCGGGGTTCTGGGATTGAGACCCACCCCCCCACCCCCGCATGTCAGGAATCCTGTTCCTCCCTCTCCTTCTACCTCTTTCTGCCCCCACTTGTGATCAATCTCTCTCTCTCTCAAATAAATGAATAAAATCTTTAAAAAGAAAAAAAAAAGTATAGCTAAGAATTTGTCTTTTCTCTTGCCAGTCTGTTTCTGGTCAATTTAACCTGCAGGTCTCTGTTGTGGTTTTTTTTGTTTGTTTGTTTGCTTTTGTTTTGTTTTGTTTTGTTTGCCTCTTTTAAAAAAATTTTTTATTTCTATTTTTTTATTAACATATAATGTATTATTTGTTTCAGGGGCACAGGTCTGTGATTCATCAGTCCCACACAATTCTGATCTCTGATTATTAAACCTAAAAGGTCAGAGAAAAAGTTTTTCCTCCCCAGCAGAGCTACTTATAATAAGGAAGGCACTGTTCTAAGAGCATTTAATGCATTGTTTCGTTTTTTCCCACCACATTCTTTTATTATTTCCATTTTAGAAATAAGGAAACTAAGGCATAAAGAGGTTAACCAACTTACTTCAAGCCACACAGCTAGTAAGTGGTGGAGTCAGGATGTGAAGTCAGCAGTCTAGCCCCAGAGTGCACATAAGCACCGTGTGAGAGTCCTCTCTACCTCACAAGAGGATACCAAATGCTGTGTATAGCATCCAGCCTCACACTAAGGAAGAGCTCAAAAAAAGTAGATATCATTGTTACTATGAGAAAAACATGATGTGTCCATGTGCTGTTGATGAACCTAGAGCATTTCCTGTCTCTCATCAAGGGATTCGGGCAGAACAAGGAATCTAGTCTACAAGTAATATTAACTATTTTGTTTCAATTGGCTATAGCTTGACAGGCAGTGTGGGGGGTCTGGAGTTCCTGAAGAAGGACAAGGACAAGAGAGTCAGCAGATAAAAATCTGTCAGAATTATCCAACACCACTCAATGGACCCCAACATTCCAGTGACTAAAAAAGGTGTTGGTTTTGTTTTGTTTTCTTGTTTTATCACAGAAGAGGAATATTTGTCTCGACCCCAATATAACCTGGATGAAGTATACCACAAATTCCCTGAACCATGATTCCATCTTGCAGTCATGTCAGCCATCTTGCAATGACGGATTCAGCTCTCCCCGTGCCCTCATCCTGGGAAGGGAATGGCCCATGAGATGAGCAGTATCCACATAACTGTAGAGGAATGGAAAGCAGATGTTAAGAACCTCGGGTTTTGAAGTAAACAGGCCTATGAACAAATACCAGCTTCTCCACAACTTATCTGGGGAAATCTTCGGCAAGTTATTTCATTTAAACTCTGAATTTCTGTATAAAATCAATCTGCCAGGAGAGTTGGGTCAGCCTCATGGTAATGGCTCAATGCATAGTCTCTGGTAAATTTATAAATTGGCTCTCTTATTTGTCAGCCACTGGCAGGAAGTCTTCCATGATTCTTTCCTTCCCCATGCAAAAAACGATCCCCTTGCTCCTCTGAATTCCTGCTGTATACTCCTTTGAATTCCTGTTCCCATCTCTTTTGGGGAAATAGGTGACATGGCTTTCTATGTGCTGAAGACAGTGTACAGCACTTTACATGCATTTTTTTTTTCATTTAATCTCGATAACACTCAAAGGTTAGTACTATTATTATCTCCATTTTTTCACAGATGAGAAGAGGAAAAATTTAATGAGGTCAAGAACCTGGTCTGGGTGCCTGGGTAGCCCAGTCAACTAAGTTCCCAACTCTTGGTTTCAGCTCAGGTCATGAGCTGACTTAAAAATAAATAATAAAGAAAAAAACAAACAAAATTTTTAACTCATTTTAAACTCTTAATTACTTTTGTAGAGGAGCTAGAGAGGCTAAGATGTGAAACTTAGGGTAGAGATTAGTGGGAATTCCTAAATTCCTTATAGGAAGGGTTTGGGAATCACAATTTTATTGCAATTGAGGTAGACCGGAAGGGAAGGGCGAGGATTTTTTTTTAATTAGCATAAAGCTATATTTTCATAGGATGCTTATTATTTTTTAATCAGGTTCTACTGTTACTGTGGATTGCCAATGGATATTATAGGGGCATACCAAAGGGATCATTGCTCTTCTGTCTGAGGGTGTATTTTTACATGTGTATTCCATGAATCTGTGTGTGGACCCGTCTTGCTTACCACTTTTAAAAGTGATTTAAACAGGGTGCCTGGGTGGCTCAGTGGGTTAAGCCGCTGCCTTCAGCTCAGGTCATGATCTCGGGGTCCTGGGATCGAGTCCCGCATTGGGCTTTCTGCTCAGCAGGGAGTCTGCTTCCCTGTCTCTCTCTCTGCCTGCCTCTTCGTCTACTTGTGATTTCTCTCTGTCAAATAAATAAATAAAATCTTTTATAAATAAATAAATAAATATAAATAAATAAATAAAAAGTGATTTGGACATAAATAAAGTGAAGTCTCAAATTTATAAAAGACACCAAGATTTTCTGGCAATGGCAAAGCCACCCTGGTAACAACAAACATCAAGAAGATCTCATGGAGCTGTGTGAGTGGGCAAAGAGCATTTACGCTCGGTAGAGGCGGTTCACGCAATGCCAACAGGAAAGGAGAGAACCCACCTTGTTCTCGGGAGACCAAGGCTTCTGAGTGCAGACGTGATCCAGGAAGGGGATGATGGCATCATTGCAAACCATTCCCTGAAGAAGTCGGTCCAAAGTATTGTGGCAGTTACAAAAGCAAGCATCATCAGGAAGGATGTTAAAAACAAAATAGAAAGCACAGGGTTACGAGTGCTCGCACACGCACACACCGGGACCAACGGAGACACCAGAATTCATCTGCTCCCAAAGCACTGGGTAGAGTTCCACTCATTCGACCTCAAAAAATGTCATAATGAAACTGGAAAGTATCCAAAGAAGGTCACTCAAAAGTATTAAGGTTTATAAAGAAACTAGACAGACTTTAAAAATACTTCAGCCTGAAAAGACAAAATGTGAGAGTTGGTGGGCCAGTGTCTATAAGGGAGCAACACAGACTGGGATGCCAAATCCCAGCAAAGCAGACTTAGAAGCCCTGGTGAAATTCAAATAAAGTATCTTTTTAGGGCAATTTATGCTTCAAATGCTACTTTATAGATCAGGTAATAAACTAGGAAAAAACTCGAAACTCTAAGAGAGCCTATGGTAGGAAGCACGTGATAACTTCTGATGCAGCAGTGGCTAAACTGTATCCTCAAACTTTTGATGTCCATGTTATGAGATATCCAGCAAGCTCCCTTTCACGCTGGTCTTTGTAGACCCCAAGTGAGGACATGCTGGATAAAACGAACTACTGGTTTAATCCATATAGCATAGCTGGTAATTCCCAACTTGATGAGTCAAAAGAATCACAGGGGAATCTTTGAAAACAAAAGCCAAAACAAAACAAAAACCAGATTCCCAGGTCTAATTCAGTCGATCTGGGACTTGGCAACTCTAAGAGAAAATTTTTCCGTGAAAAAATCCAGAGTGTAATCTGATTGGCTGGACTTGAATCACGCCACATGCCTGAACCGATCACTGAGAAGGGAAAATGAGATGCTCTTCTTGCCCTGGAGATCCTGTATATGATCCAGGATGGTGGGAGTAGGGTTCTCCCAGTTAAGAAAGTGGGTAACAGACATTCAGTCTCCCTTTCTCCCCAAGTAACAGAACCTCAATTATATTAGGGAGAAGTAGATGCCCACCTAAATATTTATATTCCTCAGCCCTTGTAACTGTGGCCATGTGGCTGATTCTGGCCACTGGGTACCTAGCATAGAGTCTGGGATAGGATTTCCAGGAAGCTTCTTTAAGGGAACTGACTCTGCAGAGAAGTGTGCTCTTTCTCTCCTCCTTCCTCCTTCCCCCTAACTGGAATGTGGATACAATGGCAAGCATAGAGCTACCATCTTGTGACTGTGGGAATCCAAGCTAGAATAAGCTTGAGTTTCAGATGTTCCCATGTAGTTATCCTACCAGGCCAGGCCAGGATTTCCCACTTCCTGACTTTTATAGAAGACAGCAAACCCTCATTAGTTTTGCTGATTTTTTAGTCTTTGGTCCCTAATTTAGGCTTCAGAACCTAGTTCTCTCTGAAACTATAGGATTCTGTGACCAGATGCGTGATACTGCGATTAATAGGATGTATTGGTCTCTGTCCCAGTTCCTGACACAGGAATCCTGAAACCCTTGTAATTTTCTGGGTAATAGACGTGTCTTTCATTCTAATGAGCTGACTCTGGGTGGGATTCTGGATGGCTGCTGGGTGAGGGCTGCTCCCTTGAAGGAACAAGTCATGATTAGAAGCCTAGAATTTTTAGTTCTATCTCCCATTCCCCTGACAAGGGAGAAGGACTAAAAAAATAAAAAAATTTTTAAAAAATGGAGTTAATGATCCGTCATGCCTGTGTGATGAAGCTTCTATAAAAAATCCCAATAGTTTCGGGTTCAGAGAGCTTCCAGGCAGGTGAACACATCCCTGCTGGGAGTATGACACATCGCAGCTCCATGGTTACAGAAGCTTCTGCACTTGGGACCCTTCCAGATCTTGCCCTGTCTGCATCTTCATCTAGCTGTATAGTTCTTCATTTGTCTGTATCCTTTAACAGATCCTTTCATAACTGGTAAACGTGTTTCCCTGAGTTCTGTGAGCTTATCTACCAAATTAATGAAACCTGAGGAGAGGGTTATGGGTACCTCTGATTTGTAGCCAAGTTGGACAGAATTTGTGTGTAACATGGGGACCCACTACTTGCTGAGGACATCTGAAATAGGATGGCAGCAATCTTGGGGGACTGAGTACTTAACCTGTGGGCTCAGACACCACCTCCAGGTACATGGTGCTAGAATTGAATTAAATTGTAGGACACCCAGCTGGCATCGAGAGAATTGCTTTATGTGGGAAAAACCTCCACACATTTAGTGACCAGAAGTGTCTGAAGAGAAGTTTTCTGTGTGAGTAGTCAAGGAGACACACAGAAGAAAGACTCACAGGAAGGAAGAACTGGAGTGTTTCCAATTCCGGATGTAACTGAGAGGCGAGGCTGACCAAAACCCCAAGTATTTCTACACTCTGCAAAGCCTCTTTAAATGTCATCCCCCGTAGCCCTGAGCATTCTGATTTTTTCCTCTCTGTTCTATACCTTGAGAAATACTTTTGCCAGGCCTTCTAAGGAATTTGTCTTTTCCTCTTCCAAAACTAGACACAATTCATCACCTACAACTCTGGCATGCTTTTCGCTCCTCTGTGAAAAACCACCCTGTCTTCCAAACTTTTCAAGATTTAGTCCACCCCAAAACATTTCTACACCAGCTCTTAGATTTAGATTTAGATTTAGATTTAGATTTAGACTAAGTGTGGACTTAATCTAAATCATCAAACATAGCTCCTTTCAACTCAATCTCTCTGACGCTGTTTTCATGGGTATTAATAGTTTCAATCAGTAGTTTTCACACATTTTTAGCCACAAGTCCCTTGATACAAAAGCCACGGGCCTCTAAGACATCCATGTAAGATTTTGCACGTTGGCCGTGCATTTTTGTCATTGTCTTCCTGATTGGCACCCTTTAGAATTATAGAGGGTATGACCTGCCTCAGAATGCAGCTATGCCCTTCCCTGAGGAGGAACAGGAACAAAGTTGGAAAAACATTGCACTGATGTTTTCAGTGCAGGTAATCAAAAAAGAACCGTCTTTAGACTATCAAAGCACTCCTTATATCAGTACAAAAAAGAAGCAAACAAACAAACAAACCCATAAATAACTCCATTGAAAACTTGGCAAAAGATTTGAGTAGACACTATGCAAAATAAAATATCCTTTGGCCAATCCACATAAGACAAAGACTCACGCTCTTGAGGAATCAGAGGGTGAAAATTTAAATCATAGTAAATAATCATTTCACATCCACCAAATAAGCAAAAGCTAAAAAGCCTGACAGTATCAAGTGTTGACAAAAATATGGAACAATATGGAAATTCAAATACTGTTGCTAGTAACGCGAATTGGCACAACCGCCCTGAAAACAACTTGTCATTCTCTGAAGGTGGGGATCTACACAGTCTATGCCTATTTTACTTCCTTTATACCCCAGGGAAACATGTGCACATGTACATCAGGGTACATGCACCGAAGTCTTCTTAGCAGTATTGCTCATAGTAGTTAAAAATGGAAAAAACCCAAATGCCTCTGGAAGTAGGAATGGTCTACTGTAATGGAATATTATGAAATACCCTAGAGTACTGTTCGGCGTTAAAACAATGAACTTCACAGCACTCGATAACTTTGGTGGATTTATCTCAAACATAACATTTTCTCTTCCGAAATGAAAACATGAGTATTCTTTTTGAAAACTATTTTGTATTCTATTTTATGGATCAGTCCTTTTTTTAAAAGATTTTTTATTATTTATTTATTTATTTTTGGAGAGAGAGAGATCACAAGCCAGCAGAGAGGCAGGTGGTGTGGCGGGGAGTGGGGGGAGCAGGCTCCCCGCTGAGCAGAGAGCCCGACATGGGTTTCGATCCCAGGACCCTGAGATCCTGACCTGAGCGGAAGGCAGAGGCCCAACCACTGAGCCACCTAGGCGCCCCTTATGCATCAGTCTTAATGATTGTTTTGATGGTATTGTTCTGTTGCAAATGTCAGGGGCAGATGAAAGAGGGCTGGATTGGAAAAATAATTTCAGCAGTTATCGACAACTATAATGTTTTTAAGATGGGGGTCCTGAGACTAATTTGGGGCCTCACTATTGCTTCTTATGGTCTTACATTCAAAGAGTTTCCATGTAAGATGTGACAGACTGTGTTTCCCCCATATGGCTGCAACAGTATTTCCCATCCCATGCTCTCCTCCAGAACCCTGCCCCTCCTGCGTCTCCTCTCTTGAATGGTGGTAGATCTTGGCGTACAGCCCAAGTAACCGTTGAGACTACATTCTAAAAGTCAAGGCCGCTTCCACCTGGCTCTCACTCACACTTGGAGTTTCACCTATGGAACTCGGACACCGTACTGTGAGAAAATTTAGGCCACGTGGAGAGGAACCAGAATCCCTGGCCCTAACCCCTGGCTGAGTGGTAGCGGACAGCCAGCACCCACTTGCCAGCCATGGGAAAGAGCCATCTTGGAAATGGATCCTCTGGCCCACCGTAGAGCTGCTCTAGATAATAGGACACTGAATAGAGATCGGCCTTCTCTGCAGAGGTCTGCTCAAAGGCAGACTTAGGAACAAAAAAAATGATTATCATGGTTTGAGGCCACTAAGTTTTGGGGTGACTTTTAATATAGCAATAATGACTGGAACATAAGGTCAAGGGGCATTTCTGCTAAGGGGCACCTGGGTGGCTCCGTTGGTTAGCTCTAATTGTCCTGGGAGCTATGGGCTCCCCCAAATCCCCTTCTGTTCCTTCTCCTCTTTCTTCCTTCTCCTGTTCATATTTGCTGTAGGAATTACACTGGACCTAATGAAAAATGCTTAATCTAATAAATATTTAGGTTGTCTCCAAAAGCAGGAAAGAGGGAATTCTAGCTTAGGAGAAGCAACTTTTCTCAGACTTGCTTGATGCTTTTTAGAATGTTATCAAATCATGAATGATATTTCCTCTTTCTTCCTTTGTGCGTCCGAGGGTTCATTTTTGAAGATAAGGTGGTCCAGAACTTCTCCTCACTAAGAAGCTTGGGCAATATATATATTCTCGAAAGGTATTTTCCATGACAAAACAGGGAGGTGGGTGGGCTAAATTGCATACATGTGGCCTATTAATCCTCTCCTGTATAAAATACCATGTCTCAAATGTTATTTTGACTACTGCAGCACGTAAGGACATACAAGGACCTGTCCCATAGTTCCTTGGTGGTTCTGCTTTGATTTGGGGCACGAGCAGAGAGATTAAGCAATCACGCTTAGAAGTGTGGCATTGCCGGGATGCCTGGGGATGGGGGCCGCTCCGTCAGTTAAGCATCCAGCTTTTGGTTTTGGCTCAGGTCACGATCCCAAGGTTGTGAGATCTAGCCCTGTGTGGGCTCTGGCTCCATGCTGGACATGGAATCTGTTTGCCAATCTCTCTCTGTCCCTCCCCACCACCCCCACCCTGCCCCCAAAAAGAAAAAAAAATGAGATTACCTTCAGCCTTCAAGGGCTTGGTTGATAAGTCTTCATTGCCTTTTATTTTAACCTTGTTTCATCGAATCAGTACAACACAGATCAAGGCCTGGATAAATATTTGTGAATTGTTTAAACTTTGTTCTGTGCCCCTAAATACTCTTAGGAAATCAGTTCTGGACTTTAAAGAAGTTTGAGGATCCCAACACCAGAACTAGACTGATTCAGGGCCAGTTGCGGTAAGAACACAGGAGAAGTAAGGGTATTTGAAAGTCTGCAGGATCTTTTGGGAAATGATTATTACTGTGTGAGCACCTGCCAACAAATGTGTACCCAAAGTAATTCTTTTTTTTTTTTTTTAATATTTATTTATTTATTTATTTGACAGGCAGAGATCGCAAGGAGGCAGAGAGGCAGGCAGAGAGAGAGAGAGAGGGAAGCAGGCTCCTTCCTGAGCAGAGAACCCAATGCGGGACTCGATCCCAGGACTCCGAGATCATGACCCAAGCCGAAGGCAGTGGCTTAACCCACTGAGCCACCCAGGCGCCCCCAAAGTAATTCTTTTGAAGCAGTTTAATCCAAAGAATGATTTTTTAAAATATTTTATTTATTTATATGACAGAGAGAGATCACAAGTAGGGGGGAGGTAGGCAGAGAGAGAGGAGGAAGCAGGCTCCCTGCTGAGCAGACAGCCTGATGTGGGGTTGGATCCCAGGACCCTGGGATCATGACCTGAGCTGAAGGCAGAGGCTTTAACCCACGGAGCCACCCAGGTGCCCTCCAAAGAATGATTTTTTAAGATGAATTTTCGAGAATACTTAACAGCCAGCTACCAAATCATGTGCCCATGCTGTGTTTCACTTCTCCACTGATTTCTAATTTGCCTCTCCTTGTCTGTAGACCTTGCTGAGTGTTCTCTCCCTCTCTCGCTACCTCCTTCCCCATCTCTTCTGCCCCCCCCCTCTTCCTCTCCTCTCTCTCTCCTTCTCTCTCTCCGCCTCTCCCCCTCCCTCTCTCTGACTCCTCCTCCCTCCTTCTCTCTCTCTTTCTCACTCACCCTCTCCATCGTGTGTGTGTGTGTGTGTGTGTGTGTGTGTGTGTGTGTGTGCGCGCGCGCGCCCCAGCAGAGTGAGGAAGTAAATTTCTTTGGTGTCAGCTCACTGTGTAATCCGGAAAGGCTAGACGGGCCGGGGGCCCGGGGCCAGTGGGACAGCAGGCTAGTCATGCTAGAGAGCCTTGGGAAAATCCATTTTGTAATTTATGTGCTCATGGGCCCCAAGATAGAGCAAGTCCTTCATAGAGAGAGAAGATGGAAGCCTCCATCTCTCTGGTGACACAGCCATGTGGGCCCTGGGGCTCTCTCGTGATTTTAATGTCGAATTTGGGTTTGATTTCGCAGGTCGCTTAATCTCTGCCAAGGCTTCCCCAGTTATAAAACAGTGTCACCACTTCCTAGTCGACACCGGGAGACCTTGTAAAGACGAGCAAAGACTGCTATTTATAACAAGAAGAGAAGAAGCGTCCAAGCTCAGTTCTACCACTTCCCATTAGATGACTTCGGGAGCTGTGGGTCTCTCTCTGTCTCAGTTTCCTCCCTGCAACCTAAGGATGGTAATAGGAACCACGCCACAGGGCTCTTCCGAGCATGAAATGAGCTGATATTGTGCACAGAGTTCAGTGTCCGATACCTTCCATAGATGTTACCTGTTCCTCCGGCTCTCTACCTCATTTTGTCATCAAACCTTGTGTCACCAATCCATGACCAGAAGGCTGGAATTATAAGAGAATCTTGGAATGACAGGGGAAGGCTCTCATTTTACGGACAAGAAAGAAGAAACCAGTGAGGCCGGGAGACTGGCCCAGGGCTATCCGGTGCATGGGCGAGAAAGCAGGAGTCAGAGTTCAAGCCTCCTAATTGTTGGCTTGGGGCCAGTCTCCAATGTTCACTTCTTTAGAGGCTGTGCTGATCTTTCTATCTCCAGATAACTCTTTGTCTGATTTTTAACCTTAAGACTAGTTGATCCCGTAAACCCGTGCATTCCCTAAGTGTCCTAGAGCCCCCAAGGGACCCCAAAGATAAGCTCCTCTCTGGAAAGGCATGCCCCAGCCCCTGCAGAAGGCCAGGAGCAGTAAGGCTTTCTCCTGAGGAAGAGACCTAAGGAAGCCACTAACGAGGACAGCAGGTGAGGAGGGGGGCTGGCTGGGGAGCCGCAGCTGCTGGGGAAGGTTGCCCTGGTAACCAGCCGGGCTCCATTCAGGAAGCTAGCCCAACTCCGAGATGCAAAATGATCGCCTTCCCCAGCCCCCTGCAGGCACAAAGGAGCTGGAGGTAAGGCCTCCGGAGGGCTGGAGGTAAGGCCAGGAGAAAGGCAGGCTCAGGGCGAGGTGGGGGCCCACGCTGTCAGTTACAACCTTCCACCTTCCAGGGAAGAAAAAGAAAGCAAGAGAATAGCTCTTTGAATCTTCTGGCCCGAGTGAACCGTAAAAACCACCCATTTAATATGAGTCCTTTTGTGGCCATAGAGGGAAGCAGGCACCCCTCTGTTACCAGCCTTATGAAACAATATGCCAGAAAGGGGGGGTGTGGGGGCGGGGGGTGGGGGGAGAGAAATCCCAAACACTGCAACTTTATGGGGGCCCTAAACTCTTCTTGCTCCGGCTCCTTCATTCACACTGATGACAAAGACCATTTGCCACCAATTTATTGCAAAGTTGGGTTTTTTGTTGTTGTTGTGTATTTTTTTTTTCCCACAGCTTGAGCCGCTTCAATGCGGGGAGCTCCTTCTCCCCAAATCGCTGTCAGACACTTGCTGAATGGGCCAGGCTCAATTATGCTCCCCCCACAGGTTCAGCTCACACTGTGACCCTGCATGGCTTCCTGCTATTCATATGTGTTACTTCCCCTTCGTGGTAATGGCTTGTGGCACTCGGCCAGAAAACATTATTAATTTCAGAAGTGGACTGACAAACAACAAACCCACAGTGAAACGAGAGGAAGTGCTGGGAAGACCAGCTGTCGGCTGGAGCCCAGCCGTAGGAACCCGATGTATGCAGGTTCCAGGAGGAAAGGAGATGATAATCCGCAAAGAGGAAACGCACTAAAATTATCCACCGCCCTGAGTAAAGAAAAAAAGAAAGAAAAAAGGAAAGAGAAAAGAAATCAGAGAAAAGAAAGGGGAGGGTGGGGGAGGAAAGCACGCAGCTACTTGAGCTGCAGCTGGACAGGAAATTGCGAGCGCTGCTTGCAAATCCTCACTTTGAACAGGCAGTTTAGGGAATGCCAGGAGCGGAAACCGTTCAGAGCTGGATTAACAGCAGCCAAGTTGAATGGCAACCCACTTCTCCTTTCTGAGCTCTGACTGACTTGGGGCACCCAAACGAGAAAAACTGAGTTGGTCTTTTCCTGTACTGTTTCTGTTTGCTTTTTATGCACACTTAGTTGCTGGAAGTCACTCTGGACGGTTTGATAGGATTGCTCTAATACCGGAGCCATTTGCCTCCTAGAACCTCGATCACTAAACCATCCCTTTGGCATCTGAACTTGAGCCCTGTGGGTGAAAAGCTCCTTTTTCTCCTCCGGGCAGGTAAAGGGACTCAGGTCATTTGAAAAGCGCCTGGACTGTAGGTATGTTCTAGTTCTTTTGATTTCATACACCTGCCTTTTATTTTGGTGTTAACTTGGGACAAAGAGAGAGAATGTCCCAAGGAAAATGACAGGGTATGAAGCCTGTATCTTGAAAGGAACTGTTCGAAACAACCTTGACATAAGGTTCGACAGTGGTTTCTTACCCACATGCTAAACCAGTGAAGCACAAAGCACATTAGAACGGGACTAGCGAAGTGTGATCTCAAGTGCTAATGTGAGATTTTAAAACCCACATCCAGGCTCAGTGAGAAGTTCGGCTCTGCCTTGCCACGTATATGAGAAAAGCAAGTGGCGGGGCGGGGTGGGGGGGTGGCGGGAAGGGGGTTGTCATCATTCCTGATTCATTTGGTATTCTGACACCAGGATAATTTAAAGGTAGCATTGCCACGGAACAAACTGGGAAAAGAATTATCCCTCTGTCCTCCCTGGCATGTGTATTCCTGTGTAGAAGACCCTGGCAGGGAAGGAGAGAGGTTAACACTGTCCTCCTATTCAGGTACCCCCGTTTATGACCAGTTATGAACAGCCAAACCTTATACCTGAGCAAGATGTGCTCTTCGGCCTCATTTTTCTTCAGTAGCATTTCTATTTTCTTAAAGAAGCCGTAACTGCATTCATAAAGGATTTTGGGGACACATGATACAGGCAGTTCATTCTATGATGTCCTCTTTATTTGAAGCCAAAGCCACCTGAACATTCCTGGAATTGCTAAAAATATGGGAGCTCTGCCCCACTGTTTCTACAGGACTTTACAAGGCACTGGCACTCCCCCACTCCAAGATTCCTTAGAAGTATCATTTCACATGTAGGTACAATGAAGGAGAGATTTAAAAGAAAAGAAATACACATTCAATAGCCAAAATAGTTATTTATTAATAATTTAAGGTTTTACATTCTTATAATAAATTTCAGCTCAAAACTTTACACCACGAACATATGGAACAACCGAACTCTCCCTTTTCACAATCATGTGCACTTACTTCACCCATCAGACGGGGACCCATGCTCACACACACACTTCCAGTTTTATACAAATTTCTTTTTTTTAAAAAGGAAAGAAACCAACCCAAAGTATTGCATTTGAGGTGATACTCCCTGAAGAATTTTGTACAGAGGTAATATACTGTTTAGCACAGCTGAAGTTTAAAAAAAAAAAAAAGTGAGCCCATGATTTTGGTGTCTTTCCAAGATACCCCTTTGAGACAACACAAGCCAAAATATTTACAAAGGTAAGGCATAGTCAAACTACATTAAGAGGAAAAAAAAAAATCACAAGGAAGATATATGAAAGAGATTAAAGGCTGCACCATACCAAGGTCTCAGTGATAACAGCGTCCATGAAAATATCATTCAGAGTTGGTGAAGTCAAGCATGCTGCAAATATATCCTTTGGATTAGGAAAGAGCAAACATTTCTATTTTTTTGTTTTAAGTGGCATACTGCTCTTTCTCCCTTTGGATGATTTCTTTTAAACCCATCAAAGAAAAAACACACACAGTTCAAACAAACACGGTCAAATGATTGAAGATCAAATATTTACAATAATCAAATGGAGTATCAGATTCACTTTATGTATTATTATTTATTTTTGTTTTGTATTTTTTTATTTTTTGCAAACTGATACTACAAATACAGAGCTGAAACCTCTCTTTGGCTCCTCTATATGCAAAATTGAATCAGTCTTCACTGAAGACAATATAGAGTCAGTTCCAGATGCAAAAGGAAACAGTCACACAAGGCCCTAAAGAACACACGCTCCTACCCCTACCATTTGGTCCTACCCTATCTACCTGGAAACCCTCAAATTCCAGTCCCTGCATGGGTAGGCTGTACACGAAGGTATGGAGCAAACCTATGGCCTGGATCTACGCGGCCTGTTCTGTTCTTCCAACAAGAGTGGAGCAAATCTCTCCCATTGTAATAACCAATTCCACATGTGGGAACCTTGTCTAATACGGACAACTGGACCCCTGGGGCCACATACAAAGAAAGCAGCCCAGCTGACGCTGCCAAGAGAAACGGCTGAAGGAACAGACCCATCCCACCAAGGGGCGTGGGGCCTTTCACGTGGACTGCAGGGAGTCCACCTGGTAGACATTCTGGTTCGAGGGTGTCGTGAAATAGAGCTGCTGCGTAGGGACCCGATTGTCACAGGGGCTGCTGAGTCCAAGCGTCCTCTCGAAGTCCAGCAGCTGGCCCATGAAGTTGAAGTTGGGGGAGATGTTGGATTTCTTCATCTTGACAATGTCATAAGCATCGTTCATTGACAGATTGAGCTTCTGCATGAGATAAGCCACAGTGACGGTGACCGAGCGGCTAATACCAGCCAGGCAATGCACCAAGACACCACAGTTTTTGCCCCGGGCTTCATCTGTAAACACAAAAGAGAAAAGCAAAATTTCAGTAGAACCAAAACCCACTCTTTGTGAATGATCAGTCTAAAAACTGAATTTAAAAAAAAAAAAAAAAAAAAAAGCTGATGAAGACATGGAAGGAAAGAAAAAAGAATCGTGTGTGGCAGTGGAGCCCCACAGGCAGCAGCAAATGTATCATTGCGATAAAACATGTACACTGGGCACAATTACATATTTCAGATATTTTCTGAAAAGGGAGCTTTTGTATTAAGTTTCTGCCAACAACAACAACAAAAAAATTCTTAATGTGTGCATTCTTTGCCTCAGCATGTGAATCCCAGAAACCCTGCAATATGGTCCTGAATGCCTTTTATACAGACAAGCAGACTGCAA
Organism: Mustela lutreola; assembly: GCF_030435805.1. Lineage (NCBI taxonomy): Eukaryota > Metazoa > Chordata > Mammalia > Carnivora > Mustelidae > Mustela > Mustela lutreola. The sequence continues at coordinate 121,328,903 of NC_081297.1, forward strand.
GGGTCTATTAAATTATTCTCCAACTGTTGTGCAGCTAACAATAGAGGTATTCAGGCGTTTTAAAAGAGAGAGGGAAGTCACAGGGGACAGCCCATTAGGAGGAACAGGATGTCGACATGGCCTGAAAATGAGTTCCTTTGTAATAGGAAATGCATTACAATGCCTGGAGATTCGCTTCTCCAGGCTTCCAGCCCACAGTCCTTCCTGCTGGGCTCAGGTTACCCTCACTGTCTCACTGCTAACCCATATCATAGTAACATTCAACTGGATTTCAACATCTAGCATTCAGAGCGCTTTCCAACAACTAACCCCATGTCCTATAAAAACTCCCAGATCTTTTAAAAATTATAAAGCAATGCTAAAATTCCTGTCAGGAGGGAGTACTTCCAGCTAGCTGCCCCCAAGTCCAAAAACTGAGAAAATTCTGTTGTCTGATCATGTAGGTAGGGTCTGCTTTCAAATGACTGAATTCAAAGACTCAGGAAACCCCGTTTCAAATACACCTGTGGTCTGCAGCCATGTCAAAAGGCACTTTTTCTTTCCTTGGTGAGAAGGTAAACCAGAATTAAGAACCCCTTATAAGAACTACTTATAACAGTAGAGACCTGCACTCCGGCAGGCTAGCAAGCAATGAGAGTGATTAACAGCTTAAATTCTAGAAACGGCTAAGAATTTTGCATTTAAAAGTCTGAGGAAGGACTGTATGTTAGTCTCACCTATGAAAGAAATAGCCTCGGGGAAAAACTGGGACAGGTTTTGACTCCAGTGATCCGAGATGGGGATCTGCTTGTATTTAAACTCTCCTGCGTTCTCGAAGAGATTCGGCAAATTGGGGGTGACGTTCAAGATGTACTTGATGCCGAACTCCTCCAACACGTCCAGGTTAGTGGAGTCCTTGGCACAGCCCAAATAGAGGAAGGGCAAGATCTCCACGGGGAAGGAAGGCTGGCTGTTGGACAGCGGGCTGCCATCCGAGTCCGTTGCGCTATTGGGGTCTCGGTCAAGGTCAGACTCAATATCCGAGGAGGAGTCGGAGCTGATCCGCAGGCCCCCGAGCCCCAGCACTGGCAACGGTGGCGAGCTGCTGCTACACGACCCGTCTAGATTGGTCTCGCAGTGCAGGGCGAACTCGGCTTGGAACTTACTGAAGCCACCTGCCAGGACGAGAAAAGCAATCGTGTAACCTGAGATCCCGTAGTAGTTTTCACAGCTTGTGAGAGCCGCAGCCTGGCGCAGGAAACACCACAGCACCCTACGAAACCCCCTACACACAGAGCCAATTATAAGAGAAAGACACTTAAATGGGTACCCTTGGGAGTGGAACGAACAGGCCCGCCTTCCCTGGAAACCCTTCATCTTTTAAATCCGGAAATGCACAAAATGGCAACTTTTCTAAATATTTTGAGGGGCTAGGGAATGCAATCCGCACCCCCAATGACCTCTGCTGTCCTGCAAATCCTAATTCAAAATCGAACGATAAAAAGCAAGGACAGGCAGAGGATATTACGGGTAGGCAGGAGAAGACCTCGTTAGAAAGAAACGACCCGTGCCTGCGGCCGGAAGCTGGTGGATTCTGCGCGAGCCTGCTCGCGGGTGCGGGACGCCCGAGGTTCGCAGCCGGGAACCGGCGGAGGGCCCCCGGCCCGGCAGCGCGACTCGGAAGCACCAGAGGCGCTTGCAGTCCGCGTGCTCGCCGGCACCCACAGCGTCGCGACCCCCGCCCGGCCCCGCGCGCGGGGCTCCCCCCGCCCGGCTCGTACCTTCCAGGTAGAACGCCCGGCAGCCCTCGTCCTTGAGCTTCTTGAGCAGCAATCCAAGCACCGACTCGCCGCCAGTGTTCTCGTTCCAGTCGCTGCTACTCTCGTCGTACAATACTACCGTGTCGGTGCCGCAGCGCCGGGTGAAGCGGTCGCGGTCCTCGCCACGCGTGAAGAGCGCGCGCACGGGCAGGTTGCCCTTTTGCAGGCGCCGCAGCATGATGCCCGGGATGGCCACGTTGATGGCCGACTCGATGTGCGACGACTCATACAGCTCCTGCGGCCGGCAGTCCATCAGCAGCAGCCGCTCGTTGCCCAGCTCCAACTGCTCGTTGAGCCACGCCACGGTCTTGCTGATCGCCATTTCCGACGCGAAGGGCACGGGTCTGAGCGTATCTATCATGGGGGTCGCGCTACCGGAGAGGGCGAGTGCCTACCAGACGCCCCTCGGGGCAGGCATAGGCCGAGCGCGCCGCACGAAGCTGCCGCTGTCCGAGCGGGGGTTTAATTCCACCTTGCCCTTCCCAGACCGGGTTAGCGGTTGGGGAAAGCGAGACAGAAGTGAAGCCGGCGGTTCCCTCTGCTCCCGGCTGCAGTCGCTCGCTCTTGGTGTCAATGAATCTCTGAATGAAGCTGCCCAGACAGTTTTGTTCCTCCCCAGTGAATGAAATCCAATTAATTCGGACTCCCTGCTACTAACAGGGGAGGGAAGGAAAGGGAAAAAAAAAAAAAAGTCCAGCGGCTCCTAATCCCTCCCTTTAAGGCTGCACCTCAAATCCGCCCGGAGTCTTTCTCCTCGAATTATTCAAAGCTCGATTTGCTCACTCTCCCTTGGACTCAGCCCTCGCACACCCCCAGCGCGAGGCAGCTCCTCAATGGATACAAACAGCGAGCGTCTCAATGGATACATTCTCTCGGCCAGCCAATGAGCGCGCTGCGGAAGGGGCTGTTGCCGTGGGGACGGGCCGGCTGGAACAGGTTGTGTTGATGAATTGTTAATGAGTTTGTCATTCACAAAAACGGAAAGGAATTTCCGCTCCGGATAAGCCCCAGTGCAAACAAGCTGCAACAGCGGGCTCGGCGGGAGGAAGGAGAAAGAAGAGGAGGCGGCGGCGGAGGAGGAGCAGGGCACATAAACCGGGGCACTTCAGTTGTCTCATGTTTCCTTCTGTTGAGAGTTCACACTTCGCGTCGGAACTTTTGCGCACAAATGGTGCAATTAGCAGGCACAAAAGCCCTTGTTCGTGACGCCTGCGCTCGCAGGCTAGCTTTAAGAGAACTTGTGCTTTTTCCCCCTTTTTATTCCCTTTAAACTCATTTGGACCGGAGTTCGCCTTAACCCCCCTTCTCCGCCCTCCTTTAGGCGGTGTGTGGCATTTGTTTGCCAGTTTAAAAAGCCCAGCTCTGTTTGCTCTGATGTTCTTTTAGCTGAGGCTGTGTTGGGGCTGGTGAACTGCCTGCGCTTTAGTGACCGATGAGGTGTTAAATGCTAATCCAACATCTTTCGAAACAAACTAGGATTTTGTTGAAACATTTTACAGCAAGCAAACAAACAAATGCCTGGTTGTCCAGATAATTGGAAGAAAGGGGTTTTTTAAATAGCATTTAAATTATTTTGTTTTTAAACAGTGGAGCCTGCAGAAACAAACTGGTTGGACAGTCCGATGCTTTTATTCCTCTCCAGCAGCCTGGGGCGTTATGAGCCATTGTTCCGGGGATCCAAGTCCTCCCCCCCTCCCCACCCCTGCCTTTCCGCGGTCACCCACTTGCGCGCTGGGGGGTTGCGCTCGTTAATCATTTCTGGGCCGCAAGCTCGGCTTCCGACAGAGGAGCCGGTCTGGCGGGGCTGCCTGGGCTAGGTGCATTTAGGGCGCGCGGGAGCCTGGCGGGCTGTCCCCACCAGACGCGAGGCGTGGGGAAGTCCGCCTGCAAGGCTTGCGGGGGCTAGGGCAGTCTCGGGGATTGGTCGCGTTGCACAGAGAGACCCGAGAGAGGGGAGCCTTCTGTCCCACCCCCGCAACCCCCTCCCCTGCCGGTCGCCGGGCCCTTGCCGAGCACCAGCCGCGCCTGCGCGGTGCGCTCCTTGCCGAGCGCCCCGCCGCCCCCGCCTCCTAGCTCAGCTGGTGCGGGGCGTGGGGCGACCCTGCGGAGGAGTGCGGAACCAAAGGCACGACTCTGGGGTTCCGTCACGTCCTGGGGTGGGTGAAGAGCGAGGAGAAGTGCCTGCCAAGACCCAGTGGCTCGCAGGGAGGGCTGGGGGGTGGGGGCGCAGGGAACGTCTCCGACGCCTTGCAGGGCCAGCAGGTAACTGGGAAAGTGCCGGCTAAGCCCGCGCGCCGGGTTCCGCCGAGGCGCCGCGGGGCGGGCCGGCGGGGAACCGGATGGAGGCGTGGCCGGGCGGGGGCCGCCGCGGCGAGAAGGCGCATTCCCGGCGCGCAGAGCTCTATTGTTATATAAAAGCGCCGGGGCCTGCCCCTCCCGAGCGGAAAACCACCTGTGTGCGGCCCGCGCGGTGATGGGGCCGGGGGCGGGGGGGGGCGGAGGCTGCGGCCGGAAAGCGCGGGCCCTAATCCGGCGTCCCCTCCCTAACCCTCGGCGGAAAAGAGGCCGCGCATTGTCCCGCCGCGGCCGGGGAGGCGGAAGCGGGGGCAGCGGCTCGGCGGGGAGCGTCTTCCCCCGGCGCCCACCGAGAGTAGAGCAGAGGGCACCTGAGGTCGCGGGGTCTCCCCCAGCCAGACGCCCCGCACCCTCGGGTCTGCCTACTGACGCCCTGGCTCCAATTTGCATTTTTAGTCACCCGCCTCTTCCCTGGTTTGGGGAATGTAGGCTAAAAAAAGGCGGTAGCGAGGCTCAGGTTGCCAATTTTGGAGCTCGGCTGCTAGCAGGCCGCCCCTGGAGGAGCGTGTTTGACGAAGGTGGGGGTTGCCGCGCGCTCTCCCTGAGCCTTTTTTTGGCATCCCTTGGAACAAAATCCCCATATTTCACTGGATATCATCTAGTTCCAACTGGAGGAGGCCTGCGCTGGAGTTGACGCCTCCGATCCGCCCCCACCTGTTACAGGCGTTCCCACCCCAAAATGTTTCAGTCACTGAGGCCTGGGGGCGAGGCAGGGCACCCTGCAGGGGAGCTGCGAAGACCAAGATCCTGCAGCCCAGGATCTCTAACAGAAGAGACAGAGAGGGAAATCCGTTGTTACTTCGCTATTTTGAAAGTGCACTTACCTGAGCCTGTGCATAGATTTGGAGGGATTTTCGCAGTTCTTCTCAAACCTGAAGATAGAGACACTTAGTTGGACCCACGCTTCGGAACCCTGCAGCGACAGAATGTCGGTCCTTCTCAGCACATTTTATCAAATGGCATTCAGACCACTCCGTTCTAAGAAGTGAAGCTAAGGGGCCCCTGGAACGGGGTGGCCGTTGAAATTGTGCCCCTGTCCCGTCCTAAGCGTGTGTCCTTGGTTAAATCCGTTGTGAACTGCGTCTTCCACGTGCCATAATGAATATAATGAAAATAATCTCTTCGTAGGAGCTCTGTGATGGTGAAATGGGTGAAGTGCTCTAGAATGATATTTTTATTGTTCTGAATTCCCAAACTGCACATTGTTCTGGGTCCTTATCTAGATGCCCTAAGAGGCCTAACAGCCCACCTAGAACTCCCCAGACTGCAGAGAAGCCCCTAGGCAGTTTAAGCCGTCCCAATTCAGATGTCACAGTAGGTGCTGTTACAGACCAGGGTCAAGGTCCTTTAACATAGGGCACTGTACCCGGCTACCCTTCTGACTTCTCCCTAACTGGACCCCTTTCAACACGCTCTTCTCCAGCCACACCGAATTATTGGAGTAGAAATAATACATAAATTGGGCATTTACAACATGGAAGGCTTTCTCTCGATTTCTGTATTTACATGCATAACTTTGGTCTTCAGAAAACCCATGTAAGTCATCCGCATTCACAGAGATTAAGGAATTTGCATGAGGTCACTCAGTAACAAACAGTGGGGGTGGGATTTGAGGCCAGACCCTGTTCAGACCATTAGGGATGACCACGTACACATTTTATAAGGTATCATGGAGACCATGCACTGCACTGTTCCCTGCCAAAACTTGAAGGATTCAGTTCTGTGTTTTGAATTTTAACCACCAGGGCTTTTCCAGCTTTACATATTCTGTTGCACTGTCCCCATAAATGTCAAAGATCACAAGTTAGACTTACTTCCCCGCTCCTTTAAATCTGGTGATTTTCTCTGCGCGCACCTCTCTTAGTCAACCATTCACTAAATGCTTCATATTTCTCTTCCTGAGAGTTCATCTTAGGTTTTAATCCTAACCACGGCCATTATAATCTAGTGCGTCAGCACAGCACGTGGGCCTGGGTTCTACCTTGGCTCTGGCACTTGCTAGTAGTTGGATAAGGGAAAATCACTTAGCTTTTCTGGGTCTCCATTCCTTCCTTTCTTCTTCCCTTCCTTCCTTCCTTCACTTATTTATTCTAGGTTCCAGGAAATCAGCAGGGAATAAAACGCACAAGAATACCCCCCCCCCACTGCCAATGCTTACATTCTAGTGAAGACAGACAATAAACAAAATAATTATAGAGCATATTAGGAAGTAAAGTGCTGTGGAGAAAAAAAAGCAAAGAAGGGATTTCAGCAGTATGTAAAATTAGGAATAGTTACCCCTTCCTCAGAGAACAAGGAGAATTAGAGATGTACAGAAAAGTGTAAGGCACAAATTCAGAAGATGAGGCTTTTATTTTTTTTTTATAAACATATAATGTATTTTTATTTCCAGGGGTATAGGTCTGTGTTTCGCCAGGTTTACACACTTCACAGCACTCACCATAGCACATACCCTCCCCAATGTCCATAACCCCACCCCCCTCTCCCAAAAGATGAGGTTTTTAAAACTCACTGCCTCATTCCTGCAGAAAGTGGACTCCCTGCTGCTAGTGATCTTGCCTGGAACCTCATTATCCTGGGCCTGTTGCCCGGGGTGTTAAGGGGAAAAGCTCAGAAGAGTTCCAGCTAGCATCAGGAAGGATCATGGCCCTCCTCATTTCCAGAGGCCCCAGGTCCCTGCTGAAGATATCATTCCTATCCAGAGAACTTTCCAGACCAGAGAGTGAAGCAGGTCATCCCTTACTCCTCATAAGTGCACAGAATCAACGTTATACATCCTAACTTCTCTGTGTATATGTATTTCTGTGCATACACCAAGCACCAGTGTTTCAATTCTTCCTTCTTTCATTAGGTGTTTCTCCCTGGAAAGCTCCTTAAAAGTTAAGTCTTTTGTTTATGAAGGTTTGCTCGCCTATTGGAGAAGCATTTCAACTCCACAGAAATTTTCCTGTGTTGGAGGACACTTGCAATTTACTAGGACCCAAAGGGTTAGCATGACCTTTAATCCTCTTGGAGTAATCTCTGTGAATACAATAACATTTATTAACACATCGTGTGAAAATAGTTCAACGGTTTTCCCTTCATAAGGAGAGAGTGTTTTGGAAGGTCTCACTTAAAATGTAGTCTTGTGACATATTCAGGATTCCCTCTCAGAAGTCCCAGGGAGCCCTCAAAGTGACAGCCAGTGGCTTTCTGAGCAGCTACATCTCAGAACAGAATTTCAGTGCGGTTGAGAAACGTGTCTGACATAATCTGACTTAAAGGGCAGATGGGGTTCACAAAACTCAAGCTGAGCTCTTCCGGCAGGTGCCTCGAAAAGACCGCGAGTTATGTCTGAATAGCAGGAATCGTGGAACCCAAGAGGCCCCGAGGACTGTCAGTAGGAAACACGTGCTGCACATTTTAGGCACCAAAGAGAGGGAAATATGAGCCCCTGGTTTGCAGTTGAACAGCTTGCCCCTTCGTGAGGAGCTGCAGGGTCTAATTTATTAAGTGCAGGCTAATGATTTTCCCAAACCATTTGGGGGCTGGTGGAGAGACAGGCCAGGATAGACAGCAACTAACACGGAGCTAGACAGCAGCAGAGCCAGAATGATGCAGCCACGGTCATGTGTAGGGAGTGGTTGGAGCTTTCCTATAAACAAGAAGGCATCCTCACCCCTTGCCAGAATGATAGGACCTGAAGAAAAGTAGAAACTATTGTGAAATTCAGACCTTGCTCAGCCTGATCAGGCTAAGCTTTTACAAATTATGGGCTTCATCAACTTTCTTGTGTTTTTGTTTCCCATCACCTGATGGAATGCCCATTAATGTACATTCGGGAAACCATAGAGACATCATTTAGAATTTTCTCTATTTTTAAGATTTTATTTATGGGCGCCTGGGTGGCTCAGTGGGTTAAGCCGCTGCCTTCGGCTCAGGTCATGATCTCAGGGTCCTGGGATCGAGTCCCACATCGGGCTCTCTGCTCAGCAGGGAGCCTGCTTCCCTCTCTCTCTCTGCCTGCCTCTCCGTCTACTTGTGATTTCTCTCTGTCAAATAAATAAATAAATAAATAAATAAATAAAAATAAACTTCATTAAAAAAAAAAAAAGATTTTATTTATTTGAGAGTGAGTGAGAGAGGGCACAAGCAGGGGGAGAGGCAGAGGGAGAGGAGGAAGCTAAGGCTTCTTACTGGGCTCGATGTGGGCCTTCATCCCAGGACTCTGGGATCAATGTGGGGCTCGATCTGAGGACCCTGGAATCATGACCTGAGCCGAAGGCAGGTGCTTAACTGACTGAGCCACCCAGGTGCCCTAGAATTTTCTTTTGAAGCCAGACAGTCCAGCAAAGAAATTCATTTAAAGATACTAACGTTTATTTCTTCTTTCTTTCAGATGGTTTTGTCCCTTTCGTTCCAGTGGGAAAACATTCATTGATTCTTTCCTCGTATCTTTTATTTTCAAAAAGTAAGAAATCTGAAAGCATACGTAAATGTATATGTAGGAAGTCTTCAGGAAGCTTAAGTCCAAGTACAGCTAAGCCCACTTACTATTTTTTTGTTACTGTCCTTGTTTGGAAAAGGTGCAATAACACCTTCTTTCCCACTGTATTATTCCCAACGCCCAGCAATACCTTCAGTGGGAGATTAGGCTTACATTGCCTTCCAGGAAGGCAAGGAAAACTACCTGCCGTCATCCTTCCAGAAGCTCCCCAGTCACATCGTGAGCATCATGGATGCTCCCTGGGCATTAGCCATGCTGTCTCTCCACACAGAAGATTTGCCTTCTGCCTTCTTGTGTGAGCCACCATTCCTCTGGTGCCTTTTCTCCTCCTCTTGTGTTCCTTTATTTACTCAGATGTGAGAATGCAAATGGCTATTGTGTAAGAGAACGAATTATTTTTCTAAGTAGGTACTCGTTTCTGTCAGCCCCTTTGCCTCAGCAATCAGTGAAAGTGTGTATGTGTGTCCACAATACAAGGCATGCTTTAGCTTAACTGTTGAATTTAAGAACTCACAGATCCTCCAGAATACACTGAGGGAACCCCAGAGGCCTCCAAACTCCATAAGCAGAACTGCTCTAGGCCATTTGGTGCGTTAATTACAAAAGATATACTTGGATATACTGTCACACCAACAGACAAACATAATGGCTACAATCTGTTTTACATCCAGTTTTGTATATGTCAAATCTAACTACTGCCATCACAACTCTGCTGAGCAGATACACCATTACCATAGTTTTATTGTGGGGAAGCCTGGGCTCAGGTGTCAGGTAATTACGCGGGAATCCAAACTTAACATCTCTTTGAAAGCCTCTGGAGTAAGTATGTTTTGCTCCCTAATCGTAGGAATAGCCCTCAAGCATGTACCCCGTGCAGCCTGTTACAAATTCAGCGAGTTATAAAATTGCAGCTTCTCCCTAACTGGTTAGATTTTATTTTGCTGCTCAAGACTGGGAGTTCCAGAGTCAGACCAAGCAGGATTCTAATCCTGACTCAGCAGTTTTCTAATCACGTGCCTCTGGGGGAAATCACATAACTTCCCCATGCCTCAGTGCCCTCATCTGTAAAATGGGGATACTGTAGCATAGGGCTATTGTAATAGATGACTTCTATTTGTAAAGGGGCGGGGACAGTCCTGAGTCAATAATAATTCATTGACAGTTACCTGTTTTTATTTTCAACGCACACACAGAGTTGTGGGTTTGTTTTTTTGTTTTGTTTTGTTTTGTTTTGTTTAAGATTTTACTTACTTATTTGACAGAGAGAGATCACAAGTAGGCAGACAGAGAGAGAGTAAAGAAGCCCAATGTGGGACTCCAACCCAGGACCCTGTGATCATGACAAAAATCAAGAGTCTCATTCTAAACCTGGACTGAGCCATGCAGGTACCCCTCAAGCCAGTCCTGTTAACTTCCTGTGCTGCAAGAGGGGACTTGGGAGTTTACTGGCCCAAACGATGGAACCACCATCTCTCAGTGATCTGGTTTCTCTGTCTCTGATGGGAGCCCTGTTTATACACTGGATCCTTAAGATTTTAAGACCTCCTTGCATCTAAGAAACCTCATCTTGGGGCTCCTGGATGGTTCAGTCTTTTTGGCATCTGACTTGGACTTAGGTCATGATCTCAGGGTCCTGGGATGGACCCCGCCATCGTGCCTCATGCTCCTCTCCCTCGCACCCCTGCTCCTGCACACTTAGGCGCTCTCTCTCTCTCAAATAAATAAAATCTTTAAAAATTTTTTAAAAGTAAGAAAGAAAACTTATCTTATGGGAAGTTCCTTCCTTCCTCTGATTTCCTGCCCAGCAGGAGCTTTTCAGATGCGGGAGGAAAAGGGGGGTGGGTCACAGCCTGGTAAGAGAGCCACTGTGCTGTGATATGAAAGGAGTCTTCCCTCTGTGGGGGAAGGATGCTCTGCTAGAGGACACCTCATGGAAACACCCCTGGCCCTAAGGAAACAGACCAGCTGCTTAGCACAGTTTCTGCAGTGATTTTTGCACGTGTATGATTTAAAGGTTATTTTTGTTAACCATCTGACAAGTGTGCATCTTTTGGTGTATTCCCATCAGGTTTTTCTGGACCTACCAGAACTTTTAGATTTTTAGATTATTTCTTTCTTTCTTTTTCTTTTTCTTTTTTTTTTTTTTTTTGGACAGAGAGAGAGGGAACACAAGCAGGGAGAGTGGGAGAGGGAGAACCCAAGACCCTGGGATCATCACCTGAGCCAAGGCAGACGCTTAACCCACTGAGCCACCCAGGCACCCAAACTTTTAGATTCTTGACCCAAACCCCTGAAGTCTAAATGCTTACTAAGTCATCGCCCCATTTACCCCATTTCTTCTCTCTGATGTTTTGCTCAATCAGTTCCCAGGGGAAAAACCTTTATAATGGGATTTCTCTGACTTCTGCTCTATTGTCCTTATGGTAATTTACTTTGAACTAACTCTGTAAGTAAGAGCTGCTGCGCTCTAACGCTTTAGGAATGGATACTAGCTGGGACATTCTTTAATATGTAGCAACACTTTCTGCTTAGTGACCAGAGGAGTTTGCTTTTGTTATTGTTGTTTCCCTTTAGTGTAAGAGGTGCTTAAACATTATTTCTAAAGAAAATCATGTCTATTGCTGAAGTTGCTGATTATCGGGGGGGAAGTGTGAGAGGACCCTCGAACTCACAGCCCGTCTGCATGTGTGACCATGCAGCCTCCGCCCTGCACCCTATGACCTCCGTCCAGCCCCGTTTCACCGAGGATCCTGCCCCCAGGAGATTACAAAACTGCTCCTTTTGATTTTGGAACATTGCTGCCTTTCCTTTAGGATGGACCCTTCCGTGCAGGTTGCTGTGACTCAAAACACTGGCGTAGAGAGAAAGACCTTTCTCAGCCACACGCAGTTTCCATAACTGTACTTAGCTGCTAAAACATATATATATTTTTTTACTTGTTAAATTCGGCAGGCACCTGGGTGGCTCAGTGGGTTACACGCCTGCCTTCGATTCAATGGGCTCCAATTCCGCATAGGATCACTGCTCAGCGGGGAGCCTGCTTCTCTCTCTCCCTCCACCCCCCCCCCCTTGCTGGTGCTCCCTCTCTTTCTCTCTCTTTCTCTCTCAAATAAAATCTTTAAAAGATTTTGGTACGAGACTTACTTCTATAGTGAGAGTGAGGTTGAGAGCAACGTTAGTGGTCTCTGACCACTAGAGACCTTGAGTTTTGTCAGAGGAGCCTGACATTTACTCTGCCACCAATCTGGTTCAGATGCAAGGTTGCAAAAAACATAGATGCCTAAATCCCATCTTCAGTAGTTACGATTTAACTGATTTAAAGGCAGGGCGGGGGGTGGGAAGTCCTAGGTATTGGTAGGGCTCAAAAATCCCTTAGGGAATTCTCATATGCCATCTGAGCTGAGAACCACTAGATTACATGGGTCCCCACACCGTCCCCCATCAGTCCCCTTGGCTAGGGAGAGGTCTCCAGCCAGACCAGGGCTCTCAAAGGTTCAGAAACACCTCGGAGGTACTTGCTCACAGTCCAGAGGCCTCAGAGGTCTCTAACTCAAGGACTCCGATTAAGGATGTCTAGAGAGGGCCCCGGGCAACTGTCTTGTAATCCAGCAGCCGGGCGTGGCTCCTACAGGTGGGCCAGACTTTGGAAAGCTGGGAATGATATCCCAGACAGCCAGGTTGCCCTCCCATCAGCTCGAGTCAGGAAGTATAGAAATGTTTTCGATGGTTCCCCAGAATCAAACATCACGCTCTCCCCATAAACATCAGAACTTCGTAACAGAAGAATGCAGTGTTAAACATCACTAACCTGCTCTTCCCCGAAAGCTCAATGCTTGGATTGGCATGCACCCTGATTTCCTTTCACAGGCCCTGAAACTGTATCCAAAACTGCCTGTGGATTTGCCTAAAAGAAGGGTTCTCTTGAAAACAGCATCACGTTCTTGAGCACCCATCAGCCGTGTATCTGGAACTGAAAATGATGGCTAGGTCGTGTGGAAATCAGTCAGGGTCAGGCCGTGCCATCATAAAAAGGTCTGACTGGGTAGGTTAGACTCTTGTCCAGATAGCTAGAAATAACAATAAATACGATCATTGTGACAAAAAGGAAGCACCGTGGGAAGGAGCAAAAGGAGGAAATCATTCAGAGGCTTCAGATGTTGCGAAGTTTCCCAGAGAAGACAGTATCTGAGTTAGATCCCATGGATAAGCAGATTTCCCCTCTCCCTCATCCCAGAGAGGCAGGAGAAGAAAGGCACTCTAGGCTAGATAGACGGGTGACATGAAGCAAAGGTCTGGAACCATGCACATGCCTGACAACCGTATGAAGGGCACAGGGCAGCAAAGAATATAAGAAAAGTAGTTAAAGCCAGATGGAAACGGACTTTGGATGCTGTGCTAAGGAGTTTGGAATTTTTCATTAGGCAGCGAGAAGTCATCAAAGGTATTTATACAAGGGTGTGACAAGATTTCAGAATATGATTCTGATAACAATAAAAGAGGTGAGCAGGGCGCCTGGGTGGCTCATTGGGTTAAGCCGCTGCCTTCGGCTCAGGTCATGATCTCAAGATCCTGGGATGGAGTCCCGCATCGGGCTCTCTGCTCAGCAGGGAGCCTGCTTCCCTCTCTCTCTCTCTCTGCCTGCCTCTCTGCCTACTGTGATCTCACTCTGTCAAATAAATAAATAAAATCTTTAAAAAAAAAAAAAAAGAGAGAGGTGAGCAGACTTCAGGGTAGAGAAAAACCAGGGACGGGAAAGCCAATTAAGAAGCAGTTGCCATTGTCCAGGAAAATGATGCTATACCAGCACGTTCCTAAAATAACGTATTCATCATCCTGCTTCGTTTTATTCCTCTTATTTCTGGGGCTAGAAAAATCACTTAGCCCTTCTGTGACTCAGAATCCCTCCCTATTAATAGAAGATGACAAAATACTTACCTTACCTCACATAGGGAGGTATGTGAGATGCTTATAATTGTAGCCAGGAAAGAGGGGGCAATGTTATTCTAAATGCCAGTGGTATAATTCCGCTGCAGGAGAGAAACTGCCTTTTGCCTCTTGCTTTTTGTTATAAAAATTCCAGCCTCCTTGGCGCCTGGGTGGCTCAGTTGATTACGCATCTGACTTTTGATCTCAGCTCAGGTCTCAATCTCAGAGCTGTGAGTTCAAGCCCTGTCATGGAGCCTACTTAAAAAAAAACATTTGCAGCCTCACAGAGAAGCAGAAAGCATCAGAAACACTGCACGGAGGGAGGAGGCGGCGGAAATGGCACGTGCTCACCACCCAGGAAGTGGTATTTCTGATAAAAGGGTCCATCAGCTTTAGGATGAAAATGCCAAGGCAACATGTTGGGCTGCAAAAGTGACATTTTGTAGAGAAAGCCTGTCACCCCACTGTTTTTCATTACAAACAAAAATGTAAGGAGTATTATTCCTGGGGTTCCTATTGCGGCAGTGGGAGTGGGGAGCACCTGATTTTCAGAGATAGGGTTACACATGGTCCTTTAAGAGTTGGGATAAGGCTTTCCGATTGTGCTCACCTTCTGGCCAGAGCAAAGGGCACCTGGTCACGCCTTTTCCATCTGCCACCTGGCCCTTTCTCACAGCTAAATCTCCAATTCACCACCCTGGACCACATCGGACCCCTTGCTTCTCTGGAAAAGTAACACAGGGGTCTCTATCCCAGAAAGCACTATAGACTGAAAATGTTTTATATTTTGCCAAAATCACTTTGTCTTCTACCTTAAAAAAAAAAAAAATCGATCCTCGATATACCTGCTGAGTTGATGCAAGATATTCTGGGGGATAAAATGACAAGCCACATGGGGACACGCCCCTCCAAAAGCTAACAGGTGGGACTGTGACATGAGAGAGAATATTACAAAGGTAACATCCAGCATGCTAGGAGAACAGTTCAAAGTTCTATATCCAAAAGGATGGTCATGTTAGAAGACTGACTAATAGTCCATCCATCCAGAGTCCTTCACTGTATATATGACAACTAAGTAGTTTCAGAGAAATAGAGTGAAGAGACATGCCAGGAACACATAAAGAGAAGAAATATGTACTACTTCCTGATGTGCCTTCACCTAAGTATTAAATGATAAGTTCTCTCTAATGAAATACTTGCTCTGGTACAGTAAATTATTCTAATTCTTTAATTCTCTCTTAACATGAACATCTTGGAAAAGTTACAGGCAAAATTCATCATGAAGAAATTGAGAGATTACAAATTACAGAAGACAAAGAATTTTTAATCCTTAGGCAAGTTAGATCATATTTTAAGGGCAGTTAAAATACCACAGTATCACAGTCTACATTTATACCTGCTCGTCCACTACTTATTAGATTGCTTTGTTACAACAGCTTCAAGAAACATCTAGAAATATGGCTGTACTGACAACAAAGAATCAGTTATAAAGCAAAAATTATGAAGATTTATCCATTTGTTACAAACGTGGCCATTTGAAATTTGGTATCTGTTTCTGTCTTCAAAGGTAACATTCACTTCTTTAAAAAAAAAAATGTGGAAGCCACAGACTAGGAGAAAATATTTGCAAAAGACACATCTGGTAAAGGACTGTAACTGAACTATTGAAACTCACTGGTAAGAAAATGAACCAACCGGATTAAAAAATGGGCCAAAGATCTTAATGGGCACCTACCAAAGAAGATCTACAGATGGGATATGAAAAGATTCTTCACCTCCAATGTCATCAGGGAAATGTGAATTGAATTAACAGTGAGATACCACTATCAACCTCTTAGAATGGCCCAGACCCAGAACACTGACAACACCAAGAGCTGGTGAGGATGTAGAGCAACAGGAACTCTCACGTCTTGCTAGTAGGAATGCAAAATGGTGCAATCACTCCGGAAGACAGTTTGGCAGCTTCTTAACAAAATTAAACATATTCTTGTCGAATGGCCTGGTAATCATGCTCCTTGGTATTTACCCCAAAACTTGAAAACATGTTCACACAAAAACCCGCACACTGATGTTTATACTGGCTTTGTTCAGAATTGCCAAAACTTTGGAAGCAACGAAGATGTCCTTGAGTCAGTGAGCGGATGAACAAACTAATTCATCCAATGGACTATTCAGCACTAAAAAGAAATGAGCTATCAGGCTATGAAAGGACATGGAAGAAACTTAGCTTACTGCTAAATGAAAGAAGCCAATCGGAAAAGGCTACGTTGTCTGTGATTCCATCTATAGGACTCTCTTGAAAAGGCAAAACTGTGGAGATAAAATAAAAAAAAAAATCAAGTGACTACCCAAGGTTAGTGGGAGAGAAGGATGAACTGGAGGAACACAGGGGATCTTTACAGCCGCGAAACTCTTGTGTATGATATTGTAATGGTGAAGACACGTCATTATACATTTGTCAAAATCCATAGACTGTATACCATCAAGAATGAATCCTTATGTAAACTATGATCTTTGGGTGATGTTTTGATGTAAGCTCCTCAGGATTAATGAACCATGCTGGGGCTGGATGGAGATAATGGGGAGGCTGTGCATGTGTGGGGATCGGATGGATTAAAAAAAAAATAACTGTACTTTCTGGTCAGTTTCAATAGCACCTAAAGCTGCTCTAAAAAATAAAAGTCTGTTGAAAAAACAAAACAAACAACAATGTGTATGCCGCTGTCAGCAGACTTGGAATTACAAAATGCAGTTTTCCCATGTATTAGATGAGAGCCAGGTTTTAAATGTCTACACGTGTTACTGAGTTTTTTCTTCTCAAAGGATAAGGCATTATTGAGTTACATATGGACACATGAGAACTTGTGCATGGAATAAAATTCAGAAGGAAAGAAGTGACATATAGTAGAGGTAGGCTCACCTAGCCACCTAGTTCTAGAAGCAACCGCTGTTAACTAGTTTTTGTGGATCTGCCTAGAGAGAGCCTACACATATGTAAGTGATAGATTTAGTATTATTGATGTTCTTATTACAAAATCCTGGCAGACTAAACACACAGGGGTGCAGCTGGATTTTTTTCACTGAACTCCTCTCAGAGATGGGTTCATATCAAAAAATGTAGAGCTTTCTCATCCATGTTAATGGCTCGGTGGTATTCCCTGTGTGGGCGCACATCATATATTTACCTAATCTTACTGTTGATGGATGTTGAGGTTGTGCAGAATCTTTTATGCTATTGCAAGCAGTGACTGCAATGAATACAGTCTTTTTTACACACTTATCCCCTTTACACATGAGTGTATCTGCAGGATAATTTTTTTTTTTAATTTTATTTATTTGTTAGAGAGAGACAGAGAGAGAATGGGCAAGGGAGCGGCAGAAGGAGAACAGGAGGAACAGACTCCTCACTGAGCAGGGAGCGAATAGGAGGCTTGATCCCAGGACCCCCGGATCATGACCTGAGCCAAAGGCAGCGGCTCAACCAACTGAGCCACCCAGGCGCCCTCAATCATTAGTTTCGAACAGAAAACTTCTAGAGGCACTTGATAATCCCAAAGCACATTTTGTTATAAAACTCAGCGGTGCCTGACTTCTTCCTTTTCAAATCATTCTAAATCTCATGCTGTAATTAAAACTGCTCTCACTCCTTAGAATTGTGCAGGGTTAAGGAGCCCTGGTTTTTTGTTTTGTTTTGATCCCAGACAGATTGTTTGTCTTAAGCTCTGCCCATTATTATCTATGCAAACCTTCTAATGAATTTTAACTCATTAAAATAACAGCCTTAATGGACTCTCCAAGCATTCACAGTACCTGCCTCCTGCCCAAGCGGAAAGGAAAGAATGATATGACCAAATATCTAAAAGCGTTTCTCCTCACCCCCAGTCCTCTCCAAGAGAGATGATCTGGCCCATTAAACAGAAATGTGAAAAAGTCCCTTGACTTCTTCTTTTCAGTCTGGGGAAGACTTGTGACATGGCAGGGTCTTGTTTACTGTCCCCACACATCCACTGCTCTAGGCAGCTGATGCTCTTCAGCTGCTGATTAAAAGATACATATTTTAGGGGCGCCTGGGTGGCTCAGTGTGTTAAAGCCTCCGCTTTCGGCTCAGGTCATGATCCCAGAGTCCTGGGATGGAGCCCCACATCGGGCTCTCTGCTAGGCAGGGAGCCTGCTTTCCTTCCTCTCTCTCTGCCTGCCTCTCTGCCTACTTGTGATCTCTGTCAAATAAATTTAAAAAAAAATTTTTTTTTTTTTAAAAAACAACATATTTTACACAAACGGAATATTCCAAGTCAAAAGGGTTTTGAGTATTACTTTGAAATGGCCTTATCACAAGTATGTAACAGGAATTCGCTGTAAGTGAAACAGGAGGTAAGGATACCAGGAACGTAGAAGATAGTACCCGAGATAATAAAATGGAGGTCAGGAAATGGGTTTGTAAATAGCAGGGGGGGATGTAGGACAAGCCACTATCTGTTGTCCTGGTTCTCCACACCAAGCCGGGCGGAAGCAGTCAATCCGAGAAAAGAGCTACTATGTTCAGTCCCACTGCAGTGAGAACAAAACTCACTTAGAGGAAAGTTAGGTGAGATTTAGGAAACATATTCTCAACCGGAGGACACTTAACTGGAGCAGCTCTGGTTAACCTTAACAGGGATTACAGATCTCCATTCGTCCTTCTAACTGGGAAGAAAACAGACTGTAGGCAGGAGGCCAGATGAAGATACAACATGTGATTTAAAAAAAAAAAAAAAATCGTTGTCTTAGTCAAATTGTCTAGAAAATAAAACCTGAGGGAAAGATCTCTTGCTAAGACTGTGTTGGAAGGTGCCATCCCAAGGCTTCCAAAAGCGAGAGAAAGAGAGAGAAGCCAGGAAGGAAGGAATGCGGGTACCAGGTGGCGTGTGAAGGAACTTCACAAGGAAATATGCAAATTTCCTTGCTTGTCCTACAGGTCACCTTGAAGCAGTTCATCAGGAAGGAGATGGTGCTGAACTGCCTGGAAGATATAGTAGGGGATCGACTATCCTTAAGGTCCAGGGGCCTCATCAGCTCAGACCCAGCCCTTGGAGGCCCTGGCCATTGTTGGAGCAGGTTGAGATGTGGTCGCTCTGAAGCTGTACCCTCCGGAGTCCGTCTGTTCAGGAGGAGGCTAAAGCCTGGGAATCGGGTGGGGGCTGGGGAATGTTGAGAGGCACAAAAATTAGTCCAGTATGATCCTGTTTTAAAATTATGGGAGATAATTTTAAAGCATTTTAGGATTCAAGAATTAGTGTCTTCGTGAAGGTTAAGATGAATGACTTTCAGATAAATGAGTCATCAAATCATAATGAGTATAGAGGTAGAAATTCTATTATTAATGGGATTTATGATTGATGAAATATTTTTTATGGCTCTTCAGATTGGTTTCTGGATGGAGTTTACTCATTCTTAATCAGATGATGTTTTTATTATAACCTTTTTAAAGGAGTGTTCATTAATTTTAAACATGCTCTTAACCACAAGGCTTTGTTCCAAATAGTAGGTCATCTGTGCTCAGGACTATATTTCAACTTCTAAATGCATATTTTACCAAAACTCCTAATGCACCCAGGAAAAAGTTGACAAACTTTTACCTTCCTGCACATTTGTGTGCTCACAAGGTCCTGTGGCAGGGGTCTAGGGTAGAGAGGGCAGATGGCGGTGACTGAAGATTCTTAAGAGTCTGTCAGGGAAGTGAGCTTCATACATCTGAATATAAAATAACAATTACTTACCCGGCATATGCATCTGGACGACCCTTGGCTATTTATGTAGAAGTAATAGGGGGGCCTCTATGAAGCCTTTTGAAGAAAAGGTTATCAAACTGCATGTTCTTGAATCCTTGGGACTGTAGAAACATTTCAGTTTTCCAAGTGAAACAACGACCGTTGGTGACATCTCAGTACATCTGGCAAGAAGCTAACCTGTGACGGGGAACAACACATGGACCCTTGTCCCTGAGATCGTCCTACTTTTATGTCCTTTTCATGCCCCCACCACCAAAAACCCCACCAAGAACTGTTTGTGTTTTCCTGCTTAATGCCTATTTTATCTGAATGCAAATCTCCCTCCAGCTGCCCTACAGGCGTCTGTCTGCCAATGCTCTCTGCTGTCAGTCGGGAACTTGCACTGTGACATAGAGAGAATATTCACATACTTACTTCATATCCCGCAGGACGAAGAAGACAGCATGAGAAATTCATTGCCACTAATTATATGTAGTTTATTACTTTATCTATAGAAGGGGTTTTTTTGCTTGTTTTTTGTTTTTTTTTTTTTAAAGATTTTATTTATTCATTTGACAGACAGATCACAAGTAGGCAGAGAGGCAGGCAGAGAGAGAGGAGGAAGCAGACCCTCCGCAGAGCAGAGAGCCCGATGTGGGGCTCGATCCCAGGACTCCGGGATCATGACCCGAGCTGAAGGCAGAGACTTTAACCCACTGAGCCACCCAGGGACCCCTATCTTTAGAAGGTTTAATGTGAAAACTTGGAGGAGAGGCTACATTGTCCAGCCTGGACCAGAGCCCGAGTTTTCCGCTCTCCCTGGAGTTGTGATGTCTGAGAGGAATCCGTGTGGATGTGGGTTTGCATGTCAGCACCTGAAAGCGGGCGCCGTCCCGCACGCTGGAATGAATGTCCTCTTCCAAAGGCTTCATCTCCAGAGGGTGGTGGAAGGAACAACAGAGACAGCTATGTGCCCACACACACAGCCATCTGCCGTTCCAACCACATGTCTCTGCCCCCCGTTTCCTGCAAGTGATTCATCTATTCTTTCTCTCCTTCTTCTAAGATAACTGTGTAGGCATTTAAGGAGGGGAAAGTCATTAAGAAAAGTGGAATCCAGAGTTCTTAGGATGAGGTAGAGCCGATTAAACAGTCTGGAATTTCACAAAGCAAGCAATGCGGGCGTGGGCTCTGGGTCTCCTCTCTCCCACGGGGGCATCGTTTTGTAAGAGGTTATCAGCACCCATCGCGAACAGGTCAACAGAAATGGCTGTGTGTAAACTGGCAGGGCGGGAGCTGCCGGAGACGAAGGGAAGGGCAGAAGTCAGGAGAGAGATGGGGGGTTTTTCTACCTGGAGACGCCGCTCCTCATACCCACTGTCATCTGTGGCTTTGGTCTCAGAATTGTCACTAATTTTACACCAATGAATTGGATCTTCGTGACTTTTTTTTACAGCTTGTATTTAAATTACACTTCGTTAATGTAGGGCGTAATGTCAGTTTCAGGGGGAGAGTGTCGTGATTCAGCACTTCCAAGTGAGACCTGGAGCTGATCACAGCAGGTGCCCTCCTTGGAAAAACATGGACGTTTCATGGGTTTGTGTGCCA
This sequence comes from Mustela lutreola, assembly GCF_030435805.1. Classification (NCBI taxonomy): domain Eukaryota; kingdom Metazoa; phylum Chordata; class Mammalia; order Carnivora; family Mustelidae; genus Mustela; species Mustela lutreola. Next base: position 121,349,824 of record NC_081297.1, read on the forward strand.
TCCTGCCCAGGGGCACGCTAATCTTCCCTGGACAGCTTCAATTTTAGTGTATGTGCCGCTGCCGCGAGCCCTGGGACTTTTTAAATCGGTCGATTAAAAAAACTGCCTCCACGGCATACTTTAAAGGAGACCCTGACCCATAGCCAGAGACGGTGATCATAGGCATGTCATCAACACTAAATGGTATTGGTGGCCACATGCTGTGTGGGAAGGGGATGTGAGCATCCAAAAAGCTCTTTGCTGTGTTGTATGAAATTGGAGGTTCAAATCCTGGCTCTGCTTCTAGATTTGGGGACGTAAGGCAAGTTGCTAAACCTCTAGGAATCTCAGGTGGTTCCCATGTACCTTGAGGGACAAGGACACCTGTTCCTGGGGCAGGTTAAGGACGGAAGAGAGTAAGGTATGTAAAGTCCTGTGTGGTCCTCACAGGACCGATATATAAATACCAGATGCCGAAGAAAACTCCTTATACTTTCACTTCAGTTTCAGCCGCATTCTTACAGCTAACAAGGGAAAGAAATCAAAGGAGAAGTAGGACTGCATGGGACATCATCTGCTTGCAAGTGGAAGACATGGAGAAGAAGGAGAGGAGCAGAGAGACAAGCAGAGCCTGATCACACCTTCCTCCCAACCCCCAACAGCCCCCACATCCCCTGTGGCAAGTGGAAGGCCCCAGGAACGAGGAATTCTATTGCTAAGTAGAATATACATATCCCGGTTCAGACTGAGTTCCTAAAGATGTTAGCATAATGCCTCCATTTTCTTATCTGTATAATGGGTGTTATAATAGCACTTACATCTTGGGTGGTTGTGAAGATGAATGCGATAATCTACATGAAGGACTGAGCACAGAAGCCCAGGGCAGTCAGCAAGCAGTGCACAATAGCTACGGTTAATATTTTATATTTTTTGTCAATATATAGAATTATTAACCATAAATTCATTCCTTACCTTCTTTATCGGTTGATTGAGCTGAATTTAATAAACACTTGTTCACCCTATTTATTTATCATCAAATATTTCTTGAGCACTGGCCGGGCTCAGGAGATGCCAGAACTCATTTGGAAAGAAATTGGAAGGCCAGTTGGGAGAAAAACGAGTAAAGGAAGACAGGACAAGATAAAGGATGTTAAGTGTCACAACAGAGAGTTGTGTGAAGTGCTCCTGGAACCCAGAGGAGCCAGGAAGGGCTTCACACAGAAGATGCTCTTTGTTTTGTTTTGTTTTGTTTTATTATATTATATTATGTTAGTCACCATACAGTACATCATTAGTTTTTGATGTCGTGTTCCATGATTCATTGTTTGCGTGTAACACCCAGTGCTCCATGCAATCCGTGCCCTCCTTAATACCCACCACCAGGCTTGCCCATAAAAACCCTCAGTTTGGGGGCGCCTGGGTGGCTCAGTGTCATGATCCCAGGGTCCTGGGATCGAGCCCCGAATCGGGCTCTTTGCTCAGCAGGGAGCCTGCTTCCCTTCCTCTCTCTCTCTGGCTGCCTCTCTGCCTACCTGTGATCTCTTTCAAATAAATAAATAAATAAAATCTTAAAAAAAAAAAAAAAACCCTCAGTTTGTTTCTCAGAGTCCATTGTATCTTCTGGTACCTCTCTCCCTCTTCATTTTTTCCTTCTCCTAATCTCCTCCATGCTATTCCTTATGTTCCACAAGGAAGTGAAACCATATGATAATTGACTTTCTCTGCTTGACTTATTTCACTCAGCATAATCTCCTCCAGTCCTGTCCATGTTGATGCAAAAGTTGGGTATTCACCCTTCCCGATGGCTGAGTAATATTCCCTTGTGTATATGGACCACATCTTTATCCATTCGTTTGTTGAAGGGCATCTTGGCTCTTTCCGTGTTTAGGCTATTGTGGACATTGCTGTTACGAACACTGGGGTGCATATGGCCCTTCTTTTCATTACATCTGTACCTTTGGGGTAAATGTCCAGTAGTGCAGTTGCTGGATCATAGGGTAGCTCTATTTTTAATTTTTTGAGGAACCTCCACACTGTTTTCCAAAGTGGCTGTTCTAGCTTGCATTCCCGCCAACAGCCTAAGAGGGTTCCCGTTTCTCCACATCCTCTCCAACATTTATTGTTCCTTACCTTGTCAATTTTGCCATTCTAACTGGTGGAAGGTGGAAGCTCAATGTGGTTTTGATTTGTATCTCCCTGATAGCTGATGAGGATGAACATCTATTTCTGTGTCTGTTAGCCATTTGTGTGTAGAAGATGCTCTCAGAACTGGAACCATGAAAGATGGTCAGTCTGAGGAGTCTGGGCTGTGAGTTTCAGGTAACAAAACAGCTTGCCAAAAGGGCACAAACTTCCAGACCACAGGTAATAGTATTGTATTGTATATTTGAAAGTTGCTGCGAGAGGGACACCTGCACTGCTTAGTCAGTTAAGCATCTGCCTTCTGCTCAGGTTATGATCCCGGGGTCTTGGTATGCAGTCCTGTGTTGGGCTCCCTGCTCCATGGGAAGCCTGCTTCTCCCTCTGCCTGCCGCTCCCTCTGCTTGTGCTTTCTGTCAAATAAATAAAACCTTTTTTAATAGAAGGTTGGGGGGGTTCAGAGAGAGTATATCTTAAAAGATTTAAGAAAAGGAAGGAGAAGGAAGGAAGGAAGGAAGGAAGGAAAGAAGGAAGGAAGGAAGGAAGGAAGGAAGGAAGGAAGGAAGGAAGGAAGGAAGGAAGGAAGGAAAAGGAAAGAAAACAAAAGGGCTGGGGGCCACGAGGACTTTGGTGTGGGCGGTGCCCCGCACCTGCCTGGGGCCCCGCCCTGCTTCAGGCTCCACCTTTCGCCTGCCCAGGCACCGCCCCGGTCTGCTCTTGGGCCCTGGAAACACAAGTAGCTCACCTCGCTCATCCTTCGGTCCGCTGGCCTTTCTGAGCTCCTGTTTCACCGGCAGCTGGAAGGTGTCTGCCTTATTCCTGTTACAGCTTCCGCCTGGTGTGCCAGTCCTAGCAACTGAGTTTGCCTCTTCTTTCTTCCACATTTCACCTCGAAGTTTCTCTAAGACCGGAATTCTGCTCTTTTTTTTTTCGGCCCTCCCCAGCGCTCGGGGTCTCTTCTCAAGCCCTGTCCTTGGCTGGGGGCCTCACTCCCAGCTTGTTTGGTCCATCCAAGGCGATTGCCCGCCAGATTTTCCTCTTCACCCTCTTTGGGGTGGCCTGCCAGTGGTCTGCAAATGGCTGACCTGCCTCTTTCTTGCCTCAAGAAAAACTCCCGTCTACAACCTGCCCCACCTGCCTGGGGGAATGGCCCCTGACACCTTCCCACCCACAAAACTGGCTTGCCTCACCACTGAGTGAATGCTCAATTCCATGACTATCACTAATGATGAGTGCTTTAACTCTATATTCAAAGTCCCACCAAACATCAGCTTTGGGGGATACAAAGCTTTTGTAAATCCCCGTAAGAATTTGGATTTGCACAAGGTGTCCCATAGAAACTATCAGAACATATGCTACCAGTGAGCCTTGGCTTTGTGGGCGCAAGCCTGTCTGTCCTGCTAAGCTGTTCATGTCATGACCCATTTTCCTTGACATTGCTCAGGAGATGAGGACATCGGTCATACACTACCAGCCACAACTTTCCAAAAAACAAACTTGGGAATAAAGTCACAAGAGGAAACAGGGACCATTTGGAAATTGGAGAGCCTACATGTCCTCTGGGGGGGGGGGTATGTTTTGTTTTATTTATCTATTTATTTATTTTTCAGGAAAGATTGCAAAGTTTCAACCCGTTCTAATGCTAGCTCATCTGGCTGCTTTATTAGTGACACTAGCAACGTCTTCCAATTCTCTTGTCTGAGGTAGTATTTTCCGAAAAAATTACAGAAAGAACTTTGGGATTTGATGTACCATATTTTGTCTTTTTTTTTCCTTTGAAAAAAATAAATCCCAACTGGAGAGCATTTTAGAGAGGTGCTCTAAATTTCTATGTGCATAGAAATATTCGGTGAGTCATACCTAGTGTTGTAGGTCTATTCCGGTGCGTGGGGTTTCCAGAACAATTACATAAGTGTTAGCATAGCCAGGAACTTTTGACATTTGTGGCAGCTTAATAGAGTTCTTTTCATCATTGCAAATATCCTAATTGTTGTTTCCTTAAATTTAAAATGCATAAAACTGGTGAAGTGGTATAAATTGATTTTGAGGCATTTCTCTCACATGCGCTTTGTTGGCAAAGAGACTGAAGAGAATTTATTTGAAATGAAACACAGGTGATCAAGCTGTAACAAATACAATAATCTAATCATCCAGCAGAAACTGCCTTACAGCAGAAATTGTACATGGGATGTTGTTCTTTTGCTTCTCCCCTCCATCAAGATTTCCTTTATAATCAGAGTGTCTATAGCGTAGTGTTTACTTAGACAGCATTAAATATGGGAGCTATTCAATAGCCCAGTTTGGAAAATGCTGGGCATCCAAAACTTATTAGAACACACCAATACCTTGCTTTTATTTTTCAGAAGATTGCTCAGGAAATAATGGGATATTTCAAGTACTAGCAATATGTTTGCGAAAATGCTAGTTATATCTTTCTTTGTTTGAAGGTACTCAAGTTCCAAAGTATCTTCCAATAAAAGAAAGCAAAGAAAGATCCAGCTAGAGCTACTATCGATTCGTCTTTTCCATCTCAAAAGTGAGCCTCCCCAAATCTAGGCTTAGGGGCTTTCTAGGGCTTTCTACGTCTCGTAGATGTTGTGTGTCTCACACATCTTACCTACCAGCTTATTTTCCAGCAGATAAGAGGTTGTAGATATGGGTGTCACAATATTTATTGGTCCAAAAGACTGGTGCAAAGGACAGGCAGTCAGAGAGGGCACTGAATCACAAAGGTCGCAGTCTGCCCGTCCCTTTGGAAGGGACAGGACAGTCCATCAAGTCCAACTCTGCACACTTGAGTGCTGTTAGATTCTTTCCACATGACCACGAGCACAGGAATACCCTTCCTCTGTAGCAAAGCCTGTAAGTGCAGAGCACTCTGGGAATCCCCATCGGTGAGGCTGTGTGAACTGCGTGGGCTGTGGTTGCAGAGATGAGCATGTAAATGGGATCACAAATGTAGTAGGTATGCTTGTGACATATAGTCATCATTAGAGTTTGCTTGTTGATGTTGGACTACTACATGCTGTCCAGGACTGTTTCTAAGAACAGGGCTGAGGAGATCAGATGAAAAGAGGAATTTGGTGCCCTTGCCAAGATTTCTAGATAATGGGGAGGACCTTTTTTAGGAGGAAATGATATTCATCCTGAGGTTGGGAGGGTGGAGTGGGAAGAAGACAGCCTTAGCGAGTAAGAAAATGCTGCCAAAACCAAGGCTGACTCAGAATATACCCTCGAGACCAACAGAAAAGAGGTGAGGGGAGCTGTCCTACTCTGTTTCACTGAAAAACTTCTCATCCTACTCTTCATATTCCTGGCTTTCCACATCCAGTAGTCACCAAGTCCCACTCGCTCTATCTCCTTTGAGTCTGGAATCCATCTTCACCTTCTCCATTCCTCCAGCCACTGAGTTCAATCTGTTACCGTCTTTCACTTGAATTACTTTGGTAGTCTCTTAACTAGTCTTCCTGCTTTCCCTCTTCCCCCTACCACCCATATCTCATCAAGGGGATCTTTTATTGTTTAATAATGGGAGTTTATTGGGAGTATTTCATTCAACCCTCAGAATAGACAAGACGACTCAGAAATTTATAGAAAGTGGTGGGAGTGGGATAGGATTGGTGTAGGAGCTATTCAACAGCGTTGTCAGTGTCCTGCTCAAAATGAATGATCCTCCATCATTTCTGGGGAATTTCTAGCTTTCTATCCTCTTTTTTTTTTTTTTTAAAGATTTATTTAATTTTATTTATTTGAGAGAAAGAAAAAGAGCATGAGAGGGGAGAGGTAAGAAGGAGAAGCAGACTCCTCAGCAAGCAGGGACCCCGATGGTGGGACTCAGTCCCGGGACTCCAGGATCATGACCTGAGCCGAAGGAGACGCTTAACTGACTGAGCCACCCAGGTGCCCTCTCTCCTCTTTTCAATATTTTGATTCCAAAGAGTGAACATTTGTTCCAAGTTGGTCAGGTGGCTATTTGTGGGTGAGTAGAGGGCTCAGGGCACCTAGATTTAACAGTCTCAACACACTTTCCAATGATGGAGATATTATCCTTCAAAAGGAAATCAGAATGGAGTAGATAGGGGTGCCTGGGCAGCTCAGTCATTTAAGTGTCTGCTTTTGGCTCAGGTCATGATCCCAGGGCCCTGGGATCAAGTCCCATGTCAGGCTCCCTGCTCAGCTGGGAGTCTGCTTCTCCCTCTCCCTCTCCCCTCCTTTATATTCTCTCTCTCAAATAAATAAATACAAATCTTTTTTAAAACTTTTAAATGGAAAAAAAATTTTTTTAATGGAGGGGCACCTGGGTGGTTCAGTTGGTTAAGCCTTTGCCTTTTGCTCAGGTCATGATCTTAGGGTCCTGGGATTGAGCCCCACATCAGGCTCTCTGCTCAGCAGGGAGCCTGCTTCCCTTCCTCTCTCTCTGCCTGCTGCTCTGCCTACTTGTGATCTCTCTCTCTGTCAAATAAATAAATGAAATCTTTAAAAAAAATTTAAAGGGAGTAGATAATGATTGATCAAAAATCAGCATGTGCCTACTATATGTTGACTATAGAAGGGGCACCCAAGGGCAATGGAAGTGTATCTATTATCCTTTTGTTAACTTATAAATTAACAAGATGTAAGCTTGTTCACTTATCTCTCTTTCCCAATAGACGCTGAAGTCATTGAAGGAAGAACCATGTCTTACTCATCTTCGTATGCCTGGCCTCTCGCAGAGGCACACAGTAAATATTCATTGTACATTGTATGAAAGAATGAATCAATGTCCATTTAAATGAAAGCTTTGTTTTGTCTAGTCTATCAGCTTCTGAAATTACTTTATTGTCCTCCAGCCTTCGGTGATCCTTCTTTCTAACCTAACCTCTCAACACTGAACTCAATAGTACTCAGTCCACTCACCCCCTTGGTGTTCCCAAAGGGAGAGAGAGAGAGAACCAAGAGACTATATGCCAAATACAAGATTCTTTCTGTTTCCCTTCCACCATCTTTTCTGTCACCATTTGATCTTCAGGAACTCCTAACACGCATTTGTTCCTGGGATGCTGAGTAATTCTTGATAAGCTGATATCTCACTATCTTACTTGACATAAAACAGTAAATGGAAAGAATGTGTTTTGAAATCAAACAGATGTAGGTTCCCATATGAACCTACCAATTTACTAGCTTTGTGACCCTGGATACTTTTTTTTTCAAACTGCTCTGGATCTTGGGTTACACATCTGTTCACTGAAGATATTACAAGGGTAAATGAAATAATATATGCAAAAACATTTGTCAAAATGCTTGTGATGTGACAGGTGTTCAGGGAACATCAGCCCCATTCTGCTTTGGTGGCTTACAGTGACAGGCATGAGAGAAATTTGCAGTGCTAGACTAGGTAACTTGAACTGAAAGGAAAAGGAGAGAGAAGCAGAATGAAAGCAATGAGGGGCTCTAACACGAATCAAGCTCAATTATTAACTTTTCACGGAACTACATACAACATACCAAAGTTTAAAAAAAGATAAGGGTGCCTGGGTGGTTCAGTCAGTTGAGTGTCAGACTCTTGGTTTTGGCTCAGGTCATGGTCTCATGGGTCATGGGATCGAGCCCCACGTTAGGCTCTGCCCTCAGCATGGAGTCCGCTTCAGAGTCTCTCTACCTTACCCTCCCACTCTTTCTCTCAAATGAATACGTAAAATATTTTTTAAAAATTTTAAGTGGGTTTAAGGGAGAAACAAACCCATATATATTTCTAAAGCTACAGAATCGGCTATTCCCCAAACTAGAACACGCAGAGGCATGACATTGGAAGAGATTTCTTCTCTAGTGTGTGGCATTGTTTTTTGTTTCACTCCAGGGTACATGGGATGAAGTCCTGAGTGTATTATAAGTTGCTAGCTACTACCAGCAGAGAGGTCACTCATATGGAAACCCCAGGACAGAGTAGATCTAGGATGGGAGAGTCAGCAACCATTCAAATGAGCACGTTGCCTGGTGGGGTCGGGGTGGGGGAGGGGCTCTGCTCAATAACTTTTTTCCTCTCCTCTGGAATGCTCATTCTTTTTTGGTTTATCTTACCAATAAAAGAACATGTTAAATTAGGTACAGTATAATTAATTATGTGATATAATAAAAATTATACTGAGGTCGGTTCTAGAAAAAGGAATTAAAGAAACATTGACTATGACTGTATTTTTGTTTTCTCTTCTCATTTAGGAAATCACCAAAAACTCAAGGTACTGCGGTAGAAAGATAATTTGAGTTTCTCTCAAATTCAATAATAATAACAATAATTTAAAAAAACATATTGACCTGAGGAGATATAAAATCAGCTCAACAGCTCAAAAGGAGGGCATGATCCCCACATCTATCTCCAATATAACTCCTCCTGCCCACTTTTCTTGTTCTCCCCAATTCTAAGCTGCTCACACATGGCAGATTGTTCCTGGGGAAGAGCGTATGTTCTCCTGGTGCGGGAATGCCGAGTGTGCTAATTCATGGTTTGGAGGAGAGAGAAGGTATGAAGTCGAGCTGGAAGACAGTGAACTAAAAATAGTATGAGCCACCTCCACACCTCTCCCTGCAGAACTACACCATGTCTTCTCCTTTCAGAGGGGAGCCATGGTGCCACAGTAGCCTGAAGACAGAGAGGCTTGATTTTTCTTTGGAGAAGGACTCTTCCCTGATAGGAGAATTGCCTGTCAATCATGGTGCCTCCTCTTAACGCTGCCAAGAGGAGGGTGCATACGTGATGAAAGTAGGTCTATCAGATACTCCTGATCTGGAATTCTGATGACAAGAGAAGTACACGAAAATTCAGAATGGTCCCAGATCATTCACTCTGGTAGCAACGGCCAAGGAAACCTGCATTATCCCTAATCCTGAAATTCCTAGAGCTTCTCCTAAACTCTCATGAAGCAGATCTTCAGTTTCTCCTGTTCTGTGAGCTACTCTCTAACCTTCTAATAAATTCATTTGTTTATTGAAGATATCCAGACTTAGCTTCTGTTATTTCCATAACAGAATTCAGACTAAAATAGCTTCTCAAACGCTACAGGTTCCAATATGCAATGCTGAAGGTTAAAATTTGGAAGGTGGAAGGAGTCACGTGGGGTCAAACATTCACTAAGGCACCAAGCTCAATTTTTTCTCAAGCCATTCAAATCCCATATGTTGGCTTTGTGACAATCCCCACAAGCCTGGGAAGGTGAAGGAGCCCCATTCTTCCGGGATTAATCTGGTTGAAATCACCAGATTCTCTACTTCTGCCAATGTAATTCCAATAAGCCGCACAGATTCTAGCAGAAGGTCAGTGGTGCTGCTCTAGGTGGGTAAGTTTAAATCAGTCTTGTAAGAGGCAGAGCCAAGGTTGCATGGTAATTATGTAACAGATTATGATGGGAAAGCAGCCACTGCAGTTAGGTCAATAGGCATTTAAAAAATCACTGCGTGGGAACCTTTTCAAACCACAACCCTCCATTAGGGGCCTAAAGTTCCCAGAAGCTCCTCAGTCCTTCTTTGAGGCAGCAATTTCAGTCAGCTGGAACCACTGTTTCTGCACGACAGCGACTGGAAAAGAGACCATATTTTACTTTCCTATAAGCAACATCTCCTGGCGATGGCATTTTGTATCCCTAAGATGTCACATGCTTTTGGAGTTATTTTCAGTTTTCGTTGGCGAAGTATCCTAAATTAGCAATAACCAGCCTTCTCTTCACAGAGTTTAGGGAGGGAGGGGGAAAGCGTCGAGAGGAGAGGAGTTTCCGGAAACATTTACCAGATCCCTCCCTCCTCAACTGGTTGAAATTTCTTCTTTTTAAAATTTATTTTCCCTGCAGGTGCCACTTCAGCATCCAGCGTCTCTGTAAATCTTTCTGTCAACATCTGTTGAGTACTTACTAAGTGCCAAACACTATAATCTGTACCAGGCAGTGGCAAACGAGGTAGGTAAGGGGCTTACCCCTGCTTACCCCTGAGGAGTTTCTAATCCAATGGAGGGAGATGGAACCAAACACAATTTCAGACCCGCTCGGTTCCAGGGCAGCCCCTGCAACTAACCAGCGGGTTAAGGGGAGCCTGACGTCCTGACTTTCCAGGTAGAAATGGTTCTTTTTGTGAAGGAGCAGTCAGGACAAACACTTCAGACTGGAAAATATCACCCAGGAAACTGTTGATTCCAAGTTCAAAGAAAGAACATCTTTCAGGAAAGGTCTCACTTCCGCTGACATATTTCAGTATTTCTTTGTTTTGCCCATTTGGAATCTAGCAGGTTCCTTGCCTTCGTAGAATGCTCTGTGATTTGTGCAAAACCCTTCCATTTGGTCCCGAGAGGAGGGTGGCGCCATATTCCCCTGATTTCATAGATAAGACAGAGGCTCGCGTGGCTTTCCCATCGTTCCCAGCTAGCTTCAGGGTGCCTGCAGCCAGGCTGTCCCCTTTTCCAGCCCATGCAACCATCTGCACTTCTCTTCTGCCTGTCTCACCGCCATCCTTCTCATCTGGCACAAAGTCTTCTGCTACTGGGGGTCTGATCGGGACTGGACACGATATTTTGATTTGGGACACAGAACACATCCCCCGGTGTGCACACGTTCCTAGAAAGTATATACCCCCATAATCGGCTGCCATCGTTGGTCAAAAATTGTTCTTTTCAAGCTTTCTCTGCCTGGCTCAGAAACAACCTAGGAACAGAATCGCATGGCCAGTGGGTCACTGGCCTTCCCAGCAGGGATGGTCATAGAGCAATCCAGAGAGGACACTACAAGCTCAAATACTGTTCTGCATCATACACTAGGGGCTGTCATATTAATCCCAGCAACCCTTCCTCCAAATTTGTAACAGTGAGAGCCTTGGCCCTCCATGACCCATTGGCTTGATTCTTCCATTCCTATAACATTGATTAATTTAATGAGAGTAGGATAGAAAGAGCACACAGATAAACCTTTGTTGTGATAACACAGCCTCTACTGTGTTCCCTTTGGCAGCACATATAAGGACAATACGTCCTCTGCTAATGAAAGATGAAGTTTATCTAACCCCTACTGTGAGCCCACACCTAGGCTCAGTGTTTTATGTAATTCTCTCCTTTAACCTTTATCCCAACCTGTTCGGGTAGGAACTATTATTACAACAGTTTTACAGGGGAGGAAATTGGGGCCCCAAAGGTGAACTGTATGCTCACTCATAAAATCTATGTAGGGGAGAGCCAGGGGCTGACCCTGGGGCTATCTGACTGCAGGAGCCTCTGTCCTGACCACTGTTCTAATTAAGGGCACAGACTACTCAAGGCAACCTTCACCCGACTCCCTACTTTAGGCACAAAGCACAAGAGGTCCTGGTGGAGGAAGGGTCTGCTTCAAGTCACACAACAGGTCTTCAGCAGCCAAGTGAGATTTTGCTTCCACGGGACTTCTCCCAACGAAAGAAAAGCTAGAATGAGTCTTCGGTATTTGCCTCCAACTTTACAGAGGAATATCTTTAGACAGTTGAGTCCATGCCGTCCACTCAAGAATCTAATGATGGGGGCATTGATTCAATTATAAGAAACACTTCTAAACAATCGTAAAGGAGCCGTTTTCCAGCAGGAGTCCCGATCCCACTTGGTTGTGTTCTGAGAAGAGCAAGCTGGAGAATGGTTATCTGTTTCATAAGAGCTTGCATTTTTCTCAAGCTGTCAGGGGAGTCATTGTTGAAGAACTCACAAGCAGAAAGTTAACTTGTAATAAGCTGATGGTGATAATGCAGATTCTATTATTTTTGTTGTTGGGGCTGTCTTCCTTTTCTTCCCTTTTTTTTTTTTTTTTTTTTCTTTTAAAGAGCTCAATAACCACGCTGGATGTTAACAATCCATTAGCTCTAAAAGGAACATTTTTAGTTCCCAGAAAACTCATTTTACCTCCCAAATCTGAACCTGTAAACACAAAAGCTCTTTGTCTTATAAAAAGGCTTAGTCTTAGTTGTTTCCACAAGATTAGCCCCATTGATCTGAAACAACTGTGCTTCTAAAAAAAAAAAAAAAAAAAAAAATGTAGGACATTATCGATTTTAACCATTTGTCCAGGAAGCTATGCTTAGACTAATGCCAGTTATCCAGCTGGGTATTCTGACTAGTAGGGAGATCAAAGCAGTTGGTGACTGTGGAACATCTAATATCTGTCCTGACCATTGATCAAGTCTGGAGTCCATAGGCCTGATGAAAAACACCTTCTTACACATCCTCTTAGGATGCTGATAAGTGGATGGCATTGCTATCCATAAGGGCTACAATCCCCTCCAAGGATTCCTAGGATCTTTTTTCAAGTCATTCTGTAGTTCTGCTTAGTTTTCCACATGGTGAGCACACAGAAAGCACGAGATGCAAACACTGACATGCAATGGGCCCCTGCAACTATTTCAAAACACACGCGCGCACGCATGCACGCACACACACACAGAGGGGTGTGGGAGGAGGCCTGTGGCACTGTGTGTACTACCCTAGACGGGCCCGCCTGGCCCTCTCCTGGGAGGAAGGCTGAGCTATCGCATCCTAACTCCTGTCCCACCTCCTCACTCTTCACTCCTCACTCCCCCTAACCGCAAGGAGGAAAGCACCGGAAAGGCACTGGGGGCGGGTGGAATGGGGAAGAGTCCTTCTGTGTTCAGTGAAAACAGGAGGCTGAAGACGGAGGGGGGCGGGGCACAAAAGGAGGGAAAACACAAGATGCCTTGTCCAAGAAAGGAAAAACAGAAAGAGCAGAAAAAGAGCCTGGGTGGCTCAGTCAGTTAAGCATCTGCCTTTGGCTCAGGTCATGATCCTGGGGTCCCGGGATGGAGCCCACATCGGCTTCCCTGCTCAACGGGAAGCCCGTTTCTCCCTTTCCCTTTGCAGCTCTCCCTGCTTGTGCACTCTCCCCCCCTCTCTCTCTGTCAAATAAATAAATAAAATCTTAAAAAGAAAAATGTAAAACAGTGTAAAAGTAACAGGCAGCGCAGGGCTCCCACCTCCCACAGAGCTGCTGGGTGGGACAGTCCATTCCCAGCAGGCGCAGGACGCAGGACGGACTACCTTCTGCCGGTTTGCCCCTTCCCTTCCTTAGTCTGAAAGCTTCTCAGAGAACTTTAAAGGCTGACAGCTAAATTTAATCAGGGTTAAATCATTGAAATGATGATCATGTCCTTATGCAACACAAATGAAAAGTGAATCTGCCCGTGCCTTCCCTACAAGGTAATAGCACAGGCTCCTAGGAAATGTTTCCAAGTAAAAGGAGGCAGGAAATGTGGGAGTCTGGCTCATTGCTAATGTGTTCTAGGTACTGGAGTCCTGGAGGTTAAACAGCGGGGTCCACAGCAGGTGCTCTGTACCCACAGTGTTCACTCGGCTCTCAGTTCCGCAAAATTCTTCCTACGTGGCATCCTGGCTACATTCTGTATTTAAGATAGTTGTTTTTCCTTAGGGATTCCAAATGTCGCAAAAGGAGCTTGTATAAACTGTCACCAGGGGTTTGGACTGAATGAAACATTGGTTCCTTTCGATTTTGCACCAGTTGGGTCATTTTAGAAAAGGTACAGGTCCAGCTCCGGTTCAGATTGGCTAGCCACGTGATTTATTTTCTTTAGACATCCATGTTAGGTCAACAGCGCTAGGCCATGGACTCTTGATATGAAGAGATGGCGGCTTTACCTGTGTAGACATCCTCCCCCTAATCCATAATCCTTGTCAAACCATGAGAAAGACATCAGACACCCTATAGTTTGCACCCAGCAACCCAGTGAAAAGTATCCTGTAAATTACCTAACCAGTAATCCTCAAACTGTCAAGGTCATCAGAAACAAAGAGAGTCTGAGGTCTAGGGAAGCCAAAAGATGCGCATGACAACTGAGGTAATGTGGTGTCCTCGATGGGATCCCAGATCAGAAAAGGACACCAGGTAAAAACTAAGGACGTCTGAATCAACTGTGGGTTCCAGTAAATAATGGTGTATTCTTTTTGATTCAGCAGCTGTGACAAATGTGCCATGTTTGATGACAGATGTTAACATTAGGGGAAACCAGGCATGGAGGATATGGGAAATTACTGTACCATCTTCACAATTTTTCTATAATTCCAAAATTATTCTAAAATTAAATGTTTATTAAAAATTAAAGGTTAAAAGTTAGTTTGGCTCATTGCTCTGCAAAACCAGTCATTTGAGTCCAATTACAGGTTTCCACTTCTGGTTGGTTTCAACTCCTATTCCCAGTCTCCCATTATTACTGATATTGGACCAAATGGAAAACTGACACACAGAGATAGGACTGAACACAAGGTGAGGGTTCATATGGTAAAGGTAAAGTTTCTGTTCCAGAACTCCTCACTTTGCTTCTCCACCCAAGCACCTGGCATTATGGGCCTCATCCAATGATTTCATTAATGGTAGAATTTCCAAACTGAGAAGAACTTGGGTAAGGATAAAGAATGGCTCCATTGATTGGGTGTGGTGCATAAACAATGAATCTTGGAACACTGAAAAAGAAAAAAAAAAAAGGATGGCTCCATTGGTCCTCTACTCATTGGGCCAGACACTACTCAAATGACACAACCTCAGTCAGTCTGAATTACGGTAGCGGCCATAAGTCCCGATTCCTAAGGTCATAAGTTCCTGGAGTCTATCAGGGATAACATGACTTCTCATCTTGCTACGTGCCATCCAGTCAGTGTGGGAGTGAGTCCTGGAGTCCGTGACATCAGGGGACGGGGGTCAGCCTTGCAGAGTCAACTTGTACCTTGCTTTTTGGTCTTTAATAGCCTGAGATTGTTGCCGCCAGCTATCTAACCAATTTCTGCAACTGCTACCATGAGGATATGACAGACTTTGGACTCATAAAATCCTGAGTTCAAGTCTGCACATCCAAGTTCGCCCCTTCCTAGCTGTGTGGCCCAGCTCAGGTGACTTAATCTCACTGATCTTCAGGTTTTTCATCAGGAACAAGACTGGTCATTATCCTGCTATGATGGATTGCTGTGAAGATTAACCACCCAGAGTATGCGAGAGCCCATTGCCCAAGTTTGGAATACAGTAGGTGCTGAACAAATATTGTTTTCCCTCCCCTTTCTCTTTGTTTCTCACACAGCCAGGACAACGGAGACAGGCACAGGACAGCTCAGCCCCTTCTGCAAATGGCACTCTCTGTTCTCACAAGATTAGCATTTCTAATAGGATCAGGAATTCTGCTAATTCATTGATCATTAATCCGAAGGGTGCAAATAATCTCTTAGAATTTGTGCAGAACCAAACAACTGCTTCCTTAGGGTGTGTGTTTATTTATTATTATTTTGTTGTTACTCAGTGGGAAGGTCCAGTTTTATTCCAAAAATTGGACAGCTCTCTTGTTGGACAATGAAGGTCAACTGAATTCAGGAGCTACACAAAGTACACACAAGAAAGGACTGTTCCAACCCAGACAGGGACTACCTGCTAACAGGACACCTTGCTGTGAATGATGCCACTGTTTTCTGTAGAACTGTGGGAACAAATACGCAGGGTGCATGGTGCCTGGGAAGCCTAAGAGTAGTGGGGAGAAAGAAGCAAAGCAATATATATATTTTGCATAAATTAAAACAATACAATAAGTAAAATAAAATAAAATGCAAGTGGCCATGTGGAGTGAAGGGGAAAAGAACCCTCAATGCAGAGACCCCCTGAAGGGGCAAAGACTGGAGACATTCTGACCTGAAACCTTGATGGGGGCTCAGAAGGCAAAGCTCTCCCAACACACAGGCCTTTATATTTCTGAATAGTGGCCACCTTCCCGGTAAATGTGTTTCTGTGGTGCTTAGATCTCCTATCTCCCTATAAACCCAACCAGATTGGATTAAACAACCAGACTCTTGGTGTTGTTATTTTCCAGGGTCTTCATTGTAATGTTACCGTGACAGCTGTCATGTAAGCTGTCATTTAGACCAAACTTGATCTTGAGGGATTTTACGGAGATGTTGATACATTTGACACAGGAGGGCCTTTTGAGCCCCTCATGGGGGTCAGGGAGGAGACATGGATTTTAAAGGTTTTACTGCCACGTGTCCTTGCTGTATTATTTGGGGAAACTTTTTAATCAGACAGACATGTTTATGGTGACAGATTTGGCAGCGAGGACCAGCTAAATAAATATCAACTGTTATCTCATTAACCCATGGTAACCTTCCTGTTTTTTCTTTTAAAACTGTGTTTACAAAAAATGGAAGAAAAACCTGTATTAACATTTTTAATATAAAAGTTTAATAAAAAATGTGAAGAAGAAGAAAAAAGCACCTATAATTATTCAACTATGACTGCTATCAGAACTCTGGTGTGGGTTTTTTTTTTCAGGTATTTTTTCCATCTCTACAAATAATATTCTTTCACAGGGTTGCCTTTATACCACCTGTATATGAACTGTATGTATAGCTGAGCATATTTTACCTGAGGTTTCCCCAAGTTTTTCAGGGTTGCCAGATTTCTCTCCAGAAATTTTTATTTCTAAAGTCACTCTAATATCACAGACTAGTTGTGCTGTTATTTGTATTTAACTATTCCCCTATAGCTTGAAAATAGTTTGCTTCCAGATTTTGTTGTTAAAAATACCATTGGATCAAAGCAATACAACCCTATATAAAAACAATTTTTTTGAGAGCCTGGAAACACTATGATTTTGTTACCTCGGTTGTTTCTCTTTATGTAACACACATTTACTGGGTGTCCCAGACGTGTATGGTGCTAGGATACTGGAATGAAGAAGATACAGGCTTTGTGTTCGCGAGACTGTTAATGGAGCCGGGATAGCATGGAGGCAGATGCTTAGACGACATATTTTAGTCCACCTTGAGAAGTACAATAACAGAAATAAGCCCCAGGTTCTATGAACCAAGTCATCGAAATCACGTGCATGGTACCCAGCACAGTGCAGACAACAATGATGACGACTGCAGCCATCACATGGCTGATAGAATAATTTAAATACTAGTTTCCATGATGCCCATTTATAGAAAAAATAAACAAAATCAAAACAGCACCAGAAGTGCTCCTTGAATGATAGACGTCAACGGGGACCCATATATGCCCAGGCTAATCGCGAAGATTACCAAATTCCTTCTAATTCCTAAAGCAAAGTTCCTCCTGGAACAAAAGCCCTTTCCATAGTAATGTTCTAACGCCACGATGTCATCCAAGCTTGAATGCTGTCACACGGAATGACTTTACTCTTTGGAACATGACATGGGTCACACAGAGCTATTTTCAGAGATGAAGTCAATTTAGTTATACTTTTATTTCTTCAATATGTAAATTATATATATATGTCATTATATTATAGTTAACATTTGTGTTATATATGTTACAGATAATATGTATTACATATGTTACATATTACAAGTAACATATATTATATATGTGTTATATATGTATATTACATATAATATACATAAAATAAAACTTTAGGGAATCAAGGCAGATCTGAGAACTCTAAAATTTTCCATAGGTATTATCTTATTTTGCATTTAATTCCTGATTCCCATCATTTCCTTTAGCAGCCAGGTCTGCAGACCTGAACAATGGTTAATGTTTAAAAAGGTACAGCGTGTTCTGGTTCACAACCCTGTCATTTCCTCTTCCTGACGGTGCCCTTGTGATTGCAGGACTCAAGTTAGGCTTTCGTGACATGAGAGTACATCAGAAATGATGCTTGAGTCATAGTAAATGTGAGATTAAGGTTGTTTGCAGATAAAGAACGTGCATCCTTAAGGAAAAACTTGAATCGGCTTGGACCTCTATGCGGATAGGTTTACTAGAGCAGAGAAGCCGGCCACGGCGACCGCTGAAATATGCATAAGGATTTCCAGCAGGAAATGAAGGAAATGCTGCATTAAACAGAAAGCACAGAGGGATTTAAATAAGCCGAATATAGACTCTCTGGTGAGAATCTGATCAGGGCACACTGGCAGTGGCTCACCCTCTCCTGCAGTAGCAGAAAGAATTACACGGTCTGCCCATCAAATCCACAATACAAAGCACTTTCAAGTCCTCCAACGATCCTCCTCTTTCGTGGATTGATCCTCTTCTCTTTAATGTCCGGGACAGTGGTCTCTGAGAGTCACCCGATGCAGCTACTGCCATTTGCCATAAATGCTCCACACCCTTAAAATTTTACTCAACACTCAACTCCTCTGAGAAGTGTCCCCTGATAACCTCTGATTGTTGCTGGGTTCTTCCTGTGCTCGGCACCAGGCTCAGTCCTGCTACTCCGTGATGAGTAAGTCCCCAGGCACTGCCCTCATGCAGGTCACAGTCCACACACAAAGGAGAGCCTGATAAAAGGCACTAAGGGGAAGCGTGGAGAGAGACGGGCAGAAGCACAAAGACCATCATTTTCTGGGGTGTCAGAAGGTTTCCTGGAAAAGCTGGCTTACGTGGAAGTTACCTAGATGAGGGGAGGTGGGGAGAGGCATGCCGGTTTGTATGAGTGGTGGTGCAGGTCAGAGACAGATACGACGGCCCCCGAGATCCCCCACTCCGGCCCCCGTGCGAGATCCCCCACTCCGGCCCCCGTGCTTGGGTGTCTTAGGAATCTTCTACTTGAGCCGGGGAGAAGTTCTCTGAATGTGGGTTCTTTTTTTAAAAGATTTTATTTATTTATTTGACAGACAGAAATACAGCAAGAGAGGGAACACAAGCTGGGGGGGGGGGGCGGGAGAGGCAGAAGCAGATTTCTTGCTGAGCAGGGATCCTGATCCAGGGCTCGATCCCATGACTCTGGGATCTTGACCTGAGCCAGCCCAGGGCAGATGCTTAATGACTGTACCACCCAGGCACCCCTGAAGGTGGTTTCTTTTTGTGCAAATGAATTACAACCTTTTCTAGGGACCAGAGATTCTTCTTCATTTGCCTTCTTCCCCAGGGGTCTGCTGTTGTCCCTATGGTTCGCTGAAATGCTAAAGAGTGTTTCTAAACAGTGGGGGACACTGCTGATTCACTGGTCAGCCCGGGTGCGCTCCGTCCACCAGCACTAGCAAGATTGTGTGGCCGTGGAAAGATGCATGCATGGCGTTTTCTGCTGTGACCCGAGACCCAGGCAGACAAACATGCCCTTGACTCAAAGTAAGTATGGGCTGCTTGCATAAAGGAACCATCCAGATCACTTACATAGAAGTTCCACGGTCCTCATCAAATATCATCTTTCTGCTATTTCACATTCTTAAACTTTGCGATGATAATTTGCCTTTTATATTCAAAATCTCTGCCCCAGTAATTCCATCATGATTTCATTGGATAATAACAAAATTCACTGAGCAATTCTGGAAGAGAAGTTCTAAGCATCATCATACAGAAACAAAGTCACTTTTTAAAAATGCCTCCTTGATATTGATGTGATTGCTAGCTACGTCAAACACGACAAATGTTGGGTGGTTACTGTTGACTCTTGAGCCATTTAATTTTATTAAAATGTAGAAATACCTCGTGGGCACACAGGGCAATATCTTACAAACCTTTGCGAGCCTTGTGGAGGTCCTCTGCAGGGAGGGTCAGACACAAGCTGTGGGTATTGGCTCTGGCCTCCTATTTGACCTCTATGGAAAACGACCTCCACATTCCAAGCCTGCAAAATTGCCATTGTTCACGGATGGTTAAATCCTAACCCCTTTTCCCACTGCCTGGGGTCAAGGGTGGAGGAGGCACGAGCGGTAGAACAACAACAACAGGGCGAACTCATTAAAAAAGAAAGAAGAAAGACCCGGAGAGGGAGCGAGGGAGAGAGGAAACACCAAACAAGTTTTACAGGTTTTGCTGCTTCAAAGCTGCCATTTCAAGGTTATGGCTTTAAAAGGACAGAGGAGGCAGCTTTCCACCTGAGCCCTGGGGTAGAAACAGCGAGGAGCTAGCCCACCTCTGGAAAGAAGAAAGAAAAATCCTGGAGCCAGGTGGCGAATTTTGGCCATGAAACCAGGGCTTTCCGAGCGACCACATAATACTCGGAAACCTTTGCTCCTGATGGTTCGCTGGCAAGGCCCAAGTCGTATTCAGTGTGAAAATTAAACTAGTGGCCTGTTTTAAGTTCCCCAACTGGACTTTCCGGGTGAGATCTTCTAACAGGCAGACACTTCCTGAAGGAGACGGTGCGATAAAGCCAGGTGCCCAGCCACGGCCTGCAACGTGAGGGGGAGAAAGGCAGAGAAAAGTATTTCCTTACCCAGTTGAACTTCACCGTTCCCAGGTCAAGTAATTGCTTTCAAACACAGTTAGAACTTGTGTGCGAACTCTCTGGGAAAGCCCGTAACGTGTTCTGATTGGCTTTTGCTCCCGGCCTCAGCGCTTTAGAGATGTTAACACCTAACCCAGCAAGATAGTTACAAAGACTCCGAGAGGGATGATTGTCAAAGTCGGCCTTCAGATGCCACCCCTCCCCACCGCCACCGTTCTGACTGACTCGGGGTTGATTACATAACAAACCCAGGGCACTGGCTCACATTTTCTCTCCTGGAAGGCTCTAAAAATTCACTGAGGACGGGAACGGTGTGGGCGGCACTCCCCCCTGAGGTGATCTCTCTGACAGAGGAGAGAGTCATAGGTGGCGGCGGCCATGCGTTTCCATTCCTGCAATGAACTGCTTCAGTCTTGTGTGATTTTTCCTCCCTCTCGATAACATAGCCTGGGTAGTGGTGATGAGGAGAACCAGGGCAAGAGAAATGCAGGTAAAATTCAATTTCTTTACAACTGGCAGGCCATGAATGAATACCCAAGACCTGCCAAGTGGGACGTTCCTCAAGGGACTCACAGCTGCCTTCAAGTTAATGCTTTGCTGGAGACTAAAAGCAACCTTAAGGCCACAGGAGCCAGACCACCAGGACCCGGGAAGTTTTCTCGAACGCAGAGGAATCCTTTCAGGGACTTCCCCCAAATATATAATCAGTCACCCCGCACAATCACAGAACAGCTCTTTCTGCCCACGGATCCTGTCCCTGTGCTATAGTTAAAGCACGTTT
This sequence comes from Mustela lutreola, assembly GCF_030435805.1. Taxonomy (NCBI): domain Eukaryota; kingdom Metazoa; phylum Chordata; class Mammalia; order Carnivora; family Mustelidae; genus Mustela; species Mustela lutreola. The sequence continues at coordinate 121,370,891 of NC_081297.1, forward strand.
TTGCCCCCAAAAGTCTCAAGAATTCTTTCTTGACCATTGCACTCAATGACGCTGCATCAGTAGGAAAGCATAATGTGCTTTTCTGTATGTCTACCATCTTTCCCCATATTTAAAGGCAACAGGCCAACAGGAAGGGAACCAGAAGGAGAAAAGTATTTCTTAACATATGTTGATTTATTCAGAGGGCAATGCCTGTGTTTCCCAATCAGGACAGCATTACCAGAGAAATTCGCCTCTAAATGGCCGTTTAGGTTCAGTCCCAGCAAAATATAAGTTCAAAACCCATCATCTGGCCCAAAGGGCATCTTACAGAGAGCTGCACAGTTTTGCTCTCACATCTTGTACAAAAGACCAGCACGCTCGCAGCTGCCGTGTTGCTACTGATAAGTGCAGGCAGGGACTGTCGGGGAAGACTCCGGCTTCTACAGACGAATGACTTCTAGAGAGAGGTACAGAAGGACATTCGAGAGTGCCACGTCTTTCCTGTCCAGATGAGTAAGCTGAAGCAAGAGATGTTATGTTTTGCCCAAGATCATAGGCTTGTTGGAGGTTGAGCCAGATTTAAAAAAACAAAACAAACAAAACAAAAAACATGGCCAGTAGTTTCTGGCTCCATTCATTTTACTCAAAAAAGGTTGGTTAAATGTCTACTGTGTGTTTAATATGTTGGGGATACAGCTGAGCACGACATGATCCTTCTCCTCAGAGGGCACAGAACCTCAGAGGGATGAGGAACAAGAAAACAGCCAGTTTATACAACAATGGAGTAACAGGTTCTAGAAGACCCAGGCAAGGAGAGTGAGCCACTCCATGGCCGAGGGCATCACAGCGTCCAACTCCAGGGGGCGACCTCTCTGTGCGGTCCGTGTAAGTGGCACCCTTTGGAGTCGTACGATGCCTAGTCATTGACAATACAGCAATGACTAAATAGTTGCCTAAATATCCACTAGGAAATAATAGCTCTTGTCCTTATTTGGCTAATTCAGGCTTCCTAACCCATGCATCCTGACTCAAACTATCAGGCTCCTTCCGTTTTAGCAAGCTAGATTTTCAAATTCTGAAAATTTTCTCTGGTGAGAGTGTTCAACTTTCATTCCCTTGGATCCTTGTAATTATTAGGGACGAAGAAAGTGCGTGTGTGTACAACGACAAGCGATTAAAGTGACAGGGGAATCCAGGAAGCCACTGAAAGCCATCAGCTGAAAGACTTTAAGATCAGAGTCAAACTTATATTGGTTGGATTATACATACAAAAAATCTGATAAGATCAAGGTTTGGAGGAGAAGATGTCAAAAGGGACCCTCATAAACCCCGAGCGTCTTCTGGTATTTCTAAAAGGCTATATGCGGCTATGTGTTTAAAATCTAAATTATACACATACAAATAATTTTAAAGCAGGCTTTAAAACTATGTCTAGGAAAAAGAATGGTGTTTGTATGTATTTAAATGATGGTTCTCTGGTTAGTGTGGTTATGGGTGATTCCCCCCCCCGGCTTTATTGAGATCTACTTGATCTAAAGCACTGTATAAATTTAAGGTGTACAACGTGTTGATTTGCAAAATGACAGATAAATATATATTTTGCAAACTGATTATCACTAGAACTTGAACGAACATCATCATGTTACATAATTACCATTTCTTTCCGGGAGCAAGAACATTCAAGATCTGTTCTCTTAGCAACTTTCAAGTATACACCACAGTATTATTAGCTATAATCACCACGTTGCACTCAGATCCCCAGAACTTATAACTGGAAGTTTGTGCCCTTTGACCAACATCTCCCCACTTCCCCCGCCCACTAGTCCCTGTAACTACCCTCTACTCCCTCTTCTACCTGCATTTTTATTTTTAAATTATTATTATTTTTAAAGATTATTTATTTGAGAGAGAGAGCAAGAGGGGAGGGAGCTGCAGAGGCAGAGGGAGAAGCAGACTCCCTGCTGGACAGGAAGTGTGATGCGGGGCTCCTTCTTAGGACCCAGAGATCATGACCTGAGCCAAGGGCAGATGCTTAACCAACTGAGCCACCAGGCGTCTCTCTGTCAGCATATTTAGATTCCCCTTGTAAGTGATCTCATACAGCATTTGTTTTTCTCCATGGGACTTATTTCAGTTAGCAGAATGGCCTCAAGGTCCATCCCCGTTTTAAAAAAATGGCAGCACTCCCTTCCTTTTCATGGCTGACTAATATGCCATTTTTAATTTATGGGGTCCCCTCCCCCAAATTCTCTTATTTTACTTTTTCGTTTTCTTTTTGAAAACTATATTCACTCAACAAACATTTATAGAGCACCTGTCCCATGCTGGGGGTTGTTCCAAGCACAGGAGACACAGCAGCCAATCTCATGGCACTTAGATTCTAATGAGGGGATCTAGGCAACAAAGGAAATGCATAAAATATGTAGTGATTTGGAGAAAAATAGAGAAGTCTAACGAGGGTCCCAGGGAGGGGGTGGCTTATGAGTAAGTGTCAAGAAAGGCCTCAGAGAAAAGCGGTATTTAAGCAAAGACTGAAAGGAAATGAGAGAGGAAAGCTTTCGGTGTCAGGGGAGAATGCTTTTCATGCAGAAGGAACAGCATTGCAAAGGCCTGAGTTGGGGGAGAGTAGGCACAGCAGGGGAAGTAACAGGACCTGAGGTTAGCAAGGCAAGGGGACTGATTATGTGAGATTTCAAAGGTCTTTACAAGAAGTATGGTTCTATCCTGACACAGAAAGCCTTGTCTGATTTTGAGCAGAAGACTTAGCATCTGGCACATTCTTTAATGGTATCCCTCTGATGGTGCAGGGTATCAAGGGCAGAAACAAGAAGACCAGCTGTGAGGCTCTTTCACTCATCCGGGCACTTGGGGCTCAGAGCAGGGCAGTGGTGACCGTGGTATGGGACCAGAATTATTCTGACAGTGTGCCTGATGGGATTTGCGGCAGGTTTGCGTGGGTAGTCTGAGAGACCAAGCAAGGCTCTGAGGTTTCTGGCCTCGGTGGAGTTGCCACTGATTGAGATAGGGACCCCGGTAGGAGGAGGAGATCTGGAGGAAGACTGGGGCGTGCTAGACTTGCAGTGTCAAGGGGCAGTGGGATTTGGGGTGCGGGGGGAAGGTAGGAGAAGGAGCCTGGGACTGGGGTGACATTGGTCTGTGAGTTTGTCAACACGTCTGTATTAAGGCTACGAGACCAGAGATCTCCAAAGGACTGAGTTTAAACAGTGAAGAGGTATCCAAACTCTGCCCCCCTGGGTGGCCAGGTCTCCTGCAAGAGAAGGAAGGGGGCGAGGCTTATGGCCATATTGCAAGGTGGGTGGATCTAGTGGTGAGGGCAGTGGAAACGATCTGGTCGCATCTATTTCTCACTGAAACAGGAAGCAAGTATTAAGAAGATAAACTGATACTCGTTCAGGACAAGGAATTAAAGAAAGACAACTGAAATATGCATGCTCTTTCACTTGGCAACATCACTTCCAGGAATTTTTGTTAAGAAAATGATCAGGGTTGGCTTAGTTGGCTGGCTCAGTCCGTAGAGCATGCAACTCTTGATCTTGGGGTCGTGAGTTCAAGCCCCGTGCAAGGTGTAGAGAGCACTTAAAAAGAAAGAAAGAGAAAGAAAGACAAGAAAATGATCAAGGAACTTTGCCAGGATATTCTTTGGCAGGGCTGTCTGTAAGAGCAAAAAGTTAGAAGCGATCTAAGAGACTCACAACAGCAGACTGGTTATATTTAACCAATTTATTAATTAGTGCAGCCTTTCAAAGGTATACATTGCTTTCAAAAACTACTGACCATATATTTAGAAAAAAAGGATTGCTTCCATGTTTGTAAGAAAAAAATTTTAATTTGCATCTACCTATGTTATCTCTGTTTTAAAATTGAAAACCCCCACCAAATTGGATAATGGACGGCTGATTCTTTTTGTTGGTTGTGTTTTCTGACCTTTCCGTAAAAAGCAGAGTGAGAGATTTGTAATGAGGAAGCAACAACATGGGGATGTGCCCCTGTATCTCTGCTATGTGGCACCTGTAGTGTGTCTGTGACTGAAGGTGTCCTGCAGCCTCAGCCTCCCCTGAGCTTCCTTACACCGAAGGAACTTAACCCTGCTAATGACGCAGGCTGGGGACTTTCTTACCTACAGCCCCCACCAGCCACACCATGACCCCTAAAACCACTTCCACCAAAAATGATGTGATATTTTTATCTGTAATCTATTTTAAAATAATATAGGCCATTTTGTTGGGGTGGGGGCATTAACTCAAATCAATGCAAGGGGAGATTAATTAGATGTGAGGAGTCCTAATTGAAATCAGCACCTTGGGGTTGGTTACTTAGCATAGGGAGCCTGCTACTATGGGTCAACAGTTAAGGGTAGTTGATGAACATAAGAGTGTTAGAAACAATGTTTGTAGGGAAATTGTGAGTGAGCAATGGTGAAACGGGACCCACTGACCTTGCACGGGCGACACTCTCAGGGGGTCAGCAGCACACGCCCACTCAGACCTGGAGTTTCTTAAGCCCGGGGTCCCTCCACTCCACAGATGACCCTTCCTGCCTGGTGTCACTCAGATGTTACCTAGGCAATCCTTCTGTGGGTGTGTCAGGAAGCAGATCCCAGGTAAGATGATTGTCTGGTAAAATGCTGGTTGACCTGTATGGCCACAGCTAGGGAGCTGTCCAGAGCCATGAGGGCTCCTGCCTTGCATTAGCTAGCTAAAATGTGTGCATCTGTTGATTTTGTTGTTTGTGTTTTAAGTAAACTCGATGCCCAACATGGGGCTTAAACTCACAACCCTAAGATCAAGAGTCACCTGCTCTACCGATCAAGTCCTCCAGGTGCCCCTGTGTGCATATATTTGACCTATTTGCTCTGAGACTTGCTTGGATCATGACCCACCAAGTGGTTGGGCTCAAATAATGGCGACTGGCTAGTTGGAAGAAACTACAATTTACCAGGAAGAACTTCACAATCTCTGTTGATCATATTGACTTGTGCCATTCACTACAAGTAAAAATAATCCTCTTGTTTGATATATGTAATAGACATTTTCTCAGTAGTATATAAGGTAGATAAAAAAGCATATTTGGACAATTTTACTACCTTTTGGACCTGTGTACAAAATTTAAGCTTTAAAAGTGCGCTGCCTATGACCTACCTTTAAAACAACCCCCAGCCATCCCTATTTTAACTAGATTGCTGCCCCAGACCCCTGCTCTGGCACAGCCCCCCACCCAACCCCATGGTAGTTCTGAGGATTCTTCTGCCCACAACATACCACTTACCTTTGAAACAGTTGCTCCAGAATTCAAATTCCAGCCCCGAGCTGGCATTTCTCTGATCCATTCGTAACTTATGCACTATTAATGTTTGGATTATACTGGATGAATTTGGAGGTTAAAACTGATTCATGTAAATGGATGACTGAGTCAGCAGTAAAAACATGACCCAGAATAATCTCATGGTTTGATATGGCAAAAACATGTCTTATAATCTGTTTAACAGCAAACTTGATACTTCCTGAATGTGTCAACCAGAACACACCCCTTTTTGTTAGCAGGGAGAAAAGGGAAACTATTTTTCTTCTCCTTCACGATCCAGGAAATTCTTGAACGAGAAAACCTGGTTGTCCTCAGCAAATTTTCTCGAGGTTTTTTTTCCAGCCTGTGTTCCTTTCTTCTCTCATCTTCTCCTGCAGGGCTGGAGCAAAGGCAGCCTTACACCCGGAATGGTGGCATTTAACCTCGTGTGTTGTTTTAAATATACCTGCCCGACCCTGGGATCGAGTCCCATATCAGGCTCTCTGCTTGGCAGGGAGCCGGCTTCCTCCTCTCTCTCTCTGCCTCTCTGCCTACTTGTGATCTCTCTCTGTCAAATAAATAAAATCTTAAAAAAAAAAAATATCCTGCCTGACCCTGACCAGAAATCAAGATGAACGTTGTCAATAACGGGACAGATTGCCATTACGTGTCCTTCGGTATGACACGCACAGAGGAACAGCACCACGTCCGTGATATTCCTGGCAAAATGCATATAGTATCATAGAGAAACCCAGTCTACAAAGCCAAACTCAGGGAAATTCTACCAAAAAAAAAAAAAAAAAGAGGTGTGACATCTTCAAGAACATTGAAGTCATGAAACATAAAGAATGATTGAGGAATACTACAGAGACATCAAAAGGAAATGTGACACATAATGGTGGACCGGAGCCAAAAGATTAGAAAAGTGTTTTTCTGGACGTACCAGAACAACAGGTGAAATCCAGATAGGGGTAGGTGGATTACGTGGTGGTTCTGTGTGTGAGCGTCCTTCGATGGCTAAACTGTGGTTACGGGGGAAACGTCCTTGTCTTCTTGTGAATACACACTGACATTTCTAGTGGGATTGGGTGTCGTGTCTGCAACTCTTTAATTGTTTCAGGAAAATAGATGTGGGGGGACAGATGATCGAGGACAGATGGACAGAAGATGGATGGATTGATGATAGATATAGAAAGAACGATAGATCCATAGATGATAATAAAGCAAAAGTGGCAAAGTGTTAGCAACTTGGAAACCTGGATAAAAAGGATATGGCTTTGGGGGACCTGGATGGCTCAGTCGGTGGAGCTCATGAGTCTTGATCTTAGGGCTGTAAGTTCGAGCCCCACCTTCGGTGAAGAGATTACTCAAAAATAAAATCTTAACAATAAAAGTATCTGGCTTCATGTTACTCTTTCAACTTTTGAAATTATTCCAAAATAAAAAGTAAAAAAAGAGAAATGTTAAAGAGTCTTGTAAAGCCAAGAGTCATTAGGTTACTTACCATTATTCTTAAAATGAGAATGTTCACAATCACCATAAGACAAATGGCAAATATCTGTATCTATGTTATTCTATAGAAGATATAGATAGGGAGCATCTATCTACCGTGTATATGCACATGTGTGCGATTTGCCTGGGATCTGGCAGACCTGCCGAGTCAGAACACGAGGATGCTTCTAGAAGCTCCAGGGGAGAGGACAGCTCACAGCCAGCATGGCACAGTTCCCTTTAAGCAAGTCTTGCCAGTCTGAGAACTCTTCGGTAGGTCTAGGAAGGAAGAAATTCTGCTTCCTGTCTTCTCTTGTGCACTATTTCACTCACCAAGGTGTAAAACCTGAAAATGAATGACTGGGCAGAGCTTCCCAAACCGTGTTCCTCAAAGACATTTGTGTTCTATGAAAACAAAATCCAAACCCCATCTGGTCCTTGGATTGAAGAAGTCTATATCATGCTTCCTACCCTAACTTCTTCCTGGACAATTACTTATTTTCTTTTTCTTTTTTTTTTTTTAAAGATTGATTTATTTATTTGACAGACAGAAATCACAAGGAGGCAGAGAGGCAGGCGGTGGGGCGGGGGAAGCAGGCTCCCTGCTGAGCAGTGAGCCCGATGTGGGGCTCAATCCCAGGACCCTGGGATCATGACCTGAGTCAAAGGCAGAGGCTTTAACCCACTGAGACACCCAGGCGCCCCTTCATTTCCTTATTTTAAGTAGGTTTTTTTGTTTTTGTTTTTGTTGTTGTTGTTTAAGTATAGTTGACAAACTTCCGGGACACTTAGAGTATGCATTAGTTTATAAATGTTTTACAGATGGTTGCATTTTGTGTAATTTGGTATTTGGCGGACATCTTTGGCCATGGAAGGCTTTCCCTCCCATTTAATAAATCGCTGATTCCGTGCCCTCCGGTGACACTTGTGTTTCTCCTGGTTTTCTTCTTCCCCAGGGCTGTGTGAGCCATTCGGGAGGCTGAAGGGAACCACTTGAAGGTAGTGAGGCCTCAGGACACTGGTTGTTCTCGCAGCTCTGCCTTCCAGCCTGTGTCCGTTTATCCACAGGGTGACTTACCTCATGCGAATACTTGTAGGAAATCAAATGTCTATTTTCTTTCCATTTTCGGAATGATCGATGGAAAGATTTTCCTACTTGATCAGCCCCATGAAACCCAAAGCTTGTTAGAACCAAACCTGTGACCTGAATTAAACGGACGATTATCTGCATTCTCTTAAACGGAATACGGCGTAGAGCCTTCTATTCATCTCCTGACAACCCCTTCTCACTGGATGAGATTATCGGAAATACTGGTTCTCATTTCAATTTACTTAGATAGTATTGGGAAAGGAAATTAACAAAACAAAACAAAACAAAAACCCCTGAACTCTGGATAATGTGTCTACATGGATTAACTGAAAGAAAATGTAAATGTTCATAGAAAATGTACATGCAAATGTTCAAAGGTTCAAATATTCACTTTCTTTGGCTGCAAGTAATAGAAATCATACTAATTACATAAACCACAGGACATTCTTCACTGGGGTATCTAAAACTGGGTTTAGGGTCTGTTCCCTCAAGATCAGAAGATAAAATTCTGCCTCCAGAATTTTGCTTGACATTTTCACAGAACTATGTTTCAGATGGCAGGTCCTGAGAATCCTGAGCGACCGGAAGTCGTTCCTTCCACCCCATTAGCCAGGACCGCGGCCCGTGGGCCAATCGGAGCTATAAGGGAAGCGAGGAAGGGAGTTTCTGGCCAAGGGAAGCGGGATTGTTAGGACCAGTAAGGCAGCTGCTTCAATGAGCTCAGAATGCTTAACAAGAGAGTTGTATTTTATTCTAGAAGTTAATACGTCATTATTTAAGAACGTTTGGAAAACCGAAGAAAAAAACATTTCCTAAGACCCAACGTCTTCTCTCAATGCATTATGTACTACTGTTCTAATCCTATTGTACATAAAGAAGGATATTCCTTTCTTCTTTTTTCCCCACTGAACATACGATTATTTGAAAGCTTGATGGTTTTTGAAATATGTTTACTGCCTTGAACTAAAATACAAAGTAAAGGAGGCAGCAGAGACCAGTGGAAAGAGGGCTGGCTCAGGGCCCTCCGGAGAGGGGCTGGCTACGGCCTGGGTCCTGGCACACATTTATCCTGAGTTTCCGTTTCCTCAAGATGAGGAGCTGTTTCCTCACTTCTCCCATTTCCGAGTCCACGGGATCGTGAGAGCTGCCCTCTGAGCCACACAGGCACACTGTTCTGACACTGACTGGACAGAGCAGTGACCGGCCACAGAAACAAGCAGACAAGGTGTCTGGAAGGGGACGCTACGTGACACGGGCCGCCTGTAGGGACTAACAGAACGTAGAATCCAGAGTAAATGACCATCATAGAGTACCAGATCTTCCCGTTTTTGAACAGAACCCAGAAGCTTGGATTTTCATGAGCAGTTGTTTCATTTTTAAATATCGGTGCCTGGGGGCACCTGGGTGGCTCAGTGGGTTACAGCCTCTGCCTTCGGCTCAGGTCATGGTCCGAGGTTCCTGGGATCAAGCTCTGCATTGGGCTCTCTGCTCCTCAGGGAGCCTGCTTCTCCTCTCTCTCTCTGCCTGCGTCTCTGCCTACTTGTGATCTCTGTCAAATAAATAAGTAAATAAAATCTTAAAAAAAAAATATATCGGTACCTAAACCAAAAAGCCGCAGAGGCGGAACAGAACCCGTATGCCCGGCGCCCACTGGCAATGCCAGTTGCACCAGTGACCAACTTGACCAATGGCAGGTACACGGACACCGAGAGGGGTGTTCTGAGGAGCCCCTTCTAGGACAGCAATTGGATTATTACCCAAAGTCTAAGACATCAAATGCTTATATTAATGGTGAATAAATGGAGTCTAGGATTTTATCGCCTCTGGTTTCTTCCATCGGCCAGATAGGGACTTCCATTGCTTCTTCCCATTGCAAGTGCCCCCCCTCCCCACCAGCTTACAGACGCTCTCCTGAATACGCAGTGTACTGGAAAAGAGTCAGGACCCTCCTTGGCCACAACTCCTCTTATATGCATCTTTCATGATCCCACCTGGTCCAAGCAAGATCCCATCCTGCGTCATTTGCCTGACGCTCGCGGTTTAGGGAGAAATTGGAAAGGAAAATGATGAAAGTCTTAGACAGGTGTTCCCCAGAGTAAAAGCTGCCACCTTAAGCCACCTTAATTGTTCTCTTCAATGCTCCCCCCCCCCACTCCGTGGGTCTTTAATCTCTTCTTTTCAGAGAAAGAGTGATCAACATCACAACATCACAGTGACAGGGAGACACCCCCCTCCCCCTGCGCTTGGCACTTACTACTCTCACTCGCTGAAAGCAGTGCAAAGAGGATTTAACGACTTTGAACTTTTTACGTGATTTTTGCCTTTGACACAGTTATTATTAAGTGAGTTCTCAAAAGGCAACAACCCGCTACAAGAACATCAGGTTTCTAAATGATTCATCTTCTCACAGACCTTGATATTCAATCCAGGTGTAGGAATAAACAGTGTGGCCCTCAGGGTCTATCCTTGGGGCTTGGAAAGGCTTCAGTGAAATTCTAGAGCAAGGGACCCAGGCACTTCCCCTGACTTTCTCTTTGTTCTACTAACTTTTTATCTCTGGAAAGCAAAGGGATTTCCTTTGGGGATTAAGCAGAGGAAACAACCTAAGGCGGAGATAGTGTTTCGTGAGAATTATGAGATGCGAGATATCCTGGAGTCTGACTGAGCAAGAAGCCCTTCACCCCTGTCTCGGACCTTCTCTCTCTTTCCCAGCAGAGAGCTCCGCAGCTTCTGCCCATCTGAGTTTTGCGGTGTCCGTTCTCTGGGCCACAGGAGGATCCTGGGCAAACACAGACGTGTCTCATCCCAAAGTGATGCCATGCTGCCTTTTTTTTTTTGTATTTTTTTTTAAAAGGTTTTACAGGTATCCTTTTGTTAACACAAAATCATTTTGAAAAGATATTTAAAAATCATTAAGTGCCCTTCTTATCTACCTGGTCATGGTTTTGAGTCACTGAAAGGAACAGAGGTTAGAATGAGGCAGATGATTAATTTTCTTAATCATACATTTGTACCAAGAATATGACAAAAGAGAAATACTCTTTTTTTTATTAAAAAAAATTTTTTTTAGTGTTCCATGATTCCTTGTTTGCATATAGCACGCAGTGCTCCTTGCAATGCGTGCCCCCCTTAATACCCATCACGGGGCTCTTAAAAATACTCTTCCTGCTCCCAGAAGGTTAATGTGCCGCTCTACAAGTTTGTCCTAGCCACACTTTTTATGCCAAACCAGGAGTCTGCAGAAGGATTGGAGTATGACAGTCAAGAAAAGGCTTTGTGTCAAAGGAGTTACAGCAGCCTGACATACCCATCATCCATCAACACAAGGCTAGATAAAAAGTACACACACGCCGCTACCCGAGAGCCATGGAAAAATCTTGAAATGAACAATTACATAAATCACATTCCTATTACATTTGTTTTCCCGATTTTTCCACTCTGATGAGTGACTGACATTTACTTTAAAAATGTTCACGGGGGGCGCCTGGGTGGCTTAGTGGGTTAAAGCCTCTGCCTTCAGCTCAGGTCATGATCTCAGGGTCCTGGGATCGAGCCCTGCATCGGGCTCTCTGCTCAGTGGGGAGCCTGCTTCCTCCTCTTTCTCTCTCTCTGCCAGCTTCTCTGCTTACTTGTGAACTCTGTGTCAAATAAATAAATAAAATCTTAAAAAAAAAATGTTCACGGTAACCCGATTTCCCATTTTTTATGTGAACTTTGTTATATTTTCCTTTCACCTTGTTATGATCACTTCTTACATTTTTTTTAAAAGATTTTATTTTTTTATTTGACAGAGAGAGATCACAGGTAGGCAGAGAGGCAGGCAGAGAGAGAGGAGGAAGCAGGCTCCCCGCTGAGCAGAGAGTCCGACGTGGGGCTCGATCCCAGGACCCTGGGAGCATGACCCAAGCCGAAGGCAGAGGCTTTAACCCACTGAGCCACTCAGGTGCCCCCACTTCTTACATTTTTAAGGAAAACCCTTGGCTCATACTTTCATGGTTACAGTGGTATCTCATCTAATTTCATGGGTTACATTCTATTTGCATTTAAAAATACTCTTCATTACATTTTGGAATTTCTTCACTGCCCCGAGTATTATGGGATTTTAAGTTTTCTTTTCCGTGTTTTCTGTGTGATTGAGCATTTCATTTGGTTATTTCTAACTTTATGATTTGCTCTGTGGGATACATGGAATATAGCATTGGAACTTCCTTTATATCATGTAATCTAGAACATGGTCAAATTTTGATTAAAAACCCACTTGACCAAAAAAGAAAATTTGCTTATCTTTCCATGTAGTTCTTTGTACATACGTTAAGTCTGCCCCATTAGTTTTGTGTAAGACTGTATCATGGATTACTAAAATTCTACTTCTGATCTGTGGATACTCCCAATTATTTATGTTGCATTTCTGCCCATCTTTTCCTCTCATACATGTTTTGCTTTATAAATTCAGAAATTTTAGATGAGTGAGCTAGTTCTCCTGCTGCTTTTGTTGTGAAATCTACTTTATTAGAAGACCCTCAAAGCAGAGCCTTTATTTTTAATAGGAACATGTTTGAGATTTGGCCCAAAAGACAACTTTTGTACTTTGCAAAGAAAAAAAGTAGTTGTGCACACCCTCTCTGTCCCCATTAACTTCTGCCTCTTGGCAAGCCACTGACCTATTTTCCTAGTGAGCCCAAGCTGCCATTGGGACCGAGAGTCCCAGCTGGGACTTAGGGAGGACAACCTGACAATTACACAGTGTTTCTAGATTCCATGTACATTCATAAATCCTCTGGTGCATGAAGTCCAAAACCGCGTGACTTGCTCAGGCAATGTATGAACCATAGCGGAATATGAAGCATATGATGTATTGAAGCTATAATTCCACTTGAAAATCTATTACAGACCCATCCATACTTATTACTGAATTTGCTCATGAGTTGAACATGATTGTCCATAACCTCCAAATATTGGAGTCCTTTTTCTCTCAGCAGCCAAGTATTTCTACCCATGGGTAGAGGGCTTATCTTTCAATCCTCTTAGATGCACAGAATTTATTTTGAGAACAACAGACCAAGTTTGCTCCTCATGTGAATGAAAGGTTAAGTGAGGTTCTGGATTGCTTTGTCTTAAAAGAAAAGGCAGAAAGCAAATGATACTTGTTTTCCAAAATGTCAAAGGGCAGGGACCGTATGAATTCCCGGTAAGTCTTTGTCTTACTGGCACTTACTTGGTTCACAATCCAGTCCCTTCTCCCACTTTTCATTTCTGCCCTGCCTCTATTTAGGATAATTACGGCATTTGTATGCTTGGGCTGAATTCCTCTGAAGTTGCTCAGAGACTTGCTTTTGGCCTGAACCCTGAGGTTTTCTGTGTATGGAAGGCTAATTTCTTTTACATAGTATTCTATTTGTACTTTTAATAAGGAAAACATTAATTCTGGATTAAATACCATGCTTTCATTCATTAGCACTTAATACCTGTATCCTTCCCACAGTTACAGTTGAAATCATATTACTTGAAAATACAGTCCAGGGAATCAAGATGATTAATAAAGAGCATTAATATCTAACATTTACTGAACACTTAATTCTCTGACAGCTATTGTGCTAATCATTTCACAAACATGATTATTATTTTCAACCTTTTATAGGTAAGGAAAATGAAGCTCTGTGAATACCTTTCCTAAAGGTCATACAGCTAGAGAAAAGCAAAGTCGGAATGTACACCCAAGCGTTTCTGGCTTTGAAGACTGCATGTGGGGTGCCTGCGTGGCTCTGTTGGTTAAGTGTGTGCCTTCGGCTCAGGTCATGATCTTAAGGTCGTGGGGTCAAGCCCCACGTCCGGCTCCCTGCTCTGCAGGGGATCTGCTTCTCCCTCTCCTTATGATACCTGCCTCTGTACCCTTGCTCATGTTCTTTCTCTCTTTCTCAAATACATAAAATCTTTTATAAAGGGGGGGGGGTGTCTTAAAAAGAAGGCTGTCCATGTACCTGAGTATACAATAAATAGTAAGCCAGAGCAATACCCACTCTGCCCCAAGCATCTAAATTTTTACCTATGTTACTTCTGCCAGTCCACTCAGCCTAGTCTTAACTACTTTCAGCTGGAAGTGAATTGACAAATGTTTTTAAAGCCCTCAAATAAATGAAAATTCCCATTTACTCAACAAGTATCTGCTATGTGGTTGGCGGGGGAACCTAGAGATGACAGCACTTGCATTTTGAGAAGGTAGAGCCACAGTGGAAAGGGCAGAATTGCAATGGTATTGCCATCTGTGTTGGACCAGAGACATGCAGGGAATGAATGGAAGTGAATGATTTCATCCTGGGTGGTCACGGAGGGCACCTCTGAAAATGCACCTTGTAGGGGTACCAGGCTGGCATAGTCTCTGGAGTGTGCAACTCTTGATCATGAAGTTGTGGGTTCGAGCCCTATGTTGGGTGTGGAGATTGCTTAAGAATAATTTTTTTTAAATAAAAGATTTCATTTATTTATTTGAGAGAGAGAACGAATGAGAGCACAAGCAGGGAGAGCAGCAGAGGGAGAGGGGAAAGCAAGCAGGCTCCCCGCTGAGCAGGGAGCCTGATGCGGGGCTCCATCCCAGGACCCTGGGATCATGACCTGAGTCGAAGGCAGGCACTTAATTGACTGAGCCACCCAGGAGCCCCAAGAATAAAATATTTTTACAAAAAGAGATCTTTGAAAAGGCAACCTGTGAGCAGGGCTGGAATGTTAGGAGGGCTGGGGACGGAGAGTTCCAGGTGGAGGGAATGGCAAGTACAAAAGCCCTCAGGCAGGAGTGATTTGGCTTCTTCAAAGGAAGAAGCCCCTAAGGCCAGAGGGCAGTGAGGGAGGGTGACCCAAGGCAGGGGTGAGAGGAGTTCCACAAGAAGGGGGTAGGGGTCACATTACTACTGCCAAGGCTTGAGCCTTTACGCTGCTGAGATGGGAAGCCCTGGAAGGTTTAGAGCAGAAGGGCCATATGGGTAAACTCGCTCTTCAGTGAGTACTCTGGCCTACTGCAAGGACAGCAGACGGGCCTGCAGGGAGGTGGAGGTCGTCATCAGTAAGAGATAACGGTGGCTTAGGCCCCGGCAGGTGACAGGAGGAAGTGAGAAGTGACGGGGTGTTTCATCCATTCTGACCAGATCTTCTGAACGAATAGAATGTGAGGTGTGAGAGAAAGCAGGCAAGCCTAACTCTGAGGTGGTCAGCCTGAGCTGAGCGCCTGTCGGGAGAGTTGCCACTCGCAGAGACAGAGGAGGAGACCTAGGGGAGGAGCTGGCAGGTGGTGCAGAAGGGGGGAGTAGAGTTTGGTTTAGGACAGATTCAGAGCCGCCTACTCACCAAGTGGAGATGTTGATGAGGCAGCTGAATATGCAGGTTGGGGTGGAGGAGAGGCTGGAAATCAGAGGAAAAGCAAAGAGAATTTGCAAACGCTTAAAAAAAGGGGGGGGATTATAAAATGACCCTCTTGAAAAAGTTTCAAGGCATTTTAATTTCTATCACCACTGTTTTTAGATCTCTTATAAAGGTCCACGATACCTGCAAAAATGTGGCAACCACACATTCTAAGAAGTGGCTATAGCTCCATCGTGGGTTTCTAGAGTGTGGGCCTTAGGCCGACAAGCAGCTAGGGCACCTGTGAGTTTCTTAGAGATGCAGATGATGGGCCCTGACTGACCCCCATGATCCTACAAACTGGATAGGGCCCAAGAAACCTGGACAAATGCTCCAGGAGACTATTATGCACAATGAAAGGTGACTGGGCTGAATAAGAAGTTTCGTATGTCAAGGTTTTAACCACCTAGAAAGAAAGGCACAATTTTTTTAAAGGTAAAATGTCTTTATTGTTTGAAACTTAAGAAATGGTAAACAAAAATCGGTATGACATTTCATTTCTTAGTCTTTTGAATGAGGTTATAAAAATACAATGCCACTTAGTCTTTATAAACTTTTGAAAATGTCTAGAAGTTCACACTTGGTATAATATAAAAAGGCACTTAAAACACACAACCAGATGATTTTTTTTGAAAAAAACCACCTTATAGATATGATTGAAATTGCTTGGGAAAATTTTATCAACACAGACTCCTACACAAATAGGACTTGACCTTTTCTTCTTTTTCAAAACATAGAGAGCATTTTCCCCATGTTACCTACAGACAGCATAAATACAGACTGCCCTCTCCCACCTTTGTTCTTGATTTAGGTTAACAGAAAAGCAAGCAAAAATTCATTTTTCTTCAATTTAATCTCTTTTTTTTTCTTTTTCTTTTTTTTTTTTTTAGATAAAACAGAATTCTTCATTTGTAACCAGATCACCCTGAGCATTTTTTGGAATGTCAGGCTCATTTTCATTTTGTTTTAAATCACAATTCACTAAAAAAAAAAAAAAAAAAAAAAAAAAAAGGAAGACAATGATGTGAATATTATACGTACTTATTACCCAGCCACCAAAATCACCCTGAGCAGCAACATTTCTGAAGCATGTGGACATACGTGTGTGTGCGCGCGCGCGCGCGTCTGTAAGTATCACTGTTGCCTCATTGACGCACCAGAGCCTAGGGAAATCCCACTGACGCCATCATTGTAACCTGGGGTCACAGTTCTGGGCACAACCCCAATCATTCCGGGCACTCACCCACGAGGGCAAAGGATAAGCCGTGTACAGCATAAATGAAAAACCCACGGGCCTGTGTCATGTATGTAAGTGTGTTCTTGCTGTGGAAAGTCTGTGCTTTAGGAATTTTTTAAGATCATCATTTCGGGACATGGTTAAGGAAGAGTAAGTTTTTTCTGAGCTGACAGACCCATGGGCCAGACCGCTGGCTCATTCCCTGCGTCCAGGATGCAGGAGAGGTAACTGTATTACTTCACCCCAAGCGTGTTGTTCATGAAGAGAACACATCCACTGCTTTAAGCAATCGCCTGAACGTGGTCAGTTGAAATGATTTAACAGTGAAATTCGGAGATTTGGTTACTTTCCTGGCAGGATTTGTACTATAAATGACAACTGGCATTTACAATAATATGGGGGGAAATATAGAGCCGCTTGGATACTTATTACTTTATTACTGCAATCATAAATGTTAATGATCTGAATTAGTCCTTGACATTGATTTGTGTATTTAAATTGGTCATTAATTATGCCTTTTCTGCCTTTTGTTCTGTTGCTCGCCCTTCTAAGAAAGGCCATGATAGTGAGTACACAGTCGAGGAACCATCTTGCACTGCCTTCCTGAGCACAGGTACATGTGGTCATTTATCAAGCCTCTGTTCATATTTTTCTATTTAACTTTTATGTTGGATAACATTGAAAAGCCTTTGCTGATTTTCAAGGCAGTCTTTGAGCTTATCCTCTGTCAAAGTCAGTCGCTGCTCCAAGATTGAAACAGTCTGTAAAAGGAGGACAAAATAATCAATGCCTGGTGACCCAATGGTGAGGACAATGACAGTCATCTCTACATAGGAGATCCTCTCAGCAACTGGAATGTCCACCCCTTTGCCAGGAAGGGGCCATAACTTAGCCCCAGAACTTGTGCTTCTAGGCACTACCACTGGCAAAATGTGCTGTGAAGCAATTTGAGGAAAAGATGAAGAAGTGATGCCTTTCGTGAGAAAAGAGTAAAAGATGAGGCCTCTGTATAGACCATTCTTGTCTGGTCTCCTAAAGCACCAATGCCAGGAAGGGGCCCCAGGTAGCCTGTGCGCAGCCCCACACGCTACACGGCAGTATGGGGGGATGGGGGATGCCACATGCCCAGCCCAGGAGCTCTGTCACTCTGTCACAACCAAACCATGATGGACCCTCTCTATACCAGCTGGATCCCTAGTTTCCCTTAAATTGTTATAATGATCGGCATCACCACACCTTAAAAATGATGACAGCACCTCCCAGGGTTGTTAGGAAGACTGAGCGAAGTAATGCACATAAAATGCTTACGTAAGTGTCTGGCACATAGGGCTTGAGGAATCTTAGCCCTTTTGCCTCCTGTAGCTAATAAATGAGCATATGACCACACACACACACACACACACACACACACACACACACACACACGCGCGGCTACTTTTAAATTCCGCAAATCTAATTTGATACTGACTACTTCATCTTGGATCTTTTAGATTTCTTTTAAACGTTTTATTATAAAATAAAGTGAATTCAAGAAGCTGCACAAAACACATGTCTCTGGATGAATCCTTATGAGAAAAATACCCTGATGACTAGCACCCAGATCAAGAACTAGCACTTGGGGGTGCCTGGGTGGCTCAGTCAGTTGAGCGTCTGCCTTCAGCTCGGGTTATGATCCCAGGGACCTTGGATCCAGCCCTGCATTGGGCTCCCTGCTCAGTGGGGAGCCTGCGTCTCCCTCTCTCTCTCTCTGCTGCTCTCCCTGCTTGTGGGCTCTCTCTCTGACAAATAAATAAAATCTTAAAAGAAAAAAAAAAAAAAGAACGAGAACTCTGCCAGCCACCCAAGTTCTTTCCATGGGCCTCTCAGAATCCCCACTCCCGCCCCACCCCCACAACCGCCACCATCCTGACCATTATAGTAACTTCTTTCCTACATTCTTTAAGGTTTTATCTTTCAAATGTACATTCTTAGACACTATAATTTTGTCTTACCCATTTTCAAAGTTTGAGATGTCATTTAAAGTTCCTTTTAATTGACAGCTGCTCACCCTCTCCTCTTACTTTTATTTTTTTTTTTAAACACTTTGTTGGGGCGCCTGGGTGGCTCAGTGTGTTAAGGCCTCTGCCTTCGGGTCATGATCCCGGGGTCCTGGGATCGAGTCCCACATCGGGCTCTCTGCTCAGCAGGGAGCCTGCTTCCTCCTCGCTCTCTGCCTTCCTCTCTGCCTACTCTCTTTCTATCAAATAAATAAAATCTTTTTAAATAATAAAATAAAACACTTTGTTGATAAACTCAGGCCACGGAGAACAGAGTTTTGCCTGCAGAGCTTCCACCAGGCTGAATCTTCAGGTCCACGCGCTAAGGGTGCAGGTCAGTCTGATTTGTTCTCTGTATTTTCTACAAATTGGCAGCTGGATTCAAAGGCTTGATTGGACTCAGATGAGATCTGTAAGACTATGGATCTAACAAGACCGAAAGTTAAAGCTATCGGTAGACTTCTATTTCATCAGAACGCATGTAATAAGGTTTGATCATTTCTTTTCTCATAATGTTGGACCTGCTCAATGCCTACAACTATTCATTCTTGTGAACTATAAATGAAGATATTCTAATTCCATCATTTAGAAAATTATTAGCTGGGATAATTTATAAATAAGAGATGCTTTCCTCATCTACTCCTTGGTTATCCAGTGGTAGAGTTCATATAGGAAAGGCAAGATAAATACTTGATTATTTTAGTCAGCAAGTGTCAAGAAAATGAACTGATTCCCTATCATCCTCTGAAGGTAAATAATTTTTAAGATATCATAATATAATAGCTATTGCTTTCGTATTTCCTACTATAGACTATGGCTAATTAAAAATGATGCTAATAATATTTTCTATCCTTTCTTGAGTACCTATAGGGGGCAAGCATTTTGCCATATACTTTGCATACATTATCACAATCCCACATGCTAAAGCTTTTGAGGTGTATAAGAGTGACATCTTTAACACTGGCTAATTCCATTTATCTACCACATAAAATGTAATTTTCTTTTACTTGATTTCTGATTATAGTTCAGTGCAGATAAGTTAAAACACTGTGAATGAGTTAGGAGATGCTCAGTCATCTGTAATTAAAGTGAATCAGAACATGTTTCTTTTATTTGCTACTGCCCAGAAATTCACTGTTTTTATTTTGCAAGTGTGTTGTGCTTGCTTTAACCTCTTTAATTATAAAAGAAAGCCAGTCTTTCAAAATTAAAAATCATGGAGACATTCAATAAATCTTAAATGATTCATTCAACCCTGAATCAGGTAAAAAGAGGTGGAAAGATTCACTTGTGAGAGGCTCTAAGGACCTGACATCGACTAGGACAGTGCAGGTGAGGAAGTCATATGGGAAATAAGCCAACCAAAACTAAAGCTGGCATGAGGCCGAAAGGGAAGATGTCTTTAAAGGGAAGAAATGTCTGATAAATACAGAGAAGGTCACCTCCAATTGAATAATGCAAAGTGAAAGTTAGTGATTTTAATATGATTTCACCGAACAAATCTTGTGATGACTCCAAGTGCTCACGTGGCCTTTCTCCACAATCTGTCAGGACCCCAAATCCACATACATGGCCCTTGCTCTTAAAGGCCCTGAGATGTCATCTACAGGTTTTTAGTATTCATTTAATGACTGCCTCTAAACCCTGGCTGTAAAATAGAATCATATGAGGTACCTAAAAGGACAAATGTCAGGGCCTTGCCCCAGACCAATGGCAATGTGCTGTCGGGAGAAGAGAACTGGCCATCCTGATCTGTAGCTTTACAACTGCCCCAGTGATGATAATACACAGCCAGTATTGAGAAGAGAATGAGAGGATTTCTATGCAAGAGCTATTTGAACTTGAAATATGTATTTTGGAAAAGGAACTGACATCTCTCTAGCTCACATGATAGCCTCTCTTTCTGGATAACCTGTAGCAAGGTCTGCTCTGACAGATACAGGCAACCTCATTCTAGAGATACAGGAACAATAAGACATCTTCAAAGGAAACACTGAATCAGCAGAGCTGGAGGGGAAACCGTTGAGGTAACCATTTCAACAACCACTTCCCTTACATGACACCTGTATCTTATGACAAGAGTTGGAAGACCTTTGATATATAAAGATCCATACTACACCTTCTTTGCAAAGGTAAAAAGGCATCAAATGACGAGGTAACATTCTAAAACAGGTATGCAAAAACCATCACCTCCAGAAGAACACAGCATCAACGTAATAAGCTCTGGAATGAGGAAAGTTATATCCTGGATAATAAGAATATCTTCAGGTGAAGAACTATAAGCACTGCCAAAATTTCATTCTAGCCAGAAATTGTTAATCGTTTTTCTTATGGCCCTGGATATTTCTTTGATAATGCACTGATCTGAGCACACTACATCAAAAATCTTCAGGTAAAACCTTACCGAGCAGAATCATATTACATTTATAGCATGGAGTAACACTGCTGTTCTTCCCAGTCTCCACTGTTCCTTCCAGCCTCCAGATGGTGGAGAGAGCACAAGGGCAGTGTTGTGTGCACACGTGTGTGCATGTGTGCATGTAAATGCATACATGCATATGCACACGCGGACTCTGATCTTACCTCTACAAGATCTTACCAGAGCAGCTCAGCAGAGCTTGCCTTGCTGTATTGATTACCACCCTGAGCTTACCTTTCTAAGAACTTTCCCCCTGGCTCTGCTAGTTCTGCAGGGTGCTGTAACCTGGGTTGTTTTGAATAACTTACCCCTCAGGACAAAGCACACTGGCCTACCTGGGTCAAAACATTGAGTTGTTCCATAATATGCTCTAAAGCGTCAGTCAGAGCGAGCGGTATGCTTCTTTGGCTCTCAGAAGGGAAGTCACTCACGTCTTCTGTTTTCTTTTTCAAGGCCGTTGGGCAACATTCCGTTGACAGTAAAGAAGGGTTCAAGAAATATCCACTGATCTCTTCGCTCTTGTCTGCTAAGGTTCTTACAGTGGTGGTATCTGTTGTCTTTGACATCACAGAAAAGATAGGAAGAGTTATAGTTTCCAAACCTCAACAAGATAGATAGATAGATAGATAGATATAAAGTATTTAGTAATCTTCCTTCTAAATACCCAGCTTACATTTAATTGTTTACCAACTACGGTATTATAAAAATTACAATTACAGAGAGAAAATAAAGCTAACAACAAAGAGATAAAATTCCAATTTTCCTTGACTTTTTACATAAAATACACTTTGTATGTACCCATCTGCTGGAGCTAGATGAGGTGTTTTACCACTAAAACGATAGTTTAGATGCAGTCTAAATCTTCTTCTTTTTTTTTTTTTAATAAAGATTTCATTCATTTGACACAGAGAGAGACCACAAGTAGGCAGAGTAGCAGGCAGAGAGAGAGGGGGAAGCAGGCTCCCTGCTGAGCAAAGAGCCCAATATGGGGCTCGATCCCAGGACCCTGAGATCATGACCTGAGCTGAAACAGAGGCTTAACCCACTGAACCACCCAGGAGCCCCAATGCAGTCTAGTTCTTAATTTAAAACAAATACCACATCAAGCACATCAAGATGACCATTATTTTTTTAAAAATGGAAAACGACAAGTGTGGATAAGGATGTGGAGGAACTGGAGCCCTCGGGCATTGCTGGGGGAGCAGCAAACACTGTGGCTGCTGTACGAAACAGTTTGGCTGTTCCACAAAAAGTTAAACCAGAATTACCATATGACATAGCAATTCCAATCCTAGGTATGTATCCAAAAGAACTGAGAGCAGACACTTAAAGACACTTATATACCACTGTTCACAGCAGCTTTACTCACAAAAGTCAAAAGGTGGAAACAACACAAATATCCATCAGCAGGTAAGTGTAGAAACAAAATGTGGTCTGGACATACAACAGAGATTGTTCAGCCTCAAAAATGACTGGAATGCTGATACATGCTACAGCATGATGAACCCTGAAAATATTATGCTAAGGGAAATAAGTCAGACACAAAGGAAAATAGTGCACAAGTCTACTAATAAGAGGTGTGCAGAACAGGCAAGTTCACAGACACAGAAACAGTAGAGGTCACGATGGGCTGGAAGGAGGGGGAGGGTGGAGTTACTGTCTGATGGGGACAGGGCTTCTACTTGCAATGGTGAAAAAGTTCTCAAAATAGATAGTGGCGATGATTACACAACACTGTGATACTTACCGTCTGTAAACTGTACACTTAAAAGTGATTAAAATGGTAAACTTTATGTTGTGTATATTTTATCACAATAAAAAGCCAAAAAGCCCTCCAAACATATGGTCATAAGCAATCTGAAAATAAAATTTAAAAAACAACTCTATTTACAACAGCTCCAAAGAGAATGAAATACTTGGGATAAATTTAACAAAAGCGCAAGGCTTGCTCATTGAAAACTGCAAACATCACTAAAAGAAATTAAAGATCTAAATAAATGGAAAGGCATCCACATCCATGTTTGTGGACCAGAACAGTTAATACTGTTAAGATGGCAATAGTCCCCAAATTGATATGTACAGATTCAATAATATTCCTATCAAAATCCGAGCCGCCATATTTGCAGAAGTTGACAAACTGATCTTAAAATCCAGAAGGGAATGCAGGGAACCCAGAATAGCCAAAAAAAAAAAAAAAAAAAAAAAAAAAATACTGAAGAATAGACTTAGAGGACTCACACTTCCCAATTTCAAAATTTAGTACAAAACTATAGTAGTCGAGACAGTATGGCAATGGGTATAAAGACAAACATATAGATCCATGGAACAGAACTGAGAATCCAGAACTAAGCCCTTTCATTTATGATCAATTGATTTTTGACAAGACTGCCAAGACAATTTAATGGGGAAAGAATAGTGTTTTCCACAAATGGTGCTGGAAAAACTAGATGTCTAAATTCAAAAGTATGGATTTAGACCCTACCTCACACCATTACCTCAAATGGATCACAGACTTAAAAATAAGAATGAAAACTATAAAACTCTTAGACGAAAACATACAAGTAAACTCTCCTGGCCTTGGATTAGACACAGGATTCTTAGATACAACACCAAAAGTACAAATGACTGACTAAATGAATAAATAAATTGGACTTTATAAAAATTAAAAACTGGGGCACCTGGGTGGCTCAGTGGGTTAAAGCCTCTGCCTTCAGCTCAGGTCATGATCCCAGGGTCCTGGGATCAAGCTCCGCATCTGGCTCTCTGCTCAGTAGGGAGCCTGCTTCCTCTTCTCTCTCTCTGCCTGCCTCTCTGCCTACTTGTGACCTGTCAAATAAATAAATAAAATCTTAAAAAAAAAAATTTAAAAACTTTTGTACTTCAAAAGATACCATCAAGAAGCTGAAAAAAAATACCCATAGAACGGGAGAAAACATCTGCAATTCATAAATTTGGTAAGAGCTTTTTAAAAAAAGATTTTATTTATTTATTAGAGAGAGAAGGAGAGAGATTGAGAGAATGAGTGGGAGGAAGGGCAGAGGGAGAAGCAGACTCCCTGTGGAGCAGGAATCCCTGTGTGGGATTTGATCCCAGGACGCCGGGATCATGACCTGAGCCGAAGGCAGACACTTAACTACCTGAGCCACCCAGGCACCCTGATAAGAGATTTTTTGAAGAATCTACATGTAACTCCTACAACTCAAATATAAAAAGAAAAATAATTTAAAAATGGTTAAAGGGTCTGAATGGATGTTTCTCCAAAGAAACACAAATGACCAATAAGCTCATTGAAAACATGCTCAACATCATTAGTCATCAGGGAAATGCAAATCAAAGCCATAATGAGATATCACTTCATACCCACTGGGATGACTGAAACAAAAAAGACAGAATATAACAAATGTTGGTAAAGATGTAAAGAAATTGGAACTCTCATATATTTGCTAGTGAGATTGTATAAGGTGTAAACACTGGAAAACAGTTAAACATAGAATTACCAAAACACCTAGCAATTAAATTCCTTGGTATATACCAAAGAAAAATGAATACATACATCCACATGAAACTTGTACATGAATGTCATGGAAGGATTATTCATGATGGCCAAGAAAATGAAAACATTCCATATGCATCCAAATGCTGTAGTAATGAATGTTTTAACAAAATGTGGTATATCTATATAATGAGTATTATTTACTCACAAAAGGGGTGGAGTACTAATACATGCTACCATGTGGATAAGTCCTGAAAACTTTAGACTAAGTTAAAGAAGCTATATATAAAGATCACACATTGTATGATTCCACGTTCATGAAATGGTCATAGTAGATAAATATATGAAGACAGAGTATGATCCGTGGTTGCCAGGAGCTAGGAGGAGAGAGCTAATGGGAGATTCTGGTAATGCTACGATAGTGATGAAAATATTCTAAAATTCCGGGGCACCTGGCTGGTTTGGTTGGTGGAACATGCAACTCTTGATCTCAGGGTCATGAGTTTAAGCTTCATGTTGGGCGCAGAGACAGAAAGAAAAGAAAGAGGAGAGCAGAGGGGGGGAGGGAGGGGGAGGGGAAAAAGGGAGTTAGTTCTAAATTTCTTTTTGCAATGGTGAAATATTTAAAAGTTAGGTAGTGGTAATGGTTACACAACTTCGTGAATATACCAAAAACCACTGAATCATATACTTTAAAAAAGCGAATTTTATAGTATGTGAATTTTATCTTATTAAAACTATTATGAAAACAAGCAAAAATATAAATACACACATTACAGAGGGTTTTTTTTTTAAATATTTTAATCAGTTTCACATTTTTCGCTATCATAGGAGAGTTCCTGAGTGAGGTTCCCTCAAACATGGGAAGTATACTTCTAATGATGGTTCATGATGACCATTAGCATACAGAACTTACTATGTATTTGGCACTGTTTCAAGTACTTTACCTCTATTAATTGATTTAATCCTCACAATAATCCCATAAGGTAGGTTCTACTAGTATTCCCATTTTACAAACGAGGGAACAGATACAGAGAGATTGAATAGCCTATACACATAGGAAAGATGTATGAACCATAACCAAGCATACATCTCAGAGATGCTGAAATATTCTAGGTGTGTAACTTTGGGATCAAAGCCACTTTCCCCATGAGGTTCCCAGCCAGTTTTTAGGAAGATGAAAACTTTCAAGCTTCCCTCTTTCATAAATTCACCATTTGTTGAAAATAATAAAAACAAACTCAAAATCCATCATCTGTAATTCAAATTTATTTTATTTTTAAAGATTTTATTTATTTATTTGAAAGAGAGAGAATGAGAGAGAGAGTGAGTGCACGTGCATGGTGGGGGGGAGGGTCAGAGGGAGAAGTAGACTCCCCGCTCAGCAGGAAGCCCGAAGTGGGACTCGATTCTGGGATTCCGGGATCATGACCCGAGACAAACCAACTGAGCCACCCAGATGCCCTCAAGTTTATTTTAAAAGGATGTACAAAACACGCCTTCATACTCCTACCTAGCTAAGTGTGTCTGCTCACGGTCTCTCTGTTCCCTCAGCACATGGTCCCAGGGCCTTGCTCTGTTAGGCACCCCTCTGAGCAGTGAGAACCCTTACCACTGTACACCCTGGACTGAGCAGGAACTTGAATATTTTTGAGTAATACGTTAACCACCTGTATACAGATTTTATTACTGTTCTCACTGACAGAAACCAAATGCTCCATATAACCAAGACAGTCTTTTACACGGGGCATGACACACCTCCGAGTGTACATGCAAGTATCACTAGGGGTATTGCAGCAACTGTTCCGGCCACCCATGGGAAAAGGCCTCAGGCTAGTTAAGCAACCATCTTTGAACTCTGGGGTTTTACAGTCAGGGTGGTTAGTGAATAAAGGGTAATAGGAAATAGACAAAGGAAAGATTTAAGTCCCTCAGTCTAAGCCATAAAAGATCTCAATACAGCCTTAATAATGGTCTTCTTGTTTGGGACCAGCAACAAATAAATTACTATCATATGACATGTGGAGGTGAATGAAAAACAGCCAAGGGGACGGTCAGGGAGATGGGGAAAGTACGAGGTCTCCATCCCACATCCCACAACGTTAGCCAACTGACGTATCTCCCTTTCCGTCTCTCAGAGGTATTGGAACCTCGAAATGAGCAGATTCTTTCCCACCAACCAACTCTGACTTTGCATCCTGCTTGTACAGGAAAAGGGAAGGATGCATGGCTTAGGGAAGTTTCAAAACACTCATTCATGAAATTTTTTAAGCAGTCAAGAAGGGAAAAAATAGGTTGAAGATTCTGGGCTATCAGAAGTCCAGCAGATGAGGCTGCTGTCCCCCTGCTCCCAACGCACCCTGGCCCTCTCCAAGTGGCTTCTACTCTTCTCCTGGGTAAATGCCTACTGAGCGCCGACACTCCAGCAAGCACTGACTGAGGTTCAACAGGAGTATGGTGCAAGGCCTGCTCTTGAGGATTCTGTTGTGGGGAGAGAATTAAGACAGAGTGAGACCTAGAACGCCCACAGGGCTGGGCGCATCCCTGGTGGGCACAATGGAAAAGAAACAGGAGCATACCCGTGACCAGAAGACTGCCAAAAAGAGCGACCCTCTGGTGCTCCTTGAAAGGAAGAAACCACACTCTGTTCCCTTAGCTCCTACTTTTATTGCCAACGCTTGAAGTACAGTGAGGTAAGAATAACTCATTCCTTGAATGAATCTGCAAACAGAGGCCTCCTGTGCTGGGCTTTAATTAAAGCACAGGAAAACGGTGGCCGTGTCAAAGATAGGAAATGCAGAATATGCAGAAAATGCGCCAAGTGCAGAATAAATCTGAGTGGCTGAGAAAACGCTCCCTTTAAGCATACAAAACAAAGTAAGAGATACAGAGTTGACGACTGCCAACAATTTGATAGTCCTGAGAGCTAGACACAAAACCTCTGACATTCTGGGGACAACAGACTCTTTTTAAAAGAAATTTTTTTTTTGAAGATTTTATTTATTTATTTGGCAGAAAGAGAACACAGCAGGGGTGGTGGCAGAGGGAGAAGCAGGCTCCCCATTGAGCAGGGAGCCTGACACGGGGCTCAATCCCAAGACCGTGGGATCATGACCTGAACCGAAGGCAGACACTTAACTGACTGAGCCACCCAGGCGCCCCTGGAAAACTGACTCTTAAAAGACTGTTTAGACGCCATGGAAAAATTAATGCGTAATTTTTCGTTTGTCACGTACATTAGAAAATGAATATTTTAGATTTTTTAAAAATGATTTTACCTATTCATTTGCCAGAGAGACAGCGAGTGAGCACATGAGCAGGGGCCCAGGGAGAGGGAGAAATAGACTCCCTGGTGGGTGGGGAGCCTGACACGGGGCTTGATCCCAGGACCCCGAGATCACAACCTGAGCAAAGGCAGATGCCCAACTGACTGAGCGAGCCAGGAGCCCTGAGAAGGAATTTTTTTTTTTAAAGATTTTATTTATTTATTTGACAGAGAGAGATTACAAGTAGGCAGAGAGGCAGGCAGAGAGAGAGAGGAGGAAGCAGACTCCCCGCTGAGCAGAGAGCCCGATGCGGGACTCGATCCCAGGACCCTGAGATCATGACCCGAGCCGAAGGCAGCGGCCTAACCCACTGAGCCACCCAGGCGCCCTGAGAAGGAATTTTTAAAAGTACATTAATAGAAAGTGAAAATGGTGGCATTTACAAGCAAATTTTCATCAGGAAATTAACCATTCAATGATGTAATCAAGGTCCACATTTAAACTATTACTATTTATGTAATTAACAAGGGACATTCACGACACTGTGCTGCTCTTTCCACACAGAAGTTCAGGCATCATTTTATTCCTTCCTCCTTTCCTCTTCTTCCCTCCCCCGGCCCTCGCCCGGCCCTCGCCCACTCCCCGTCTGGGAGAACCAGCTAGAACTAATCCCTGGCGCCTCTTCCCTCACCATGGCGCTGTCCTTTCCTGTTGTATTTGTGTTTACACGTCTACATTCCCAACTAGTTTGTGAGAGAGTCTCTTGAGGGCAGGAGCCACCACTTTCCCAACTTTTTCCCTCAGGGTTCTGGCACAGTCCATGAGACGCTGGCAGGACTCCCCAGTTACTGAGCTGAAATCATGGGTTCTAATTCACTGAATTCACTGTCCTGTATCAGGTGAACCACCAACAAAATAGTATTATTAATAATTTGATAGTTTGAGAGACAAGTAAAAACCCAAAGTTAAGCCAATCCCATTCTCTATTAAAAATTACTGTCTGAGGTGCCTCCTCTGAGGGAGCAGTGGAAGCATTTAGCACGTAACCGCAAATCTGCAGATCCCTTCTTGATTTTTCCTCACCATTCCCCCTACAGCGTATCTGATGGTTTCTGATGGCCTGGCATAAAGACTGCAAAGTAGGCATTTCACATGTAAAGGTAATCAATGACTTGCTCTTCAGATATATCTTTAATGAATGGGTTAAAATAAGTCAGTTTGGTCTTAGAACTACTATTTTTAGTCTTGGTTTAATTCTTTGAGTAGAGAACAAAACAGACAAAAGTCAGAAAAGCCTTTCTAAGGGTGGTTTTGACCCCTCCAGCTAAAGTGAGTTTCCTATCATTGAAAATTCTAAAATAGAGATGGGATGGTCATTTGTTGGTGATATTCTGAAAAATATACAAACATCAGGTCAGGAAATTCAAATGAATGCCCTTCAAAGCCCTCTCCATTCCGGATATTCTGAGATTTTTAAATTACTATACACACACACACACACACACACACACACACGAAATGCCTCCTTGAAATAGACTAGGATAACAAAGAATATCTTTTGCTTGGATAAAAATAAAGGTAGATATTATTTTCCAAATAAAGAATGGGTCATTTATTTTCAATAACATTTAGAGTATGAATTCGGAACTTAATAATCTCTATATGGGATCTAAAATAATGAAGTCATAAAACCCATTCAAATGACATTTTATTTAGCACCTACACGCCAAAAAAATTCTAAACAGCAGAGATACAAAACTGTGTTAGTTTCCTAGTGCTGCTACAACAAATTGTAAGTTTGTTGCTTAAAACAACACAAGTATATGAACTTAAAGCTCGGGAGGTCAGAAGTCCAAGATAGGTTTTACACAGCTAAAACCGACAAGCCAGCAGAGCTGTGTTCCTACCTTTTCTGGCTTCTAGAGGTCCTGGTGTTCCCTGGCTCATAACCCCATCATTTTAATCTCTGCTTCCATTGTCATAGTCCTTCTCTAATTCCCATACCTCCCTCATTCCCACCCTAGTGATTTACTGTGCTCATCCCAATAATCCGGAATAATTTCCCCAACACAAGATCCTTAACTTTATCACATTTGCAAAGTCCCTTTTGCCATGTAAAAAAAAAACACGTTCACATATTCTAGAAATGGGGACATGGACATCTTTAAAGGACCATTGGCTGCCTACTATAAGGAATGAATAAACAAGAGAGATCCTGTGGTCACAGGGTTAAACTCAAGTGGGTGAAACGGGAAAATAAATATACAGATATGTGATATAATGTCAGGTAATGACAAGGGTTATGAAGGAAAAATAAAGCGGGTAACATGATATTATGATACAGCTTCATTGATGATGTTTTTTTTTTTTTTTTAAAGATTTTATTTATTTATTTGACAGAGAGAGAGGGGACACAAGCAGAGGGAGCGGGAGAGGTAGAAGCAGACTCCCCACTGATTAGGGAGCCTGATGTAGGGCTCGATCCCAGGACCCTGGGATCATGACCTGAGCCGAAGGCAGATGCTTAACCCACTGAGCCACCCAGGCACCCCTCGAAGCTGTATTTTTTTAAACAGGAAAGGTGGAAAATAAATTTTAAGCATGTTAAGTTTGAGATACCTATTAGACTTCCAAAGGGAAAAGTCATGACTGTCACTAGACGTATATAATTCTAGATTTCTGTGGAGAAGTTGTGAAGAGTTATCTGAAGCAATCTAACTATCTATTCACCAGTTTTTGTAAAGGATACAAATGAAGAGCCAGATGAAGAGATACACAGAGCAAGGTCTGGAAAAGTCCCAAATATAAGAACTTCTGTTGCCTTGAAGTTGGGGTCCTCAACATGTAAATATTACAGCCATGGGCCTATGATCACTCAGGGGGAGTCAAACAAGGAAAGAGCTGCAAAGACTTCAAAAGGCAGGAAGAGAAGGAGCAGGAAAGGTGACGAGGGGCCCATGAGGTGGGAAAGGTAGTGGCCCAGCAAGCCAAGGGACAGAAGAGTTTCAAGGAGGAGAGGGTGATCACCAGGAGCAAGTGCTGTAGAAACACTGATTTTAACGAAGCACTGGGACCTTGACATGAGTGGAATGGTGGGGACAAAAATTTACCTGGGAATTCAGAAGAGTGGAAAATGAAGAAATGAAGATCGAATGTAGGCAACTCCTCTGGGGAGTTGTGCTTGAAAGGGGCGCAGAGTGAGGAGACCGGGGCTGGACAGGGATGAGGGGGTCAAATGAAGTTTTCCTTTTTACAGATGGCAGATACAGTATAAATGTGTGCTAATGGAAAAGTTCTGGTAGAAAGAGAGCACTGATGTCATAGGACAGTGAGGGGATAACTACTCAGCTAATGGGTTGGCTAAGCAGCACTAAGTGCCCTGGAACTTTGTATAAATTTAAGGTGCAATCAGTCACCATGGCTGTCTACTCAAAATCAGTTGCTTGGGTGTTGGTGTACAGTAGGCAAAGAAATAGATTTAACCAGGTTTAAATTTTTCAGGTGGGTACAACAGCAGTAGGAAGGGATAAGGGCATGGCTGTCATGGTGGACTACAGAACCTAAAGTAGAAGAGAGGGACACAGACAGAGGAGGTGGGCAGTGGAAAGGCACCAGGATTGGAGACCCTTCTGGGGTTGATGAAATATCAAAATTCGAGGACTGGAGGAAGTAAGTGGTGGCAAAAACTAGCAGGCTTTACACTGAGTTTACCATCAGCACAAAGGATTCAGACAGTCACTGAGTTCATCTGAGAATCCTGACAGAGAGACAGTATGGCTGTCTTTCCAAAGTGACTCACTGCTGCTCTATCTTTAGTTCTCTCTTTGAGGTCAGAATCCTGTGTTAACCAAGAATGGGTGAACCAATCAGGAAAAACAGAAAAAGGAGCTATACACTCACCCAATGTGGGATTGTCAGAGGACCACACCAAAAGATTCAGTCCCAATTTCTAAAATCATTAGGAAGAAATCCTGAAGAAAACCGCAAGTCTTCTATTTCGTATATCTGCACAACGTACCGTGTATCCTTGTAAAAACATACCCACCTGCTTAAGTCTTACTGATCTAAAAATATCTCTGGGATAAAATCAGAGAATGTCATGTGAAATTTGTGTCTCTCACACTACCCTGGCTGAGCTGAAAAAGACTTCTGTTTGTCCCTTGGGAGAAATCATACATCTTTTTCTCAAAGAAAGAGCCTTCAGGCTTTAGGGATAAGGTTTTACAGAGGGCTTTGATTTTTCTTCTTCAAACCAAATTGGAAATTTCGTTTTTGTCAGAAGACTTGAAAAACACACTCTTAAGCAGCTATCAACTATAACATCTGAATGCTTAATTCAGTCCCCTTGAAAAAGGCAGCTGCCACAACAAACTGTCTTTGTCTTTCATCTTTATTCTCATCTCTAGAGAAGCTTATTAATTTTGAAGACATGAATGTGCAGAATACAAGTATGACAAATAAAATCTGTACAAAAATTTCCTTCTGTTTCATTTCTTACACGATCAGGCAAAACCAAAGCATGGTGCTTCTTCACTCATTGTTCAAAAAAAGGTGCATGCATGCGTATATCTAAATTTTGAGGCAAATAATAGCTTATATTACACAATGATGTATTTCTTGAAGATGTTTTATATTCAAGTAAGTATTATATCTTGGAAAAAATGGAAGTTTGACGTGGTTTAGTTTCACCCACGTGTCTCAAAAGAGCCATCTGTTCACCTTTCAGAAAGCTGCCCCTTTCTCTGTGTGCACAACAGCAGTCAAGGGAAATTAATATGTGACTGAGTAAGAAATGCAAACTCACTGCAGTTCTAACATCTTTGAATGAATCAGTGATTTCTCTCTTTTTATCTACGAGCTGGTTTTTCTTTAAGTTCCAACTCTGCTTTAAAACTTTCAATTAAAAGGTATAAGGAATAATAAAGCAGTCCTCTCCCCTATCTTAAGAAATAAAGTGTGCCATTTTTGGATCTATCTTTTTCCCCTTCCCTTGTAAAGAACAGCATCATCTTGAATGTGGTATCCATCATCCCAGTTCACATCCCTGTACTTTTATCACTCTCTAGATATCCCTGAACAACAGTAGTGTTTTTGCATGTATAGAACTGCTCATAAAATGGTCTTGTAGTGTATCCTTGCAGAACTTCTTGTTAATCGTTTTTAGATTTGTCTGTGGGGATGCAGGTAAGTCTAGCTTACTTATTTTCACTGCCAAATAGTATTCCATTGAAAACTATTCTACAGTTTATATATTCTGTCTATTGTTAACTTGCATTAAATGCTACAATGAGCAGTGTTATGTCTCCTGGATACGAGTGTGAGAGTTTCTCTAGAATGGGAAAGTTAAGTCAAAGTTTTATTAGATATTGTCCAAAATATTGTCCAGACATTGTCCAAACTTACTCTTGTATGAGCAGAAGGCAGTCTCCCCTTTTTCTACAAAATCAGTAATATTTCATTGTGCATTTCCATGATTACTGCTAACAAGCGTATTTTATCTGTATATTATTCTTCTGTAAATTGCCTTTCAAATCCTTTGTCCACTTTTTAACGGGTCTACATCTCTTTTTTCTAATTTAAATTTAAGAGTTCTGTGTATATTCTGGATACGAGTATTTTGTTGATAATAGGTATAATACATCTTCCACTTTGTGGTTTGTCTTCACTTGTTTAGTGGGATTTTCTTTATTCGTACAAATTTTTGTTATAAATGTAGTCAAATTGTTCAAATCTTCCTTTGTAATTTGTGTATTTTGTATTTTGTTTAAGCAATCCTCGCCTACCAGGAGTGTATAAATACATTCTGTTTTCTTTTAGAGGTTCTGAAGTATTTTCACATTTAAACCTCTAATTCCCCTGGTATTGATTTTGTTTGTGGCTAAAAGTATGAAAATAATTATATATTTTTTCCAATTAGCTGGTTGTCCCAGCAACATTTATTGAACAGTCTCTTCAGTGACTAATCTGTCTTCATGGGTCTGCAAAGCCAGGCCTTTCATATACCAACCATCTATTTCCGTGTGGGTCTGTTTATGTGCTCCCAATCGTGGGCTCTGGCTCTGCCTGTAATAGCACCACATTTAAGCTTAACGAACCTCCAACCTCCATATTTCTTCAAAATTGTCCTGTTCCAAAAATTGGTTATTTTTGGCCCTTTGCTTTTCTATTTGAGCCTTAAAATCAACTTTTTAGGTTTCATTAAAAATCTTACTAGAATGTTTACTGGAATTGCCTTGAATTTATAGATTCATTCAGGAGAACTAACATCTTTATGACATTGAGCCACCTGATCTACAAACCTGGTATTCCAAAAAACATGGAATATTTTCTAAATTTCATGTTATCCTTACATGAAGGCCTTAAACTCTATACTTTCTGTATCATTTCAATTTTAGTCTATGTGCTTTCAAAGCAAACACACTGGGGGCACTTGGGTTGCTCAGTCGTTAAGTGTCTGCCTTTGGCTCACGAGATGATCCCAGGGTCCTGGGACTGAGCCCCGCACTGGGCTCCCTGCTCGGCAGGAATTCTTCATCTCCCTTTCCTACTTCCCCAGCTCATGTTCCCTCTCTTGCTGTGTCTTCTATCAAATAAATAAATAAATAAAAGCAAACACATCGCCACCAGGTTAGCATTGTAATAGTCATTCAGAGCCCAACTTACCCTGATGTTTCAAATTATAATTTTTCAACTTTATGGTGGTGCAAAAGCAATACACCCTCAGTAGAAATCACACTTCAAATGTTAAATTCTGATCTCTCCCTGAGCTAGCAGTGTGCATGGGATATGACATTCTCTGTCCTGGGCGGCAGCAGTGATCCCCAGCTCCCAGTCAGCCCCACGATCTCAAGGGTAAACAATCAATATACTTTCAACTTTTCGGTTTCTCACTCTCAGTACGGTATTCAATAACTCACATGAGACTTTCAACAGTTCATTACAAAATAGGCATTGTGTTAGATGATTCTGCCTGACTATAGGCTAACATGCCCTGAGCACATTTAAGGTAGGCAAGGCCAAACTGTGACGTTTGGTAGGTTAGGTGTCTTAAATGCAGGATCTTGGGATGTAACCTCATTGTAAGTTAAGGAAGACCGGTACACAGCCAGCCAACCAAATCCAAAGTCAAATAAATCCTCAAATAACTATCCTCAGTATTTCTGTGAAACATAAAGTTATCAAAGAATCAGGGACATCATTTAGAATGTATTTTTGAAAAATTATTTCCTGAGCTTGCTTATTCTTTCAGATAAATAATACCATTTCTTAGCCTTTCCTGGAGGGCCTACTTTCTATTCCTCAAAACTTTTCAAATGCCAGATTCGAAAGAAGTGAGCTTAAAAATCATGAGATAATTCTTTTAAATTGTACACACAAAGTATATCATGCTTTAGTCAACTGAATAAGACTTTAGCTCCCTTGCTGTATTTGTTTTAGTGCTATGAAGAGGCAATTTTAAGACAAGAATTTATCCAATCATTTAACAAAGCTACATTCAGAAAACTGGCAAGCTTTACAGAACATCTTTTGGAGAGCAAATATTGTATTTACTTATTGTTCTATTCATCATGTAGCATAATGTGAATATTATAGAACAATTAATAATAACTATGATTGTAACAGTAATATATATTCACAGCTGGGTTTGAAAACCACCCTTCTGTCTATTAATTATTCATTAAATCATTCAAAAAACAGAGAATGAGAGCTTTCTATTAGAATTCAATATACACAGTGTACATTGTATTAGTTGACTTTAATTTGCATTTGCTAAATAATGAAGTCTTTCCTTATCGTCCCCAAATAGATGAAACTTGCCCATCATCTAAATCTCTAGCTTTTGCTTCTTAAGGCAATTATCAATTTTCCTTACATTTCCGCTATTTGTGACATCGTATAATTTTCTATGCTCTCATATAATATATGAATATGAATGGGACATATATGAATGGGACATCAAGTCACACAGACTTTTAACCCTGTATCTTTTATGCAGTAACTATGTGACCATGGACAAATTACTTGACCTTCTGAGAGCCCTTAGTTCCATCATCCATAAAATGAAGAAAATGATATTGAGCTACATTATAAGGCTGTTGTGAGAATGTAGATTTATTGAAAGAGTTTAATGTAGAGTCTGTAATCACTTACCTACCATCATCAGTATCATCATATTGTGTCCTCCCCCAAGTCCTCTAAAATCTAATTTGCAAGTTTCTAGAAGGGCAGAAGCTACAGGTTACCTTCCTTCACACAGCTGACAACTTGCTGAGTAACTCCTATGTGTAAGGCACTCATAACATAATTAATGAAATTTGTTGAATTAAAGATACTTCTCTATGCTGTATATCCCAAATTTGTTTGTTTTTTAATTCTCCTCTTTATATGTCTATTTTCTCAAATTAGGTCATAAGCCATAAAATGCAGGTGTAGTTCAACAAATAAATGGATGAACCATAATAAATAAATGCTGATAGTAAAGAAGTATACACTGAATACACACTTAAAATAAAAACCACTGACAAATCCATAATAAAATATTAAGACATTTTCAGATGTAATTAAAAAAAAACACACAAAAAACAAGGTTTCCATTTTCAGGCAGGTTCCTGAAAAATGTACATAATATTTTATTAAACTGATAAGAACAGATACTACACTTGATCTTAGCCAAAAGGCCGAGAAGCGATGTACATAATATTTTAAAAAGACATTTAGTAGACAAAGATCCAACAGCTATTAAAAAATTCTGATCTTGTCATTTTCATGGATAAAAATGGTTTCCTAATAATTAATACAGGAAGCCAATCTAACATCAAGCATTTAAATCTATGAATCTCATCTGAAATATTTAACCCCTTGATGAAGATTATATATATAGACACAGTTAAAAATTAGGGCATAAAGCCTCCAGGAAGAACAGCTTATGAGTAGAATTTCAGTAACAGATATTTCATTATAAATAGCTGAAAACAAGATGCTATGATAATAGTGTATGTTTGATAGAAATACAATATTTTCCTTTTCAAGATTTTTGTGTGTAGAGAGCTGTAGGTATTTTTCCCTTTCTTATTTTGCTGGTGGAAGAAACCCAGAAACCAAAGACAATAAAAATGACTGCATTTATAATGAAAGATTTTCCTTTTTTTCTTTCTTTTTAATCAATTACCATAGGGAAAGATGGTCTAGGAAAATAACTTACAAATACTACTACTATCATTAAGGTCTC
This sequence comes from Mustela lutreola, assembly GCF_030435805.1. Lineage (NCBI taxonomy): Eukaryota > Metazoa > Chordata > Mammalia > Carnivora > Mustelidae > Mustela > Mustela lutreola. The sequence continues at coordinate 121,407,824 of NC_081297.1, forward strand.
CTCTCCTGACCCATGATGTTTAAGTCAGAGTCTCCCAGAGCCCCAACAGCTGTCGAAGCTCTCATCGAAGGTGTGAGCTTTGAAACAACTGATGAAACTCCCAGGAACCATTCTGAACAACAGGGAATGCTCTCAGACTGTGTGGTCATGAGACATCCAAACACCAGGCACTCCAAAGGCTTTGGGTTTGCCACGAATGCCACTGTGGAGGAGGAGGAGGCAGCCATGAATGCAAGGCCACACAGGCGTACAGAAGAGCTGTGGAACCAAAGATGGCTGCCTCTCGAGAAGATTCTCAAAAACATGGTGTCCACTTAACTGTGAAGAAGATTTTTGTTGGTGGCATTAAAAAAGACACTGAAGAATATCACCTAAGAGATGATTTTGAACAGTAAGGGAAAGCTGAAGTGACTGACGTCATGACGGACCGAGGCAGTGGTGACAAGAGAGGCTTTGCTTTTATAACATTTGATGACCATGACTGTATGCAAGGCTGTCATTGAGAAATTCCTACCGTGAATGGTCAAAACTGTGAAGTAAGAAAAGCCCTGTGTAAGGAAGAAGTGGCTAGGGTTTCATTCAGCTGAAGAAGTCGAAGTAGTTCTGGCAACTTTGGTGGTGGTCATGCAGGTGGTTTTGGTGGGAATGACAATTTTGGTCATGGAGGACACTTCAGTGGTGAGGGGGCTTTGCTGGGAGTCAAGGTGGTGGTGGATATGGTGGCAGTGGGGATGGCTATAATGGATTTGGTAATGTTAGACGCAACTCTGGAGGTGGTGGATGCTAGAATGATTTTGGCAGTTGCAATAATCGATCTTCAAAATCTGGACCCATGAGAGGAGGATATTTTGGAGGCTAAAGCTCCGGTCTCTAAGGTGGTGGAGGCCAACATTTGCCAAACCATGAAACCAAGGTGGCTACGGTGGTTCCAGCAGAAGTAGTGGCAGAGGTTTTCATGACTGCCAGGAAACAAAGCTGAGCAGGAGAGCCAGAGATGTGACAGCGAAGATACAGGTCACAACAGGTTTGTGAACTTGGCCAAGCACAGTGGTGGCAGAGCCAAGCTGCCACAAAGAAGACATGTTTTAGATAATACTCACGCGTGTGGACAAAAAACCCTCATGATTAATTGTATAATGGGTTATTTTAGCTTCTTTTCTGCAGAAGATGTAAAGCACTCCAAGAAAGGGTTTTAATGTAGGTTTCTTTTTTTTTTTGGTTTTACCCATGCTGCCAATTGCTAAATGAGATCGTCTGATCGTAGTGCTGAATAAATGTGTCTTTTTAAAAAATGTGCTGTGTAAAGTCAGTCTACTCTGAAGCCACCTTGGTAAACTACCTTCACAGTGTGAAGTCAGCATCCCTTCAAGGGGATACCAGGTTCCATTTGAAATGTGTTTGCAACTTGCTCAGGCACAGAAGCCAGTCTCCGGAAACCTTGGTATGACTGAACTGACAAGTTAATATGTTGGCGCCTGGAGTTCATGGTCAGAAGGACTTTATTTGGTTCTCTGGTTATTAATATGATCGCTGGCACAGCCTATGCAATAAATCTAAACTGAATTACGGTATCAGATAAAATTACAGATAGTACACGTAATTAATAAATGATTTAATATCCTCTTGAAAAAATTATACCATAAAAATTCAAACATACTTTTCACAGATGCCATGAGTCAGAGAGAATATGAACTCGATTCTCTAACTCCGTAAGAGTGGTTAGCAATCGTGATAAGCTGTGCAGGCACACAAACCCAGGAGGAGGCAGGCAGTTCTGAAAGGAGCAGCCGCGCTACCGCTAAAATATGTCTAATATTTCCTGCCATCCAACAGACCCAGTTTTAGCTGCTTCCTATTTCAGTCACGGCGTTTACCAGATAACCAGCATTTCTCAAGTAAACCGTCTTCTGATGGTCCCTCCCGCTGGACGGGACAGGATGCATGTGGACCATCAGTTCATCATAGTTGCTACAGTGTGTACCACGGGGTGCAGTTTGGGGTCATCCTGTGTGACCTGGTGCCTCGATCAATCAGTTGCACTCTCACATCTCTATCTGGACCGGAGGCTCTATCCCCAAGCTCAGTGTCCTATCTTGGTAAACTGTTTACTCAGCAGTTCCAAATTTAAGGTCAGTCACCTCCTCCCCATACCCTATGTTGTTGCTCTCGATCAAGCACGCCCTGCTTTCTAGCTGGACTACTACTGCAACTGGCCCCCACTTTTCTATGCGTCCGGTCTCACCTCCCTGTCACCCCTCCGTTATCATGTTTTCGGAGTACCTATTCTGAAATTCAAATTCCCTTGTCACTCTCCTGCTTAAAATCCTTCACTGGTTCACCTGAACTTCTCAGGGCGAATCCCAACACCTACAGAGGGCATTCAAGGTCATTCATGACCCAGTTTCATCTCTTCTCTGGGGCCTCCAGTCTTGCTATCCCTCAAGCCCCTCCCTCAGTGCTGCGGCCAATCAGGAACGCCCACAGTATTCTGAACTCATCATGCCCTCTCAAGCCTTCCTGCGTATGCAAACTGAGCTCTGTCCTTGCTTCCCATATAATCAGGCAAATTCTTAAAGAATCTGCTCAGGTATCAACCCATCTGGGAGGCTATTTCTGATTAACTTTTTGTTCCACATTTTACTTTTCTAGTCTGCACACACATATGCGTACACACACACACGCACGTTCCTTATTTAGCCACTCTGCTCCTGGACTCCCATAGCAACTTAGGCATATATCGCTATTTTTGGACACAGTCCCTCATCTGTACATTCCCACTGCTTGGTATATAACAGTGTTCAGCAAATGTACTGAATGAAAGAAAGAAAGTTCTGTTCTAGCCATCTCCTTTGCTCACCCTTCCCCCAGACACTGTTTCCACTCATTGTTCTTCAGACTGGCTTGCACCTGTATTATTGCATCAAAAAAGCCCTCCAAATGGTAACCAAAAATCTCTGCCAAACTCACCAAACATTTTTCATCCTTCTCCTCGCTTTCATTTACATTGCTACCCAAGCCCTTGAAACACTCCTCTCTTGGCTGCCAGGACACTACATGTTCCCACCCATCCCTGGGCTCCAGCCCCCTCTTTTCAATCCCTCGGGAATACCCAGCCCCCCTGCAAGACGGTCTTCGCACACAAGGTTCTCTCTGTCTAGACCACTCCAGTACTCCTAACCCTCGCATCTCAACTGTCTCTGAAGCTTTAGATCGCATTTCTCAAATTTCAATGTACATGTAAACCACTGTGGGTCTTATTAAAATGCAGAGTCTAATTCAGAGGGTCTAGAGTGGGACTGGAGAATCCGCATTTCTAATAAGGTCCCAGATGATGCTCAAGCAGACTATTCATGGACTACATTTTAAAGAGCAAGTTTTTTGTTTTTTTTTTTTTAAATATTGTAAAGAATTTATTTATTTGAGAGAGAGCCTGACACAAGCAGGGGGAGTGGCTGAGGGAGAGGGAGAAGCAGGGAGCCCACCTCAGGGGCTTGATCCCAGGACCCCGGGCTCACAACCTGAGCTGAAGACAGATGCTTAACCCACTGGGCCACCCAGGTGCCCCTGAATAGCAAGGTTTTATATCTTGTTCAAATATCTTTCCAGAAGAACTATCTCTGATTCCACCTCATCCACAGATCTAATGATGTCTAATGTCCCCAATATAGACTCTCACCATATCATGTAACTCTCCACAATAGCTTTTGCTTAGATTTACAACCTACATGCATCCTTCTCCCCAGTTCCCACCTAAGACCTGGCACAATCCTTTCTGAGAAATGAATGAACAAAGTCTGTTGAGCCTTCTCCTGACAGGCCAAACCACACTAACACAACAAGAGCTCAGCTCTTACAGAAATCCAACTCGTCCATCGTTCGTTCTTAGAGGGATTTTCTATTCCTTCCCAAGATTCACTTGTCTGGGGTCTGCTGAGCTATGGCCAGAGAGTAAATGATTCCACATGCATAGGACTTTTTGTTCCTTACAACAAGCACGGTTGGACACAGTCTTCATGTACCGTCTACTAGGTACTCCAGATTCTTTGTGCTGGGTATATAAGAAGCAGAGTTTATCAAGTAAATTCTACTTATTGTGGCCAGATTCAAATCTCCTACCCTGGTGTGAGAAATATTTTGGCACCAGGAGGGAATGGGGCAGGAGGAAAAGACAAAAACTTTTAGTGCACTCTGATTGTTTTCCATTTAAAATTCACTGCCTAGATTCTCATAAAATCTATTCTTTCTCGTGTTTAGGGAAAAAAAAAAACTTGACTAAAAATACTATAGGGAAAATTGTATAAGTTAATGGCTGGATACAACATCTAGAACATTTACATGAAGTAAGCTGTGATGGGAAGCTAATGGAAGAGCTTAACTGCATAGACACACGACAGGTAGAAACACTGTTGTTGCCAAGAGAACTGCCTAGGAGTGCCAAAGTGAACACTAAAAATAAGCAAAACACAGTCTGAGATATAAACTCCACGAATGTCAATTCCCTTGACTTATAAATACATAAAAATAGTCAAAAGCACATAGTAGCACAAATAAAAAGATATTAACACTTGATTAAAATATTATTAGTATACCTTAGAGATAACTATTGCTCTCTGAATAACAAGTTTTAAGTATACTTAAGGGAAGAGATCATTTATTTTGAAATTAAAACAATTTTCCCCCCAATTCTGTTTGGTAAACCTACTAGTATACTCAACTTGAAAAATGGTGATGAATTTTTTAAAGAAATAATCTTATTTGTGTGCAATTGTTCATGTCATCTAGTTGTAGGCCAGGAAGTAATTGCTTTTCTAGAGGTGAGAGAAAAGGATGTGACTCTCTGGTACATCAGTGTCCAAAATGTAAACAGGCATAGTTCTATGCATTCATGATTTACAGAACACGTAAGTATAGAAGTGATTTCTTGAAAAAGAAAGAACAACTTTTAAAATAGCATTAACATCTTGAATTTTTTTCAGTAATTTTACTGTGTACAGAATTATACAGAAAGTATAATTTCTAAAAGTAAAAATCTGGGAGAGTACATTGCTTAGTCAAATTTTTCAGATTTTCAATTGGTTTTCCAAAGCACACAAATGTCTTCACTTTGTCTTAATAATGCATTTCCAGTTCTATTTAAGATGAGAAATTATTTTAGTTACCATTCTCAAATTTCATTGTTATTAATTGGAATAACATTCCTCAGCACGGTAATTTGCCTGATGCTAGATGTCATTTAGAATTAATTCATTTTACATAATATTAATTATGCACAGAATGGACAAAGTGGGTACAGACCCATTTTACTGAACCTAAAGCTTCAAACAGAACTTGATCAAGTGAACTAGGAAATGTCTTTGGAAGTTCCCACCTATGGGGACAAGGTACAACATGGAAACACAGCTCTGTTACATAATGGCTCCCAAAGAGGGGATACCAGCGGAGGCTGAGGAGCAGTGAACATGGAAGGACTGGATCCCTCGGAACGGCAAGTACTTGGAATCTGAGCAATAGTAACAGCAAGAGGAAAAAAGGTTGGAGGAGACTACCCGGGTTCTGCAAATGGATGTATATTTGCAAAAATGCCTCAAATCAATAGAAACAAACAAAGTATGAGTTCGGGTGAGCTTTCCAGCCTTGCCCACAAGATTTCCAGCCCAGCAAACTAAGCATACTTACCAAGAAAACATAGCTCTGTTTAAAAATAAAGGCAGTGGAAAACAGGATTCACTTCATAGAAATCACACATAACCAAATCTGATGGAAACCGAAGTTATCATCCACTCTAAAAAGGAAATAAAACCTGCAACCGCCAGAACAAACAGCAATGACAGCACCAAAGAAAACTTACGCACTCACGATCCTTGCCACAAAGAGTATCCTTTCTTCAAAAGCAACGAACAAAAACAAAACAAAAAACAACAACAACAACAAAAAATATCCTAGTAGGATAAGGTTGGGCTCCTGGGGCGAGGAGTCAAAGAAAAGTAACGAAAAAGCCCTGTTAAGGAGGTTAAGCCATTCTATGGTTGGGAAAGAGACTTAAAGATCGGAGAGCTCAATAACTATTCTTTTTCTTTTTTAATATTTTATTTATTTATTTGACAGACAGAGACCACAAGTAGGCAGAGAGGCAGGCAGAGAGGGAGAGAGGAGGAAGCAGGCTCACCGCTGAGCAGAGAGCCTGATGCGGGGCTCGATCCCAGGACCCCGAGATCATGACCTGAGCCGAAGGCAGAGGCTTTAATCCACTGAGCCACCCAGGTGCCCCTCAATAACTATTCTTACCAGGAAGCTGTATCCACACAGCTAGGTGGGAAGAACCTGTGACCAGCACACAACAGGGAATGCTTCCTGGACAGTCAGTCAGAGACAGTGCATCTGCTACACAAAATTCTTCTCCGTCAGGATTCCAGTACTAAGTTAAGGATCTGTGCTTGTTAAAGCCTGGCATGTGCCGAGGATTTAAGTACTTGGCAAATAGGAATGGGGGATGTATGGAATCTCAAAGTAGGCTCCACAAGAATTACTTATAAGCATTGACACTAGGGCCCATTTCTCCCTATGTTCCTAACCAAGTACTGGGATCCTCAAAACTTGTCCCCTTTTTCTCCCCAAACAAATACTTGTCAGGCTTTTTGGCTACTGTATTATACCACAGTGAAGAAATATTTACGGAGAATAAGCCCCGTTGATACTAAGGATGCTAAAACTAGGATTTAGAATGAATGTGATGTGGGTAGCTGAACTCTTTGGGGAGTGGTAGGGTGCAGGGGTGAGTGTGGGCTCAGAACTTAGTCCCACTCGAGCCCTTGCTTCTATCACTTCACATCTGGTGTGACTTTGGGTAAGTTACCTCAGCCTCTTTTTAAAAAAATATTTATTTATTTATTGGAGAAAGAGGAAGAGATCGAGTACATGAGTTTGTGAACAAGGGGAGGGCCGAGGAAGAAGGAGTGAGAAAATCTCAAGTAGACACCCTACTAAGCACAGAGCCTGATTTAGGGCTTGATCTCAAGACCCTAAGATCATGAACTGAGCCAAAATTAAGAGTCAGATGCTTAACTGACTGAACCACCCAGCTATCCCTTGGCAAACTTCCTTAACCTCTTTAGAGCTAATTTGTGGATAGAGTCTATGTGCATCCTTAGTAAGGAGATAACATGCTTAGTCGTGCATAAGAAATGGTGACTATTTTTGTGAATACCACAGGCATGTAAGGAGAATGCTCCTAAACTTGATTCAGTGAAACTTTAAAATACAGACCAAGAATACTATATTCCTAGATAAGCAAATAAGATGGTAAAGTTGGCAATTCTCCTCAAATTATTTTATAAATAAAATGCAACTCTCATCAACGTTCCAAAAGAATGTTTTTGGACAACTGACAAAATAATTCTGAAGTTCATATGGATAAATACTAGGTCAGAATATCCAAGAAACATTTGAAGGGAAAGCGTGTGCACTGTATTTTAATGAAATATTTTGAAGTTACAATTAAGGTATGAAAATAGATCAAGAGCAATCAGATCAATAAGAAGACAAAATCCCCATAGACAAGTACATAAGGATTTAGTTTTAAGGAGGTTCAAATCAATGAGGAAAGAAACAATACAAATGGAGGATGACTTTGTTAACTATAAATATGCGATTTATAACACCAAAATTAATTCATCTAGAATTTCAGATTTAATTGCTAAAAATAAAACTTTAAGAGGCTCCTAATCAGTTCAGCATCTGACAACTGGTTTCAGCTCATGTCATGATCCCAGGGTCCTGCTCTGAGCTCAGTGGGGTGTCTGCTGCCCCTCCAGCTCCTGCACACACTTATTCTCTCATTCCTTCGGCTTCTCCCTGCTCCCTTCTCTCTCAAATAAATTAAATTTAAAAAAAAAAAAAACACTTAATAAGAGTAGCTAGGGATGTATCTGGGAAGTAGGGAAGGACTTTCTTTGCAAAAACACTGAAGAAATCATAAAATTAAAATAATGATACTTTTCAAGAAGTTAATGCAACTAAACCTATCAAAAATCAGAAAGAGAATTCAAGGAGAAATAGCAAAGAAAACTTTGTAGCAAAGTTGACCAAAGATGGTCAACCTTATCAGTTAAAATGGCTTAAGGATCAATTTTAAAATGAACAAAACAATAAGAAAAATGGGCAAACACACAAAAAAGCAACGCTGAGAAATAGGAATGAGCGGAAGTCATGAAAACAGTTTGAAGCACACAAGCCAGGAGACCACTGGCCCTCAGAAGTCTGGGTTCAGTCTGCAGGCTCTGCCTTCTGAACTCTTGAGGCTGGAGGGCGGGGCCTCTTCTCCAGGCCTCTAGCATCTAACAGCAGCAACCTCTTCCTGGGAGACAATATTTTAAATGTTCACAACAGTTGTCTCCTGGTAACTTTTTGTTTCTTGTGTTTTCTCTCCTTGTTTTTCATTCTTTGTATAATTAGGAAAGTTACTGCTTTAAAAACATACACATGCACATTACAAAGTGGTTAAAAGCACACTCTGTAAAACTAGACAGAGTTCAAAATCCAGCTTTGTTACTTACTGGCTGGATGACCTTGGGTAAATTTCAAAAGCCCAGGTTAGTATCCAAGACATATAAGACGCTCAGAAAGAATTCCACTGAATGGAGACACATATTTGTGTCCCTTGATAAAATTAGAATCATATTGCTTGTGATATTCTTTTTTCACTTAATAAAAAGATAAACAAAAATCATATTTTAAAAAATAAAAATCATACCCCTAATAGACATATAAGTGCTTTTTAACTTTATTTTGAAATAATTTCAAGCTTATAAAAAAGTGGTAAGAATAATGAAAAGGGCTCTCATATATCCTTCATGCAGATTCGTGTGCTGACATTTTGCCACATCTTCTATATCAGTATCTGTTTATCTAATTTTTTTTGGAATCTTTTGAGAAAAGCTATAGACACTATGCCTCTTTACCTTAATTACTATTGTGGGTATTTCCTAAGGACAAGACCATTCTCCCATACAACTACAGTATTATCATCAAAATCAGGAAATTTAGCATTGATATTATTATCTAATATTGATAGTACATTTTTGCCAACTGTCTTAATCATGTCCTAGGTAGCAATTTCCCCACTGACCCAGGATCAAATCTAGAATAACACACATTGTATTTAGTTGTTGTTAAATATGGTATGGCTACATAATATTCCATTCATGGATATACTATCCTTCTATTTAAGCCTCACTCCTCTCATAAAGGACATTTGATTTGTGTCCACCCTCTTGGTATTAAGAGTCATGCTGGAATAAACGTACTTGAATAGAAGTCTTTGTCAGTCTTATTATTTTTTAAAGATGATTTAGGATCTTTAGAATGATCATTTAGGATCCAACAGAAAAACAGAAACCACAAGAGTTATTTTAACAGAGAGAATTTAATATAGGGAGCTGGTTAAACAGGTTTGGAAGTCTGTAAAGGCTGAAAGGAAGCACAGAGGGAAGAAGAAATAGTAAATTCATGGAACAAGGACCTCAGTAGCGCTGGAGGAACAAAGGAAATGTGTTGGATTATTGGACCCTAGGCACTTAGAGGCCCCTGGCTGACTTGAGATGGTTTGTTCATAGGAGAGAAGAGGAATGTTCATTAAAAAGACATTCTGAAAAGGAAGAGGAAATGCCTGGCATTCCTTCTCCATCTCCCCTTCAACTTAGAACAAACAAGTTGACTTGTATGTGCTTTAGTAAAATAATCCAAACAAACACACGAAAAGTAAAAGAATTTTGTGACCATAAGCACTGAAACCTAGCAAAATTCTGCAATGATTTGGAAAGCAATTTAAAATGTACATGTAATATACAAACTGGGCTTTGTAGTGGCCATCATTATCTCACGCAAAGAGAAAATGCTATAGGAGTTAGTTAAAAAAAAATCAAGTTACACTAAAACATTCTTCAACTGTAAAAATCCATTTGAAATGTAAATGATAGGAGTTGGTTGGTTGGTTCAAAGCAACAGTTGTACTGGTGTTTGAGAATGCATGATTGTGCACACAGTATGTTACCTTCTACTGATGCCTACACTTCAGAAAGTAAAAGAAAGGAAATGAAAAGACACAGGAGGAACTAGAAAAGGACCAGCACTGGCCTTAATAGCCACGTCACTGATTGTAAGGGTTTTTTTTTTTTTTTAAGATTTTATTTATTTATTTGTAGAGAGAGTGAGCACAGGCAGACAGAGAGGCGGGCAGAGGCAGAGAGAGAAGCAGGCTCCCTACTGAGCAAGGAGCCTGGTGTGGGACTCGATCCCAGGACCCTGGGATCATGACCCGAGCCGAAGGCAGCTGCTTAACCAACTGAGCCACCCAGGCGTCCCAGTTGTAAGGGTTTTAATTTCTTTAAAGTCCTAACATGTTTTACCAATCCTGATTTCATAAAGTACAATGAAATGACTGAAAATTCTATTAGCAGATTATTGATTACTTCCAGCAAGTAATTAACTGTCAAGTGTCTAAATAGAAGGGCAAAGCCAACTAGCTTTCCCATGTATGCAGCACCAAATAACTCAAAACCAGATAGGTAGGGATGGACAGAACAATGAGTTCACGATTTTCCACGAAATTCTGAGAGACCCACATGTGGTGTTTAGCTCCACAGTGAACCATCCTCTGGGTCAGCCACAGGAAGCTCATTCCAGGCTGACAGTCCAAGAGACAGGCACTTCTCAGAGCGCTACTGGAGTAATTTCCTGTGTGAAAAGCTCACTGCTGTTCTTGCATTCCTCAGGGTGCATTTCTTCTCATCTCAGAGGATGTTGCTCTTCCACAGGAAGAGGAAGGAACCAGTTGTTACTGGATGTGTGGGCGGAGAGAGCTGTGGGGCATTTTCAGCATGCCTCAGGCTCAGCTGTGGGAACTGGGGGTGCAGCTGAGATTCCCAGGCCCGGGACCCCGAGTAGTACTGGAGCAGTTAGGGGTCACGGCTTAGACAGACAATATCTCAGGGAGCTAGAAGGCAGAAATAATACCTGGAACTTCAACACCTCCAGTTCCCAGAAACGTGCTAATTTTCTAAAGGAAATTGTAAAAAAAGTACCCTGTTGGGCTGCCAGAGAGCGTATTTTATAAAATCTTTTTGGAGAGCCTCTCCTTTTTTTTTCTTTCTTCTTTTGTACATTTTATAGAGAAGAATTTAAGTCTTAAATCATTTTTGTTGAAATGTAATTTGTGTAACTTTTTTTTGGTGAAAGGAAACATTAATGTAAGCTTTCTTTCTCTGTGACCTTGAAACTGTGAATAAAACTCAAAAATTAATATATGTTTCATTATAGCTAAGTCAAACCTTGGAACTTAAAATCATTATGATTTTTTATTAAAAATATATTTTATTTGAAGGAAAAAAGAAAGCCTCTGATCTACACTATTAATCTCTTTTTCTAGCTGTACTATCTTGGTAAACTTTACAGATTATCAGATCTGTGTCATCTAAAAATAAAAGAAAAAAAGAAAGAAAAAGAAAAAAGTCATGTTCCTTTAACAGACTAAAAAGTTAAAAAGTTTTAGTTGGATTTTTTTTTTCCTTTTTACAATCCAAAAACACGTTTTTTTAAAGGTCAGCTATCACATCCACAACTGCTGGTAGTTTTCTAACATATGGGTCATGATATACTTCAAAAGCAAAGACACAACTAACTTGGAAGTAGTCTCTTTCTATCTCTAATATTTTCTTTCCTATCTCTAAAATAACTTGTACTGAAAAAAAAATGTGCTGTTTTCGTCTAAATGGTAATAGTTCTGGGAAAACGTTTTTCTTCATTACTTCCATTGATTATCATGTATATCTTCTTTTTAAAATGTCTGACAATTTAATTACTTCATTTCTTACAATTTCGAAGGACAACGTTTTAAAATTACTTCTCAACCCAGATGAGAATTCCTCTTTTATTCCTACTAAGCATTTCAAGAGTTACATTTAACTTTTGGAGTTCCTGATTTAAAATAATAAAAAAAAAAAATCACTGTGTCCTACTTAACAGGCTCATTATTGTTTGAAATGAAGACTAAAAGTCTTTTAATAAAAGGTGGACAAAATGTGGAAGGTACTAGCTAGTGAGTGCGGATATAGATTCTACAAATATCTATGTTCATTTCCCTTCAAATGCTTAGACCAAGGGTCAGGAGAAAGATAGCACAGGGCCACTGAACCAATGTCTACAGATACGGTTCACATGTCTGTTTCCTTAAAGCTTAGTAAGCAGCAACAAAGTTACAAACATACCTAGTTTCAGAAATCATATGCACTAAACTTACAAATTAAATGCTATGTTAAAAGATACTGCAAAGTTTAAAAACTTCAAAAAGAATCTCCCCTACCTCCAAATTTGGAGGTGGTTTATATACATAAATCCAGCAATGTTAGCATACAGGAAAGTAGTGAAAGCAGGAGGATTGTGCAACCTGATTTTTACTTATTTTCCTGGAAAAGTAAATGGGGAGTCTGAGGACAATAAATTGCATATTACCATTTTACACTTTTAAAGTTATAAATTTTAGTTTTGAGACATTTAGGTTTGCATACGCTGTGTTTTTTTGAGTAAGTCTTTCCAAATCTTTGCTTACATAAGCAGTTAGGAACTGGAATAACTGAACTAGTTACACAATGTTGTTCAGTAACCAGGACAAACTGTTGCCACAACATCCATGGAAATATTCCCTCTGTATCTTCGAGTTTACTCTTTGTATGTCCATATATTTTATCAATGCATTAATATTTTTCAGAGAGCATACACCATATGGCCATCTCCATGGAAACGTGCAACATTTTTCTTCCTAAAAATACGCTGAGACAAAAAAGTCTTTCCAACAGGGAAACGAGTGCGCTTTGCTGAAAGAACACCCATCTCAATGACGTCTAGGAGGGAGGAGTGTTTTACCACTGTGCTTCCCTAAGTCACAGCAACAGCAGAGTATCAGATTCAACTGATCTGATCGCTTTCCTGAGCCTAAAAAAGGATGTGGTAAAGCCACAGTTCTTTCAGCAATCCTGCTGGCAAAATGACGCAGAGCCAGGAGATAATCCCAGCTATCCTGAGGTTACTCAAGGCTACACCTTCCCATCGCTGGGGAAAGGAGGTAGGGAATCCCACAGCTGACATCCAACCTGTCAGGAAATCCTCTTGGCTCTGCCTTCAAAACACATCCAGAATCAGATCACGTACACCACCTCCTCCGCTACCACTGTGGGTCAAGGAACTCCGGACGGCCATCTGACTATTCAGTAGCTTCCTAATTAGCCAGTCTGCTTGCTTCTCTCCACCACCACCCCCGGGGCCGGTTCTCAACACAGTCATAGCTGCACTGAACCTACTAAAACCCAAGTCAAACAAGTTCCGCCTCTGAAGGAAAGCCTCTGCTGGCTCCTCTCTCACTCCCAATCTGCCCTTCCAGCACTGCTCCCACTTGCGGGGGGTACCTGCCCAGAAATCCACATGGCTTATCCCCTTCACTTTCACATGTCCCTTCTCGCGTGAGTCTCATCCTGGCCGTACCTAAAGCACATCCCTCCTGTCTGCCTTCAGCACTTTCTATACCTTTGCGTTCTAGGGGCGGGGGGGCTATATATGCTACGCCCTACCATACTGTACGGTCTGTCTTTTAATCTGGGAATTGCCTGTCTTCCCCACTAGGATGTAGGAAGCAGGCTACTTGGGGGCAGGTGTTTTTGTTTCATTCCCTTTTTCTAAAATCAAGAACGATGAATGACACAGAACAGTTACTCAACAATACGGATTAAGAGACATATATGTTGTGGGTAGGCATGTTCTTGGCATTCTGCCACATCTGCTACCCACTGAGTCAAGCAACTTAAAGATCCCAAACTAGACTGATGCACTTTGATTGCTGTGGTATGTATTTTCAATTACTTCTGAGACATCTACCTATACCTTGCTCTTTCCCCAATTGGAATGTCCCCATTAAAATCCTATCCAATTCTGGTCAGGTCAAGAACTCGTCAAAAGATTCCTTCCAGAGAAATTCTCTAGTTTCCTCCAGCCCATTAATGATATTTTCTGAGTACTTCCATCAATAAACTTTCGTGACAATCACATACACTTGGTATCTACTATACTCCAAGTGTTGCTTATTTCTTAAACTCTTATTACTTAAAGATTTTATTTATTTATTTGACAGACAGAGATCACAAGTAGACAGAGAGGTAGGCAGAGTGAGAGGAGGAAGCAGGCTCCTTGCTGAGCAGATAGCCCCACATGGAGCTCCATCCCAGGACCCTGGGATCATGACCTGAGTCGAAGGCAGAGGCTTTAACCCACTGAGCCACCCAGGGGCCCCTAAACTCTTATTTCTGTTGGGCTAGATTCTAAGTTTCTTGAAGTCAGCTCACTGAGCATCTCATGTTCTGTCTTCATGTACTATAATCTTATATATTTTGACTGATGGAGCAACAAAAGACTGTAAACCCATGATTTTTTTCCTATAATTGCAAATTCTCATTAATTGTAAAGAACTAATCTGACCTGAAACACTGTCCCCAATTCTAAAGAAAGACACCCACATTATGTTCATAGTCTACACAGTTGCCAGAATGAAGATGAGAACACTGTTTTGGTTCTCTCTCAGTGAAGAGTCCATGTTTTGACAATCAGTCGGAGGAAACACTGGCAAGATTATCAACCTCATTTTGTTCATTTGTAGGACAAATAATAATAAAATTAATACATCAAAACGTAGGAATACAGTTGACCTAGAATAAAACATTTTAATAATCCTAAAATATTTTAAAATAAATTTTGTCTATAGTCAGTATTGTTTTAAAAAAAGACTTTGTTAGGATACAGAAGAGAAATTCCTATCTTGCCTGCCTTTTATAGGAGAGAGGTGAGAATAGGGGAGGGTCTGGAACATCCCATAGGGCCACATCCAATGTCAGTGCTAATGCTAAATGCTGCTCTACAACCATGATGTTAAAATGGTTGTTCCAGTTCTAACTGAATAAATGAAAATATTAAAAGACCCAATGGAATCCCGGAAAACCCTCAAAAAATCAGTAAATAATGAGTAAGAATGCAATCAGAATGAAGATTTAGGGATTCGAGATCAACATTTAAAAAATTACATCTATTTGACAGCCAGTATGTCCCTTTACAAATTGTCCCCCCAATTCTGTTTTTGTTTGTTTGTTTGTTTGTTTATAGCAAAACTTCAAAAATGCAGACTGGTGGAGCCCCTGGATGGCTCAAGCAGTTGGGTGTCTGCCTTCTGCTCAAGTCCTAATGGGATGGAGCCCCACATCCAGCTCCCTGTCAGTGAGAGTCCACTTCTCCGTCTCCCTCTGCCCATCCCCCTCTGCTCCTGTGCCCTCTCTCTCACTTTCTTTCTCTCAAATAAATAAAATCTGAAAAAAAAATGCATATTGGTTACGGCTTATTTTGATCCTGAAATATTATATCAGATGTCCTGCCTGCTTTTAGAGGCACAAGTACAAGCCGGGAAGATTCCAACTGTTATACTGTATGCCATGACTTGTAATAAGAAAGCATCAGAGCAGGGTGCCCCGGTGGCTCAGTGGGTTAAGCCTCTGCCTTTGGCTCAGGTCATGATCTCAGGGTCTTGGGATCAAGCCCTGCATCGAATCGGGCTCTCT
Organism: Mustela lutreola; assembly: GCF_030435805.1. Lineage (NCBI taxonomy): Eukaryota > Metazoa > Chordata > Mammalia > Carnivora > Mustelidae > Mustela > Mustela lutreola. The sequence goes on from NC_081297.1 coordinate 121,423,468, forward strand.
GCTCAGCAAGGAGCCTGCTTCCTCCTCTCTCTCTACCTGCTGCTCTGCCTACTTGTGATCTCTTTCTCTGTGTCAAATAAATAAATAAAATCTTTAAGAAAAAAAAAAAGAAAGAAAGCATCAGAGCCCAGATACCAGTACTCTCAGATCTATAAATCATTCTGAATGTAATATAAAATCAAGTCAAAGTAGGAATAAAAGGCAACTACTTCTATCGTAACAACCTTGGCTTTTGTCCTACTAGGAAATATGACAAATTAAGGCTTGAAGAGAAATCTTTTTTATGTCCCATCTTGATGAAATGAATTCCAAGGGAAATTTCTTCCAGTCTTCTATGAAAACTGAACAAATAAATCCCCCAGATAAAGAGTAACCACCACAATAAAAACCAAAACCACCTACCAATACTGTTTGGTTTTGTTTGTTTGTTTGTTTGTTTGTTTTTGGCTTCTGGTATTTCTCTGGGTTTTAAAATTATAATCACATGCAAAGTTCAAATCACAAATACTCAACGCAGTTATGCTTCACGCCAGACTGGAAACAAATCTCCTTTACAGTTGTGCCTGGTTTGTTGTACAGAAGCAAAAGAAAAGTAGCGAAGGTACAGAGACTATAGAATAAGAATTACTTATCAGTAGATTAATGAGAAGATGAACATTTAAAGTGATTTCACTTTAGTTTTCTACCCAATTATCTACCAATGAGCTAAAAGGAAGATACATATATATATATGTATATTGAAAATTTAAAGGGAAAAGTTTTAGAGATATTCTTTATAAAAAAGATGCTTTATGAGCATATATTTATATCTTTAGAGAATGTCCTAGTAAAATAAATAAAATCAGGAATCCTTATAACTTGCCCTCGAGGCAACCAGCTATCTTCCAGATTATAAAAGAATCTACCTAGATGGGACTTCATTAGCCTAATCCTAAACTGGTTTATGGCAAATATATTTTTGTTTTCCTGTGGTTTTTTGGTCTGTTTTATTTTTATGAAGCATTAAGCACATAACTCAAAATAACAGTAGAGACTTTTTTATATAGTCACTACTGGGTTGAACCATTGGAAATCACTGACATTAGACTATTTTTGCCTACAAAATGGCAATTTCCTATAATCCAACCTTATATTATCCCTTATGTGGACATATTTGTACTCTTCAGTCTTATTAAAGGTTTACTAGCATAGCTGCAAATTATCATGTATTCATCACACAGAACTGTCCTCTCAGAGTTTCACATACATTGCAGTCCCTGAGTTAGGCTACTATAACACGGACTAGTTGAATTGGGCACCTTTGGATCACCATCAAGGAATAGATACTCTGCTATCACTGGCTAGGTGGCAATTAGGCTACTTGCACAGCAAACTGTAAAAAAAAAAAAAAAAAAAAGGCTGGGTTATTCAGATCATGAGACTTTGCAAAACTTCAACAGAACCAGCAGGAAGCCTGAGTCTCAAAATGTAGACCAAATTTTGATGATCTAGGATAACTTCTAAGCCAGGAATACACAAATCTTGTAGAATAACAGCTTCATCAGAAGGCATCACCTCTCTTTTGGTCCTCTTACAGCAGAGGCAAAAACCTAACTCACTGGAATTTATGTTTTTCAAGTAAATCATTGACTATACATCTACTGACTACCTATTATAAGCCACCAAACCATGTGGCAACAATTAGATGTCCACTTAATTTTTAATGCCATAAGTAAGATATTAATGCAGAAGTGCTAAGAGGAATATTTTATAAACATGAATACTACAAAAGACAGGACCACGGATCTGCCCGAGATTCCGTGACAATTCTACATGACAATCAGCCTGTTGGTTACCCTCCTTCCCCCAACCCAGAGGGATGTCTTTTTGTGAAACTTCTCCTGAGTGATCTATGAGTCTTCTCTGCCTCGGGTTAAGTACAGGTTTTTTGCTTGTTTGTTCTTCTTGCTTTTTAAAGATTTACTTATTTATTTGAGAGAGAGAAAAAGAGTGAGAGAGAGCATGAGGGAGAAGGTCAGAGGGAGAAGCAGACTCCCTGCGGATCTGGGAGCCTGATGTGGGACTTGATCCCAGGACTCTGGGATCACGACCTGAGCTGAAGGTAACCAATTGAGCCACCCAGGTGCCCCAAGAAGTACAATTCTTTCTGGTACAGGATAGATTCAACGTGGACTAGTCCCTCTACAGAATTCCTCTACCAAAAACACCATTCTTGAGATCTGCTGGAAAAGGTGTAATGTCATAATGTCAAGCATTTTTGTTTGTTTTTTGGCCACCCATTAACAATTTCTCCAAAATACTCAACTACACTAACACCATCACAGCAGTGTGACCACAGAGCATGCATGCCGTTCCTCCCACTCATTCTTAGGACTAGTTTTGCATTGACTAGCGGGAACTGATGGCAGTAATGATCTGCCTTGCAAAGGCCAACAGACTCAGACTGAAAGGCTGAAACTCTCAGTGTATGACTTTACACTGAGTAAGTAAATTATATGTATATAGTCATTATAAACAAAGTTTCAAGTACTAGAAATTCTTAATCCCCACATAAACCATCAAGAGGGATGGACAAAGAGAAAGGACCGCCCTTTTTATAGCTTCTCAGGAGAAAACTATAAGTGAGGTTAGCATCTCTGAAAGGCAATTAACAGAGAAGAAAATCTGTTCTGTGACAACAAAGTGAAATGTCACCTGGATGGCACTTTAATAGGGAATGAGACAATGAGTGCAGGTTAGACTGAGTTTAAGGTCATCAGAAGTGAAGGCTTTTCTGAGAAACTGGTGCTGCTCCCCCTTGTGGCTATTTAGGCACATTGTAAATATGAATCTGTACACATTTTTTTTTTTTAATACTAAAATGTTAGGCTATTTAGACCACTTTTTATCTCCTCTCCTACACACTTTTTTCTTTTCTTTTTTTTTTTTTAAGATTCTATTTATTTATCTGACAGACAGAGATCACAAGTAGGCAGAGAGGCAGGCAGAGAGAGAGGAAGGGAAGCAGGCTCCCCGCTGACCGCTGAGCAGCGAGCCTGATGGGAGGCTCAATCCCAGGACCCTGGGATCATGACCTGAGCCAAAGGCAGGGGCTTTAACCCACTGAGCCACCCAGGCGCCCCTCCCACACACTTTTTAAGAAAAATGTATTTTGCCAAATAATTTAATGCCACTTAAATGTTAAAGAAAACTTACTGTGGTAGAATCAAAAGAAAGGACATCCACAACAGGGGGAGAAGTCTGCAAATCAATTACCTCAAGCTTTGGATTAATCTGTGTATATAGATAAGAAAAGTTAACATTAGTTTTTTCTACCATAAGAAACTGGATGCTATTTGTAACAACCTAGAGGGTATTTCCTAATATTCTAAAGTTGAATATATTGCCATATTTATGAATATGGATGCAGACATTTTAAACATAATATTAGCCTATCAAATCTATCAATGTATAAAAACAGATCATTAGGACCAAGCTGAATTTATTCCAGGGATAAAAAGTTGATTTTACATTTGAAAATCAATATAATTCACCTTTATAAAGGAATTTTTAAAATAAAATAAAATAAAATGACCCACCTCCAGAGATGCAGAAAAAAGTCCTAGCCAGTTCATTAAAACAAGAAAAGGAATAAAAGGTGATAAGATGTAAGAATTAGAACAGAAGAAATAAAATTGTCATTCATATGTAATTATCTATGGATTAATTCCAAGGGAATCTACTGTTAATCATTAGGACTAACAAGAGAGTTCATGAGATCCAAAATCCATACACAAAATCAAATTCACGTCTATACTTCAACACACAGAAAATGTAAATTTGAAAAAGACATCATTTATGGGGCGCTCTGCTGGCTCAGTCAGTAGAGTATATGACTCTTGATCTCGGGGTGGTGAGTTCAAGTCCCATGTTGGGCATAGAGCTTACTTTAAAAACAGTAAGAAAAATTTTTTAAAAAAGAATAAAAAGACATCATTTATAACACTATAAAAATTTTAAATACATCACAATAAACATACAAAGATGTGTAAGATCTCATGGGAAAAATAATAAAACTAACACGATAGATATTTAAAAAGACTTGAATAAATAGAAGGCTATACCACCAAAAGCTCCGAAACGGCACCCTATGTACATGGGAAATAAATACAAAAATAAATATAGTATATGAAAAATAGCACAACAAATCAATAGAGGAAGGATGATTATAGTTGAGAAAACTGGCTCACCATATGACATACAAAAGTGGACAGTAGATAGATTACAAAACCTAAATGTTATGTTAAAACTAGGAAGTTATAAACTATAAGGTAAATAAGAATATCTTTGTCACATGGGGTCAAGAAAGACATCTTAACAAGAGCCGCAAAAGCAAAGCCATAAGGTAAAAAATAACAACACCAAATTTTTAAAAAACCTAAGGCATCTGATGACATCAAAATTAACAATTTGTTTAACAATGGACACCACAAAGTTAATAATCTGATCATGGAAAAGGAAACAGATTGTGTGGTCTAACACTGAAAAAGTAGGTTTTTCTTACACAGCTACAAATCACTGTGAAAGATAATGATCCCAAGAAAAAAAATTATGGAAGAGAAAACCTAACAGTTGACCAGCAATATGGAGAGGTTTACAGAAACATTAGTAATTAGACCAGATTAAAGCAAAATGCCACTTGACACCTATTAGATTCTGAAAATGAGAAAGCTCAATGATGCCAGCCTTCTTTATAGCAGTACTGTTTATAATGGTGAGGACAAAACAAAACAAAACAAAACCAAAAAAAGCCACAGCTCCAAATCCCCTAATGTGTATCAACAGCGGAAAAGACACATAAGTCATGGTAATTACATTCACTGGAATCCTATACAGCAGTGAAAATAAATGAAATACAACTATGTACAACATACGTTTGTACAAATTCAGAATCCAAATGTATGACTCTCAGGATTTTAATTTCTTTTTAAAGATTTTATTTATTTATTTGAGAGAGAGAGAAAGCACACATGAGCAGTGAGGAGGGGCTAAGGAAGAGAGAGAATTTCAGGCAAACTCCCCACTTAGTGCAGAGCCTTACGTGGGGCTCGATCCCAGGACTCTGAGATCATGACCTGAGCAAAAGGCCGAAGCTAAATCTACTGAGCCAGCCAGGTACCCCACAGGATTTTAAGTAAAAAAAAGCAGTTTATGGAGAAATAGACTCAGTATGATTTCATTTCTATAAAGCTTAAAACCATCTAAAACTAAATAACATCTAGTTATAGGTTAAAATGTTATAGTATATAAAAAAATGAAAGCAAGGGAATAATTAACTAGATTGGTGATTACTTCTGAAGGAGGTTACTTCAGAATTCAAGAAGACCAAAGGAAAAAAATTAAAAATAAAACCACATCATCACCAAATACTTATAAAGACTGTGCATATAAATTAGTTAACAAAGGGCAACAAAGGTAGGAGAACTCTGTATCAAATGAATGGTACCAGCAATGAGTATACAAGAACCTCAAAGAAGAAACTGTTGACTGGGCACTTAGGGAGAAAACCTTTTCTATGGAGGAAGCATAGGAAGGGCTTAAGATGGATCCCTAAAAACAAAGGTTTAGGAAACAAACCGGAGACAGAGATGAGGTGAAGAGCATCCCTGAGCACAGAGGCAGAATGCTGACATGACCCTTTTGGAGAGGGCAGCAATAAGACAGGTTGGCAAGGGGCAAGCTGGGAAGGGTGAAGGAACTGGGGAAGACACAGAGAAGCTGGGGCCTGCAATGCGGTTTAGCAAGGTGAATCTGACAGAGGCCTGCAGAGCACCAAGAAGGACGTCGGGTAACAGCGAGAACATGGCTACAGCTGTTCCAGGACTGTGCTGATAAGGGCTGAGCCCAGGGAAAGAGGAGCAGAATGATTTTTTTAAAAAATTACTTTTATTAACATATAATGTATTATTAGCCCCAGGGGTACAGGTCTGTGAATCATCAGGTTTACACATTTCACAGCACTCGCCATAGCACATACCTTTCCCAACGTCCATCACCCAGCCACCCTCTCCCTACACCCCCACCCCCCAGCAACCCTCAGTTTGTTTTGTGAGATTAAGAGTCTCATAAGGTTTGTCTCCCTCCTGATCCCATCTTGTTTCATTTTTTCCTTCCCTGCCCCCTACAACCTCCCACCCTGCCTCTCAAATTCCTCACATCAGAGAGATCATATGATAGTTGTCTTTCTCTGATTGACTTACTTCACTCAGCACAGTACCCTCTAGTTCCATCCACGTCATTGCAAATGGCAAGATTTCATTTCTTTTTTTTTTTTTTAAAGATTTTATTTATTTATTTGACAGACAGAGATCACAAGTAGGCAGAGAGGCAGGCAGAGAGAGAGGGGGAAGTAGGCTCCCTGCTCAGCAGAGGCCAATGTGGGGCTTGATCTCAGGACCCTGGGATCATGACCTGAGCTGAAGGCAGAGGCTTTAACCCACTGAGCCACCCAGGTGCCCCAAGATTTCGTTTCTTTTAATGGCTGAGAAGATGTGGTATATAAATATATGTGTGTGTGTGTGTGTGTGTGTGTGTGTGTGTGTATGTGTGTATACACACACAGAGGAGCAGAATGATTTTAAAAACACTTATCATGTTTGATGGGTATAGCTAGAGTTCTGGAAACAATAAGAGACTTTTATAATTATCCAGCCACTTGTGTTAGAGGTACGTGCCCAGGAGTGTCTGTGTCCCAGGAAAGGAGTTAGCACCATGCAGGATGAGGACCAGGGCCTATCAGCACCTCTGTTTCTTCCTGGCTGCTCCAGATAACAGAAAACACAGCCTCCTCCTATCAGCTCTGAGTCCACAGGGTAGGCCACAATAAGAAACCTGAGGATGAAACATCTCCCTTCCAATCTTAGCCTAGCTGGCCAGAGAGTGCCTGCAGATATTTTATTCTCTTTTATCTACTGCCACCTAGTGTAGACATGAAATCACTTACCTATGAAAAATACAATCTGGTTTTACCCTCTGAAATTGGAACTGCTCAGAAAATCTAAATCCCGTGGAAACAGCATCTCTCACAGAGCAATCCATAAACTTCTCCAAGGTGGAAAACTCTTGATGTGACTAACAAGTTGCTGCCACATACGTTAAATGGAGCAGAACGTTCTTACTGAGTAAAACTCTACAGTCTTCTCCAAAAGAGAATGTGTGTGTGTGTGTGTGTGTGTGTGTTGCAGCGGTGGCGGGCAGGGAGATGCTTCTGGTAAGGCTCTTCACCGGCTAACCTCCAGGAATATCAACAGTCCATCCTGGCTCTTTGTCCTTATTAAGGGAAAGAACCACATCATAACTACACTCGCCTTGACGTGGAGTAGACTGCCTTCTGAGGGGCTGAGTTCTCTCTATCACTGACCGTGTCATTGAGGGGTTTGTGCAGGACAGAAACCTTGTGCAGCATCCCATTCTGAAGCCCTGTGTACCGCCACAATGAGGAGTCCATAAGCACAAGGACTGCTACTAACAAAATTCAGAAGGACAGGAATATGCCTATCTTGTTCTTTGTTGCATACTCCAAAGCTAGTACAACATCTAGCACATCCGTACTTACTGCTAACACAGCAGCATTTAATTTTGATTATTTTGAAGCATTACCTCAAAATGATTAAAAGCACAAAATGGAACCAGAGTGTTTGGGTTGAAATGCAAGCACTGCCATTTACTAACTTTAAGTTTTAACTTACATGTGCCTCAATTTCTCAAGGAACAAAAACAGTACTTCACAGAGCTTTAAAGGAAGATTTAATGACAACTTATATAGGCTAATTAGAGTAACTCTGTATGTACTTAATATTGCTATTATTACTAATATTATTATGTAATCTCTGAAGAACATTTATTGAGGCCCGAAACAACATAAACATATGCCATGATTAGAAATAAAATACAAGATTTGTAGAGAAGTGATCATTTTTTATCCAAAATTATGCTTCTAATCTTAAGAAAAGGTTGAGATAAAAACCCAATCTCAGACCTGAAGACTTAAATTGGTCATTTTTCAACAATGGATCATGGCCAGACTGTCACAAATTATTATTTGTATTAAAACCTGGATGGTTTAGTCATTAAGTGTCTGCCTTCGGCTTAGGTCATGATCCCAGGGTCCTGGGATTGAGCTCCGCGTCAGGGTCCCTGCTCAGCGGGAAGCCTGGTTCTCCCTCTCCCTCTGCCCCTGCTTGTGTTCCCTCTCTCGCTGTGTCGCCCTCTGTCAAATAAATAAATAAAATCTTTAATGAATAAATAAATAACTATAAATAAAAATAAATATTAAAAGAAAAAACAAAAGATGGAGTGGCCGAGCCAGAAGTGCCACAACAAAGATCTGCAAGTCAAACCAGTGGGAAGCACATGGGGGGGACCTGTCCCACGCAGCTGGAGCTAGGACTGCATGCTGCGCGCTTTCTTTCACGTGGCCTTCTCTCTCTCGTTCATTCTAAAAGCAACCTGCTATCACCCTCTCTATCCATGTAGTAATTAGTAATTTACACATTTCCTCAGCTGGAACCCAGGTCTAAGACTCCACCTTCAAACAAGCAAAGCACAGAAGCTGGCAAATGGGTCACTTTCGTAAAGGGCCTCTGTCACCCAGAAGGCTGGGATTATGCCACTCAAATGAGCTTCACAGAAAACACACAAAAATATAAACCACAGGAATTCTCTGTTGCTTCAAACTCAGAAACAGAAGACTCATGGTTACTATAAAAAGAGCCAATTAGGGAAATTAACTAAATCATTTAGGAGCCATTTTTTCCTACATCTTTCAATAATACCTTTTTATACGTTTTTATCATGAATTCTGACCTCAAAAAGTTTTTTTCTAATTTCAAATATTTCCAGAGTAGCCGATCATATATAAACTGACCTTGCCTAAATCTTTGAGGGGAGGAAAATCAATCCCGCACATTTAGCAGTTCAAGGTCAAATATACTGATCATAAATGGACACAGCAGTATGACATCTATTCTGATTCATCTCCTTCCATCCTAGGGGATATTGTCAAATTAATGGTTTTTTGGTTCTAGGAGGGATCCTTGGACATTAACTTGAAGCCTTCAAAAAAATTTGATATTTACCATTTATTTCTAATATTAAAGATATCCTCTGTCCAGAAAACTTTACACCCTTGCTTACTATAAGAACTTTTCAAGAAAAAAGAAAAAAAAAAGGCAAACGGTTGTTCATATGCAGCATCCTATCACTTTTCTGGTATTTTATATCACGTGGTCTGTGGATGTTTTACAAATATACGTCACTCTGTGTACTTAATTGAAGCAGCCGTGAGTGCTTGATAGATCATTTAAACGAGGTGCACAGAGGCGGACATTCTTAAGGCCACAAACATAATTCAGTCATACTGCTCGACATTCTGTACAGTATAATTGAATTCTAATTCCAGGAGGAAAGGTTGGTTTTTAATAGATTTTTCAAGTGTACATGTGAAAATTATGGTTGAGAGTGACTTTGCATGACTGGGGTCATCTTGACCCAGCCAAGTAAAGTAGCCCAGCCACTTTTACTGCTTTCTGGCTGCTGTCAGAGCTGAGCTTCTCAGACAACTTGTTGACATTTTCAACAAAGTCCAGCACTCTTAAGTGGGCTGGGGCTGACAGCAAATCACAGAGAAAATAACTTGGGTGTCTACTGCAGGGGTGGTGTGGTATCATGGAAATATCACTCAATTAGGAGCCAGGAGACCTGGGCTCAGCCTGCAGCTCTACCCCCCACGACTCTGGAAAGGTGGCTGACTGGCTGACTGGGCAGCATAGACACTGAGGACCAAGCCCAGCCAAGCCCCAGAAATGCTAGAGTAAAAAATACCACGAGTCAATAACCAGCTGGGGTAAAACAAGAAAAGGGAACTTCAAATATATTTTACATGTACATTATGTGAACACATGTGATCCCAGGGAATCCACAAATACATACACCATTGTAGAAACTGAAACAAAAATGTGATGAACCACAAATTATATTACATTATTTCTTTCAAAGAAATAAAAAAAATACAATAATCATCAATAATCATGATGATACAGTAACAAGCAGTAAAGACATGGTAAATAATCTGTTTAGAAGAACTGGAAAGATGGTCAGAAGACGGAAGGACAAAAATTATAACCAAGAAAAAACTAGAATAGAAATCCCCAAATGAGGCTAAACAAAATCTAGAAAATAATCCAAAAAACTCAAAAAAGTTTCAAAAACGTAAATGTACACACACACACATGCACACTGTGACTAACCAAAACCAAAATCAAAGCGTGGACTGGGGGGCAGGCATGGGGACCGTGGAAAGAAGTATGGACCCACTACATAAACAGTGTGTGGGGTGACTGCGTTTCCACTCAGGAGTAAGTGTTAAGAACTCAAAACAGCTACTCTCAAAGCAAAGCAAGGCTCTGTTGATGATGGAAAAACAATTCAGATAAATAGGTAATAGTGATTTCCAATATCAGCTCTTGGGAGGAGAAAGAGGCTTAAGAATAATTATGCAAAATGGGAAGAAACAGACAAATACTAGCCAAGTATCCAGCAAAGATGAATTCTGACTCTGAAGAGAGTAGAACATTTAAATCTATAGGACCTAGGGGAACTTGTCAACAATGACCTACAGCTAAAGAGATAATTGCATATTTGAAAATACATGTAGACCAAGTAGGCAAATAGTAAAATGATTCTCAGTGATTAGGCTTAATGCCTAAATTCTCTTCTTTTTACTGTCCACAACATTTTTTTCTCCTATGGTCATAAAGAGGCTGTAAGATACCTATTCCAGGAACTGTTATAAAAACTCTTGCCTTTCATCCCCATTCTCGTGATAGCCATCACAGATGCTCCCTAAACACATGAAGAGTATGAGCTAATTCAAGCTACACGGTCAACTCTGGCCTTAGGTTTGATTTCTCATTTCCTATTACAAAATTTTTTGTGTCACTGACACAACTTTTAAGCTTTATTTCTAGACCTTCAAGCCGTGAATCTGAGGCTTCAACAGAATTACACACTATAATTACTTATAGTTTTGCTGTATTATTGAAAATAAGTGTTTCTCAAAGACCTGCTGTTTTAAGACATAACTAAGTTTTATATAGTAAAGTATAATTTCAAGCATCTAGTTGACCAGTTGCCCCAAAATGTACACTTGCAAACAGGCAGATGACTGGGGTGCAAAGTACTCACTTCAATGGTCTCGATTTTCCCTTCATGGGGATGTGGTGTCCTTGGGTATATATCGGCAAGATGAGGTGACGCATCAAAATGTAACCTTTTGAGATTTCTTTTTATCATATCCTTACAATTCAAGTCATCAAAATTAGTCCTCCATAATAAGACCTATAAAAAATTAATACATTGGCACTTAAAATTGACTTGCACATAAAACCAACAGAACTAATTAAAAAAAAAAGTTTACATGATTGTTCCTCAGACTAGGAAGGCTAAAATATACATTTCAACTCTGCTACTAGTTCCCACTACTACTTTTCTAAGGGTGAGAGAGATTTAGCACTTTCAATTGCCTTCGTGTCCAATTTAGAATTTATGTTAAGAAAGTAACGTATTCCTTTAAAATACTCTCATGTTTTCAAAGTTCAAAATCATGTTCTTGGCAGTCCACCTCACTCAGTCCATCTGCCTATGGATGACTTTGGACACTTCCTCAAAAATGCAGATTTGCTACATGAACAATTTATATTTATCATCCTCAAGGGGCTTAACATTTGAAAAAAAGACCTAGAGATAAAAGGTGAGGCAAGAGTTCAAGTGGAAGTGCCACACCCGCACTGGGACCTCAGGAAATCCCACATATAATTAAGTGTCAAGAAGAGCACAAGAAATAACCACTATTTGAGTTCCAGAAAGTGTCAGAACCAGTACTAGTTCAGCAATGAGACAGCAGACTTCCTGGCATTAAAGTAAAATATAAACTCAGTGATAATCATCTTAACACCTACAAAGGAGCTGGTTCTAAGAATCCTAGCCAACGTGTTGGATCCCTTTACCCTCACCAAATCAGAGAAGGAGCTGAAAGATTTACAAACCTGTGCGTCTGCACCTCCTGAGCTAAACAGCTCTCCACCTTTTGAAAATGAAACAGTAAAGACGGGTCCCTAGGAAATAAATGGAGATTTGAAAAAAAAAAAAAAAAAGCACTTGGTATTGTTTTCTCATAGCCAGAAAGACTATATGAATTTTTCATCCTAATCTATGTAGACGATGTATGCAGTAAGTCTGATAGAACGTATCCAGTCAGTGCCAACTAATGTAGGCGGAGTAAAGATAATCAAGGAACCAACCCAATTATATAAAAACACATACCAATGATACTAGATTAAAAAGGCAATACTAATACAACTATGAAAATACACTTTCTTTCCATTTAAAGAAAAGCTTCTAAACGTGTAAGTGAATAAGAATGTCTGTTAAGATTTTCTGGTTTTGGACTCTTTGTTCATCAGATCACTAGCAGAAACCGAAGGACAAGTGTGTAAGGTAATCTGGACAAAGGCCATTTCCTGACCACAAAGGGCTTCGCAGAGCTCTCCCCTCACGCGGGAACAGGGAGTCACTGAGAGTTTTGCCAGCAGGCGGGAGACAGGCAGAGAGCTGTGACTGTGGAACACTGGGATCACGACTGTCAGAATGATGAATTCGGGCAAGAATTAACATTTGTAGCCCATTGAGAAATGAATGCAGTTATCGAGGTGAGAGGTAGGGAGAACCTGAAATTAAGCAATGACTGTGGAGTTGGGCAAGTCACAAGATGCATGGCCTTTAGGTCAATTTTTCCATCAAGAGTAACTCTTTCTCATCTCAAATATATTACTAGATGGTTTGTTCTTAATGTCCTTAATTGGTGTAAGCAACATTGGGGGAGGGAAGCATTTTGTATTTTTCAAGTAGATCATCACACAGACTTGGGTTATTATAGCCTCTTAAACATCTTCACTCTAGACTGAAAATTTTCATCTTTGTGTACATTGTTTTCCTCCTAAAATATATTTTTCCTATTATTCTGAATTATTATTACCCTATATTATTCCACGAATATTTTAACCCTTGACCACTTTTATTGGTTGTTTATTCAGCCTGAATCCATGGATATACATGTATCTGAACTAGTTAGTGTCTATTCCTGCTTTGCTCTAACACAGCTGCAGAACAAATGATAAAGCAAAGCAGGAAGCCAGACAGGATATGTGAAGGCAGAAAAGAACCCCTTCTCCGCTAGACCACAAAGCCTATTCTATTTATGGAGATAAACAGATCACACTTGGTTAAAAGGAAGTACCTAGTACATCTTAAAACAAAACAAAACAAAAAACAACAAAAAAAAAGAAGATGCAGGATGTATTCTAAAAAATTTAAAGAAGTCTGAATATTTACCCAGAAAGAAGGAATAGTTTACACTTAAAAGCTGTTTTTGTTTAGTGCATTGTATGCTGGGTGTGTTTGTGTGTGTGTGTGTGACACTGAACAGGCTCAATAAATAACAAGCCTCTCCCTCACTGGGTTCTAAGTCAATTAAAAATTAACACATAGGAATGTCATCTTTCTTGCTGCTGAAGGCTTATAAAGAAAAAATGTGGCTTTATCTGTGGGCAAATGGGCTGAAGAACTGAATCCCAGAATGAGTCACATTTGAGTACCCTGTCACAGGCAAGACTGAACAAAGGCAGGCATGCCCACAAGAAATACCAGAGAAAAACACTGAGGGCAGGCTCCTAACAGAAGGCACTGGGCTCTCCTTGTTGACTTTCTCCTTCTAAACTCACCAATCAGATTAATGAAAAGGAATGAGTGAGAGGGTGTGCAAGGCGAAGTGGCAGAGCTGTGGACAGCCTCCACATGAGGGGAAAGATCAGAAGTCAGGAAAATGCTTCTCCATCGCCATCAGACCAGGCAAATCTACGTTACATACTGAGGAAGCCAGCAGTGGAGGATTAATTTCAGGGCTACTGAAAGATACACATTGATTTTGATAAGAATTACAATATGTAATATTTCTAAGAGTTGCTTCCAGAGGATAAAAACAAGGCCCTGAAAGCAAACATTCTATGTGAGTCATAATGGTAACGTGTGCTATACCTGGAAAGATCAAAAAGATATATAATAAACTGGGCCAACGCCTTAAAATATATGTTATTTAAAAAGCACAAATCTTAGTGTTAATACCGTATGTCCTTGAAGGGTGTATATGAGCCTTCCTTCTAAGAGATCCAGAATCTTAAGTGTACCGTCTGAAGAGGCCGTGATGAGGTAGTGGCCCGAAGGATGGAATGATACACAGTTAACTCCACCACTGTGAACTAATTCATGGGAAAGAAAAGCAACAAGTTCAGAGAACAATTTCCAATTCTAGAGATGTCTCTTTGCTCTGTTAGCAATATTAGCTTGGAAACAATAATCCGTTAAAGCCAATGTCTCCACGATACCAAAATTCCACATAGGTCACTAAAACAAGTAAGTAAGTAGCTTATGATCATAGATTCAACTTCCAGCAATGAGACTGAATAGCTTTAAAACTGGAAGTATGTCATGGAAGGATAAGCTAGTTAACCATAACTATGAAGTCTTCAGACACATTACCAATATAATATAACCAAAAATGGATTGTAACGAGCTCACATATGGCATACAATCTAGCCTTAAATGAAATTTCATAACCGATTAGTGACTTGAGGCTTGGGTATGAAGAGTGTGGCAGTCTATTTGCAGAAGTGCAGTCTTGCTAGCTTCTCCGAGAATTCATTCCTGGACACCATCTTTCCAACAGGAGGCAGCATGACACAGCCATGAGAAGGCTGTTCTTCCTCGTACTTTATAAACAGATAACCCTAAGCTAGTTCTAGCAATTATTTTAGCAAGTTACTTATGCTCCTTAAGCTTCGATTTACTGATCTATAAAATGGGGGCAATAATAACAGTAACAATAATAATAATAGTAATAATAATAATAATAATATGTCCCAGGGTTGTTGTAAGGATTTAGCACAGTATTATACTTATTTTAAAAGGGAAATGTGAATTTAATATAAATCCAGTATCAACCAAGAAATCAACTCATTTCTCTTCTAGTTGCAATACATAGGCACAGGAAGACGCCATTTCCCACCACTTATAACACCTATTTGTGCTCACAGAACTTCTGATTCAGAATTCAGAATTAGTTTCTATCTCTCCTATTATGCAGAGAACCAACCTGTGAACATCTCACTGCAGCTTCTTTTTTAGCGGCCCTGGCATCACTTTTGAGGCCCCTCCCCACCCCTCTCCACTCTGACACCTGTCCCAGCTTCCCACCATGCTGCTGACGGAGCTAACTGCTGTCCAGTCCATTCAAAGGCAGCCCCCTGCCTCCCTTGAAGAAGGGAGAAGCATGGGCTGCGGCTTAACGGTTTCCTGGAAGGGGCCAGGCGTCAACTGGATTTTGTTGTCATGGAAATTGTTACCTTGATAATGCTGAAGCAACTTGTTTACTCTTATATCCCAGATTTTCACGGTATGATCAGAACCTGCTGATGCTATGCATGTACCATTAGGGTTAAAATCCACAAAATTTGCAAACCTAGGAGGAAAGAATAAGGTAGCCTAATATTCTGATTTCTTTCCCTTCATTTCTTTATTTGAATTTTAATAATGAAATGTCGCCTTAGCAAACCAACCCATATAAATGCACAAAGGGAATGGACTTACCCTACAGAATCTGAGAAGTTATTAACACACTGCTTATTGGTGGTATCCCAAATTTTAATAGTTTTATCTTCACTGCATGATACAATTAGCCTTCCATCAGGTGAAAATCTGGAAAGCACAAGAAAGAAGACTGCCTTTGTGAAAGGCTGCTGACAGTCACTCACATGCCCTACCCCCCCGACACACACACGTCAGGCTGGACATATTAAATACCAGAGACCACAGTTACCACACCATGTAGCAAGGTCATATTCTACAACCATCTTTCTAGCTACAAATAAGCAGGACAAATGACAATAACAGACCATATCAAAATACACTATACCGACCAACCAACTTTCTTTTTTCCTTTTATTAGTTGATTTAAATGATTTAGTTTTATGGCACTTGTTCTAGGTCTTTGATTCAACTCTTCACTCCTCCCAAGCTAAATACCTTATTTTAACAAAAAGCATTCATTATTTCTTTCTTCTACTTCTGTCATTTTCTGGTACTATCCCTATGACCCACAAGAGCCTTTACTACTCATCCCACTAACCTGTAGTGAAGCTTTCTGGAAGAAAAGGATTGGCATGTTGAGGATTAAAATTAAATGATACCACCAACAGAAGAATCACCTCCCTAAGCCTGTAACTTCCTGGACTTTGGGAGGCCGGAAATCTCCAGTGGATAGCTTATTTATACAGAACTGAAGATGCTCATTCATGGACACACCTATCATCCACATGACCCACTCAAAAACAAATGAGACAATTCTCAGACATCTCATCTACTGCTTTTATGCACTCTCCTCCCTTAAGAACCTTCTCGAGGTTATTCTTTTTCTTCTAAGTGGTAGGGGAAAAACAGAAGAAAAGATGACCAAGAAAAAAAAAAATTAGACTATTAGGAAACTATGAATAGTATTTTTATTATTAATACTTTAGCAATAATGAAAACAAAAAAAAGAAGAAAGGACTTAGGTCATAGACCGATGATGTTTCAATTTTCTTTGTACTTTCCCTCTATGCCCAGATGACTGTAAAGGTCATTAATTAAGGGTGTGGGTTGTAACTGAAGAGCTTCTTGTTGATGTTGTTGTTCTCTCTCACTCTCTTCTCTCCTCCCTCCCTGTTCTTAAGACTGACCTAAAAAGAAGTCTTCCTGACAGAAACTTTGAATCTGTCATTTATGGACTTACCATATTTTTAAAAAGGGCGTAGAAGCATAATTCAGTTCTATGTGAAGTAATCTTTTAAAATTCTGGAAAGTGGGGCACCTGGGTAGTTCAGTGGACTAAGTATCTGCCTTTGGCTCAGGTCAGGATCCAAGGGCCCTGGGATTGAGCCCTGCATCGGGCTCCTTGTTCGGTGGGGAGCCTGATTCTCCGTCTGCCTGCTGCTCCCTCTGCTTATGCTCGCTCTCTTGCTCTCTCTCTGACAAATAAATAAAGAACATTTTAAAAATAAAATAAAATTCTGGAAAGTAACCTTGCAAGGAAATGCCTTCCATGCTGGGTAGTTCAGCTTGATTTGATTTGATTTTTTTTTTTTTTTTTTTTTTTTAAGATTTGATCTATTTACTTGAGACGGAGAAAGAAAGAAAGCACATGCACAGAGGGAGGAAAAGCAGACTCCCCACTGAGCAGGGGGCCTGATGCAGGGCTCAAACCCAAGACCATGAGATTGTGACCTGAGCCAAAGGCAGATGCTTAACCACTGAGCAATGCAGGCACCACTTGATTTTATGATAATATAATATTTTATTAATCTTTTCTTCCAGAAAATATGTCAGGAAGACTCACATATGAAAGGCAGTATTATAGAAATGCTTCAAACAGATATGTATTTTACGCAGATCCCGGGGAAGGAACACCTACTCACTATCCTCATAGAAATAAATTTTGCATAATAATGCAACTAATATAAGGAATCCATTGTTTCTTAATAACTTATGTTTTAAAAATCACTTACTATGAATATTTTAAAAAGTATTTCTAAGAGATTACTTGATTCATACATTTTAAGAAAGCAATGATTAAAGAATGGCTAATGGAATGACCAGATTAAAAATAAAGTCTAAAAACACTCACCCTTTGACATTACCTGCCAAATACCACCACTTCCATTATCGTCATTATCCTGCCTACATTATTGAGCACATGTATGTCTTAGAATGTTTCCTAACACATTACCTATAGCAACTCATTTAATCCTCAAAATAATCTACAGAGCAGGTGCTACCGGTATCCTCCATTTATAGGTGAGAATGCCCGGCCCCATAAAGGATCAGGAAACTGCCAGAGTCACACAGACAGGAAGGTCTGACCAGGCAGTCTGGCTCCACAGCCAAACCTCTCAGCCACTCTGCTGAAGTCCCTGAAAGGAAACTTTCTTCAACCAGCTAAATTATTTATAGCACAGTTCAGTGTGGCTTCTGGGTAATCACACAAAGTTCTAGGGTGAAGGGAAACCATGAGGCAGGGTTCTGAGGAGGCTATGTGACTGAGCTATAACTGGCAGGCTAGCCATCAGACTATCCTTTAATAAAAACTTGTCTGTGCTGCTAGACACTGTCAGTGTCCTTGGGGAGTTTATGGGGAAAATATTGATCCTTTCGCTCAAATATTTATTGCGCACCTGCCAAAACCTGGGCATTGTCCTGGGTAATGGGGATTAAGTGGTGAAGGAGACTGGTAAGATCCTGGCCCTCATGAGGTTTTTCATTCTAAGAAGGGCACACAAATAATAGCATTTTAGATAGTGCTAAGAAAACAGTCTGTAACAAAAAGGTGCCAATTTGTAGGTAGAAGTTAGAATGGAGCAAAGGGACTTTAAAGAAATTCACTAGTAAGTTAAAGAAGGGATCTTGGCTGGCTAGAAATTCATCCTGAGCCAGAGGACCTAGAGCCTGGGAGAATTTCCAGGTGCTAAAGAAACTAAGGGGATGAGAAGTCAGATAAGCCTAGAGTGAAGGGCAGCGGGGGCAGGAAGCGAGGGGTTCTACCCCCAGCTCAACACAACCAGAGAGGACTCAGGGTTGAAGCTGTCCCCTTCCTCTGGATACCACATTATGATCCCGACATATGTTCTCAAAAATGTTGTTGTTGTTGTTTGCCTTGGGAGGGGTTAAAAGTGAGGACAGTGGTTTGTATCTTCTTTTCTTCCCTTTCATTTTAAATTAGTCACATCGAAAAGAGGATAGCCCCAATAAAACAGGCTTCTCTTTGCCCTGACTTTGGGGCAAAGGATCGTTCTTTCCTTTATCAGGACTTAAACAACATCTAACTGGGTTATTAATTTTAAGAATGTTAAAAGTATATAAAATTTCTACTGAAATATCAACAGATTTCAACCTAATTTAGCACCATTTAACTACCTTTTAAAACCTAGAAGGGGGGGGGGTGGCTGCTCAGCGGGGAGTGTGCTTCTCCCTCTGCTTCTGCCCCTCCCCCTGCTCTCTCTCAAATAAATAAAATCTTTAAATAAAAATAAACAATTTGGGGGTGAAGTCTTCTGGGTTTCACATTAAGTATTATGTCATCTGTGAAGAGAGTTTGACTTCTTTGCCAATCTGAGTACCTTTTATTTCTTTGTGTTGTCTGATTGCTGTTGCTAGGACTTCTAGTGCTATGTTGAACAACTGTGCCGAGAGTGGGCATCCTTGTTGTGTTCCTGATCTCAGTGGGAAGGCTCTCAGCTTTTCCCCACTGAGAATGATATTCGCTGTGGGTTTTTCATAGATGGATTTTATGAAGTTGAGGAATGTTCCCTCTAGCCCTATACTCTGAAGAGTTTTAATCAGGAAAGGAATACTACTCAGACATCAGATAGGACAAATACCCAACTTCTGCATCAGTATGGATGGGACTGGAGGAGATTGTGCTGAGTGAAGTGGTCAAGCAGAGAAAGACAATTATCATATGTTTTCACTCACTTGTAGAGCATAATGAAGAACATGGAGGACATTAGGAGAAGGAAAGGAAAAGTGAATAGGAGGAAATCAGAGGGGGATCAACCATGAGAGGCTGTGGACTCTGAGAAACAAACTGAGGGTTTTAGAGGGGAGGGGGGCACTGGGGGATGGGTTAGCCTGGTGGTGGGTATTAAAGAGGGCATGTATTGCATGGAGCACAGGGTGTTGTACATAAACAATGAATCTTGAAACACTACATCAAAAACTAATGATGTATTTTATGGTGAATAACATAATAAAAATATAAATAAATAAATAAAACCTCTAGAGTGTGTCACTGACATGGACATTAATTAGTAGTGACTACTGGATTAGCACACATGAATTATCTATAAGGTACCTGGGAAATTAACTGAACTAAAATTACTTCAACATAGTGATACTCATTTGAGAGAATCAGAAAATTACTGGACTTCTTTCTAGAAAAACTGGTTCACAGGTCCTTGAGAATAGCCCAATAATATCACAGAAGTTAACTTGGAATCTATGGATTTCCTAAAACTGTATGTAGAATTATATTATTATATGCATAGCCATAGAGTTATTAACTCATTAGAGAGCCAAAGGGGTTCATGAATCATGAGAAGTTTCAGTGTTTCTAAGAAATCAAAATTTTCCTTTGGAAATTTCTTATCGTTGGAATGAATACTCTCTCTATAAAATGACCATTCCAGCCCTCAGGGCTCTGACACCAGAGTAGGCACTGTTCCATGTCCCTTAAGAAACAAATAATCAGTAATTGGTACTCTGAAGTCAGCAACTATTCAATAGGAGAGGGAAGCAGTAAAAAGTAGTGGAAATAAGACTGCCCTGTCAGTACATGGTCCTGGATTCTAGGGCCAATTTTGCAACTGCCCAGCTCTGTAACCTTGTGAAATTCAAAACCACACTGGCCACTGTTTTCTATTTGTATAATGAGGGAGTTTGGATTGCATTCAGACCTAAACTTTCATAGACTCATTAAAAAATATATATACTGGCAGTCTCAGAGTTTGCTTTGGTGGGATTTTGTGTTTGCATACTGAAGGTGAAGTTCAAGGAAATAAGCAAAACATCTGTGTGTGTGAGGTGTTTTTTGTTGTTTTTTTTTTAAGTGCTGGTCAGCATCAGAAGAGAACACATCTGTTAATGACAGGAACAGGATTTATTCCTACAGCTGCTGAGAGACAAAAAGCAGATGAAAGAGATATAAAAAGATGTAACTATGCCATGGAACATGCTAATTACTCGTTGGGTCATTTACCGCTTATATGCCCAGACTTCTCTCCGGGGATCTCCACCCATAAATACAACTGCCTACTGGGTGTCTCCTCTTGGATAC
This sequence comes from Mustela lutreola, assembly GCF_030435805.1. Lineage (NCBI taxonomy): Eukaryota > Metazoa > Chordata > Mammalia > Carnivora > Mustelidae > Mustela > Mustela lutreola. Next base: position 121,444,481 of record NC_081297.1, read on the forward strand.
CCTGAAGGTTCCTCCAACTCTGAACTTGTCCAAATCTGAACTCATCGTCTACCTCCCCAAACTGCTCCTTCTCAGTATTCCTTAAAAGGAATACTGAGAAGCCTAGGAGTCATGTTTTGTGCCTCTTTCTCCTCCTCCACACCCCCCCACTCCAATCCATTATCAGGCCTGTCACTTCAAACCATAATGGGAACTACTGTCTTCCATTCTCCGCAGGCAATAAAAGTGATCTTTAAACACTGAATTAAATTCCTCTGATTAAAATGCTTTGATGATTTTGCATTTCCTTTGAGGAAAAGCCTGGCATCCTTCCCACTGCTTACCAGGTCCTCAGAGTCTCCCCTCCTGTCTCACCATCATCCTGCGTACTCTTCCTGACACGTGTGTTTCTCCTCTCAGGTCCCTGCCCCTGTCTCAGGAAGTGTCTTCACGTGCTATTCCCTGTGCCTCAAATGCTGCCCCCTACTCTTTACCTAGTTTAAAAAACCTAAGAGGATTTTACTTGTCCTGTAAGCCTCCTGCTCAGCATCACTTCCTCAGGAAGTCTTCTAGACCACCCCTGCGCTCGCAGCTTAGTTCCTCAATGTGGGTCCTTAGAGTAGCTCAGAGTCGCACTTAGGTCACACTTGTAACCAAACATTCTGTCGTCTTCCCCAACAAATGTAAACACCAAGAAGATAGAAACCACATCTGTCTTGTTCACTGTTACACTTCCAGACACAGTAGATGGCACTGAGTAGGTCTAGGTAAATATTTCAGGCATTTAAAAGACTTTTTTTTTTTTTAAAGAAAATTGGGTCCAATTTAAAATATTTTAACCAATGAAAGCTGATGTTTAAAATCTTTGCAATTTGTTGCACAGCATGAATATACCCAATGACACTTAACTTTATACTTTAAAATAGTTAAAACGGTAAGCTCTATAATATATGTATCTTACCACTGTGAAGGAAAAAACCTCTGTAGTTCAGGTGGTCAAAGATCACTTGTAACACTACCAACAAGTGAAAATTAAAGGTAGATTTTTTTTCCCCCTAAAAAGTAATGCTGGAAAAGCCATAATGTTGGAAACATCTAAAAAGGCTATGTTTATTTATTTTTTTAAATAAATGTTTGTTTATTTATTTGACAGACAGAGATAACAAGGAGGCAGAGAGAGAGAGGGGAGGAAGCAGGCTCCCCGCTGAGAAGAGAGCCCGATGTGAAGCTTGATCCCAGGACCCTGGGATCATGACCTGAACCGAAGGCAGCGGCTTAACCCACTGAGCCACCCAGGTGCCCCAGCTATGTTTATTTTTAATGGAGGATACCATAGAAAAGCATACAGAATGCTAGAGTACACATGATTTTAAGAAAATAGGGCTACAGGAGTGCCTGGGTGGCTCAGTGGGTTAAAGCCTCTGCCTTCTGCTCAGGTCATGATCCCAGCTTCCTGGGATCAAGCCCCACATCGGGCTCTCTGCTCAACGGGGAGCCTGCTTCCCCCTCTCTCTGCCTGCATCTCTGCCTACTTGTGATCTCTGTCTGTCAAATAAATAAATAAAATCTTAAAAAAAAAAGGGGGGGTACAATAAATTTTACCTATTAGAAAAATTCTTTGCCACTGGAAAGAGAACATATTGCTCATATTTTAAATATAGATATAGATATCAAATGATAAATGTTTTCTTCAATACTCATTAAAGAAAAACTGAATGTTAAAAAAATGGGAAATACAGTAAGTAAAAATAGTCTATCGTCCCATCACTCAAAATCACACTTAACATTGTATGTATGATAGCTACTTGATCTTTTATATTATAGTGAATTCTGAGTTTTGCTCTCCCTCCCTCACATAAATATTTTCATGTCATTACTTATATATAGTCCCCTTTTAATGGCTATACAATAGTTTAAGTTTATTTAACTAGATTTTTGGGGAAAAATTCATTCTTTCCGACTTCTCACGATTATAAATTATACTGAAAGCAGTATCTTGGAATACAAAGCTTTTTCTTTTGCACATAAAAGAGTATTTACATAGAATATATTTCCAATTGTGAAGTCATTGCAACAAAGATACCTGATAGATTTTGCAAACTGATTTCTAAAAAGACTATACTAATTTATATTTTAAGAGCATGAATATATTTCCCAATAGAGAGAGTACCTTAAAAATATTTCTGTGAATTAAAATATATGATTATAAACAGCAGCCACTTCAAAGAACGTAGCAAGGTATTCATCACTTCTTACATGAATAGGTACCATCTCTATGCCACACAGAGGCTCTAAGAACAAAATTATGGTAAGTACTAAGCATAGACAGACACAGAATTTTAATTACTTAAGTCCATGCCATACATTAAAACGAATATACTTAGGAGAAAAACTCTGCTGACCCTCTATATTTGTTTACATATACTTCTTACATATTAGGAGGAAAAGCAGTATCTTTGGACCATTTTTAATGTTTAGCTGTTTAATTCATCTACAAATTTTGTACATGATGGTATACAATAAAGATCCCACTTTATATTCTTCCAAACAGAAATCCAATTATAACTATAGATTAAATAGTCCATCCACTTCCCCAGTTATTGGAAACACCATCTAAGGCATATATCTGCCTGCTTCTAGACTTTCTATGGCTTATTTACCTAATAGCGTACCATTATCACCATATTTTAATTTGTATAATTTTATACTGTGTTCTGACAGCAGGTTGGACAAGTTTCTTCTCATTTTTTTCTTGGCTATTCTTACACATATAACTCATCCATATGAATTTTGAAATTGGCTTGGTAGGCTCCACTAAATTCATTTGGCAGAACTTCTAGACAGAGGGAGTAATGGTTATCAGACTTATTCTCCTATAAACAAACCTACAACTGGGCAAAATATATGAAGCAACTATTTTTAGGCACCAGTGAAGGTTCACGGCGTTGTGAATCTTGCGAGAGAAGGAGTATGAGATGGGATGAGATCTATCCCACATACGTACATACAAGTATTTTCCAAACCATGGCATGAGAACATAGGGTCCAAGGAGACCGTCCAGTCTGAGCAGAGGAAACAGAAATCAGAATTCAGAACTGGACTAAAGGGCTAGAATTTTGGAGGCGTGTGAGAGAGGAGCTACAAAGAGCAGAAACCCTCCAAAAATCTGCCTCCAACCCCCCTTGAGTCTAGTCAAATACAAAGCTGCTTATGCTCTGACAAGGCTTGACAGCGAGCAACCACTGGAGACTAAGAGCTGAACAGAGATGCCAGATGTTACACAGTACTCAAAGATGTTCAAGTTCTGGGCAGACCTTGCTAAATGCTTCAGGCATTTGGTTGAGGCCCTAGAAAGGCCACCAGTACTACAGCCCAAATGTAAATGCTACTCTAGATATACCCTAAAAGAGCCCAAATCCAAGCCTCAAGAGAATCTAGCTGAACCAGCAGAAAGCTAACTGCTTACAAGAACAAAACTCATCACTTTCTAGAGATGACAGAGTAATCTCAAACACTTAGCAGTGTTTGGGCACACAATTAAAAATAAAAAATTACAAGACCTACAAAGCGGCAGAGAATCTTGACCCAAACGGCATAGACATTGGAATTAGCAGATCGCATGCCAGGGAGCCTCTGCCTCTCCGCAGACTTGAACCAACCACACTGCTGCACCTGAGAGGTAACCCTGTCACCAGAGAGGAGGTGTCCAGTAATGGCAGGAGGCAAGAGTGGTCAGTGTGTCTCCTGCCTGGCCTTGGGAAGCGGGTCGAGGACCCAACCAGCTGATCATGTAGCTTCCTGGGCTGGTGTGTGCATGTGGCCGAGATGACCCATCACACGGTCCGAACCCAAGAAAACTATTCATCAAGATAATTTTTCAACAAACTTCCTTGCTTTAGTTCCAGGACACTTCAAGCCCTTATCCTGACTTTGTCAGCTAAGGAGGAAGGCCTTGACGGAAGCAGGCAAATATTCTAGTCCCTTTGAAAATAAGTAAAGTGGCATGTGGCTTGTGTTTCGACTCTCCTCCAGTTTATTATGCATGACTCAGTGCCTCAGAACATTCTCACCTCTGACTAAAAAGTGAAATAGAACTTCTGGTCCTTCAGAGCTTTGGAATAAAGTTCTGGACTGGGCTGACCCTAGCAAGGCTAAGTTCTCACAGAAAGCTGCATAAACACTGCAGAGGCTGGGCTTGAATGGTCAGTTGGGCCCTCTCAACGTTCCTCTAATCTAACTACAATAGCATGAACCAAGAAAAAAAACATAATAAATGCATGAGAAAGAATCTCTAAGTATGCTGTAAGCACATAAATGGAAAGTTGCCCAAAAGATGATATCCTTATTCATTAAATTTAACCAAATTATTTATCAAAGAACATTCTTCCAGAGAGGCCTCTACAGAGTTTCCCATGAACCACTCATGCCAAACAGTTAGAAAACAATGGGTAACATAAGACAACTGTTAATCAAGATAAAGAGTCATATTGATATGAATACATTAATAGTAGGGGATCTTAATATAACACTCTCAGTAACAGACAGATCATCTAAGCAGAAAATCAATAAAGAAACAAGAGCACTGAATGACACATTGGACCATATGGACCTCATAGATAAATACAGAACATTCCACCCAAAAACAGAATACTCATTCTTCTCGAGTGCACATGGAACTTTCTACAGAATAGACCACAAACTCTGTCACAAATCAGGGCTAAACCGATACCAAAAGACTGAGATTATTCCCTGCATATTCTCAGATCACAATGCTTTGAAACTGAAGCTCAACCACAAGAAAAAGTTCAGAAGGAATTCAAACACCTGGAAGCTAAAGACCACCTTGCTTAGGAATGCTGGGATCAACCAGGAAATCAAAGAATTTAAATAATTCATGGAAACCAATGAGAATGAAGACACTTCGGTCCAAAACCTATGGGATACAGCGAAGGCAGTCCTAAGGTAGAAATACATAGCCATCCAAGCCTCCCTCAAAAGAACTGAAAAATCCAGAATATACCAGCTCTCTTTACACCTTAAAGAACTGGAGGGTCAACAACAAATTAAGCCAATTCAACATACAAGAAGGGAAATAATCAAGATTAGAGCAGAGATCAATGAGATAGAAACCAGAGATACAGTAGAAAACATCAATGAAACTAGAAGCTGGTTTTTTGAAAGAATCAATAAGATCAATAAACCATTGGCCAAACTAATCCAAAAGAAAAGAGAGAAGACCCAAATTAATAAAATTATGAATGAAAAGGGAGAGATCACAACTACCACCAAGGAAATAGAAATAGTCATCAGAAATTATTATCAACAGTCATATGCCAGTAAGTTAAGCAACCTAGATGAAATGGATGCATTCCTAGAAAACTATAAAGTCCCAAAACTGAACCAGAAAGAAACTAACCACTTGAATAGACCGATACCTAGTAATGAGATTGAAGTAGTGATCAAAAACCTCCCAAAAAACAAGAGCCTAGGACCTGATGGATTCCCTGGGGAATTCTACCAAACTTTCAAAGAAGAAATAACACCTATTCTCCTGAAGCTGTTTCAAAAAATTGAAGCAGAAGGAAAACTTCCAGACTCTTTTTTGAAGCCAGCATTACCCTGAACCCCAAACCAGGCAAAGAACCCACTAAAAAGGAGAATTTCAGACCAATATCTCTGATGAATATGGATGCTAAGATTCTCAACAAGATCCTAGCTAATAGGATCCAACAGTATATTAAAAAGATTATCCACCATGACCAGGTAGGATTTATCCCGGGGATGCAAGGGTGGTTCAACATTCGCAAGTCAATCAATGTGACAGAACAAATCAATAAGAGAAGAGAGAAGAACCACATCATCCTCTCAATTAATGCAGAAAAAGCATTTGACAAAATCCAGCATCCGTTCCTGATTAAAATGCTTCAAAGTATAGAGATAGAGGGAACATTCCTGAACTTCATAAAATCTATCTATGAAAAATCCACAGCGAATGGGAAAAAGCTGACAGCCTTCCCTTTGAGATCAGAAATATGACAAGGATGCCCACTCTCACCACTCTTATTCAACATAGTATTAGAAGTCCTAGCAACAGCAATCAGACAACAAAAAGAAATAAAAGGTATTCAAATTGGCAGTGAAGAAGTCAAATTCTCTCTCTTTGCAGATGACATGATACTTTATATGGAAAACCCAAAAGACTCCACCCCAAACTACTAGAACTCATTCAGCAATTCAGTAATGTGTCAGGATGCAAAATCAATGTACAGAAATCAATTGCTTTCTTATACTCTAACAATGAAAACACAGAATGGGAAATTAGAGAATCGATTCCATTTACTATACCACCAAGAACCATAAGATACCTGGGAATAAACCTAACCAAAGAGGTAAAGGATCTGTACTGAATGAACTACAGAAAACTCATAAAAGAAACTGAAGAAGACACAAAAAGATGGAAGACCATTCCATGCTCATGGAACAGAAGAATAAACATTGTTAAAATGTCTATACTGCCTAGATCAATCTATACTTTCAATGCCATTCTGATCAAAATTCCACTGGCATTTTTCAAAGAGCTGGATCAAACAATCGTAAAATTTGTATGGAATCCAAAGAGACCCTGAATTGCTAAGGAAATGTTGAAAAAGAAAAACAAAACTGGGGGCATCATATTGCCTGACTTCAAGCTTTACTACAAAGCTATGATCACCAAGACAGCATGGTACTGGCATAAAAACAGACACACAGGCCAGTGGAACACAGTAGAGAGCCCAGATATGGACCCTCAACTCTATGGTCAAATAATCTTCGACAAAGCAGGAAAAAATATACAGTGGAAAAAAGACAGTCTCTTCCAATAAATGGTGCTGGAAAAACTGGACAGCTATGTATATTAGAATGAAATTCAACCATTCTCTTATACCAAAGATAAACTCGAAATGGATAAAAGACTTCAATGTGAGGCAGCAATCCATCAGAATCCGAGAGAAGAACATAGGCAGTAATCTCTTCAACATCAGCCACAGCAACTTCTTTCAAGATATGTCTCCAAAGGCAAAGGAAACAAAAGTGAAAATGAATTTTTGGGACTTCATCAAGATCAAAAGCTTCTGCACAGCAAAGGAAACAGTCAACAAAACAAAGAGGCAACCCACGAAACGGGAGAAGATATTTGCAAATGACAATACGGACAAAGGGCTGATATCCAAGATCTATAAAGAACTCCTCAAACTCAACACACACAAAACAGACAATCATGTCCAAAAATGGGCAGAAGACATGAACAGACACTTCTCCAATGAAGACATATGAATGGCTATCAGACACATGAAAAAATGTTCATCATCACTAGCCATCAAGGAGATTCAAATCAAAACCACATAGAGATACCACCTTACACCAGTTAGAATGGCCAAAATCAACAAGACAATAAACAACAACTGTTGGAGAGGATGTGGAGAAAGGAGAACCCTCTTACACTGTTTGTGGGAATGTAAGTTGGTGCAGCCACTTTGGAAAACAGTATGGAGATTCCTCAAACAACTAAAAATAGAGCTACCCTATGACCTGCAATGGCACTAGTAGGCATTCACTCCAAAGATACTGATGTAGTGAAAAGAAGGGCCATCTGTAATCCAATGTTCATAGCAGCAATGGCCACAGTTGCCAACGGTGGAAAGAACCAAGATGCCCTTCAACAGACGAATGGATAAAGAAGATATGGTCAATATCTCCAATGGAGTATTATGCCTCCATCAGAAAGGATGAATACCTAACTTTTATATCAACATGGATGGGACTGGAAGAGATTCTGCTGAGTGAAATAAGTCAAGCAGAAAGAGTCAATTACCATATGGTTTCGCTTATTTGTGGAGCATAAGGAATAATACAGAGGACATGGGGAGATGGATAGGAGAAGGGAGTTGGGGGAAACTGGAGGGGGAGACGAACCATGAGAGACTGTGGGCTCTGAAAAACAATCTGAGGGTTTTGAAGGCGTGCAGGTGGGAGGTTGGGGGAGCCTGGTGGTGGGTATTATGGAGGGCATGTATTGCATGGAGCACTGGGTGCGGTGCATATACAATGAATTCTGGAACACTGAAAAGAGAAATTCAAAAAAATAAATTAAAAAGAAAACGCCAGGTAAAAAAGAAAACAAGAAATCCACCTCAGAACAAGGTAGACAAGGTGAGAATAAGGCATTCTATAAAAGAGCAGGTGAGCTCAATACAAAATTATCAATCTGAACAGGGATTGGGAAAAAAATGGGAAAAAAAAAAGTGAAGTCCCATACACATTCTCCATCACAACATGCATGTATAGTCCTCTTTTATTTGATATTAAAAATACACAGAAATGACTCTTCCTTGAAGAAGCCCATGAAAACTCCCACCTAAGCTGCCTGCACACCCCTCACTGATTCATTCAACCTACATTTTTACACACCTCCTCTGAGCCTTCTCCACTCCATACTAACATGGCGGTGCTTCTCATACTGTGTAAGACTCTATCTCCAACACTCATCTCTGCCCCCTGCCCCTCCCCCACCACTGCCTTCCCGCCTTCAGGCAAGGTCACCTGAGCAGAGATGCCTTGTCACTGGGATGTAAGAGCACCCTGCAACCCCAGCACTCTCTATCTGGTTACCCTAGAGAATTTTTCTGCAGAGCACGTATCACTAACATATTTTTTAAATTGTCTACCTCCCTTTGGTAGAAGGAACTCTACAAGACTGGGAATTTTGGTTTGCTTTCTATGGTAGCTACAGAATTTAGAACAGTGCTTGTCAAGAGAATACAACAGGAATAAAATACTTGTAATTCAAAGTCCGACAGGGAAGAGAGGCTGAAGCAGACAGATCTCCTCAAAGGGACAATGCAGTGGCACAAAGGGCTTCAGATAAGCTGGGCTTGGGAGAGTCAGAAACCTCTCCTGCGGGGGGAGATGCAGAACAGGACTGTGAAGGGAGCGTGGATTTAGGGGGCATTGTAGACAGGGCAGGCAGCATGTGGAAAAGGCATAGAACATAACAGAACATCGCACATGGGAACTCTGCATAGAGTCAAGAAGGGGATGGTGACACAGACAAAAGACAAGGTTGTAACAGCAAGGCAGAGCAGACGCGCCAGGGCAAGGAATCACTGAGTGGTTTTAACCTGAGGAGCCGTGTGACCGGATCTGCATTTCACCAGGGTCTCCATGGAGACTGCAGAGCTGGTGGGGGTGGAGTGGGGAAGGAAGGTAAATCTGTGGAGAGGATACATCACCGGGTGCCACAATAACTCCCACTTTTCCAAAACGCTGTTCCACTATCACATCTTATAAAAAGTGCCTTTAAAAAATAAAGTGAGAATTTCTAAGGCTGGTTTCTCACACGCACATACATGCCCACATGCAAACACATGCTCATAAAACCAGGTATGATCCTTTCCAGAAACCGCAGAGGTAATTAGACAGCAATGTTCTCTCTCTCCAGCTCACAGTCTAATGCCCCAAGTCAGCTCTTTGCCCACACTGTCCTTCAGCAGCCGCAGGTTTAAATAAGCCTAAGGGGCTCTTGGCTGGTTCTGTCAGAAGGGTATGTGACTCTTGATCTCAGGGTCATAAATTCAAGCCCCACTTGGGGTGTAGGGATTACTAAAACAAATAAATAAACTTAAGGAAAAAAAGAAGGAAAGAAAAAGGAAATAAGCCTGACATAGAAATCCCAAGGCAAGGGCCTGCCGTTCTAACAAGACTCACTAACTCCGGCAGGCAGGAGATGTCCTGTTCCAGGCGGCAAGCCTGAGCTCAATACCCTCCGCTGGGACTGGAGATTAGGCCATGCCAGCATGGTACATCACATGAGGGACTGCGGGGGAGCACTGGTTCCTCGGGGAAAACTTGGCACCGTCTCCAGAAAACAGAACAGATGCTAGGCAGACAGACAAGGAGGGTTCAACCATCACCTCCTCCTCTCTAACTGATGAGGGAGAATGTTTTTCGGGGCTCTTCCCCAATGCCTAAGTCTCTCCCTAACCAGTGCTGTCCAGCCGGAGGAATGGCAGGCTTCTGGCATCACTCAGCCCTGCACAGTCTCTCTCATCCCCACAACAGTCTATTTGAGATGCCCCATTACCCTCACCTCCCACTGGGCTGAGAGCGTAGACTGACTTGCTGAAGAGTAATGATGCGGCACAGGGAGGCCTATGAGTCTTGGCCTGGCTCATGCCAACGCTCTAAAGCAAGGGTGCTGTGGGATGTAAGACCAATTAGCCGAGAGCTCCGGAAAGATCAGGCTTCCTCCCCATTCCAAGCTCTCTAGTATCTCCGAGTCACCGGGAGGATGAAGTCCAAAGTCTTTTTCATGACATCCATGACAATGAGCCTTCCCCAGCTCTCCCCCCTCCTCCCCACTTGTCATTTCACTCCTCACACCTGGCAACAGCTGAATAATTCATGTTCCCAGAGCACAAAACTTTTCCCCAGGCCACAGGGCGTCCTCTGGCCGATTTCCACTGTGAATGGCTTGCCACCCTTCCCCATCTGACAAGACGCTGCTGCCTCTTCTCCTGCCCGTCCGTCGGTGCTGGGCCTGAAATGCCTCCCCGGCTTCTCCTCGTGCAGGTCTAGTGCAGTGCCCCACTGCCCACTCCCTTATCACCTGTGCATCACCTTCCCACAGGGTACATTAAGTTTATAATTTTTAAAAGTATAATTTGTATCTATTTTTCCTATTGAACTATAGAATATAAAAGCTCCCTGAGGCCCAGACTGTGGATCTCTACCTACCTAACACGCAGCACAGATGTGCGGTGCATAGCAGGGCTATGCTCATTAAAGGAATATTCTAAAAACCAGATTTTTACATTATTGGTGACCTTTCAACATTTCCTAAGTGCTTGTGTCTTGTATTAGCAATAACTTTTCTTCTGCATGTATATTATACTAGATGATTCAGGACAAGGGCAAGGAATAATACCTCCTAGAATTTACTACAGGAAAAATTTTGTCTTATCTGAACAGCTTGATAGGATTTCTTTTTGTTGTAGGAATACAAAAGTACGTCAGCCACCATCATCCCATTAATACCTTGGCTGCAGGAAACTCAGTCTAGACCTGCCAGATGTGCACTAAGCAAGGTCACGGTTCTAGATAGAATCGTTTCTTCATTCCCTCTGATTGTGTTACAGTTATTATAAATCACCTTAAATTATTTTAGGAAGGAAATAGAGACACTCAGGACACACTAGAGAAATAACAGCTATCATTCAATGTTTTTGCTTCTGATGAGCTCCTTGATGAAGATAACAGAAACTAGTGTCTTTGCTAAACATATCCAGTGTCAGTCCTAGTGGGAGCTGAATGACTCCCAGGCTCCTGCCTAGTCTCCTGTGCCTCTGTCTGTTCTCCAGGTCTGATGCACTGGACAATCGATTCTCTGTTCATAACATCATTGAATAAATCAATACAAATGAGCTGACCAGCCTCTTGGGACCACCACATGTCACCTCCTTAGGCAGAAAAAAATTATCAACTCAACTTTCACAGTATCTTTAAAAATGAAACAAGACTGTGATGTCCAATGATGATGAAGATGAGGATGGCTAAAGATTTATCTAGTGGTTACTCTGTGGGAGGCATGATTCTAAAAGTTCCACATATATTTACTCATTTAAACACCATGACAACCTGTGTAGCAGGTTATTATTATCCTAATTTTACAGGTAAGAAAACTAAGGCACTGAGTAGTTTGATAAACTTCCATAAGGTCACACAGCTGGTAGTTGGTGGGGCTAGAATTTTAACCTATATATTTAGGTCCCAGGCCCAGATTCTTGACCACACAGCTCTCTGGCATATACAGAAAGAAGACTGAGATGGCCAGAGCCAAAAGTACTGGAGACCTTTGAAGGGAAAAAAAACAAAAACAAAAACAAACTATTGACTAAAAGTATGACCTTATTTTTATTTTCCTTAGATTCATTACCCTAGATTATAATCAACACCTGAATGATAATGTTCTACGGAGAGCATGCTAACAGGAACGCGGGATGTAAGGCGAGACAGACAGGGCTGGGCTCCCCCTGCCCCATATCCTGGCTGGAGATGCTGTCACACCTTGTTTCCTCCAGCGTGCACCAAGTCTGCTGGCTGCAAGCTTCACACATTGTCCCCTAAAGGCCATGACTATGCTAGCCCCCTCCTTTGGCGAGCTGTCCTCTCTCTCCACCACCAGAATGCATGGTTGGTATGTACTCTCACCCCTCAGCCAGCCAGGGTCACTGGTCTCATCGGGCGCCTGCCTTACCTGACGCAACCAGTGTCTCACTGCCTGAAGGGATGGGCACGGGATCCAAGCTGAGAGCTGCCCCTGGCACTTTTCTAACTGGTGTTAGGAGGAGCTTTTCTTGTCCAGTCACAGAGCTGTGAGGACTTTGCCAAGAGCTGGCAGTGACCTCAGCAGCGGGGTGTTTGAGAGAATAGAGCCGGCATGTAGGGAGGCCTACAGAGCCACTGGAGGCGTTGGAGTCCCTGCTTCTAGTGTTCCCTGTCTTCACTCCAATGTTATCAAACATCAGCTAATTAACCACCTTGAGAGGAAAAAAAATAGTTTCTTTGGGTTTCTATCACTTTCAAGTAGATGAGTGCTAATTTTAACTCTGAAACTCAGTTCCCCTATCTGTAAAACTGGGAAAATAAAACAGTAATAGCCCTATCTTCCCATGGCAGTTGGGGAAATATTTTAAGTACTTCAGCAGTGTGTTTCTTAAGTACTTTCTGTTCTTAAGAACAGAAAGGGACACCTACAATAGCACTTGTCCCAATAAACTACTGAGAAAGACTGTGGTCATTCTTAGTTCCTCTCTTTGTCTCTCACATCCTATGTGACAGCAAGTAGCGTTGCTTATCCCTTCAAGCTATGTCTAGACTCCAGCCACTTCTTGAAGTCTCCACTGCCACCACTCTGGTCCAAGCCCGGATGTGAACCACTACATATAACCTCCTAGCAACACTCCCTGCTTCCGCCCTGACTTTGACAGTCCATTTTCCACACAGAAATCAGAACAACCCCACAACACATTGGTCAGGGGGATGAAATGCGCTCCAGGGGCATCTCGCCTCACTCAGTGCCTGTCAGCTGTTCCCAACCTGGCTGAAGCTTCCCTTGGGGCCTCTCCAATTCCTTCCCCACACTCTGCTTCACACCAACCTTCTTGCTGGTCCTCGAACAGCCCCCAGGCTCCCACCCCAGGGCTTCTGTACTGGTTTCCTGTATCCAGGACATTTCCTTTCCCAAATATATTCAAGCCTTGCCCCCTCCCCTTCTATTAGGTCTCAGCTCAAAGGCCACCCTTTTTGTTACGCAGTCTCTGAACACCCTGTTTAAAACTGCAGCCCCCCCTTCCAATCCATTTTCCTACCTGTTTGTTGTCTGTCTCCCCTTTCTAGAATGTCAGCTTCATGACAGCGGGAGGTTCTGACTGTTTTGTTTCCTATTCTTCCCAGCACATCATAGCAGGCACACAATAAATATTTGCTGAATGAACGAACGAACGAATTTGTCCTCAATCCCCTTTTCTGGGGGTTGGAGGGGGAAGGTATACATGAACTACAGCAGGGAAAAAAATGTGGAAACCTTACGACGAAACTTCATACTTACTTGGCACAGCGCACCCAGTGCGTATGTCGGTACAAGGAATACAAGAAACGCTGGCGAAACATGTTCCATACTTTGATGGATTTGTCTTCAGAGGCTGTAGCTAGAAACTGGCCATCAGCTGAGAAGTCTACACTTCGAACGGGAGCTGTATGAGCTTTAAATTCGGAGGATTTCCCTCTCCTGGAAATAAACAGTTCAATATTTGTAACTCTGGGTTTCAATATTATCAACATCTAACCAGCGTACAGACTTTGAAATATATGAAAATTTTTAAAAATTAAGAAAAGTGTGAGAAGTTTCTTCATCAACTCTTTATAGCTGGTTTTATTAGAGTCACAACTGATACTTAACAGGAAAGACCCTGGTGGTCCCACCCAGAAATGCAGTTGCTGTTTTAACTGGAAGCTAGAGAATAATATTTTGAACAAATCTCGACCATGAATTTGAAGTTACTGTTCTTCCTCTAGAAAGAGCAAAAAATAGTTTAAAGAACCTGCAACCTAGAAAAGCTAAGACAGGTTAAATGAATAGCTCCAAGGAAGTGCTTTCGGACTAAGGTCACGTGTGGACTGGCAGTTCGGGTTGGGAGGGAAGAGATGGCCCCTATGCCATTTTCCCCTCTCCAGAACGTAGCTCTAGGTGATCTGACTTTCCTGTTTCCACTTGTGTGGAATGAGAACTGAGACCCCTGGGGTATATCCAAGGCCATGCTCAGGCCAGGCCCAATCTTATGCTCATAAGCAAAACAAATGACAAATGGTAATAACACAGTTCTCAACACTGGAATTTCAGGTGCTGTTTCTTTTTCTTGACTAGGGTGAGCAAAAGAGAACAGGAAAAGAAGAGATGGAGAAAATGATGTGTGCCATTTAAGGAGAAGCACCAGGAAAAAAAAAAACAAAAAACTTTAAAATAGTTAGGAGCAGGCTAGCAGAGAGAGCTGGAGTTCCAAGGTGGCACTGGGGAAATACTACTTTGTGGTAGCATTCTAAAGTTCCCAAGACACCTCCAAGTGTCTTTCCATTCAGAAAGTCATTTATATGTAACTGTTTGAAAAACAGCAGGCGACAGAATTTGTAGAGGGAGAAGTCATACTCAACGGCTCCCCTTCTCTTCCCACACTCAGTAGGCCAACAAATGGATCTACTGACAGTGATCTTGCTATCACTGCCCAAATATCCTTTCAGGACCTCTTCTTTCTATCCCAGCTACGCTCACATTAAGGGAGATACACCTTCCATATCCTTCACCGAGATTATCGCAAAAGCTTCTTAACTGGTTTCCCTGCTCTAATCTGCTATCCCCCTCTAGTCCCCAACATACGGTGCTTATTACCTCCCTAAAAGTGCCATTCTGTGCATGTAAATCTTAGCATAAACGTGTCACTGGCTGCGCTCCAAGAAAAGGCACAATGCCCAAGCTCTTCAGCAAGGCCTCCTGCTCCAACACTGAACTTTGGACTCAGAACAATCCCCGAGCTTCAAATACACCTCTGGCTTTGCACTCGCTGCTTTTTCTCAGCCTGGATTACTTCCTCCACTCAAACACTCCCCCCACGCACCCCTCACCGCCTTGACCGACCCAGGCAGGCTTAACTGCTCCCTGTCTGCTGTATCTATTTTACGTATTACATTATACAGTACTTAAAAAAAAAAAAATAGACCTGTTTCTCTTGTATGAAGCCCCAAGTTTGGGGGTGTTTTTTTGTAGTTTTTTTTTTTTTTGAGGACAGGAATGATGATTTATTCATCCCTATAAGATCAGCATCTAGCAAAATATCAGGCATATAAAAAGAGCTCAATACACTTTGTTCAATTCCACTGGGAAGACTCACTACTTAAGGTTCTTAGATCCATCCTGGCTTATCCTTCCAGTGGTCTGTAGAATGTAAAGTGACTTTGTAATAAAGCTCCATCACCTGATACATGATATTATACCAGGAAAAACTAAAATTGATATATATTTTTTTAAATAGGAAGGAGCATTCAGGCTCTAGTCCAGTGGAATTTCAAGGGAAAGTTCTATGGGTGGCAGTTAGGAGTATAGTTTGGCCCGAATTCAAGAATATAGCCTAGAGGGGTGCCTGGGTGGCTCAGTGGGTTGGTCCACTACCTTCAGCTCAGGTCATGATCTCAGGGTCCTAGGATCGAGCCTGGCATTGGGCTCTCTGCTCGGCGGGGAGCCTGCTTCCCCCCCCCCACCCCGTCCCCGCCTGCCTCTCTGCCTACTCGTGATCTCTGTCTGTCAAATAAATAAGTAAAATCTTAAAACAAAACAAAACAAAACAAAACAAAACAAAACAAAAAAAACAACAAAGAATACAGCACAGAAAAGACAAAGACTAGACTGGCATCCGCTATGACCAGGAAGCCAGGAGACAGTTGGAATCATTCAAATCCGCCCTGATCATTAGTTCTACGCTCCACACTCCATCAGGCTATCTGGCTGGACGTCTTTCTAAAGGGCCCGCCTCTTGGCTCTCGTCTGCTGTGACCCCTGGACCTGGTCTCAACAGGAAGCCTGTAAGAAACCACTGTAGGAGTGCCTTGTTTGTGCTGCTGCTTAACGGCTCCATCGGTCCTCACCTTGCCTTGACACTGGTTCTGTGCCCACACACATTTACGTTCCCTTTCTGCCCACATTCTCGTGACTGCCCATGGTGATGGCCTCTGGGCCAGAACTGCCTCCGCGCTTGGTCCTACTATCTTCCCCTGGCCTGCCAGTGACCAGGTGTGTTGTTTGCAAGTGCGGCCCCTGCCTACTCCCTCTCATCGCTGCACCACACGCTGCTCCCCACCCCCCACACAAGGTGGAATCTGCCCATTTTTCCTCCTTCACATCTGGGCTGGCTGTGACCTATGCTGACCAGCAGAATGATACAAAAGTGACACTGTGGCAGTGTCAGACCTCGCCCTTCAAAGGCCTAGCCGCTTTCATTTTTACTGTCCTAGAACACAGCTGCCAGGCTGTAGGGAAGTCCTTATCTGGGCGCAGAGAGGGCATACGGAGGACCAGGGAGCCCTGGCCAACAGCTGGCACAGGCCACAGGTGTGAGTGGGGTGCAGGACCCCCTGGCCTAGTGAAACTGAGTAATAGCTAACGTCAAATGGGGCAGAAGAACCATCCAGATAACCCACACATTATGGGAAAGGACAGTTACTGTGTTCGGCTAAGTTTTGAGGATGATTATACAGCAATACAGAGCAATCAGTCTCCATCTCACTGCCATGACCCACGATTTCGCTGGCCCACGAGGATATGATGTAGAAAGAGGAACCAGAGACATCTACCCAGGCTGAACTGTGGCACTTTATCAGCCCGTACCAACTAACGGCCGTGCGTGGTAAGCATTTCTACCCTTGTACGGCGCTTATTCACTGAGAGCTCCTTGAATTAGTAGTGGGAGACGGGAGCGGTGTCGTGCTGAAGAAAGTACAACCACTGGCCTTAAATCCCCAAAGTTAAGGATTTTAGAAAACACTCTCCCTTTTGGACTCCGAGCCAGTCTCCCGCCCCCGCAGCTACCCTGCACCCTGCCACCCACAGCGTCAAGAGAACACGCAGTTTCTCTCGGGTAGTTTTCACCATCAGGGTGATGTGCAGTTTCTCAGCACGGAGTTTCCCTGGGTGGTGGTGAAAACAAAGTGCCTCCTGGCAGGAAAATGCCCTGCGAACGTCCACGTGGGGGTGCCTGGGACTGCTCAGTCACGCACCACAAATCCCGTCCTGCCACAGCAGCGCCAAGGCAAATGCTCAAACTCTTATTTATGGCGGGAAATGGTGTGTGGGATTTGTTCTAAAAATACTCTCGCTAAAAAAGAGAGAGGGAGAGAGAGCGAGCGGGGGCATGGGTGAAACCACTGATAAATGCTGACACCGAAAGCTGCTGGGCGTGGTAGAGGAATATGGGGGGGCGGGATCACTGTGCTACTCCTTCTGTTTTCATGTGTGTTTGAAAACATATAATTAAAAGAGTTCAAAAAAAGAGTTCAAAGACTTTTTTTTAAAAAAACATGGCTCAATAATTGCTTAAAATAGATAAGCTATCAGCTAGGATTTTAAAAGCCTCTTAAAGAGGGATTTGTTAGACTAGAATAGGACTTTACACAAACACAGTGATTTATATATTTGTCAGAAACTTTCTTTAGCCAGAAAACTCCGGAGCCCAATAGTATGATATGCACCAAAAGTCAGTTCTGCAACAGGGATTAACAGATATCCAAAGGCCCCCCCAAAATCCATCTCTGTTATAATGTCAATATGTGTCTCTCTGGGGAGACAGTCTGAAGTTTATAATTGATTTATAAAGGGACAGACAACCAGGTCCCTGTCAAAAAAAAAAAAAGACCAAAAAAGACCAAAAAACAAACCTTAAGTATATTTCCATGGTTAGACATAGATTTCAAAAAGAAGAGATAATTATGAGTTTAAAATGGGGAAAAAACAATATGAGGTAGTCTGCCAACTTTACGACAAGGGCACCACGTCTGCACGTGACTCAGACTAGGTGCGGTGCACATACTGGGAGCGCCGGCATTCCCAAGAAGTGCAGAAGGAAAGGCCAGGCTCATTTTCATTCACATTCCTAAATCCAGAGCACATCAGGTACTTCTTTATTTCTCTTACTTATCAGGAATCCACAGTCTGACAGTTCTGTCCCGTGAAGCAGAGGCCAGTAAGTTTCCATGTGGGGAAAACTGCACGCTGGTTACAACATCCTTGTGACCCACAAATCTGAAAGCTCTGGCTTGTGGCTTGCAATTCCATAGCATGAGAAATGTATCCCAAGAAGCAGTAGCTATCAGGAGAGAGAAGAACAAACCATGACTATTAATATGCGAATGTAGGCATGTCTCATTACAGCGGGCAGCATATCTAGTGACAAGATGTCCAGGTAACACAGGGGCTGGGGGTTGTAGGGCTGACCAGATGATGGAAAAAGTATTTTTAAAAGTCACCCAGAGCTACATCATTATTGTGCAAGTTTGGCTGCATCCGATGCAACCTCAAGTCGAGATTACTGGCCCTTGCATGTGGTTGGAGCGCGATGACAAGTTACTAGAAGGTGGCCGCACAGTGTAACACGGCCCGCGGGACTCAGAGAGGTTCCATCTCTAACTCTCGGGGTGACTGGGAAAGTTACATAACCTCTGTGTCACAGAGACTGAATGCTTTTCCTGAGAGGGCTGGCTGAGATGAGTATTTAAAACTGTTTAGATGGAGAGAATTTCACACTTACGAGTGTTAACTTCTTTAACAGTGTAAAGAAGATTAATATACCCTTTGCCAGATCTACCTGTTGTTAATATTATTCTCCATTTGGTTTATAATTGACTCTTTGCTCATTTGTGCTCCCTCTTTCTCTCCATATGCAAGTGAGCTTGTACACACACACACACACACACACACACACACACACTTTCCTTTCCCTGACCCATTTGGAAGTAAATACACCATCATGGCATGTTTATTCCTAAATATTTCATTGTATTTTTCTAAGAATAAGGATACTCTCTTATATGCCCGTAACACTATCAACTTCAGGAAGCTGATCACTTATAATAATTGAATCTACCAACAGTGTTCCCATTCTGTTAACTGACCCAGTAATTTCTTTTATAGATGGATAAGGTGATCTTGAAAGTCTCTTTCTGCTCTGCTATGACATTCTACAATTAATCAAAGAATCGTGTATGTTAAGCCATAGCTTAAGGCTTTAAGAAAATAAAAACAAATGCAACCAATAGTGGAAATAAATGCCTCAGACAAAGAATGAACAAATAAATAAATGAAAGATCAATCTAACTCTTGTCCCCAAATCAAATTTTATATATACATGTAGCCCCCAAAATGCACCAATAATAGGAACCAGATCAATGAGAAGTACTGTCTAGACTGCAGAATTCTAGAAAAAAATGCAACTTTATAAACGTGAAATCCAACTAGTATTGCTGTTAGAAGAGAATACAAAGTCACTGAAAACTTTCTACTTTCTTGAGCCATAGATAACATTTGCCTGGACTTGGCCTATGCGTTGCTCCCATATAAAATAGTTAAAGTGAATTTTAAAGTTTCAGGCTATAATGCTGTATACTAACCCCCTTTTAAAAAAATACAAAAAGCTCATGTTCCACCTCAATTCGTAAGATTATTAAATATTTATATTAGAATCTGAATGATCTGGAGCTAATATAGACAAAATAGGGAAAACATGTATTATCACACGCATCATACTAAGGACCCTGTTCGAGTGTAAAGTATTATGCCGCAAATAAGATCTACAAAAAGAAATAAGACACAATCCCTAATCTCAAGAAATCACAACATCATAGAGGAGACAGATCAATAATAATAATAATATACATGCTCAGAGGACTTTTACAAATGATTCATTCTATTTTCTGTAGCTCCAACCTCTCTTTATCTAATGTGCCCACTCCCCCACTGGCAAGCACATTATGTTCTTCGGATTTATTGGTCTGTTTTCTTTTTTTATTTGTTCACTCATTTGTCTAGTTTTTTAGATTTCATATACAAACGATATCATATGGTATCTGTCTTTATCCAACTTATTTCACTTAGCATAACATCTTTGAGGCCCATTCATATTGTCAAAAACGGCAAGATTTCATTCTTTTTATATGGCTGAGTAATATTCCTGTGTGTGTGTGTGTGTGTGTGTGTGTGTGTGTGTACCACAACTTTATCTACTCATCTATCAGTGGACACTTGGGTTGCTTCCATATCTTGGCTATTACAAATAATGCTACAGGTCACAGAGGTATATTTATCATTTTAAATTAGTGTTCTTATTTTCTTTGGGTAAATCCCTAGTAATGGAATTACTAGATCATATATTTCTAATTTTTTGGAGAAATCTCCATATTTTTTTTCATAGTAGCTGCATAATTTATGATCCCATCAACAGTACATGAGGGTTCCTCTTTCCTCGTATCCTCAAAACACTTATTTCTTGTCTTTTCATTTCTAGCCATTCTAACAGATTTAGGGTGATATCTCGTTGTGGTTTTGATTTGTATTTCACTCATAATTAGTGATGTTGAGTATCTTTTCATATGACTGTTGGCCATCTGTATGTTTTCTTTGGAAAAATGTCTATTCAGCTCCTCTGCCCATCTTTCAATCAGATTATTTGTTTTGGGGGTGTTAAGTTGCATAAGTCTTTTATATATTTTAGATATTAATCCCTTATCAGATATATCATTTACAAATATATTCTCCCATTCACTAGGTCGCCTTTTTGTTTTGTTGGTGGTTTCCTTCACTGTGCAAGAGCTTTTTATTTTGGTGTAGTCCCAATAGTTAACTTGTGCTTTTGTTTTCCTTGCCTGAGGAGACATATCTAGAAAAGTGTTGTTAAAAGCTGATGTCAAAGAGTTTACTGTCGATATTTTCTTTTAGGAGTTTTATGCTTTCTGGGCTCACATTTAGGTCTTTAGCCCATTTTTTTCACTGAAATTGAATTTTTATTCCAAATGACTGTAATGGCTAGAAAGACAACAGACAAAACTGAAGATGATCTGTTTAACTGGGAATTAGAAGTAGTTGATTTCAGGAGAATAAACAGTGCAATGACAGCAATGGTACTCTAACAACAGTTATCACTAAGAAAGCATAAAAATAATCCATATCCTTCTGATACACAATCTGGATGTGCAGCATGTACAGCAAATAACATCAAAAGAAAGAAAAAAGGAAAGAAAAGAAAAAGAGGGGGCAAATCCACAAAATTCCAAACCTTAGAAATTAACATTCATTTAAGCACACAGTAGTGAAGGTTTTTGGAAGCAAAATTTTCATAGTTCTTAAAATGGAAGTCTTCAAAAGCACTTCTTCAAATTCTAAAAACAATGAAGAAAGCACAGTTGCACTGGCTTAAAAGAGCTGCTGCCTGTTGCAAAGATGATGATCAGTCCTACTTCCAAATCCAGTGAGATCTGATGAATCTGACACAGAATGGAGAGGCCGCCTGGCAGGCATTGATATCACGGGGAAAGAGTTCACTAATAATATCATACACGTTCAGAGGATTTTCATATATTCTTCATTCTTAGTGTTACATGGAGTGGTTAGTGATCCTCCCTGGGAAAGGGCTTTTTAAAAAAATATTTTATATATTTGAGAGAGAGACAGTGTGTGTGAGTGGGGAAAGGCAAAGAGAGAAGGAGAAAGAATCTGAAGCAGACTCTGCACTGAGCACAGACCCTGAGATCATGGCTTGAGCTGAAACCAAGAGTCCAACGCTTCACCAACTGAGCCGCCCAGGTGCCTCTGGAAAGGGCATCTGAGCACAGACTTGAGCGCAGTGAGGAGGGCTTCAGTCTGACGCGTGGGCAGAACAAACCCCATGCCTGACTGCCTAAGTCAATAACGTATTTGAGAGACTGAGGAACAGCAAGGAGACCAGCATGCCCACTGTGGAGAGCAGACAATGAGAACAGTGGGGCAAAAGCTGAGAAGAAAGCAAATTCCAGGCAAAGAGCCACTGGAAGACACATCTATTTCATGCTAAGTGCAGTGGGAAACTTTGAAGGATTTTGAGCAAGGAGGACTCATGATCTGAGTTAAGAAAATTACCACTTTTACAGTAAGAAAAGGGTAGTCTTCACAAAAAATGATGTTGGGTCAACTGGATATTATAAGGGGAAAGAATGTATCTTGACTTTTACCTTTTATACTAAACACAAAAATAATTCTATATAGAGTATAGATCTAAAAAATGGGATAGGTAAAACGACAGGCTTTTAGACTAGAACATTAGAGAATACCTTCATGACCACTGGGGTAGGCAACAAACAGGACATGAAAATGATTAAATTATTAAAGGAAAAGCAATAATCTGTACTACACCAAAATTAAGAAACTGTGTTCATGGAAAGATACTACCAAGTGAGTAAAAAGGCAGGCCACAGAGTGGAAGAAGACATCCGCATTGAACCCAGATTCTGTAAAGAGCCCTACAAATCAATAAGAAAGAGCAAGAAAATAGGTAAAGGGCTTAAATAGGCACTTCATACAGGAAGATACCCAAATGGTCAACAAACATATGAGAAGGGAGTCCATTCCATGAGTAGCTCAGCAGTGCAAGTATAATGAACACAGTGCACTGCACAGTTGGCTACACACTCGTCAGAAGGACTACAATGAAAGAGAGAAATGATACCGAACCTTGATGAGGATGTGGGACACCCGGACCTCTCACTTAATGCTGAGAGTTACAACCATTTCAGGAAATTGTTATGAGTATCTGCTGAAACTGAATATACATTGACCGTTTGACTCAGCAGTTCCACTCCTAGATACATCCCTGACAGTGATTCTTATGTATGTTTAGCAAAAGATGCATAATATCATCATCCGTGGCAATAGGATCCAAAATAGACTAAAAATAAAAACCCAACTATCCATCAAAGATGGATGCCTAAACGTCATATATCCACACTGTGTACCTCTTAAATCATGAAGTTTCATTTCATATGAAGTTCAAGGAATAGTAAAACTAGTCAGTGGAGTTAGAAACCAGTACGCGGATTACTGGAGGACAAGAAGGGAGGACAGCGGCCGCGAGGGAGTACCGGGGACTTCTGGGGTCCTGGCTCTGGCTGTTGGTTAGACGGTCATGTCACATTGTGAAAACTTATCAAGTTGTCCAATGGTTACGTATCTTATACTTCAATGAAACGTTTAGGGAAAAAAAATTTTAAATCTCACTCTGATTGCTCTATGCAGAATACACACAGGGCAGAGAGACAAAATTGAAGAAGGAGGTTGTTTGGACTAAACTAGAGGCCATGGAAGTGGGAGAAGGAGTCAAAATTAAGATATATTTAAAGGTAGGGGCACCTGGGTGGCTCCGTTGGTTAAGGGTTCAACTCGTCGTGATTCTGGCTCAGGTCATGACCTCGGGGTTGTGAGATTGATTCTTTAACTCACTGAAGATTTGCAGGGTCCCTAACAATATGATAAGAGGTCTGGGAAAAAAATGGTATTATAGGATGCTCATGGTGATGCAAAAATTAATGGGGTAAGGTGGGCTCAGAGGGATAAGAATAAGAAGCTAAAATGAGAAGGTGACACAGGATAGGGCTCAAGCCTTCACATGTTTCATCAGAAGAGGAAAAGACCATCTTAACCAGAGTGGGTGCTCAAAAATTAGAGTCGATGGTTGCATGGCCCACATTAAAGCAGTGTTTGCTGTTCTGGGGAAGGGAAGTGAGAGAGCAGAAAGAACAAGTGCTTCACGGGCAGGGACAACCCAACCTCTGGGCAAGGTGGCACTTCAGAGGCCCTATTAACTATGAGACCCCAGAAGCAGAGATGTCTGATCGCCACTGTGTGGCTCAAGGTACACTCTAGATTTCTTCTGAATTTTTCCTCCTTCCTTACCTGTTCCCACCAAATTCTCATACCATGATAATAAAAGGTATTGGACTATCGATGTCAATGTTGCATAGTGTCAACGTGGAATTTGCTTTCATACATTTCTACTGAGCCACACCTTATATAAACATTACTACATAATTTCAAATGTCAAGGCTTCATCATCTGATTGGTCTGCTTTGAGATAAAATGTCAAAGGCAGGAAGCTAAGAGAAAAGGTTAACTAGTAAATGTACTCATTTAAAAAAAACTATTTATATTCTATAACAATAATTTACTGTTTCAAGAAATCCTCATTAGGACAAAAGAAAAAACAAAACCCACGCTCACCTAGGTCAGCGCCGGGTCTCTGGAGTAACAAGGAACAAACTAATGGAGAACATGTTTGCTTTCCACAATGTCCAAAATTCCTGTGTCACCCCAAGTAGCAATAACTTGAGTCACCCAAAGATCTCTCACTCCTTGGTTTGCCCAAAGCTGAAGGGATTCAGAAGTCTGTTCTGTCAGAAATACTATATCCTGGAAAGAAAAGGTGCTGCCTCCAGTTTTTGAGTTTGTTGTTGAATTGTCTTATCTTTTCAATTGGTGATACATGTACCTGACACTGGTATTTACCCAAATCTCCTTCCACACCTTGGCTATCCAGTTCCCCTTCCTAGAAGCAATCAGTGTTAACCATGGCTTGAATATCCTTCTGTGTGCTTAAACACATCCATGTCTATTCACATGTCCTTTTTATGCAAATGGTAACATGTGATTCGGGCCATTCTGCTTCTGCATCTCCTTCTCCACCAGCCCACTTAGTGTATATATTGGAGGTCATGTTTTATCAGTACATAGAACTGTCTTATTTTTTTCCTCCCTAGATGTGATAAAACTTTATTTTGATAATTTCAAGCTTACAGAACAGTTACAAAGGTCATACAAGAAACTCCCTTGTATCTTCCACCTTAGATTTTTGACCCCCCTTTATTTTTAAGATTTTATTTATTTATTAGACCTTGATATTCTTCAAGACTACAGACCCATTATTTTTGTGGGGTGTTCATCAATTTTCTTCTTGGTGCTCCTTATGATTAGAGTTAGGATATATGTTTTTGATAGGAAATTCACAAATTTTATTGTGCCCTTATCATATTAGGGGTGAGATTTACTTTCATCACTTTGTTTAGGTGGTTTTGCCTAGTGAAGTTAGTATTGTTCCCCTCTGTAATCAACAAGTTGTTTGTGGGGACGATACTCTAGGACGAGATAAACCCTATTCCTTAATAAGCTATCACAACTAATTTTAGCACCCTTAATGCTCTTCTAACACATCCTTCTTTCCATAACTTACTAATTAGAAATTATATTAATAATTTAACTAATGAACTAATATATAATTAATTAATTTGTTATTGCAAGGAAGAATTTCCCTTTTTCCTCTGTTTCTCTACTTATTCATTAACTTATTTTATCAATATGGACTCAAATTATAATCCATAGCTATCATTATTTATTTTGACCCTCACACTGTCTGAAATTTGGCGAGAGTCCCTTAAACTAGTCTCTGTGACCTTCTCTAATAAGCGTCATTCATTCTTGAGGTACTACCTTCCAGAATCATTTCTAGAACTATGACCTCTGTTGCCTCCGCTCAGCTAGGATGTCACAGCTTCGGCTCTACCTGACTGTGGGCTCACCTTGTGTGTTTCCCTCCTTGTAGTAATCACCACAGTTTTGCACTCTCTGTTGCTTAATGCCTGAATACAGTTGCCTCATACATTTTGTCTCATTTTTCGGTGGTTTTCAGGCAGGAGGGCAATTTCAGTTACCAATTACCCTGTCCTAACTAGAGATGGAAGGATGCCTTTTTCTTTCTAATAGCTACATAGTATTCTATTGTGTAGCTACACCTTAACTTATTTAACCAGACTAATTGCCCTTTCAACAAACGATGCCATATTGTTGTACATGTGTCATTTCTGGTGTGTGCAAGTATATCACTATGATTAATTCCCAAAAGAATTTTGAATGGGTCTAAGAGTACATGCTTTTAAACTTACAAAAAGGTCTGTGATCATAATATAGTATCTTTTTTTTTTTTTTTAAAGATTTTATTTATTTATTTGACAGAGAGAGATCACAAGTAGGCAGAGAGGCAGGCAGAGAGAGAGAGAGGAGGAAGCAGGCTCCCTGCTGAGCAGAGAGCCCGATGCGGGACTCGATCCCAGGACCCTGAGATCATGACCTGAGCCGAAGGCAGCGGCTTAACCCACTGAGCCACCCAGGCGCCCCATAATATAGTATCTTTCACAACTTTATACATTTGGGTTATATCCCTCTTGGACTTTTTTATCCCATATTCATGAGAGTCCCAAAAATTCAGGTTACCTTCATAAAGAAATTATTTTTTTTTAAAGATTTTATTTATTTGACAGACAGAGATCACAAGTTGGCAGAGAGACAGGCAGAGAGAGAGAGAGAGGAGGAAGCAGGATCCCTGCTGAGCAGAGAGCCCAATGTGGGGCTCGATCCCAGGACCCTGGGATCATGACCCGAGCTGAAGGCAAAAGCTTTAACCCACTGAGCCACCCAGGCACCCCCATTTAGAAATTATTGAATCTTTCAACTATTTCAGAGGTCTTTCTATATATTCTGGACCCTAATTATGTCCCACTTGTACTCCACTGCCAGAAGTAAACTCAGATTTCTAATTTGAGGGCACCCTGAATTTGGACTTCCTTCTGCATTTCCAGGTTCGTGCTTGCCTTTTGGTCACAAAAGAGACTCCAGGCTACCTTTTCCAAGGAAGAATAAAAAAGGACATCTTCTAAGGAAATTGACAAGAAGGAGTTTTCTGTAACTATTTTTAAGGAGTGAAAAAAATAAATAATTCCCAAGCACACATATCTATAAACTTAGATAAAAGAGAGAAGGCTGCCCAATAAAAAGATAATATTCTAATCTTCGCTAGATCAACTTTAATACCTATCTAATACCTTCAGAATTAGTTTGTGCTCTCCAAGTACTGTGTAATAATATAAGTAAATGACGGCACTAAATGAACATTCCTCTGCCCTGAAAGAGAGACTATTTAATCATGTTTTCCTTCTAGCTGACACTAAGTAATTATCTTACTAGTGTAAGATTGTTCTAAAAGGAGCTGTGGGTGCTTTAAAAATAATCTTTAGTAATGATAACCTGGAGAAACTTAATTTAACTTATTCAAATTCCACATCTCTATGAGGATGGACAGTCATAACGGAATGCACCTTTACTGAGTTGTTACTATGGGCCAAGTACTTTTAAAGACTTCATAAGCATTATTTTATTTAACCATCATAACAAGACAGGTGAATATTCTTCTTCTTGTATAGATGAGGAAAGAAATAAACCTTAGCAGGGTTAGGTAATTTGTCCAAGATCATGGATGAAGAAAGTAATGGAGTCCATTTTTAACCCATTTCAATCAGACTCCAAAGTCTGGGCAATTAACCAATAACCTGGTGCTTTGAGAAGCATGGGGCATTTATAGATTATCTCCATTAGAATTACTGGGAACCTTGTTTAAAACATGTTTTTCCGAAACTCTTGGTTTCGGCTCAGGTCATGATCTCAGAGCTGTGAATCCAGCCCCACAGTGGGCTCTATGCTCTGCACAGAGTTTACTTAAGGTTCCCTCCCTCCTCTTCTCGTGTGTACCCTCCCTCTCTCTCAAATAAATAAATAAATAAATATTTTTAAATGTCTATTTCCAGGTGCACCTGGGTGGCTCAGTTGGTTAGGCATCTGCCTTCGGCTCAGGTCATGATCCCAGGGTCCTGGGATCCAGCTCTGCACTGGGTTCCCTGCTCAGCCAGGAAGCCTGCTTCTCCCTCTCCCTCTGTCTACTGCTCCTCCTGCTTGTGCCCCCGCTCTTCCTCTCTCTCTCTTTGTCAAATAAATAAGTAAAATTGTTTTTTAAAAAATGTGTATTTCTAGCAAATTAAGCATTGTTTGGGGTGAGACCAAGGAATCTGAATTTTTTTTTAAACCACTTTCTCATTTAAGTCTGATGTACTTCAAAACTAGAGAAATATGGCACTCTGCTACTGCCTTTCAGGGCATACACTAGATTACTTTAGTACTTGGGAGTAATTTTTTGAACTAGAACAGTAGGAGAAACTTTAACAAAGCTACTACACAGATTGACATCAAGAACCCTAATAGAAAAAGAATATCTGGCAAACTTTTACTATGATTTCACCAAGAGGAAAACAACTTAGAAATTCTAAATTTCATTCTGCTCCTATTTGAAAGAAAGAAAGAAAGAAATTAACTTGTTTGTTTTTTTTTTTTTTTAAGAATGATTTATTCTACAAATAGCCCAAAGGCTAATAAATAGGAATTGAGTTGATGACAGGATAACCTTGAAGGAAAAAAAGGGGGGAAAAGTGACAACTTCAATGTTAAAATTATACAAGTTTAAATAAAAACTTCTAAAGTACAACATAGATTCTACAAACCACATGACAGTACTTTTAAAACTTTCTAATGTTTAAATAAACTTGAGTGCTGCCCTCTGAGAAACTAGCCTAATGCAAAAAAATGTGGCTCCAGAATCAGACTCCAAACCAGGCCCAGCCAGGCTACAGAGCTTCAGAAAGTCACTGAACCTTCATCCAGAACAAGGAATGGACACACTTCATAGGCTACTGTTTTTTCCCATTCCCCTCTCCTCTGATCCTTCCCAAATCACCCTGTGAAACCCAGCCTTCTAAAAGACTGCCAAGTTTAAATGTTCTATTTCCCCCAGTCATGTTCTATTGTTCTATTTCCCCTAGTCACGACCAGAAGTTGAAGCCCTGAGCCCCTCGGGTCATCCACAATGCTTGGGTGTCCCCTTAGTTAACCTTTAGTGACCCTAACACCTATGCCTTCTCTGCTTTCTGAAAGGTACCACTTGCCCAGAGGAACATCCACTAGATGATCTCCCTTACACCCTCCACTTCCTCCCTGAAAGTCCCTTCTTCTCAACCACTTCTCAACTTCGGAACCCCAAGTGCCCTGAAACCCTTTCAAGTGACAATCATCTTCTCTTTCACATTTCACCTACCCCAGGTCACAGTTTTCCTCTCCAACTCCCGATATTATTAGTTCATTCAAAAGATATCTCACCCCCACATAACACGTAAGGCATTGTGGCAAGGGCAGGGAAAGTCCTAAGTAACAAAATAGACAAAATCTCTAAATGGGGAGCTACTGACATTCGGATGAAGAGGAGGAAAACAAGCCAACAACAGGCAAACATACCATTTTACCTTCTGCTAACAGATGTGAAAGATAAGTCAGGAAGTCCCAATAAGAATTGTGTGTGTGTGGGGGGGGGGTTGCCTGCGTGGCTCAGTGGGTTAAAGCCTCTGCCTTCCACTCGGGTCACGATCCCAGGTTCCTGGGATCCAGCCCCGCATTGGGCTCTCTGCTCAGTGGGGAGCCTGCTTCTCTCTCTGCCTGCCTCTCTGCCTCCTTGTGATTTCTGTCTGTCAAATAAATAAATAAAAGAATAGTGTGTGGGGGGTAGAATACTTAATTCAGATGGAGTTATCAGTAGCATTTTAAGTAGAGGCATCAAGGGCAAGAAGGAGTCCGCCAAGCCAAGTGAAGAGTGAAGAGCATTTCAGACTAAGGGGATAACTAAGACTCTCCAAAGCCCTTTACTTCCGCGCTTCCTCCGCACCTTGTTCATGGCACACCCTGCATCTTGTCATCAGCAGAACCTGAACACTTCGCAGATCATGAATCGAAAGCCATCATCCTCTGACAACCTGCATTCCTTACAGCATAGTCAAGTAACTTCTATCGCGTGAAGAACTCCAATCCATTGACCTATATTCTCCCCAAGGCTCTTTCCATGTCTCCCTCCACTTAATAATCTTCATTTCTCTCCTTATCCAACTGATAATCCTTCTCTTACACATATATTCAACCCCTTGGCCCTCCCTCCCTCCTTCAGATTTCCCCAGCCAAGTCCCAATCACTCTGCCTTTCCTGGGACGGTATCTGTACCCGTCAAAAGGGCTAGATGCACCCCAAACAGATTGGAAACACTGTAAATTCAGAACCACTAATTTCACATGGATCTTCCATACTGTCCAGCAGTGCCTCATTCTGCAAGAGTCCCCTCCCCACTCTCCTAATGACATGGAGCCTGATGGGGGGCTCAATCGCACAACCCTGAGATCATGACCTGAGCCAAAATCAAGACCGAGATGCTTAACTGAGCCACCCAGGCGCCCCTGCTAATGACTATGTAATATCTTCTCCTCCCAATTCAACAATTCTACCCCACCCTGGACCTTGGCTTTCATGATGCCCTGCTGTCATGGTTTTTCTCCTATCTTTCTGATTACCCCTTCTTAGATTCTTTTGCCATTTCTTCTTCTGGTCTAGAGGGTGGAGATCTTTAGGGCTCAGCCTTGGCCCATCTGCCCTCATTGTTCTATGTTCTTCCCAGGTGACCTCAAATATTCCCATGACTTTGCTAAAATCAAAAACAAATGGAGACCAGCCTTGAAAATTCCCTGAGCAGACAAAACCCATTCAGTCATACAAAGATTAATGTAGCTTATTTTGTAAAACTAACTTGACCTGGGTCATTTCTTGCTTATGTCCCTGGAAATCTTAAGCAAAACTTGAACTTTTTCCCAAGGTAACTGCAGACCAACACCCTATCATTTAAGAGAATTCTAATATTACAAGCAATCAGTGTGAAGACTAAAGTCACTGCTTTCTTACCATAAAAGCTGCTTCATAATGTACCTCTGAGCCTCATGCCAGCCATGTTTTGAGTTGCTCCCAGTTTGCAAACTGTCTTTATGGTATGCACACAATAAACTTTTATTAACAACTGTTCCAGGGATTGCTTGGTTTTACCTCTGTTATTTCTGAATTTTTGACAACTTTAAATACCATCTTTATGCTAATAACTCCCAGATTTCTCTCTTTCCCAGATTACTACCCTAGTTTGAAGACCATCATCATCTCCTACTGTTATTACTAAAATCGCTCCTAACTGATTTCTCTACTAATAGTTCGGTCTCCACATAGTAGCCACAATGATCTTTTTGAAGTATAAATCACATCATGCCATTCATTCCCTTACTTAAAACCCCTCAACAACTTTTTAGAACTCTCAGAACAAAATCCTAAAACATGGCCTCTTAGTATTCTGTGGCTGCCATAGGAAATTGCCACAATGGGGTTCCTGGGTGGCTCAGTGGGTTAAGCCCCTGCTTTGGGCTCAGGTCATGATCTCAGGGCTCTGGGATCCAGTTCTGCATCGGGCTCTCTGCTCGGCAGGGAGACGGCTTCCCCCCACCCCTGTCTGCCAGCCTCTCTGCCTACTTGTGGTCTCTCTCTGTCAAATAAATAAAACCTTAAAAAAAAAAGAAAGAAAGAAAGAAAAAAGAAATTGCCATAAACTTAGAGGCTTAATACAAAGGAAATTCTCTTGTATAGTTCTGAAGGCCAGAAGTACAAAATTAAGGTGTTGGCAGGAATCTCTCTAAAGTTCTAAAGGGAATTCCATTCCCTGCCTCTTCCAATGTCTGAGGCCTCCAGAAGTTCTTTGGCTTGAGGCTGCGTGACTCCAATCCCTGCCTCTGGCTTCATGTGGCCTCCTCCTATTTCCTCTGTGTGTCTCTCATAAGAACACTTGTCACTGGATTGAAGGCTCACCAAGATAATCCAGGATAATCTCTTTTGAAGATTCTTAATAACATCTGGAAAGAACTCCCCCCCCCAATATGGTTATATTTACAGGTTTCAGGAACATGTTTAAAGGGCTACCATTTGACCCACTCTAGCCTCCAAGACGTTAGCTGAGCTGCCTCTGCCTTCCCCTGCAAACTCATCTACCAAAGCTCTCTCTCTTCCTTTGCTCTCTGGCTTTACCCTTCTGGAATTCTTTTTAAGTGAATTTTTTTAAATGTTTGTGTATGTATGTACGTTATGTACATATGTACATACTCTACACCCAGTGCCAGGCTTGAACTCACAACCCAGAGTCCATGAGTCATACTCTCTTCTGAGTGAGCCAGCCAGGTGCCTCTGGCCTTCTATTTCCTTGATCAAGGACAAGTTCTTTCCCACTTTTGGCTTCTGCGTATGCTATTCTCTCTCCAGCCTCTGCCTGGCTAACTCCTCCTTCAGGTCTTGAGTGATATCTAACTCCAACAAAGGAGTGTCTCTTAACCCCATAAACTTATGTCACCACTGTTCTTCCTCAAAGCACTCTTCCTTTCCTTCATACCATGCCCCTCTTTTCCTGTTTCACATTGTAGTGGTATATGATTTATGTGCTTCCCAGTATCTATCATTGGACTGTGAATTCTTCCTACCCCCTGAGAAAGCACACATGTTTTGTTCACCTCTGTATGTATACCCAGAGCACAAGCCAGTATCTGGCACCAGTAGCATTAACTAAATAAAGGAATACTAAATAAATAGAGTACCTCCCATTTCCCTCTTTGAACAAGATTATATACGTGCAAATGAGAGGGTTAGCAGGATGACCAGAGAGCCAAGGACACCGCTGGCCTGCAGCACACAACTCTCTCAGGTCAGCCTGACAAAGAGATTGAATTTGGCACAAAAGGAAAAGTAGCGTCTGATTATTAGCAAGTTGTGAGGACCTGTCTACTCTTCAGTTCTGCCGTGGACAACTATATAATTCAGGAACTCATGTCACTTTTTATAATAATCCCCACTTCCTGTTCAAGAGAATTGACTGAGGTTTCTCTGAAGTTTTAGGAAAACATCCCAATACAAACTCATTTGTACTCACAGCCTAATTCACATATATATTAGCTTTCTTAATTCTGATGAATTACAAAATGACTCAAGTGTTAATAAATCCTGCTGGCCTGTTTTAAAGTCTAATAGGCACAGAGGGACACGGAAATCTTTTCTGGGATACATGAAATTCTCCAGCCTCTTCTTTTCCTCTAATTTTTTTATTTAAATAATTGAGATGTAATTCAAATACCATAAATTCACCCTTCGGTAGTGTATAATTCAGTGTTTTACCCAAAGCTGTACAACCATTGTCACTATGTAATTCAGAACATTCTCATCACACCCCTCCCCCTGCCCACACACATGTAAAAAAAAAACCCCAAAAAACAAAACAAAATTGCCATTAGCAATCCTTCTCTACGTCTCCCTTCCCCAGCCCCTTGCAAACATTATATACTGTTTCTATGATTTTCCCAGTCTTTTCTCACTTCCATGAAACTGAAAGAGAGATAAAATGATTTGCACAGGGTTGCTGTCACTTAGTAAGACAGCAAGATTATAACATACGTATTTATAGTAACACTTTAAACTATACGTACAAAACAAAAGACAGGTAAAAATTTGTTTAGCTCAACTATACATATCCTAAACGTGGCTATAAGACCTCTGACATCTTGGCATAGTGAATCCCCAGTATTCACTTAGAATAGTGATTCCCAGGCAGTGTCTCAGGCTAGGAGAGGCAGGGTGTAGGGCATTAGGCAGAATCACTGAGGAAGAGAGATATGACCGGTAGACAGGAATTGTACTTAGGGTCGCGTGATGCAGAGAGAAGGTTAAGGAAAACGTGAGGCAATGTGGTTTATAGAATAGGCATATTTCTTTTTGGCCTAGCATTTTGAAATTTGTGTTAATGTGCCCCCAATAGGTCCCAGAGCTCACGGATCATTTCCTGTTTGTTTATGAGTAATTAATGCATGCATTAATAGTGCTAACACCACTTTAGAATGCTTGTTGGTTAATGACACCTTGCAATATAATTCCGGAATTGTGACTTTTTAACATTTTGTCTGTATTTTCAAACAAGCAAAACTATTATGAGCTTAACTCACCTCTGTTACCATCAACAAATGTGTACATAGAAACAATAATGCCATAGACTAAAATTATTAGAATCCATTTGCAAAAATAATTAGTCACACATTTTATTTTATGTCTGATCAATACTGCAAAAACCATTAACAAAAGGGAAAAAAAAAGGATGGAAACTGCTCATCACTAAGGAAAAAAATTCATTGTTCAAAAGAGATTAATTGAACCTCAATATTCTTCGTGCTCATTTAAAAATATTATTAAAACAGCAATTTAAAAGGACAAACAAGTCAAAACTAAATATTTTACCCATTAAAATTGAGATCCTAAAACCACTAAGACTCTACAACTTAACCTCTTGACATCAACCTAGAAAAGTTTGATTTGCCAACATATAATGAATATGCAGGAGCCTACCCCTGGGAAGTAAACAGATTTTCTCATACAAACAAGTTATTCTGAGTTACAGAGATCCTGCCGATGACTAGGTTGTCATTTGCTTAAAAGATGACTGCTAGAAATGCCTATTTAGACAATCTACTCATAGAATTGGACACTACATGACAGTGACCATTTAAAATGGAAACCTCTAGTCTACTAAATATTTCACTGAAACTGTTAATAGTATGTTAAAGAACTTAAAAGGTCAACTCTTCATTGTCTACAGCAAAAGACAGCTTTGGTACCAATAAACTGGAATTAGAGAATCAAAATAAATTTTGTTTATAATTTTACAGTATGTTTTTGCAATTAAATTGGAAATGCCTATAGATAAAAATATGAAAGTCTCATTCTTCTGTTACCTACACTATCAGGAGGAATGAAGAGCCAGACACTTTCAAGTTATTGATATAAATAAAGCACTATCCTAAAATTTCTTCCAAAAAGATTAATGGGTCACAGCCTACAATTTAGGCAATAGGTAAAAAATCAAGTACTTTGCTTTTCAATGCCCCCTTCACCTTTTGATAGGAGCAGCAAGACACTGGAACAAAAATAATTTCAGTAAGTACTTCCAGAATACATCAATTTTAGTCTTTCCACTTGATAGGAGGCTTACAAGAACAAAAAAATAAGTAAAAAGAAAAGGGGTAATTTAAATTAAAAAGTAGACTGGGCAAGAGGAAAGGGTGGGTTTAGAACAACTGCTGTCAACCAACCATTTTTGCAAAATCTGGAGTATTCTTATAACTCCTTCTTAAATTACACCCATGGCCATACACAGTGCATATGAAATCTGGACATTTCTTTGATAAACTTTAAGGTTGCTAAATAACTTAATGAAAGTTATTAACACACTTACATTTTAAGAAGCAAAAGAGAAATAAGCTGTTCAAGATACATAACACTTTTAATTTTTGAAATGGTCACCCTAAAAGCTTTTCTTAAATTCACATTCTGCAAAGTTCCTTCTCTGGTCATCATGTACACACCGAAAACAACTTTACATCTAATTTTCTATGGAGTATGCATTTTCCATAAATTTAGACCAAAGTGAACTAATAGAATTCTCAATTCAGCCTGTGATTTCTGGATATAGCACTAAAATAAAACTAGTAAACATATTTTTTTCTTCAAAAAAATATGCTTACTTCTCAGATAATTTGTTTTAGTAAATATTTGTCTTCTTAGCCCAGAAGATTACTTTTAGAGTTTGAAGAGTAAAGATAAAAACAAAATTGGTTCAACGACTGCCAAAATAAAATGAATACAAACACTGACCACAACAACTTCCCACTCAATCCAAACCAAACCACTTTAGTTGAGCTCAGCTCACTTAATTGTTTTTTAGAGATTTATTTATTTATTTGAGAGAAAGAGAGACAGAGAGAGAAAGGGAGAGTGGAATGAGGGGCAAAGGGAGAGAGAATCTCAAGCAGACACCCCACTTAGTGCAAAACCCGACATGGGGCTCAAATCCCATGACCCCCAAGATCACAATCTGAGCTGAAATCAAGAGTCAGGCACTTAACTGACTGAGCCACTCAGGCGACCCTCACCTCACTTAATTTTAAAACCATCCCTTGTTTCCAGCTTCATAACTGGACTGAATGTTGTTCACTCACATTACCTGTGTTAAAAGTGAAGAGATATAAAGTGTTATAAAGACTGCAAGAGTGACTGTAATGTGTCATTACCCACATTTCAGAGCTGGAAGGGATCTTTGAGATCAAATCCAGCACCCACAATTACAAATGAGAAAACTGAGGCCCAAACAGTTGGTCAAAGGACAGGACGAAAATCACATTCCATGGCTGAGCCATTCATTCACTCATTCACTCATTCATTCATTCATCCACCCATCCATCCACCCACCCACTACTGGAAGCTGCCTAAGTGCCAGGCTTGGTGCTAGGTGCTGAAAACAGGCTGCCAGGCAGCAGACACCAGTGCCCAGTCTTTTTCTTTGTGTTAAGATAAATCCTTAAACGTCCTAATTAGGAAGAACTCCTAGAAGAATCCCACGGCCTTTCTAGCATGAGATCCACTTTCAGTTTCACACATTTCAGTAAATGCAGTTGGGTTTAACTTCAGAGAGCCAACAACTGTGTTTACTTTAAATGATTAAGCATTAACAAAGGGAAGCACAGTATTGTGAATGAGTCCTTCTCCAGTACATTCATAACTTAAGGAAGTGCAAACAGAAAATGTCCCACACACGAAAAAGAGTTCACAGAGAGGACAGCTTACAAAATCAGAATAATATGAGGTATCAATACAAATCAGTGAAGTCTAATAGCTCCAGTTCACCAAGCGTGGAATGTAAGTATCTCCCCATTTCCTTCAGATGTGGGTCTACTTTTCTGAGATGTCTCCATGTTAAAAAGACCAGCAAACTCACATTCAAACTAATGCCCTCTTCCAATGAAACATACATCTATGCCAGGCCTTTTTCCTTAAGATCAACTTTCTTTGATTTCTAGTTGATTAAAGGAAAATTAAAATTAAAGAAAAAAACACCTAAAATTTAATGTACTGGCTAAAAGAAATTCAAAACCCATATACAATCAAAATAGCAATAGCTCCAACCACATATTTATGAGTTTTGTTTTTAAAAGGATGGGCCTTGAACTTACCCATCAACATAACTCATCACTCATTCTGCTTGGACTTTTATATTCTGTACTATTAAGTCTGTCACTTAAATGTTTTGTGTATCTCAATTCACAGTCAACATCTTTAAGGAGAAGAAACCATATTGATGAAGCCCTTAAACAAGACAACCCAAGTAAGGCACTTTGAGAGATTAAACAGCAGCTCTCTATGCACCCACTCTCAGTGTTCTATACCAAAGGAAACACAGCTTTCACAGAGCTCTCGCAGAAGACCAGTGGGTGATTTCTGATAAAATACAGTCTTTACTGAGGTTCTTCACCAGCTCTTTGACTTTCCCAAAGCTCTAAGCTCAGGAAGAGAGTGCCATTGTGCTCTTCTATTTCTCAAACTTCCAGATTTGATTTTTATCTAGAGCATCACAAGTTCTCATTTGAACATTAGGTCGACCCTCAGGTGTCCGAAAAGCACTAAGACATAGCCCCGAGTGTGGATGAAAAATGGTTCCATCTTCCTTAAAATGCCAAATAATGTTTGCGGGGATAGGGAACCCATCTTTTGGACAATTTTGCATTCCTACATATTTTTTTTGCTCAGGAACCTCTGCACATAACTCTGTCACAGAGTTAAACCTGATTTCTTTGTTTGAAGTATATTCAAAGAATTGATTGCCTCCTTGACCATGGCATCCAAACAGGGAAAGGTTAGCGCCTGTGGGGTTGTTGTCAGGAGAATTATAATCTAAACATTCAGAAGAGATGCCCATACTGCGGACAGCTCCATGCCAACCTGGCCTATCCTCTGGGACGTGTAAATTAGAAAACACGTTTTTCAAATACCAGTCAAAACTCTGGCACTTCAGCCGTTCACGGAGTAATTTTCTTTCAGAAATATCACCATAAGCTTCCTTCCTTGCTGGAGGGTTTCGATTGTAGAAATGCTCTTTGTACTCGTCCATCCACACTTCTGCTGCCCGAGCAGTATTCTGTAGGAAATTGGGCCGAGCATAGGGCGCCCGCTTGGGGAATACATGCCCCACGTGGGAACACGGGTGGATCTCCAATTTACCTCCACACTGCCAGACCCTAAAAGACAGCTCAAGGTTTTCACCTCCCCACACTTCCATTCCAGTGTCATATGTTCCAAGGTACTGAAAATATTTCTTGCTGACGGCAAACAGTCCTCCAGCCATGGTGGGCGATCTGATTGGGTCAATTCTCGATTTCCGTCTGTCCCTTTCGTGCTTGGGGACAGAATGCCACTGGAAGGTTAAGCGCCAGTCAAATCCACCAATCATGGGCTCCCCAGTCTGCATATAGAATTCAAAAGTATTCCAATCAATGGTATCTATAACAGGGCAAACAACTGCCGTCTCATCATAACTAATTCTTTCCAGAAGTGGTTCTAACCAACCAGAATTACACTCACAGTGACAATCCAGGAAAGTGAGGACATCCCCAGTGGCAAAAGTGGCCCCAATCAGGCGGGCTC
The DNA here is from genome assembly GCF_030435805.1 of Mustela lutreola. Classification (NCBI taxonomy): domain Eukaryota; kingdom Metazoa; phylum Chordata; class Mammalia; order Carnivora; family Mustelidae; genus Mustela; species Mustela lutreola. The sequence continues at coordinate 121,482,900 of NC_081297.1, forward strand.
TAACCAGCCCCTCCCGCTTATTTGTTCTAATCAGGCGGACTCTATCAAGATTGCTGATGTAAGTTTCAAGCTGTGTCTTCAAATAAACTCTGTCACTCAAGTCATCCACTAAGATGATCTCCTTCAAAAGGACTGCAGGAGAAGTTTCTAAAACACTGTGGACGGTGCGCAGCAAAGTCGACCAGGCTTCATTATAGAAAGCAATGATAACAGAGGTGGTGGGAAGTCTCCTATAATTAAACTTCTTGGATTTACACTCATACATTCTCTTGTCCTCTATGTGGCGATGGAGGGAAATCCTGTCACTGAGATAAATATTAATGGCATATCTCTCAATAAGTTCTTCTTGCTGCTTCAGTTCACCCTCGCTGAGCTGGAGCTTGCTGGCTTTGCCCCACTCCCCAAGCGCATGGGAGTCTGCAGGCGGCTTCTTGTAGAGCGGTCGAGACAAATCCTCTGCCTTTTCCCAGGGGTCTGAAAGCTGTTTGGGCCCCTGCTCCCGGGCAAGGTCGGCTGCTGGGGAGGCATGGAAAGTGGAGACCGAGAGTTCCACCAGGATATAGGCCACTGTTAAAAGCGCCAGCAACAGGCAGCTTTTGCCTGCCCAGGTCCACCTCACGGCCATCCGGATCCTCACGGCCAGGGCGCCGACGCGGCCACCAGAGTCACCACGCAGGAGAAGGGCTGGGGACCCGCAGATGGAGCTCCAGGCTCAGGGAGTGACGAACTCCGAAGCGGGTCCCTCCTCTGACGCAGACGCGCGGCTCCTTTCCAGCTCCCCGGGGTGACCTGCGACCTCTCAGTCCTTGGCCTCCGGCGCAGCCCCCGCGCCTCGGTCCCCGCTTCCTCCTGCTCTTCTCACAACTTTTCACAAACTCTCTCGCCAGCACCCCACCCTCCCTGGGCCGAGGACAAACCCCTCCCCTTCCCACTCACTCCTCCTGGTGGTGAGTTCGCGAAAGTCGCCGGCCAGGCTCCGGCTGGGGCCCGGGATGGGGGCGGGACCGACGCGACCCAGGTGCGCGCGTCTCCGGCCGCGCTCTACCCCCGCCCGGGTCCCCCGGGGGTGCTCCCGCGGCGCAGGGCGCACGGGCGGCCCGGTTTCCGACCCGGCGAGCGTGTCCGTCCTCACAAAACGGGAGAAGAACACTTACCGAGTTGTTTGCCGCTGGGGCTGAAGTCCACGGAGGTGATCGCCGCTTTGTGGCCCTTAAAATAGCGCTCCAGAACCGGGTCCTCCTGGGAAGGAAAGTTGCCGAGGGTTGCCGGCAGGTGCAAACCTCCGACGCGGGGGTTCCGGGATCAGGGCGGTCCCCTCCCCCGGAGCCCGGCCCCGGAGCGGCCACACCGGGGGGAGCCTGCGGACACACGCTGGGACCCCCGCCGGAGGACGCCGGGCGTCGGCCTCCCGCGCGGAAACCTGCCAAGCCCGCCGCGGGCGCTTCCCAGAGTCGGCAGTGCCCGCGGGGCGCCCCCCCCCCCCCGGGCTGCTCGTCCGAATGCGCGTTCCCGGGCCCCCGCCGCGGGCTCCGGCTTCGCTACTTTTTTAAACCTGCAGGTGATTCTGACGCAGGCGCTCCACGGAAACCCTCGGAGAATTCTAGGGGCCATGGGGCTGCCCCGGCTCCGTCCGGGGCTCCGGGACGCGGGGGAGGAGCGCCCGGGGTCTGGCCAGAACTCGGCCCCAGGAGCAGAGAGTGGGATGTGGACGCCCCGGGGCGAGGGGCGAGGGGCTCTCGGGACGGGGCTGCGGACGCCGCCTCCATCTCCCGCCAGGTGCGAAAGCTGCCCGGACCTGGCGCCGCAGCCCGCGACACCAGCTCCGGGGAGGCGCCCCCCAGCCCCTCCTTACCAGGGCGGAGGCCATGGGAGGCGCGGTCGGCGCCGGGCTCCAGCCCGCGGGGGGAGCCGGGGAAGGGAGGGGATGGGGTAGGAAGGGGGACCGTGGGGCGCCCGGAACCGTCTGCTCAGAGCGGCGGCGCCTCCCGGTCACTACAACAACGGCGGCCCAGTCAAACCCCGCGCTCCAGGCGTGGCCAGTCGAACCCCGAGACGTAGCCGGCGCGGCCCGAAGCCGGGCCGCCGCGGGCTGGCAAGCGGGACGCTCCGGGGTCAGGTGTGACCACCCACGGAAGCCAAAGTTTACTAACGCACGCGCTCTCCTCTGCTTGAAACTGGGAAGTAGAGAGCAGTTACCGAGATGGAAATGAGACCGAGGGGAGGAAGGGGGACGAGTCTGTGATCGATGCAATCGGAGTTCTGCTGCACGTTAAAGAGACAGCGCCCACGAATTTGAAGAGGGTCCGCAACTGCTTAATGACCGGGTAAGGGAGTTTGGAGCTGAAGTTGGGCAGCTCGATAGTTATTAATATTCACACAGGAACTAAGCCTCTGGAGGACACATTTTAACTTATTGAATCACTGCTTTTGACGCACTAGGCTTTGTGGTATAAATATGGATGCTGGATGAACTTGAATGAAGACGGAATGCTATGCATCCACTTACTGTTTTTTCTGTTAATGGGTTTCTAGGCTCTGCGCATTACCGTTTGCTTTAGAGCCCCAGACTCGCAGGGCAGCATGTTGAAAGTTTGTTGGGACCCTTAGAAAGAAACTTGTTGTCTTGTTTAAATTATTAGGACACATGGTAACTATAGCCCTGGTACAGCAGGCTTTCTTACACATTGTATCTGCGCTTCGGCAACACTATGAGGTCGATAGAGTGACAAAATGTTACCGAGGTTTACAAGTTATAAACTTCATTCCTAGATATTTTACGTAGAATTGTCAAAGATCCCAGAGTCACATTTTCGAATTCTAAACCTGTATCCTTTTTTACCCTCCCTCAAAGCAGGAAGGACTCAGAGCTGAAAACTGCATATAAGATAAACATTATTGGCAGCAAAAAAATGGCATAATGGACCACACCTGGCAAGATGCATGTTCAATGTAGATGAAAGGTGTGCTGCATCTTTTAATTATAGGTGCTCTGGTTACCTAGTGATAGAATTTAGTTTTAGTAAATACTGTACATAGCAACTAAGCAGCTAGGAAATAACTTTAGATTCAGTATTTCAGTTTGACTTGAAGGCATTCTTAAAAATAATGCTGGATGCTGGTTTGGATGTAAAATGCTGTAGCTCTGTGGAAAACAGTTGGGCAGTTCCTCAGTAAGTTAACCCCTAGGTTTTTAAATAAAAGTGTTGAAAGCGGAGACTAGAACAGATTCGTGTACAGATAAATTCATAGCAGCATTATTCATAACAGTCAAAAAGTGGGAAGAACTCATATGTCTAACAGGTGAATCTACAAATAAAATGTGATAAGTACATAACAATGATTATTAGTTGGTCATTAAAAGGAATAAATTTCTGATACATACTACAACATGAGTGAAATTTGAAAACAATATGCTAAGTGAATAAGCCAGACACAAATGTGCATGTATTGCATGATCTCATGTATAGGAGGTACCCCAAATAGTTGGATTCATAGAGACAGAAAGTAGAATGGAGGCTACCAGAGCTGGTGAGGGTAAGGGAGAATGGAGAATTATTGTTTAATGGGTGCAGAGTTACTGTTTGAGATGGTGACGTTCTGGAGATAGGTACTAGGGATGGTGGAAAACATTGTGAATGTATGTCATGGCAGTGGCTTGTACACTTAAGAATAAAGCTGTAAATTTCGTGTTATATATATTTGACTATAATCAAAAATAATAATTCTGGAAACTCTGAAGAATGACCAAGACCTCTGGATTTCTCATAGCTAGGATATGTCTGATCATGGGTATAGCAGATTAAGAAAAAGGAAAAGGAAGGATGTAGAAACTAGTTAAGAAAAAAAGAGAAGTTTTTAAATACAGATTTTTCTCTAAGTCTTTTAAGATTTTAAGCTTTCTAGTTACCAAAAAAAAAAAAATACATGTTCTCTACTGAATAGAAGGAAAATTATCACCTACTGGCCCATCACCTAAAAGTTGGCTTTAAAAACTTTTTTGCATCTACCTTTGGTGTGCTCGGTACATACTCAGTACTCCTCTAAGTAACTTAGAAAATTTGACATAGTCCTCACAAGAATAATATTACTACCATGTTTCTTTTTTTAAAAAATTATTTTATTATTTATTTGTCAGAGAGAGAGAGAGAGCAAACGAGGCAGAGTGGCAGAGAGAGAAGCAGACTCCCCACTGAGCAAGGAGCCCGATGCAGGACTCGATCACAGGACCCTGGGATCATGACCTGAGCCGAAGGCAGCAGCTTAACCTACTGAGCCACCCAGGCATCCCTATTACCATGTTTCTTTATGATGAAATTCATATGCAGAGATGTGAAATTAACTGCTCCAAGTACATAGTTACATCATGATGCCTTTTGCATGATGGCAGGCGTATTGTAAACATGTAAAATTCTGTATCCTAGTCTAACAGTAAATTTAAAAAAAAAAAAAGCATCTGTGTTTCCATTTCACTGTTCTCTCAGTAGTCCAAACTGCTCCTCCCATGGTTCTTTTCCATATTTGATTTGACTGTGTTTTTGTTTGTTATTCCCCACCTTTGCAAACAGCAAAAGCTCAGAGACAGAGATTTGGAAACAAGGCCAAAGTGGGGGCTATTTTTTTTTTCCCCTCACCTCAAGCCTGAGGAATTCACATAATTCCACTTGCTACGTTAACTTGGAACCACTCCAAACTACAAATGTATTAATCTGGAAGAAAGCCACGATATTTCACACTATTTGGAAATCTACAAGATAGCATTGGAGGCAAGGTACTACCTAAGACAAACAGATCCTTTAATTAGCTCTCCTTTTCTTAATTTTCCCCTCAAATTAGAAATCAAATGTATCCACTTGAGCACCATAAAAGTTTGTTTTTATGTTAACAGGAGTCTTTCTTAGGTTAGTTCCCTTCAAAGGTTGAAAATTTAGGGATAACACAAAAGTGCCATCTACTGTTCACATTCTTGTGTGGCACTTGGGAGTGAAACTACTTTGTATCCTGTATCCAGGCACTATAATTCCTCTGGATCCAGTTGTTCCAGAGCATAGGAGAATATGTAGAAAGGAAGTTCCAGATCTGTTTGAATCATCAAAGCATTAGTTTTCACTTCGTTTTGTTTTGAGGACCATCAGTAATTCATTTCAATCAACATTCAGTTTCTAAATCCTGTCAGCCATATCCTCACAATATAATTTTTCTTGCCATCTTTTTGTCCTTGTGGTTCTTGCTTCTCTACAGGCCATCTTCCTTCTCTGCCTCCTAGGAAATTTCATACCAAAAGCAAAAATTAATGAGGGAGACTACGTCAAACTAAAATACATCTGCACAGCAAAAGAAACAAAGTGAAAAGGCAACTATGGAATGGGAGAAAATATTTGCAAGACATAGATTTGATAAGGGGTCAATATTCAAAATAGATAAAAACTCACATACTTCAGTAGCAAAATAAATAAATAAATAAATAAATCTGATTTTTAAAAATGAACAGAGGAACTGTGTAGGCATTTTTTTTTTCCAAAGAAGACAGGGCAACTGTTATAGGAAAAAAGTGCTCAACATCACTAAGCATCAAGGAAATGCAAATCAGAACCACAGTGAACTGTCACCTCATACCTGTTAGAATGGCTACCAGCAAGAAGACAAGATGTGCTGGTGAGGATGTGAAGGAAATGTGTGCTGTTGGACTGGTGTAGCCACTCTGGGAAACAGTACCACGGTTCCTTAAAACATTAAAAATAGAAATACCAGGGGCGCCTGGGTGGCTTAGTGGGTTAAGGCCTCTGCCTTCGGCTCGGGTCATGATCTCAGGGTCCTGGGATCGAGCCCCGCGTCGGGCTCTCTGCTCGGCAGGGAGCCTGCTTCCTCCTCTCTCTCTGCCTGCCTCTGTCTACTTGTGGTCTCTGTCTGTCAAATAAATAAATCTTAAAAAAAAAAAAAATAGAAATACCATATGATCCAACAATCCTACTTCTGGGTATATAACCAAAGGAAATTAAAACACAAGATATCTGCACTCTCATGTTCTTTGCAGAATTATTTACAATAGCCAAGACATGCAAACAATTTAAGTGTCCATCAAAAGATAAATGGGTGAAGATGGGGTATATGTAATTGGACATACATAATGGAATTGTACTCAGCCATGAAAACAAGAAGGAAATATTGCCAATAGCAGCAATGTGCATGGACTTGGAGGGCTTTACACTAAGTGAAATAAGTCAAAGAAAGATAAATTCCCTGTGATCTCTCACATGCAGAATATAAAAACATCAAATTCAAGGGGTGCCTGGGTGGCTCAGTGGGTTAAAGCCTCTGCCTTTGGCTCAGGTCATGATCGCAGGATCCTGGGATCGAGCCCCGCACTGGGCTCTCTGCTTGAGAGGGAGCCTGCTTCCCTCTCTCTCTGCCTGCCTCTCTGCCTACTTGTGATCTCTATCAAATGAATAAATAAAATCTTTTTAAAAAATTAAAAAATAAAATAAAATCCATCAAACTCAGAAACAGAGTTGAATGGTGGTTGCCAGGGACTAAGGGGTGGGGGAAATGGGGGAGATGTTGGTCAAAGTCTACCAACTTTCAATTATAAGATGAATATGGCCCAGGGATCTAATGCACAGCATGGCGGCTATAGTTAATAATACCATATTGAATCCTTCAAAGTTACTGAGAGTAGAGCTTTAAGGTTCTTACCAGAACAACAACAACAACAAAATAGCAATGATGTGTTGTAAAGGATGTTTTAACTAATCTGACTGTAGTAAACATTTTGCAATATACCCAAATATCAAATCATCACATTGTACATTGGACACTGTACACATTGGACACTGCCCAGTGAGCTGGACCTGGGCACTTGGAGGCTCCTCACGCCCTCCCATGTCCTTGGAATGTAGGTTCTACTTGCCTATCCCACTCTTTCTTGTTCCCAGAGGCTGCTTCAAGGACAGAGCCTTGAGATGGTGATGTGATGGTGAAAACACCTGCACAGGACAGGTAACCAAACCCAGTCCTGACTGGGTAAGCTTTTAAGATTTGGAGACGACGTAGGGGATCCATTTACCTTACTGCCACCCAAGACAAGCCTCTTACGTAAGTTCCCTTTGCTGTTATTAAAATTGCCACCTGTCACCTACCTGCCTCTTTCTTCATTCTCTCCCTGCTCTCTGCACATAGGGGCCAGTTTCAGCGTACGCCAGGATAACTCCCGAGGGGGTTGTAAACCTACATATACCATACAAGAGCTCAGACAGTGGCCTGAAATTTTTCATTCATTTCCTTTAAATAAATGAGAGTCCTCCATTTTAGAATTTAGCGACACAAAGGTAATACAGCTGTTACCGTTTGCTGCCTGGCAGATAGTAAGGGCTAGATAGGAGTTGGATTCTTATCCCTCTGTCTCCTCCACCCTTTCAAGGTTTGAATAAATGCCTGTCATCAGAGAAGGGAGGCAGGACAGACAGCAACACTGTGACATCTCAGCTTCCGCAGCCCCACAGACTCAGTCTGAGTCTCTTGGAAGGAGAGGATACAGCAGGAAGTAGAAGAAACTGTGTTACTATCGAGTCTGCTGAGACACTTGGTACACACTGCACTGCCTGGTAGCCAGGGGCCTAAATGGAAACCAGAGTGACAAAAGAGGAGGCTTCTACGCAGGTCTGCACAGACCACAGCGTGACCTTGGCACAGTGAAGACTGCTGAGACCTTACTTTGTTGTGAACTATTTATCTCAAAATTGGATAATTTAAATCAGTAGTTCTTAACTAGGACAGCTCCCCTCCCCCACCCCAATCCTGGGATGTTTGGTGATGTCTAGAGACACTGTTGTCACAACGGGGCGGGGGGGGGGGGGTGTGGATATGGTGCTCCTGACATCTGGTAGACAGAGGTCAGGGATGCTGCTAAACGTCCTACCAGGTACAGGACAGCCTCTGCAATGATCCAGCCCCAAATGTCACTGGTGCCGAGGTTGAGAAACCTTGACTGAAATGAAAGCGCTTACCACATAACATGCTCAGTAAATGTCAATTCACCCTTCTGGCCTGATCTGCTGCTGCTCGTAAGGTTTCAAATAATTAGTGATCTCCTAAACTTTCCATTAAATATACCAAAGTTTCGGGTGCCTGGGTGGCTCAGTGGGTTAAGCCGCTGCCTTCGGCTCAGGTCATGATCTCAGGGTCCTGGGATCGAGTCCCACATCGGGTTCTCTGCTCAGCAGGGAGCCTGCTTCCCTCTCTCTCTCTCTGCCTGCCTCTCTGCCTGTCTACTTGTGATCTCTCTCTGTGAAATAAATAAATAAAATCTTTAAAAAAAAATAAATATACCAAAGTTTCTTCATTATGTGATGTACCTTTTTAAAAAAAAAAATTATTCTTTTAGCATAATAGCTACCCTTGGGGTGAGCAGAGCATAATGTATAGAGAAGTTGAATCTCTCTGTTGCACACTTGAGAATAATGTAACGTTGTGTGTCAACTGTACTCAATTTTTTAAAAAAACTAATCACTGTTTTAGTTTTTTTGAATTGGCATCAGATGTGATAATTTATATATTTTTCCCTCAAAGTAGCTGTTACTAAGTCATGGTGGGTGTTAATGACATCTTAAACTCTAAAAAAAAAAGGTAGTATACTATATATGTCTAAAGTTCTAGGCTTCTATTTTCTGTATGAGATCAAAAGTTCTTGAAATAGTGCCTGGGGACACTGATTTATTATTACCAATTATATAGTTATTAATTGACTTTCCTCCTTGTGCTGCTGAGAAATACTGATGTCAGATTTTTCCCATGCTGATCTTTTTTCTATGATGAATATGCAAAACAAGAAATCAGAAACATTCCCTTTGGTAGAAGTCCTGGGAGCAAACTGATCAATTTCTTCCAGGAAGAGTTGGGAAACCAGGGCTCCAGGAAAGCTCATTGACACGCCCAACTCTGTTCAGCTAGCCAGTGACTGAGTCGAGCGTACACATTGACAGTCCAGAATTCAAGTTCAGCACTGTCCCTCGAATCACCACAAATGCGGAATCTTTATCCAAGATGAGTTCAGCAAGAGGTTATCACTTTTTATTCCTCTTCTGAGACTTAGTGACATTCTCTGTGGGACAGAATTTTGGTCCCCTGACTATATTTATTCCACACACATTGTTGAGCACATGAATGGGAGCCAGGCAGTATATTAAGCATTAAGCATATATAGATAAGCAAAAATGGGTACAAGCATAGGAAACACTTATCTTTTAAACCCAAGCAGATAAGAAGAAGGAGGGAAGGAGTTTCGATTGTAGGGTTGCTAGACACAGGATGAGGTGTCCTAAATTGCATGGATTGCATGGGACATACTTACCAATTAAATCAATGTTTATCTCAATTTCAACTTTAAACTAGACGTCTTGTATTTTTATTTGCTAAATCTAGTAACTCTAGCTAAATGGGAATTGAGGAGAATGGGTAAGTGCAGGCGTTGGCTAAAGGGGGAGCTGCTACATAGTATCTCAGGAATTGTTTCCATGAGGAAAGCAGCCCCAGTGTTACCAAATCATTGAAATTATCATGATAATTAGAAAATCTAGAATTTCAGTTAAAATCTCCTTGATTTTAAAAGTTGTATGCTGATTTGGACATTTTTAAACACTCATGTGGGCAAAAAAAAAAAAAAAAAAAAAAAAAAATTTTTTTCTCTATAGCTTGTGATGGTGTCGAAGTGAGCCCCAAATAAGACCTCTCTTTCCCACCAAAATGGAGAAGCCACTGAGTCCTATGGGTTTCAGACAGACAGAAGTCAAAATGTCAGTTATGATCCTGATGATATAACAGTGAAGAATTTGGCTGAAGTGTACAACAAAACAGGCCTGCCAGCAGGCTCCTAAATTGATCTAACCCTCCTCCCCCCCAGCTCAGCTTTTTACCCCGACAAAGCAGTTTACCCTACAGCCAACAGAGCACACCAGGATATGCCTGCTTCTCAGACAGAAGGATATGACGAGAGCCAAAGGTGGCAGAGGCTGAGCTAAGTGGACCCCCTTCCTTCTCAGTCCTCCAGGAGACTGTACCCCTACTCTTCCCAGAACCCCTCAAACCCACACCTATTCCAGGAAAGGGAAAGCAAAAGGGTGTTACAGAGGGATACTTCCCACGCTTTCTCTCTCCATTTCTGCTGAGGGATCAAGACAATAGGGGGTAAGCACCCCGCATTCCAATGGGATGGGCCGGAACACCTGTGCAGGACTTGGAAAGAGGATGCAATCCACCAGTTGTGCGACTTTCAGCAAATATCCGTCTCTGGGTTGAGTTCGGACACAAGAGGAGTTTTGTGGAGAGACTATCAGTGTGTCTGTTCCCCAGTCCCCCTTCCCATGCCTGTGGGGGAAGGGTAGGGGACCTCTCTCCCTACCCTCAAACTTGCCGAGAGGAGATTAGGCTGTCTTCCAGTTATGTAACCCTTGGGGGCTGCTGAGCACAGTGATGCGATGTGACACATGCCTGTAAAATCAAAAGGCAAAAGGTTATGGTTGGCTGACTACTCTGAGGGCAGAGACCAGGCTGCCCTGAGCAGACTCTTCCCACTGGAGAAAGGACACAACAGTATCTTTCCAGAACCAGACGTGACCCATGTGGGGAAGAGAGGGCAGGGAGCGAGGTAGGCAGGACTGCAGCCCGAGAAAGCCTGAACTGTTGCCATAAATCCAGTAAGAGGACAGACTTCCAGAATCCCAGGAGCTGGGGAGGACCCGAAAGTGACCTACAGAGAAAAACGCATTGCTCACATCACAGGGAGTCCGGCCCAGTGTGCCAGGGAGGTCCTCAGCGAACCCGCAGAAGTGCCCATGGGGATAGTTCTGCCTGGGTTCAAAGCCAGGAAAAATTAGTTGTAAACATCTGAAGAGCAGGAACCATCACTATATCACTTTGGAGGGTCCGTACGGGTGAGATCTTTCTCATTGCTTCCCTCTCCTCTTTCCTGTGCTTCAAACCAGGAGCCAGAAACCTCTTAGAAAATGAGAAGGAATGGGAAATGGGGAATAAAATGCACCATACCCGATGTTGGATGGGAGAAATAGAAACACTTCCCTCCCCCATCACCTGGCACCCGCTGCAGCTTCTAGTGGTTGGAGTTTGGGGAGCGGGGAAGCTTTGTATTGAATGAATCACAGAGGTTTAACTATCACTTAGAAATGGGTATTTTAATTACCAAAATGAAACTATTTTGTAATTAGAAGTGGCTAGAAGATCTTTTTTTCACCAGTGAAAGAAGAGATAAGTCATAGAGCCTCCCCCAACCTTGGGCTTCACCAGTATGTCATCCAGAGACAGCTGAAGATGTAGCCCTTAGGGTGGGCTTGAATGAGCAGCAGAAGAAATGAATCCAGTTGCTTTCTAAGAGCACCTTGTGAATTTTGCTTTTTCGTGAACACAAATGCTACAGATATTTTTAGGTTGTATCACTAGACCCCCTTTCAAACTGGCATAACAGATTTGGGCACTGTTTCTCAGTGGTTCTCTTGACCCCTCTCTCCCTCTATGCCACCTTCTTGCTCAGTGTAGCGTTCTTCTTGGTTACAACATGGCTGCCAGTAGCAGATGTAACTACAGTCTCCCTGTTCACTCTGATGGGGACAGCATCAGTTCCTGAAACAAAACAAACAGAAACTCCTCAGTTTCCTGCTGAGTGGAACACCTGTAAAGAAATCCCCATGGCCAGGGAAGTGCCAGATACTGGTAGGACTAGGACTATGGGAATTAATCCAGTTAATGCCATGCAATTACCCAGGATCCTCCACAGACGCCAGAGAAAAGGTCAATCCAACCAAAACGCAATGTTGATACCCAATAGGATAGAAATGGCAGGATGCCAGCGAGATGAGGGACAAAACATGCACCACTGGAGATAAGGAAGGACTGAATAGAAGACAAGGCCATTGAACCATGTTCTTTAAAGAAGAAGAGGGAGTGCCTGGAATTGCAGAGGGGTCAAGGTGGAGAGTGAAATGCAAGAGGGGAGGGCATAGAATGTGTCGGGTCTCTGCTGATGAAGGAATTCATGTCAGAATCCTGCGGCACTAAGCAACGTGATTATACTGCAGAAACCATAAGTGGTTGGTTTGTGGGAACGCGGTGTACAGGGGAAGTGAGGCAGAGATGAGACTGCCAAGCCAAGGAATTTAGACACAGTATGAGTAGAATGTGGCTGGAAACAGATGGCAACTCAACTGAGGAGGTCTTAATAAAGGGACTATTTACAAAGGTGTGGGCAGGATTAAGGGAAAACAAGATGGTGCCATGTCCTGGGGCTCACAACAGCAGGGGACCACTTCCATCCTTGCTCTGAAGAGATAAAGAGGCCAGCATCAAGACCCAAAGATCTTAGGGTCTGCTTGATGGGAGCTCTAGTCTTTGGTAGAAGGGAATTGTCAAGTCTAAGAAAACTCAGCGAGGAGGGGTCTGAGGAAATAATAATACCCCAGTCTTTCTCTCTTTTTCCTCAGTAGGAGTGATCTCTGCTGGTTAAAATAACCTGGAAGTCAGTGGGCAAGGGAGCCCCCAGATTCAGTCCACAGAGATCAAGCATCTTGGGATGCTTGGGACCCAGAGCAGAGTGGAAAGGAAGGGAGAGTAGATTCAGAGGGACAAACAGAAAACACCCAGCACAGAAGGAGGGACTTGGGGGAAAAAAGAAAAAAACAAAAACAAAAACAAAAACAAAGAATTTCAGAAAACATCCTCTGGTTCCTGGGAGGTCATTGAAAGTTTCAAAGTTGAGCGCTGCTGGCCTCTAGAGGGAGCCCAAGGATTTCTTTTCTTCCACCCCCGCTGCAGAGAAGGAGCAGATGCCGAAGGGGAGGGCCAAAGACCCCAAGAGGAGAGCTCTCCACTGGGAATGGAACTAGCAGGGGTCACGAGATTGCTCCTGGTACAAGAAATTTCCTCTTTGCACTTACATGTACTACATTTGGATTGATTTTTCTTTTTTCTTTCTTTTTTTTTTTTTTAAGTAGGCTCCATGCCCCGTGTGTAGCCCAGCTCTGGGCTTGAACTCATGACCCTGAAATCAAGACCTGAGCTGACCTCAAGAGTCTGCTGCCGAACCAACTGAGCCACCCAGGCACCCCTGGATTGATTTCTAATAATAATGATCCAAATAACCAAAGCTAACACTACATATTCACTGTGTGCCAAGTTCTTGGCTCTCATTTAGTACACAAACTTGTTGGGGTAAATTCCATTGTCACTGTCTTTTTATAGATCAGGAGACTAAAAGAGTCGGGATTTGAACCCACATGACATTGGATGGGTCTCTGCTCTTCTGTCCTCTGTCCTGCTGGTTTAGTCAGCTGGATCCAAGGTTGCCCTTACTTAGAAGACCCAGGGCAGTGTCCATGACAAGGAGACCAGAAAAAAGGAAACATACTGTTAGGATTTGTCTGTATTTAGTAGCTTCCAGTAGAGATTTAATGATGAGCACTGGCTACATGCCAAGATCTGAGCCAGGTGCCAGGGATCCCCAGTGGCCAAGGCAAGAGGTACTACAATGCAGTGCTTAAGAAATTTCCCAGCCAGACTGAGCGGACTTGAGTCCCGTGTCTACTCCACACTACCTGTAGCACTCAGGGCAAGTCGTTTAATTCACTTCCGTTTGTTTCCTCCTCCCTAAAATATAAGTCATAAATACACACAAAGCCCGTAGAGCCAATCCAGGCGTATTGTTAATGTTACAAAGGTATGATCTGCTATTCTTACAGCCCATACTGTCAGCCTTTGAAACTTTACCTTAGACGGAGAGTCACGGAGAGACAAGGTTAGGTTCTTGGTCAAGTGCAAAGGAGCCAAAAAGGCCACACACTGCCTGCCAAGTTCAGCAGGATCCAGGGTTATAAGGGCAAAAGGAGTTTTGGAGGCTCTACTTGGTCCAGCTCAGTTCTTAGATCCGGAGTCAAAGCTCTAAATTAGAGGCAGCAGGTTCTTTGGCATTCCAACTCTGATCCATTGATACCGGCTGCCTGAACCACTGTGTTTAGAGGGATTCTCGGACTGCCTCTACCATTAATGAGAACGAATGCCACGAGAGGGAAATGTATCTGCCATTGCTAGAAGATGGAAAGGAATCAGCATGTGATTCTAGAATAGTGTTCTTTTGCCTGGAATGCCTCTTCAGCAGGAGCATCTGAGCAGGACTCGGAGGTCCCAAGTATAGTCACAGACTAAGGGAACCAGCTGTCCCAGTTCGTTCAGGATGGTCCCGATTGTAGCATTGAGGTCCCACATCCCAGGAAACCCCTCAGTCTTGAGCACCCCCCCCCCCCACAATTTGCTTCACAAACTTTTCTCCCTTATGCCACCCTTTAAAAAAATAAACAACCTATGAACTCTGACCAGTAGAGATGATTGTTTGTTTTTTAATCTCAGCCAGTTTCAGCCTGTGAGATGCACCGTATTCTATCCCATTGCGATATGCCGGCCAGATACCCTCCAGGCCCCCCACCCCGTCACAACAGCAGAAGGCATTGCCTTCTCCTTTCTCAGCACCATTCCCTGCTCTAGCCATCAAAGTGTCAGCAGGGAATCGAAGGCACCCCCCAAAAGGCTTTAACGGAAAAGCACTTCATGCGGGGATTATTTACAGAGGCATGATCAAGGTTAATGGAAGCTACAAGATCTAGGGAAACACCCAGGGATTAGCCTGCAGCCCTGGAGACCTGGACAGGTGAGGAAATGCTGTTCCCAGCCTACTAAGAGGCAGAGCTGAGTCAGGCAGGCTTGCGGCTGGGGATCTGGCTGGGATTCGGGGCCTGTGCTGAACGGTGGGGAGGCCAGGAAGAGTGAGGAGGGAGGAGGAAAAATCCCTGACCTTGCTCTCCTCCCGCGCACGGGCCTCTGCCAGTGTCTCCTTGCCAGAGGACAGGGAAAAGCAAGCGAAATGGCAAGTTTAGTAGCGCTCGGCCTCGCAGGCCGCAGGGTGTGGCAAGGAAAGGCTGAGAAGAACCAGCCCAGGCCACCTTGTTGTCACCCAGCTTCTGCTCCGGTCCCTTCCTTAGCTAAGAGACCGTGCCCTCCCACACGGGGAAATACACAACCTCTCATCCACCAGTGTGTCATGAGAGGCGTCAGAGTTCAGTCACTCTCCTTCCTGGAACCTCGACTGTCCACACCCCCCAGGAGTAAAGCAGCAAGGAAAGGGAGAAAGATAAACACTTGCAGTAAGATGGGTCTACACCGACCCTCCTGACGTCCTTCTCCCACCACTCACCCCGTGACCCCCTCACGCTCAGCTAGCACCCCGGCAAGTGAAGATGTTCTTATCCTAAGGGGTGAGCCCAACCTTCCCACCCACAGGATCCTGGTGCTCTGTGGCTCTGTCTTTATCGACTGGCGGCTGTTTTCCATTGCCCGTTGCTCTTGGACATGAGAGTGCAATCAATCCCGTGGGCTGTGGATAATGTTGGCCCCATTCTGCAGCAACAATCCAATTTCTCCACGATAAGCAGAATCAATCACACTGCCCCATATGCACACCCAGGGCACACTGTCCTTCATGAACAGCCGGAAATGCCCGGGGGGGGGGGCATTCTCAGTGTCGTCTGGTGGAAGTAATCCTCTCGCTTTGGCAGCAGGACCGCAAGTTCACTAGCTACAATGTTTCAGGGACAGGACGAAAATATTCTCGAATCAGGTTATTAAGTGTAACTGAGAGAAGCCACTTCCTCCTCCATTCGTAGTTTTCCAGAACAACGCATTCAACAGCCTCTATTAACCACTGACCTGATCATTTAGAGAACAATACTCTGGCCTCACAAGATGCTATCTTCCAGCGGGGACCATAACTGAGACCTCAGTGCGTCATTCCGCTACCCCGTCAAGCCAGCTGCTTCCAAGTGATGTAAGAACAATGAATTCCATCATGTGAGCCCAAAGCTGTAGTTGTTTCACTGCAAAGGAGTTCCTCACTCAATCAGAGGCAACAATGTGTGTGATACTGTTAGGAAGCAAGAATGTCCTATCTCCTTTAAGGTCCTTCTAGCTAGACTGGGAATCAGATTGGCAAGAGAGAGAGAGATTAACAGGAGAAAATTAAGTTTGATTTCATATGTACAGGGAATCCACACAGACATGGACATTCCAAAGGCAGGCAACATGAAATATGTATGCCATTCTGCATTAAGGAGAAGGGGGCAGGTATCTGGAACTTCAAAGAGAAGAAATGCAATTCACAGGGAGACAAAAAAGAGTAAATATTTAGCAAACAAATGTTTGCTGGGCCACGCTTGCTCGGTTTCTCCCTTTCCACCATAACTAGCTCATAGTATAATGTAGTTCTTCATGGTGATAGTTTTCTTCCTGGAACAGGTCCTCTATCTAAATTCTTTTTAGGCTGTTGTGGGGTGTTACAAAGAGCTTTTCCTGAATCTTCTGGGTTTTAATGGTTTTTTAACTCAAAACAGTCTTCCTGTCAAAACAGTCCATTTGGGGCAGCCTGCCCTTGGTCACTGCAATGCCATGGATTGATAAGACAATTTATCAACCATCTCTGGTGGTGTTGGCAGAAGCATCATGGGCAGTAAGGGGAAGTCACTCTGCAGAATATGCAGCTACTCCCACAAGGACAAAGAGCCCCTTCTGTAATGGAGTTGTCCAAAACAATCAGCCTGGATGGCTGGTGTCCTGGGCAATGGTACCAAATAAAGGCTCCGTGTGGGCTGCTCTCTTACAAAGTTGTGCATTCATACCGGTAGAAATCAGAATAATTGTGGTAAGAGGAAGTCTGTGTTTTTATTCACATTGATTGCTTCTATCTCTGTTTCCATGGCCACTTGGTACACGGGCTATTTGTGCAAGTATACAGATGGCCAGAAAGGAGGCTCACTTATAACCAAGTACACGTCATGTTGATGACCTCCCTATTTTATCCTTCTACACTGTGGATGTCCCCCAGGGGACACTTCCATGGAGCCCAGATAGTTTCAAAGACTGGTGGCCTTCTCAGAAGTCCGTAATGTAATTTCTCTTTAGGTGATTTTGGCAACAGTCCTCCAATCACATTTAAAAACCACCAAGTCCTTGGTAAGTTGACCAACACATCAGTTTACAACCCACGGATCAGCCGATTTCAGGGAAACTCAGTTATCTCTTCTTTCACATCAAGTGTCCAACCAGAGGTAGCACCCGAAGTTCTGTCCACTGGGAGATTTCCCTCTGACTTGCAGAGGATACATCCTTAAACCAGACAGTGTCCCCGGTCTTCTCATGAATTGGTCATGGGGAATTCCCCCACGAGGCCAGAGGGCTGGTTTGAGGGAAAGGCGGGAAGCAGTAGGGAGTCTGAGTCATCTGCTTCTGCAGGGAAGAGAAGTGCTGAGAATAGAGCTGGGTTGTGAGGGAGAAAGAATAATAGCTCACCCACGCGTGTGCAAGTTCTTCACCCTGAAGTTTAAATGGAGTGATTCTTCAGCAAGCTCCTTACTTTCTGTGAGAAAATCCTTGCCATTACAACAGCATCAGTATTACAAGCCAGTAAGGCAATAAAGAACTATCCTTGCGCTCGACATATATTTCTGGCAAATATCATATTTCATAGTCCTTCCTAAATGCACATGAGGTAAAGGGAGATGCATCTAACATCTATGTTTGATTGATTTTTCCCAGAAAGTCTATTTTGAAATGTGAGCCTCTGATAAATTCCTTATGGGTTTTTTTTTTTTTTTTTTAAGATTTGTTTATTTATTTGAGAGAGGGGCAGAGAGAGTGCTGGAGGGAGGAGTAGAGGGAGTGGGAGAGACGGCCTCAAGCAGACTCCACACTGAGTGTCGAGCACAATGTGGGGCTCCATGCCAGGACCCTGAGATTATGACCTGAGCTGAAGACTTGGCTCCTGAACCTACTGAGCCACCCAAGCTTTGTCACGCCAGGCTGTGCTTTTTAAAAACAAGTGTGAGGGGCTCCTGGGTGGGTCAATGGGTTCAGTGGCTGCCTTCAGCTCAGGTCATGATCCCAGGGTCCTGGGATCGAGCCTTGCATCCGGCTTTCCTCTCAGTGGGGAGTCTTCCCCTCTCTTCCCTCTGCCTGCCGCTCTGCCTACTGTGTTCTCTCTCTCTCTCTCTGTCAAATAAATAAATACAATGTTTTAAAAAAATAAAATAAAACAAGTTCCATTTTTATATTTTCTTCGGCAGTTCGGGGAAAAATCAGATTAATTTTAGTTTTAGCCTTGGCACTCCTCGATGTCTGCCTTGGTTAAGCATCTCACTCTTGATTTCGGCTCAGGCCATGCTCTTAAGGTCATGAGATCGGGCTCTGCACTGGGCAGGGGGCCTGCTTAAGATTCTCTCTCTCCTCCTCTTTACTCTCCCTACCACCTCTCACTCCCCCAAACCTCGCCCATGCACACACGCTCTCTCTCTCTCCCCCAAAAAGAAAAACTAGATTGGTTTTAACTGAACATTATCGAAACTGTTGAAATCCCAATATGGAGTCTTTAAAATAAAATGTGCTTAACTAACCCATGGTGTTAGAATTCAGGAAGGGAATCATGAGGGAGCAGCTCATGTGTCCTCCTCTGGGTACTGGTCCTGCAGGAGACTTCATTTTGTGACATTACAATAAGATGTGCCCTCATGATAGATGTACTTTTCTATCTGTACATTAGATTTCAACAAGAAGAAAAAAATGAGACGTGTTTTGTATACGGATGACCTTCTTGCCAGTTTCCAGGAACTGGAAACTATGTTAGAAAAGTTCATGAACTGCTGCACAATTCAGGCTAAACAGTCAGACCTTCAAAATCAGTTATTAAAGGCCTGCAATGGAAGAAATTGCATTAGATATAGATTGTAGTCTTGTAATCACAAAGTCAAGATTTATTGAGCACCTACGACATACCAGTCGGTAATCTAGATGCCTGAGATGATACAAGTGACCAAAACAGGCAAAAGTCCTCTCCTCGTGGAACCGAGGCCTGCTGAGAAGAGACTGCCAGCAATAAATAAATTGCAGAAGCCCTGAAAACTGAAATAAGTCACCCTTTCGTAAGAGACATTTCCCAGTATAAGGGAAATCCCTATTTGTAAGGGTGTCCCCTTCTCTGCACCAGAAAAAGAAGGATGGCCAAATCTCTAGAAACTCTTATCAGTGGAGAAGGTGCAGACTTAACCCTGCATAACAACCATGTGCTTGTTTACTGGGCTTTGCCTGAAAACCGAGTTCATCTGCCCAACATCTTTTGTCTTTAGCTAGACATCATATTTAGGGTGGTAGTTCGGACCATTTGAAGGAGTTACTTAGTTTTCCTGGATGTCTCTCAAGTACACAGGAAGTATACACGTTATTAAACTTCTGTTTGTTTTTCTCCTGTTAATCTGTCTCTTGTTACAGGGGGTCTCAGACAAGAACCTACAGGAGTAGAAGGAAAATGACTTTTCCTCCTCTATGACAGCAAAGAAACCAGCGTGATTAGGAGAGCAAAGGGGAAAGGAGGTCCGGGAATTAATTAAGGGAACGATAATTGGATAATTGTAAGATTTTGATTTTTGTCTTTCAATGAAATGCAGCCCCATTGCAGGAATTTGAGCAGGGAGTGGGATAAGCTAACTAATATTTTCAAAGACTCTGGCTGCCATTCTGAGAATAGATTTCTGAGGATGAGAAAGTCAGGAGGAGCTCAGTCAGGAGGCTATTGCAACGATCCAGGTGAACAGTGACCATGGCTTGGGCCAGGCTGGAGGCAGTGGAGGTGTAAATAATTGTCAGAATATGGATATATTTTGAAGATTGAGCCAACAGGATTTGTTGAAGGATTGGATATGAGATTCTAGAAAAGACAGAAGTCAAGGACAATTTTGAGGCTTGGGGCTCCAACAAGGGTGCAGCTGTCATCAGCTCAGATGAAGAAGACTGGGTAGAGCAGGAGTGAGGAGGAAGATTAGTAATTCAGGGTCGGGCACATTAGATTTGAGGTGTTTATTAAACATCCTAATGGAGAGGTTAAATAGACAGTCAAGTATATATGAATTTAGAGTCCATGATAAATGTGAAGATGCAAATATAAATTTCAGATTAATAGGTATAGAGATTGTATTTATAAGGCTGAAGTAACCAAAGAGAAAGCATAAAATAAAGAAGAGAACCAATGATTAAGGCCCAGAGTCCTCTAAGAGAAAGACCCGGCAATGGAGAAAAAAGGAACAGTCCATTCTGTCCTAGGATATTCCAAGCCTGGAACAGGAGTAGTCAATCTAACACCACTTCACCACTGTAATAATTACCTCCCAGGAAAAATAAGTCCAAGGACATTTTTCCAGTTTCTATGCCAAGACGCGTTCATGAGTATGTGCACAGTGCCTGGTACATAGTAAGGACTTCCTAATTATTACAAATTGTTGAATGAATTATTTCAAGTCTCCGGAGATTGGCCAAATCCCTTGAGACTTGACCCCTTATTAGAAAATCCTGGTATTTTAAATATATTTAGACTTCCTCCCTCTATCTGCCTTCTAGGCACACGGGGGACTAGATGGGTAAAGGTGGTTCCTACTGGGGACTTAGCTAGAAACCTACAAGCTGCAAAGTGTCTGTTGTTCATCCCTGATCATGAACTTTACCTGGATTCTTTTCTTTTCTTTTTTTTTTTTTTTTTGTCCTGAACATTTATCCTGCAGCAACCAAGCATCCTTCTGTCTCACTGGGTCTCTCAGTCCGGACCCTCACTACATTGAACAGCATACTTCCCTGAAGCCTCTGCTTAAATTCACCTCTTCAGAGAAGCCTACTATCACCTTTCCACCTCAAACTCTCTAGTCTCTTCCACTTTTCGTTCTCCTTGTATCACTAACTGCCATTATGTAATATAATGATTTTGATTTGTTTGGTTGGTGCTATGGATTGAATTGCATCCCCCATCCCCCTAAAATTTGCCCATTGAAGCCCTAATCCCCAGTGAGCTATATTTAAAGTTAAAAAAGGTTAAACAAGGTCACCCCTTCCTGGGGTAAAGCCCTGATCCGGTAAGATTAGTGTCCTTCTAAGAAGAGACACCAGAAAGTCAGCTCATTCTCTGCCATATAAGGACACAGTGAGAGAGCAGCCTTGCGCAAGCCAGAAGGAGAGCTCTTGCTAGAAACCTTGTCAGCTGGCACCTTGATCTTGAACTTCCTAGCCTCCAAAACTGTGAGAAATAAACGTCTATTGTTTGAGCCACCTTGTCTATGGTATTTTGCTATGGTAGCCCAAGCTGACTAAGCCAGTTGTCACCTCCCACCTATTCCACTAAAACAGTCTCTTTAAAGCAGGTAAAGTCTTTTGTTCTTTCTTTTTCCCCAGTGGAGAGATCTAGAACAAAGCCACGCCCATAGCAGGCAACTCATTAAGTCTTGATGAATGAATCCACTCTCTCAGATCTGGTCAAGATACCACTTAATTAAATAATTATATGGATTACCCACCATGTGGAAAGATCTATGCTCAGCATTAGTCAAAGTGAAGAACATGTGACGCCAGCCCTAGAAAAGTCTGCAGTCCATTTGCTCTGGGTTAGGTTGCTCTCGTAGGCTGATAGCAACTCACTTCCTCCAACTACAAATTTTGTTTCCCGCCAGGCTCCTGAGGAGAGGGGCAGGGCTTCGGGGAATAACAGCCCTCATGTTAGCAGAGGCTCCAGGGTGTTTTCCATGAGAGTCATCTCCGGACAAACAGAGCAGGTTTTCAAAGTAAATTTAGCTCCTCATTTGAGATGAATCGTCTGTATTTTGTATAAATCATGGCCAGCAATCCTTTTCTCAACCTCAGTCCTTGAAGGGTAGAGGAAATGGTGTTTCTGACCAAACAAGTTATAGGATGGGAATCTATTATAAGGCCACTTGGAGGAAAGGGTTTGGAGGAAAATCCACGATTCCCTTGTCAGGAGGGTCTCAGGATCTGATATCCTTGGTTAAACTCTGTGTTTGAAAAGTTCCCAAAGTATACACACACACACACACACACACACACACACACATGAATTACTGTGTTCAGACGGAAACCAACTAACACAGTAGCACATTGTGTAGAGGTTGATCTTTATTGTGACCTAACTCCATGGATGTGGATGTGAGAGCCCAAACTAGCTATGTGTGTGGGAAAATGTAATAATATTATGGATCCATGAACCCATAAAAGAAAAGAAGAGGAAGAGGAAGAAGAAGAAAAGAAGAAGAAGAAGAAGAAGAAGAAGAAGAAGAAGAAGAAGAAGAAGAAGAAGAAGAAGAAGAAGAAGAAGAAAGAAGAAGAGGAAGATGATGATAACAAGCAGTAAGAAAAGCTTTCAGAGTCTCACAGCTCAGTCCCCTGTTAGGAGGTAAAGGGTTTTATTTCTGTCTCAAGCGTAGGCTTAGGCAAACCCAGGTCCTGCTCTTTGTGGTGGGCTTCTGAGCAGGGTAAATGGAAAAAGGGAAATTCCTGGCAAGCCCTGGTTTGGAGATGGTACAAAAAAACCTCAGTAAGTATAGTGTATTTCCTTCTTTCCTGAATCCATACTAACTTGCCCAGTAAAACTTTCTTTAGTCCTTTACTGATTCCAAAACTTATTTTAATTCTTGCCTTTCACTTCTTATTTCCTTCCCCACAGATGGTACTGGGTAAAATATATGCCTGTAAAGAAGTAAATCTTAAAAGACTTTCTTTTCTTTTTTTGGCTTTGAAATGTTTCACATGACTACATGATAGTCCCACCTCGTCCACCCACACTTACATTTTTCCTCTTCCTAGCATTAATAGGTCTAAACATTCAGTTAGGCAGGAAATTCAGAATAAGGAGCTTTGCCTTATTCTCTTGCCTCTTGAAGGAGTTTTTAGAAATATCGAAGAGTTTCAATTCTAGGTACAACAGAGTAAACACATTCATTCCACCCTGTCCCTCCTACTAACTGCAGCTATGAAGTCTGGACAAAATACATGGGTCATCTGAGGACTCTGAAAGTAAATAGTAGTAGGCAGATTGGGGAAGACAACCAAAATGGTGAGTTTATCACTTTTACCCTTCTGATATCCCTTGAAATGAACTCAGGGCCGCTGAAAACCCAGAGTGGGCACAAAGGGACAAACAGAGAGAGCCCCAGGAGAGGTTCTCTGATTCTAGCTCAAATAGTCAGAAAGGGAATTCCTAGTATTCAGAGATGCTGGCAGAAGCCATTATTATATATATTTTTTTCTTTTCTCCATTTTTTTTTTCTCATTCACTTGTGTCTCCAAGAAATCCTGCAGTAGTGGCAGTAACAGGAGCATGTGGAAACAAAAACTCTGAGAAAGGAGCACATTCCTTTCCAGTTGGAGGAGCCGGGATCCCAAGGGGATGAGGCAAACTACTGTGGCTTTGTGTGTCTCCGTGTTCCCTTATCAGTTGGCCTTAGATGTGGGTCAGTTGCAGAAAGTGAACAACAGAGTAAAGTTACCAAAATCCCAGCTTTCTGGCCAACAGACCAAAGATGAGAGCCCCAGGAATCTAGAAGGTACCAGTGAGTTGACAAAGAGGAAAGAGATCAGGATTGCAACTCCCTAAAGTTGTTTATGAACTTCTGAGCTTACTTCTGATTTGCACATATGTGGATCTGACTCTAAACTACAGGAACATTGAGAACCAAGCAACAGGATTGACTATTGCCCAGATCCTGGACTGGAAGCTGGGAGGTACATACAGGGGACAGATCTGAATAGTACTACAAAGGTTTTATAAACTGGACTGACATTGGAATCATAAAACACATGTGGCTGGTTGGAATTTACCACTTAAACCCAACTGTGTCAGTTGTCTGCTAAAATAGAAATATCAACTTTCTTTGTAAGATTTGTCCAGAATCTCATAACATAGTAATCAAGACATCTAGAATACAATCCCAAAGTATGCAGCATATAAAGAACCAAAAAGATCATGACTCATTCAGGAAGAGACAGTTAAGAGATGCCAACTCCAAGATGACATAGATGTTGGAATTATCAAAGACTAGTGGAGCTCTTGTGAAAATGCTCTACCAAGTAAGGAAGTAAACTCTTATATAAATGGAATGATAGAATTACTCCGCCAAGAAATAGAATATATAAAGAAGAACCATTTGAAAATGTCAGCACTGAAAAATATAACAACTTAAAAATAAAAACTCACTGGATAGGCCCAACAGCAAAAGAAGTTAACAAAGAAAAAAGTGAACTTGAAGATAGATCAATAGAAAGTATCCAGTTTGAACAACAACAACAAAAAGATTGAAAAAAAAAATAACGCAGACTTTTTTTCATGGGAAAAAATGAAGAGGGGTCTGTAGAACAAAATCCAAAAGTCTCACATTTGTATTGTCAGAGTTTGAGAAGGAAAGAGTCTTGTTCAGAAAAATATTAGAAGAAATAATAGCTGAAAACTTCCCAAATTTATCAAGAGATGTAAGCTTACAGATTCAAGAACTTTAGCATACCTGTAAAGAGATAACCCCCAAGAAATCCACTCCCAGACACGGTAGAATCAAGAAGCTAAAGATTTTAAAAATCATGAAAGCTGATGACAAAGATCAAGTATTGAAGGATATCATTGAAAAATGATATACATTATTTGTAAGGAAATCATGATTTGAATGACAATAGATTTCTCACCAGATATCATGGGCGGGGGCGGGGGAGATGGAACATTTTTAAAGTGCTGAAGGAAAAGAACTGTCACTGTCAGAATTCCATAACCGGTGAAAATATTCTTCAGTAATTATGGGGAAAAAAAACATTTTCAGATGAAGAAAAAATAAGAGAATCCCCTGAGGGTAGGCTTGTTCTAGAATAACAGCTATAAGAAGTTCTTCAGACTGAGTGGAATGCTACTTGAGGAAAACTTATAGCATCAGTCATGAAAGAAGAGCAACACAGTTGATAAATGTCTTGGAAAATATATGCTATTCTTTTACTGAATATTTCAAAATATGCTTGAAGTTGAAAACAAAAATTATAATACTGATGGAGTTTTAGTGTATATAAATGTAATATATAAGACAGCTACAATATAAATCAGGAAAGAAAGATATCTATATGATGGAAAATGTTTTATATTCCACATCAAGTAGTAAAATATCGATTCTAAGTACATTTTGAAAAGTTAAGTATGTGTACTGAAATTTATGAGATTCAGCAAAAGCAGGACTTACAGGAAAATTTATAGTAGTAAATATTTATATTAGAAAAACAGAAAGGTTTCCAATCAATCATCTAAATGTCTAATTCATGAAACAAGAGAAAAGGAAAATCAACCCAAAACAATCAAAAGGATGAACATAAAGATAAGAGCACACATCAATAAAATTGAAAACAGAAACAGGGGCACCTGTGTGGCTCAGTGGGTTAAGCCTCTGCCTTCGGCTCAGGTCATGATCTCAGGGTCCTGGGATTGAGCCCTGCATCGGGCTCTCTGCTCAGTGGGGAGCCTGCTTCCTCCTCTCTGCCTGCCTCTCTGCCTACCTGTGATCTCTGTCAGATAAATAAATAAAATCTTTAAAAATATTTTTTTAAAAGAAAGAAAACAGAGAAGCAATAGAAAAGTCCAAAAAAACAAAACTTTTTCTTTACAAAGACTAGATATATATTTAGATATATATTTTTAAATATATTTTATACACACACACACACACCTCTAACATGACTGAAAAATGACACATTATCATTATCAAGTATGGAAAGATGTAACACCAGACTCAGCAGACATTAAAAGGATAATAAAGGAATAATATGAGCAACTTTACATATATAAATTCAGCACTTTATATAAATTGATTAATTCATAGTACAGCAATGAAAAAAAAAACAACAACAATAATACTCAGCCAGGAAGAACTAGGTAACCTGAATAGTCCTATAACTATTTAAGAACTTAATTCCTAGCTAAAAACCATCCAAAAAGAAAATTTCCAGGTGCAGAGAGTTTCACTGTGAATTCTACCAAACATATATAGAAGAACAGCACCAATCACACAAAATCTCTTCCAGAAAACAAAAGAGGAAATAATACTGCCTAATTGATTTTATGAGGTCAGCATTACTTTGATGAAAAAAGAGACAGTTCAAGAAAAGAAAACCAGAGACCAATATTCCTCATGGAAATAGATAAAAAAATCCTCAACAAAATCAAATTCAACAATAAGTAAAAACAATAATATAGCATGGCAAGTGGAATTTATCCTGCAAATTCAAGATTGGTTCAAGGTTGAATATCAGTAAACACGATCCACCAATCCACCATGTTAACAGTCTAAAGAGTAACACACACACACACACACACACACAAAACACCAAAACTATGATCTATAGAGAAAGAAATTGATAAATTGGACTTTATAAGAATTAAAAGCTTTTGCTCTGCAAAGGACATTAAGAGCATGAAAAGACAAGTTACAAATCTGGAGAAAATATTTGCAAATCACGTTTCCAACAAAGAACTTTTATCCAAAATATATAAAGAACCCTCAAATATCAACAATAAGAAAACAATCCAATTTTAAAACGGACAAAAAACTTGAATACTCTACCAAAGAGGATATAAGCATGGTAAATAAGCCCATGAAAAGATGTTTAACAAAATTAGCCATTAAAGAAATGCAAATTAAAACCATAATTATGCATCTATTAGAGTGGCTAAAATAAAAATAAAATGCCAAGTGGTGGTAAGCAACTGAAACTCTCTTACTTTGCTGGTGGGAATGCAAAATGATACCGGCAGCCTGGAAAAGAATTTGGAAGTGTCTAATAAAAGTGAACATATTTACACCCACTGTATCTAGCAATCCCAC
The DNA here is from genome assembly GCF_030435805.1 of Mustela lutreola. Classification (NCBI taxonomy): domain Eukaryota; kingdom Metazoa; phylum Chordata; class Mammalia; order Carnivora; family Mustelidae; genus Mustela; species Mustela lutreola. Next base: position 121,509,668 of record NC_081297.1, read on the forward strand.
TCCTAGGTATTTAATAAATGCGTTTCCAAAAACAAAAACAAAAACAAACCCCTTTGTCCAAAATTGTTAGTATAGCGGCTCTCGTCATAATCACCCCAAATGGGAAACAACCCAAATGTCCTACTGATAACCAGATAAACTGTAGTACATGTAAATAATGTAAGACTACTCAACAATACCATGCAACCTACTATTGAATCATGCAACAACTTGGATAAATCTCAAAGGCATTAAGCCAGGTGAAAGGCGCCAGTCTCAGAAGGTTACCTACGAAATAGCCCCATTTATGTGAAATTCTCTAATGGACAGAACCATCCATGATGGACAGCAGACAAATAATCAGTGATCTTTTAGGGATTAGGGGTTGAGGGAGACAGTGATGGCAAAGGGATAACAAGAGGGAGTTTTGGGGCGCTGATGGAACTCTTCTGTATCTTGATCCTGGTGATGGTTGCTTGAATGTATACACGTACTAAAGTTTATGGAGTCACACATACAGAAAATGTAAATTTTATTGTGTGTTAATTAAAAAAACTAGAAAAAAAACAGAGAAGATTACAGAGCTATAAAAAGCAGGCAGAAAATCATCATTTTACTCAATTTTCCCTTTCCATTTCTCTTGGATAGAAAACAGTTTAGGCAATATACTTTCAGATTTAATACTCTACATGTTTGTTCATTCCCAACGTCCATCAAAGTATCCATGAAACTTGAGTCACCAAGTACAGATCTGGAGCAGATAGCTGGGGGAAAGGACAGGCTATCAGAAAGTTAATGACTTGGCTTAATGCCATCTTTTAAAGGAACAAGGAGGACATTCAAACTTAATGGAAGTATTCAGTCCATGAGACAAGGAGACATGCTAAAGCTTTTTAATCAGCCTTTCCTGCAAGATGTTCTAAGAGAGTGCTGGGTCTGCAAATGACTAACTTCAAGTTCTTAAGCTCACAAGGAAGCAATCATTACCTTTCTATGTGCCTCAAGCAAATCTCTGTATGAAACAGAACTGTGCCATGGACTCAAAACAAGACTACAAGTGTGGTGTTTTGTATTTGTTTTTGTTTTTGTTTTTGGATAGACTAATGCTCCCTGAGATCTTATCTACCTTATGTGTGGTTGGTCCCAATATCCAGCACATAATAGGTGTTCATTCAGTGTTTATTGGATCCAATTGAATATTAGATGGTAGTTCTAACTGGCTAAGATTATTTTAGGATCCTTAGTTCCAGACCAGGTTAATGGCCATGGTAAAAATAGAAGGAAGATACCTGGTAGAAAAAAAAATGAGGGTTTTGGTGAAATGCTCTTCATGGTAAGAATGTCACCTTCCAAGTAAGAAAAGAGACGCATCATCCAGAATCCCACCAATGTAAGTCGGGGGAATTGGCCTTGACCCCAGTCTGGGGTCTGGCTCTCCAGCGCCCACAGAGCAGACATCCCGGGGCTAGAACCGGCAGGTGGAGACAGAGACTCACCGGTTTCATGGGGACCCGAAGGCGGTATCTTTTTTTTTTTTTTTTTAAAGATTTTATTTATTTATTTTACAGACAGAGATCACAAGTAGGCAGGGAGGCAGGCAGAGAGAGAGAGAGAGAGGAGTTAGCAGGCTCCCCACAGAGCAGAGAGCCCCATGCGGGGCTCTTGATCCCAGCACCCTGGGATCATGACCTGAGCCGAAGGCAGAGGCTTTAACCCACTGAGCCACCCAGGCGCCCCAGGGCGGTATCTTTTGAACACATCGGGAGTGACCTGCCAATTTGCTTTATCTTGGCTCAACTGGTTTTTGTGTTACTTCAGGAAAGGCGGGGGCACTTTTGTAAGAGTACGTTGCATTATCTCAGAGAACAGTCAGCTCAGGAATGGAGATACCACCAGCGCTGTCTCGGCGTATCTGCTGTGCTCAGGTATTTGCTCCCTCTCTCTACCCAATAGTGTCCTCTGCTTATACATCTGTTCCTGTTCACATTACTGACAAACAGATCTCTCAGAATGTTCTAGTTCCCATGGGTTATAGAATGTTATGGGCGTAGGGTAGTATATCATGCCTAGCCAATGGATGGGCTACCCTTGGGTCATGAATGCCTGTATCTGGGATCACAAGGCACGAATGCAGCACAAAATATCGGGGGCTGGGAGTGATGCCTTTTCCTTCACCAAGTGTGTGCGTGGCAGGAGTTGACATCTAGAGTTTGGGGCTGACAGTGCTTTGGTGCCATTCTTCTTATTCCTTCATATTACACAGCAGGTACAGGGGAAAGCAATAGAAGTGGCTCTCTTTCAGCTGGAGGGACACACTCACACAGAAAGATTGTAGCAGGTAGTTCTTGTTGACCCTCAGGTGGCACACACAGAGAGAATGCTGCTCTCCTGGTGGTTGCGGCGCCCGACCAGCGCTATATGCACCCTGCGGGGGGAGCTAGCGCATGTGTTGACCAAGAATGTGAATGAGGCTGTCTTGGGTTTAAATCCCAGTATGGCCCCTTGCTCTGTAATTTCTGAGTAAATAACCTTGCCCTCTGAACTTCAGTTTTCTTAGTTATGAAATGAAGATAATTATCTCTCAGCTTGTTTAAAACAAAATCCTGACCTTCTTACTCTATGACCTAAAATTCCACCTGGTTTCCCATTGCTCGGAATCACATCCCAAGTCCTGAATAGCTGCCAGTGCCCTGAACAGTGTCTGTACCCTCCTCATTTCCAGGCCATCTCCCCGTCTTGCTTCCTGGCTGTTTCTCATCCGATGTGGGTGTGCTTATGCCCCTGGTCCCCTGCAATAGCTGTACCTTCTGTCTACAAAAAGCTTCAGCCGTGTAGGTTCAAGATGCACTCTACAATCGACTTCCAGTCTGTGCTGAAAGAGGACCGTCTCAGTCAAGTCTCCCCGATGGCTCAGTTTAAAACTGTAACCTCTCACTCTTCCCCTGCATTCTAGATTCCGTTTGCCCTGCTCTACTTTTCCTTTCTAACACAGTGCATAATTAATTATTGATCTTGCTTGTTTTTGCTCTCCCTCAGCAGAATAGAAACCCTGGAGAATGCAACTTTTGTCTGTTTTCTTCATTGATCTGTCTCTGGCACCTAGAACAGTGTAGGCACAGTGTAGGTGTTCAAACAATCATTTGGAATGAATGACTGCGTGTATGTCAGTTGCCTTTTGGCTTCATTCCCTTCCACTGTGAACTCAGCTTCTGATAATTACTCCAATTACCCGTTTCATTCATTCATTTGTCTGTTTGACAATTATTCATGTGTCCGTTCTGTACCAGACATTGGAGATAGAACAAGGAGCACAGTTCAGTAACTGCCTCCTTACTTGCCAGGAAGGCAGGCAATAAATATATAAACAAGGAAAAATGTGCTATAATGTTAAGTACTGTAGGATACCAGGATAAGCCACCCCAAAGTATGACGTTAGGTGACCAGAATACGCCCCCAAATATGCCTCTTTGGCATAAGAATTATTTTGAACAGATCATTTTGAAAAACAGCAGATAGAATAGAAGCTATCTTCTTGTTAGGGAAATTTGCATTTATAAAATACATCGCCATTTGTAAGGGTGTCTCCCTCTCTGATCCAGGAAAAGAAGGATGAAATCACAAGATTCCAGGGGAACCTGGGTGGCACAGTCAGTTAAGCAGCTGCCTTCAGCTCAGGTCATGATTCCAAAGTCCTGGGATCGAGCCCCACATTGGGATCCCTGCTCAGCAGGGAGCCTGCTTCCCCCTCTGTCTCTGCCTACCTCTCAGTCTACTTGTGCTCTCTATCTCTTTGTCAAATAAATAAAGTCTTTAAAAAAAAAAAATCACAAGATTCTGAATCACAAGAGACTCTCATCCAGGCAGAGAGCACCAACATAATCTGCATAACAAAATCCACCCCTGTTTATCATACTTATCCTGGTCACTTTCCCATAACTCGCCTCTCCCTGCCTCCACATCTTTCTTCCTTTGTGCTAGTTGAGGACGAGGCTTTAAGCCCATATCTCAATCCACCTCTTGGAGTTACTCTTCCCTGAGTTTCTCCTGTATATATGAGACATACCTGTTAAAAAACTTCTGTTTGTTTTCCTCTCACTAATCTGTCTTTTGTTGCCAGACCTGGAGGGTAGAAGTAAGCTCTTTTTCCTCCCGTGGTGCCAGCCTGTGCTCATGAAAATACCAAGCAGGGTGGGGTGGAGAATGCCACTTGGGGTAGGCTGGCCATGGAGACATTGCTGGAGAAGTGACATCTGAGGAAGAATCTGAGTGAAATGAGAAGGTGAGCCATGTGGCTACAGGGAAACAGTGTTCCTGGCGAGAGACCAGGGAAAGCAAAAGCCCGGCAGCGGCAGCAGGACTGGCATGTTGGGGCGCTCGCCCAGCTGAACATCGGGCGGTACAGCCCGCCGTCCCCACACTTACACCTGCTCCGTTGAATTCTGCTGGAGGAATGTCCGCCAAGGGGCAGACTGTGGCTCTCTTGTCTCACCTCTCAGAGGGGTTCTCAGCCCTGCCATGGCAGCTCTTCCAAACATTCACACCTCACTGAGCCAAAACTAATATGAACAACAATAGCAACGACTGAGCTTTATTCACACGTTCGATGGCCCAGGCCCACGTGCTAAGTTCTTTTTCTTCCCCTCCCCCACCACATCCACTTCAGTTAGTCTTTGTCTCAAACATAGGGGTTAAGTACTATTCTTCTGTAGATGAGAGAACTGAAGCTTCGAGAGAGAAAGCCATGTGACCCAGCACCCTGATGCTAGTCACTGGTGAGCTAAGAGTCAGCCCCTCCCCACTAGTGTACTGACCAAGCCCACATTCCAGCCGCATCCCTACGGGCAAACTACCTCATCTCATCCCCTATTTCATTCGCTCAGAAAACTGAGAGCATGGAGGTGCTCCGATTACTGGCGTAATGACCAAATTGCATCAACTCGACGAGAGGACTGATTGTAAGAAACACCATTATTTCACATAACCCTAAGAAAATATTGTGAAACAATATAAAGACAATTCCTACACAAGAGATGTCTCAAGGTGAAAATAAACCTTTTTCAAGGTTCAACACTTGACCATTTTTAAGTATGGTAATCCACGCCCATCAGAACCTCTTTTGTTCCTATGGTGAAAGATGAGCTGCTGCTCCCCAAGACTAAAACCCTTGTCCTATGTTCTTTATTCTGTCTTCCTCGATTTTCTCCATTGGTTTTTCCTTTCTCTCTGGTGTTTTTAACTCTACCTCTCCCAGACTAAAAACATCTCAGGTCTCTCATCCTGAAATCATCTGGTTCACCCATGTTGTGTCATCCTCTAGAATTTATTCCACTTTTCTTATTGTCTTCATGTTTCTTTTTCCTTTCCGTCTTGTATTTAGAGTTGAGAGCTATAAAAGCTATCATGAGAGAGACGTCAGATATTTGGGTCTTAATTATAGAGCCTACTATTTGTTTGGAACATCTTCGCTCTCGGCACATGTTGTTGTGGTTCTCTGCTCAGCAAACATTCCACTGGGGGTCCAAAGTTCTCCCACATCAACCAGTAGAAACAATGTTGAGGATGTATGTTTCAGGAGCACTGACTCCCCCTGCCCCAATTCCTTCCTCCAGGAGTGGGCACATGATCCAGGCCTGGCCAGAATATTACATCAAGGTTGGCATTGGCCTCAGGTTGCCAGAATAAGCACATCACTGAAGCTAGGCCAATCTGAACTCTACCCTGAACTTTCCTCTTGGAGTTCTATGAAAGATGGACCCTTTCTGAAAGATCATTCTTGCACTGCAAGAGGCCATTTCGTTTGCCATGTGGAAGTATCTATATAAGAGATGGAGAAAGATACGGGTCCCTGATGTCATTGCTTGATCTCCTGGATCCAAAGATCCCTAAGATCAGGCTATTCTTAGACTTTTCAGGTACATAAGCTAATAAATAACCCTTTTGTTTGTGTCATTTGATTTGTGCTTCTATCACTTGAAATCAAGAGTTCCAGTGTGGTGGTCTGTGTTCTTTTATGCAATGGTCAGTCAAGTATAGCCACAAAAGGAAACACAGAAAAGGAACAAGAAAACAAAATTTATCATATATATATATATATACATATGTATATATATATACACACACACATACATACATACATATATATATGGGACATATATACAGAAAACAAAATTTACCATATATTTATGATATGTATAATATATATTATATGTATAATATGTATCATTTAGCAAGGTCACCTCTTGCCACATAGGGTCACAGAGGAAGTACCAGGTTTTGGTCTGGAAGACCAGACCAGAGCAAAGGGAAAGTTGAGGCTAGAGACTTTTTGGGCTTTCCATGAAAAAGGAAGGGCTGGGCAAAGTATATAAACAGTCTAGGATTGGCTACAATGTTTGAATAACTTCAGCAGGCTCTAAACTATTTGGATGATCTTAAGTTGCCCAACATCTGGCCCCGGGATGATTAAGGCAAAAGCATACTGTCTCCTGGGGTCTAGGGCCAGATAGAGGAGGTATGGGTCTGGATTGGTTAGCTTGTATACCAAAGGCATGCTCCCAGGTGAGTCCTTTGCTAGCTCTAAGAATTGGCTGGCCTCAGAAGGGACAAGCTTTCCCCAGCCAGAAAGGTGTTTTTTGGTTTGGTTTTAAAATGTCAAAACATCATAATAAACAGAAAATTTGAAAATCTATATAATCCCTAAAGCTTTACAGTTTTCAAAGAACTTTGATATGCATTATTTTATTTGGTCTTATGGGTGTGGGGGGCAGAGTATATGTTTGTCTTGCTCATGAGTAAATTCCTGGGACTTAGCACATGCTGGGCATATAACAGGTATTCAAAACTATTTATTGAATGAAGTGAGCAACATGTGTGTTATCACTTACCCCATTTTATAAAACAGGAGACTGTGAGCAGAGAGCCAGATGGGTTGTAGATCTGGGTTGGCGTGGACTAAGTTAAGAAGCTATGGTGGAAGCCTAAAGGAAGCCTAAATAAACGAGAAAGGAAAAGAAAAAAGCCTAAATTATATTACATCGGGCAGGGTAAATAGGATGAATTTGGATTACAATACCAGTGTCACATCCACTTTAGGCTTTTTTTTTTTTTTTTTTTTCTGTAGTCTTACAGCACCTCTTAACCATCTCTCCCATCAATGTATGCTCCTCTATAATCCACTATCCAATCAACAGCCGGAATGATCTTGTTATGGTCTCAAATCAGAACTTAATACTTTTCTGCCTTAAGCCTTCCAGTGGTTTCTCTTTACTTTCAGGGATTCTAGTTGGAATCCTCAACATAACATGCCAGGTCCTTAGGTCTGACTTCACCCTCATCCTAGGGGTTCATTTCCTCCTATTCTCCATTCTAGTCATAATGGCCTTCATTTCATCTTAGAAAAATACAGTTGTCTACCAACTCAAGGCCTTTGCCTGGAATACTCTTCCTCCTCTATTTTTTGTCCAGTTACTTCTTCCTCAATATTAGATTCTTAGTTCCAGTATCATTTCGTCCAGAGCCTTCCCTGAGTTCTCTTTCCCCACTCATTCTAAATCAAACCCCTTGCTATCCACTCTTGTTCCTGTGTTTTCATTCCACGGCACCTATCAGTTTTCAGTTATTGACTATAGACTCTCCAAAAGACCACTAACATAAGCTGCTGATCCAGTAAACCTTAGCAATATCTCAGAAATCAGGAGCTGATATTTAAAGGGTTTTGAGGTCCAGACTCAACTTTGTTTTAAGAGGATCTGACTGAGCTCAGGCAAAGTTCTTGAAACAAAAATTTAGGATCAGTGAATTTAGGGTAAAAGGAGTCTCTAAGCTAAGTAAATCTCAAAGATAAGTAAACAGGTATTTGATGAATGAGCAGTTTGCCATTTACATGATCTATTGCCCTGAGAAATTGTTCAAGCATCTGAAGTTCAGATACATCGGTTTTTAGAAAGTCCCTAAAGCAAACAATAAGAGTCTTTACTAGCCTCCGGTCCCTGGACAAGCACTCCTGAAACAAATAATCAAGCCATGTTGACATAGGTGGCCTTAGTTCTTAGTCCCTATTGAAGGTGAATGCATACAAGCAATCGCAGATCTCACAATATACCTATGCTATGTCACCCCTTCCCTGGTACCTCTTGTGGCAGCACAACTTACATCAGATTAATGTCCATCTCTGCCAGTAGACTCTGTGCTCTGTGAGGGAAGGTTTCCATGTCTGTTTTGCCTGTCATTTTATTCCCTATACTTGTTACAGCTCCTGGAATGCAACTGTAGTCAACAAATATTTGCTGAATGATTGAGACCCTTGGACAGGAGGCTGGGTGAGAAAATGGAGAAGAAATCATAGATTACAGTTGACTCTTGCACAATGTGGGGGTCAGGGGCATGACATTCCTGCACAGTTGAACACCCACATATAACTTCTGACTGCCCCAAATTTGACTACTAACAGCCTGCTATTGATCAGAATCCTTACCAATACAAACATTCAATGAACACATATTTTGTAGATTATACGTATTACACACCATATTTACAATAAAGTAAGCTAGGGACAAGAGACTCATTAGGAAGAGAAAAATACATTTACAGTACTTTATAGCATTTTTTAAAAAATCGGCATAAGACTAGACAGTGCAGTTGAAACCTGCACTGTTCAAGGGTCAGCTGTATTTTGTCTTCAGTCCCGTTAGAGTGGGAAAGAAGAGTAGGAAAACTAAATTTCAACAGGAAATATGCATCTGGAATTCAGGGGCGATAAAAGCTAGGGCAATATAAGTACATTTTGTGAATTTAGTTTATTCAGAATGACTTCAAAATCAAAGTAATGCAGAGCTCTTGTGTGACTATCATTGCTATAAATCTGACTTTATTAGAGAAAAATCCTCAAAAATCCATTTAGATTGAAAGCCTTCCTCAGCCTGGCAAGAGCAAGGCTAATTAAAATGTCCTAGAAGATGTAAAGATGATAATAAATACATCCATAGCACCTTCTGGGTGCCAGGCACCCTTCTAAGTTCTTTACCTCCATTAATTCATTAAACCTCGTAATAACCCAGTGAGGTAAGTGCTATAATCATCTCTATTTAGAGAGAGGAGACATAAAGAACTGAGCAAAAGCCGCATGTAACTACATGAAATAAGACAGGCTACCTTAGCATAACTTTCTATAATGGGAAGTTCTTGCCCAAGGAGATACAGTTGCAAAATATTTGTTTCAAGAACATCTTGAGAATTCATTTATCTGAAGAATAGACTGTCCAACTGTGAAAGCCAGACTGCTTATCAAAGTGTTGTTTACTTATCAAGAGTTCCTTCAAAACCAAAGCCTTGCTGAGTTCACCAGTCTTAAACTATGATATCACAAACTTGACCCAGTCACAAGGAGGCCCCCATGCCGAAAATCCCACTTTAAACCTGACTGCCTAAACCTTATAAATATTCATTCCTGAAGTCCGCTTTCTGAAACACACTAAAATTTTGTCAAGATGGACTCTCCCTTATTGCAATAAGCCACGAACTTGGCTCTGCTTGACCAAGAGGTTATTTTGGTGGGCTTTTCAGGAAGTTAGTAGCTAAAGAACCAAAGGATTAATGCCCCATGCCCAGTGCTTTACTAATGTGTCCACTAATTTTGTATGGAGAAGGAAGTAAGGCCAGGATTTACTATCCAAATGGACCTACAATTCACTTGGTGAAAGAAAGCTAAGTTTTAAATGAAACGAAGAGCAGAACTCTTTGTGTCTATTATATAGCTCAACATAGCATTAAACTACTGGGTATTTACCCCAAAGATACAGATGTGGTGAAAAGAAGGGTCATCTGTACCCCAATGTTTATAGCAGCAGTGGTCACAGTCGCCAAACTGTGGAAAGAATCAAGATGCCCTTCAATGGACTAATGGATAAGGAAGATGTGGTCCATATACACTATGGAGTATTATGCCTCCATCAGAAAGGATGAATACCCAACTTTTGTATCAACATGGACAGGACTGGAAGAGATTATGCTGAGGGAAAGAAGTCAAGCAGAGAGAGTCAAGTATCATATGGTTTCACTTATTTGTGGAGCATAACAAATATCATGGAGGACATGGGGAGATGGAGAGGAGAAGGGAGTTGAGGGAAATTGGAAGGGGAGATGAACCACGAGAGACTATGGACTCTGAAAAACAATCTGAGGGTTTTGAAGGGGCGGGGGGGGGTGGGAGGTTGGGGGAGCCAGGTGGTGGGTATTATGGAGGGCACATATTGCATGGAGCACTGGGTGTGGTGCATAAACAATGAATTCTATTACGCTGAAAAGAAATTTAAAAAAAAAAAACTGAACTAAATATGAATGTAGACTAAAAGACAGAAGCATATACTTAAATGAGTATAGCCAAAGACATCCTCCAAACTGGCCCCATGACAATAAAGGGTTAGGGTGAAGGAAGGTACCAGGAAGTGTTAGGTACAGAGATTCAAGGTACCAGCTTTGGATTCAGAGATGGGTTTAAGTTCTGGCTTCACCATTTGCCAGTGATTTGATGAACAATATTAACTTCCCTGAACCTCAGTAGCCCACCCATAAAATAGGAATAATATTCATACCTACATCATCGAGTTAATATGAGGACTAAATGGGACAGTGTATGCCAAGAGTTTATTATGATGTGATCGGTGGTATATACTGTTATTATTATAACTCATGACAGGATTTTAGGGCTTGGGGAGAGGGAAGATAAGGTCAGTGGCATACTTGAAGGGGACTGGAGAATTCAAAGAGAAGAAACAAAATGTCTTATAAGCTGGGGATTCAGGATTGAGTTTTTCTGTAGTGGTCTGGTATTTTTCCAGGAAGACTGGTTCCCGAGGCCAGAAAGAGAGTTTCCTCGCTCACCTGTCTCTCGATTTATTCTAGCACTGTTTACCTCTCTGTAGGGCTGCCTAGGCAAACTTTAGGATTGTAGCAGAAGCTTGACCCCAAAAGTTTAAGAATTTAGAACCCTGGGAGAGAGAAGAAATCTGTCAGTGAGAAACAGCTAAGTGTTTTCGTGGGGATATGTAGGAGGTGACTACTGTTGTTTTTCAGATGTTATCGCTGGTGATGCAAAAGAACATGAGCTCACGGAGTCCAAGGTTGTTCTTTTCCAAACTTGCTTATTCACCAACCAAGCCAGTCCTGCCCAGAAGTATAGAGAGGAGGTGTTAAGTGATCCCAGTGCTTACAGCTTGCCATGCCAGTTTTATGTCTGGTCTCCACTGATGAGTACTCTTGGGGAAGGAGGCCATGTTTCTCGTTATTTGTAGAACTATAGAGCTACTGTTGATTTTGAATTTACCATGTATCCCAAGGGGCTGCTGCTTTGCATGCATCATCTTATTTTTTTATTTAGCTAGTTACTGAGGGAAAAGAACCCAATTTTTTATTCCTTCATTTCTTGGATTGAAGTATTCCTCGATGACACCCTTGGCCTGAGACTCCTTGCCATAATCTTCAACCACCACACAACTTCCCTCTCGGTCAGTTTTACAGAGGGCTGCCCATTCCCCTGGTTTCTCTCTCTCTCTCTTTCTCTCTCTTTTTTAATTAAAAAAATTTTTTTTCTCACCATAGCACATACCCTCCCCTGGTTTCTTGTCAACAACCTTAACTAGGTTGATTTGGAGTTCAGCACAAAGGGCCTCCAACAACTTGCCACACACGGGCTCATCACAGTTGGATGCAAGCACTCAAAGATGGGCTTGGTGTTCTTTTAAAGCTTCGGCAGTCTGGGGATGTCCATGTGCTAGGTGGTCATGGATGAGGGCGGTCTTCCTTACCTCTTGGACAGCAGTGTTAATGTCCATTATACCTCCAGCAGCTATGCCTTCCTTGGCTGTGGTGGTAGGTTATAGATGCAGCGAAATCTTGACTACACCAAACCTCTCCTGGTGCACTACCGGGGGGGCAGCAGAGGAAGAGCTCCTCATCTTATTTAATCCTTTTCACAAAACTTTCCAGGTATCATTACACGCATCACTGAACTCCTACTTGACTCTCCTGTGGTTTCTCATTAACTACTCCCAACTTAGGGAAAGAGATCTGGGTTCAAGACAGTACAATACCTTGGAAGCAGACAGGAGAGATGTGTGTGGTGTTAGATTGCATGTGGGAGCAGAGATGAGTAGGGAGAATCAACACTAATGAATTCAAAGCAGAAGCAACAGGACGGAAAGAAGACGGGTTGGACAAGAAAGGCTAAGGACTTCAATTTAACAGTGTTGCCTTGAATCGTAACTACGCATTCAGGGAAGGGTCTCGAAGTGTAAAGATAGAAATCTCAAGGGTGATCGTGAGACTATGGGACTGGAAAGGATGAACTCTTGTCTGATTCTAGTGTCCCACTTGGAAAATCGGGCAGTTTTCCAGACCCCAAATGAATTATTGGAATAAGGTTAAAAGATATAAAATAGATTATTTTTATATCACTTTCAATTTTATCTTGTGTGATTTGCCTTTTAAGTTAATACCATCTTAAGATGTAGTTCACATAAGTTTTAATAATTTTAGCTCCATCTCTTATCTCTTTAAGAAATAGAAGAGTGATTCATTTCTGTGTTACTTAATATCCACCCTTTCTCAGTAATAGTTAAAATGTAAATAATAGTTCTTCAAGAGTAACCCAAGGGTAATGGCTGAACTGTGCCAGCCTTGTGAGGTAAACATAAACCCTTTCACAAATGTTCTAACTTGTTGAACTGTGTATTTTCCAAGTTTTAAACTTAAAGGCTCCAGTAAGCAATCTTAAAAGAAGGGACACCGCCCTAGGAAAAGTGAGATTTGCCAGACTCTTCCTACCTCCTTCAACAACTCATCTGACATTCCTGAGCGTCTTCTATGGGCAATGGTCTGTGCAAGTTCTCCATTGGATCCAGAAATGAATGAACATGAACCTGAAAAAAAATTTTAACACAAATTAGGGAATGAGTCAGGGCCAAGCTATGCAAAGTTTACAAAAATCAGAGAGGGGAGAGAGTGTTAGATGGAAGCCCTTAGAAAGTAGGCGGGATTTGGATCTGGTCTTGGATGGGTAAGTGGGGTGAGGTGGCAGGGGAGGGGGTCAAGGAATAGGGGTTTGGAGTAAGTAGAATGGGCAATAGCCTATTTTGATGGAAGTGGAAATTACAGTTGTCTGGCCTCGATGATAGCGTGATGCTATAAGCTCCCTGGTTTGCTTTCTAAAGAGAGCCATTAAAAATTAGGTAGGGCAGGGGCACCTGGGTGGCTCAGCAGGTTAAAGCCTCTGCCTGCGGCTCAGGTCATGATCCCACGGTCCTGGGATCGAGCCCCACATTCGGCTCTCTGTTCAGCAGGGAGTCTGCTTCCACCTCTCTCTCTCTCCCTGCCTCTCTGCCTACTTGTGATCTCAGTCTGTCAAATAAATAAATAAATTTAAAAATCTTAAAAAAAAAAATTAGGTAGGGCGATTTTCTTTGCTGTCACTGAATAATGTGAAAAGTATCAGTGCCAGATATATCTCTCTGCCCTCCAGACACACCCTCCACTTTTCTTCTCTTCCTCTCCTCCCTGGCAGGAAGTCCTGTAGAGACTACTGTCAAGGATCTTCTCTTTACCTGTTGGTTTGTCCAGTAGGGTGTCCTGTAAAAGATCCACGGAAAGGAGTGCATGAAGAGGGAGTTTATTTGCCTGGCTTCCTTCTTCCAGGGTCCTCTGGGCTTTTGCAGCCCACACAAGAATTTCACAGCACCTTCCAGCCTTTGGTTCTGAGCTCTTTCTCCTCTTCTGGTTGGGTGCAAAGAGTCTGTTTTGGGTACTTCTTTGATCCTATTTGACACTATTCCCTACACCCTGCCATGTCTTTGTAAAGAATCCTTTTATTGCATTTTCCTCAAGTTTTCCAAAAATAAGAGTATTCTCCTTGCCCTGAACTCCATCAGACCAGGGCAAGAGATGCACCGGGCATCTGCTCACCTCTATCCCGGAAGGGACACCAAGGGCCTTTCTTTATACTCTGGGGTCCCACACTCTAGGCCAAAGTTTACTGGAAGGATGTTTAGATACCTGAGTCAAATTAGACCAATCAGATATCTTACAGAAGTCTGCTTTAAGAAATTCTTCATATGGACTCAGGACTTGTGGTTTTTTTGCACAGGAAGTGGACTGAGAAGCAGAGACAGTTGGTCTGTGGTGACATTCACTTCTGGAAGTTGTGTGGTTTAATGATTTCTCAGTCCTTGGTTCTAGTTCCTTCTGAGAGCCAAGTAGATTCTTGTCCTCAGTTCCTACGAGATACCTATATTTTCTTCAATAACTACCACATACACAACAGTCGCGAATGCATGCACAAGCACACAGTTTTGTTGGGTTAAGCACGTTCAAGTTATCTTCTGTTACTTACAACCAAAGACACCTAACTAAGAGAAGACCCAATACCCATAATCCCAGTTAACACTTATAGAGTTGTGGTGTGTGTGCCCGACTCCATAGGACTTAGCTCGTTTAATGTTCGCAACTACTCTGAGAAGTTTGTTTTCTTGTGACCCAAGTTTTTCTTGACTTAAAAGTTCTTTTCAATAACTCCCTCTAAGTGCCTCTCAGTTTTTTTCTGGGTGTTCCCCAAGGAGAACCTCATTAAAGAGTTTCTGATCGCCAACTACCTATAGTGGAGGTTTCCCTGTATCACCAACAAGCACTTCTTGGACACAGGCTGGGTGTCCTACCATGAGACTCAATTCTAACACTACCAACCCCCAGAGAGAGCTGCAGATCTCACAAACAGAGGGCTCAGTCCTGCAGGATCACCTTCCACTTCAGACACCGGCAGCACGCCCAGGTGGTTAACCTGTACTTCTGACTGACTGACTTCTGACTGAAGCCAGAGGTTCCCACTGCCCCCTCCTTGAGTTTAATTAATATGTTACAGAAGCTCAAAGAACTCAGGAAACCCATTTTCTCGCTAGATTACCAATTTATTGCGAAGGATTTTAAAAGAGGCACGTCAATAGCCAGATGAAGAAAGGCACAGGGCAAAGTTTGGGCAGAGAGCACAGAGCTTCCATCATCTCTCCAAGTGTGCCGCTTCCTGGGTCTCTTCGTGCTCGCCAATCCTGAAGCCCTCTGAGCCCTGGCCTTTGGGGTTTTGTGGAGGCTTCATTACACAGGCAGGATTGGTTAAATCATTCATCTTTGGTGATGAACTCAACCTCCAGCCCTTCTCCTCTCCTCCATATGCTTTTCAAAAGTCACCTTATTAACATAAACCCAGTAGTGGTGGAAAGGGGCTTCTTAGAGATAACAAGAGACCCATTTCACCTTACTGTCTGAAGCAATTTCAGGAACAAAGCACAAAAGTCCAACTATTATGACAAAAGATGCTCCTACTGCTCTTATCATTCAGGAAATTCCAAAGATTTTGGTTGTTGTGAGCCAGGAACCATGGACAAAGACCAAACATCTATTTCTCACATGAGAAATAGATCTTTGGTCATCCGGATGACCGTATTGTATTTCTTGTGAGTCACAACCTTGCCCTCATTTTTCCTCATTACTCAGTCTTTTGGCCCCAGTCCCCACACACAGTCTCTTCTGTTCTTTTTCTTCATCACAGACGTCACTCCATACGGTGAAATGACAACAGCTGTTTCCAACCGTCCATCCGCGGATGCTACCAAACGTTCTGTCCTCAGGATGCTCAAACATCTCTGTGTTTGATGAAAAGACAGTCTCCTCTCCCTCTGTGTCAACTTGGTCATTTAGCAGTTATCCGTGTGGCCAGAGCCTCTGTAATCTCTGAGGAGATTCAAGAACTAATGGTAGAGCTTCCCAGCTGTGTCCCTCAACACAGGTTACACAGCACATCAAGTCCCCCAGTCCTTGGAACACCCTGATGGGGCTGGGGTGATGAGCCCCAGCATTGCCATCCAGCTTTGAGTAGTCGTATATCATGAACCCTACTGTGGCCTACAGTACCATTTTCTGTAAATACCACGTCTTGCCATGCCCGTGAGCCTCTTAACCTCATGCCAATCACAGGAGATGCAAATCCAGTCTGGACCAGGTCAACAAGAAGCTTTGTGCCCGTATTCAGGGCTTGCCTTTTCTGTTTTCTGGTTTCTCTTCCCTGTTAGCAAATAAAACTTGCATCCAAATGAAGAAGCCAATTGTGGTGTATGTATGAGTGTGTGGGTGTGTATCATTAGGGAATAAGAAAGATGTTATCTGTACTGTCATTAGCCATCCCCGAATACCCTATTCCATAGACCAGCCCACTCTGACCATGAGGAGACAGTTATGGAGAGTTAGGTCACTTACCTGAGGTGACACACTAAGTCAAAGAGCCTGCAGGATTCCGGTCTAGGCCTGCCTGGCTCCAGAGACATGCCTGAGTCCGCACTCTTTGCCACATCCTATCTTCCTGGCATTCCACTGATTAGACTCGGACCCCCAATCTCTATTTTGGGAACACATTCTGGGGCAGCTGTGGAGGTGCCCCTCTCAGAACTCCCTTCAGGACGGAACGGTCACCAGGGGTGCCGTCAGGCCATGGCCTCCAGCTGCAGCAACTTTGGGGTTTGGCACAGTGTTTGAGGCCACGACATGAAAAGATACTCTCTCCAAACTTGGAGACTTGGAGACTTGGAGACCTCAGACTTGCTCTGTGGTGGAAAGGCCTGCGCTGGTGACTCCATCTCCTTTCCCCTTAATCATTCATAGGCATCACCCACAGCAGATCGCTTAGACTCCTGCCTCTGCCATGGTATCTGCTCCCTGACTCTGCCATGGTATCTGCTCCCTGACACAAGCTCCCTGAGAGAAGGGCCATGCCATAGCTACAGCACTTTGTATATAATGAGTTGGTCTGTCTTTCTTTCTTTCTAATGAATAAGCAGTTTCACATGGTGGCAATGAGCAGTCTTCTTATACTAGTTCTGGGGAAACATGGGACCCAAAAGCTCAGAATGCTATGGGTCTGGGAAGATTTCTGGGTCCCATGCTCAAAGATTTTACCTCAGTGGCAGGTAGGACCAGGACACTCCAGCTTTAGGAAGCACCCTGGTGTGTTTACAGTCAGGCTGTCCACAGAACTTAGCTGAGAAGCATCACTTTTGAGAGTGACTACACAACTCTACCGTTCTCCCCTTTCCCCACCACCACCACCACATTCGTTGGCATGGGTATCCCCATGAATTTGGGAGACTCTTGGCATATTCTTGGATCAGGATTTTTTTGAGCTCCTGGATATGTTCCAGCCTGCATTTGAAAATGAATAAGTCCCCAAGGGTGGAGTGTAAAGCTTGCCTTGAACCTGGACAAGATATGAATTGGCCGTCCTACCAGTTGGCATCCGGATGTGGGAGCTGGGATTGTGAAAGGTAAGCAAAGCCGTTAGCCTCAGGTTAGTTACAGTGGGGATTGCTGACGCGTGAGTCATCATGGATGTAGGAGTTGGTCTCGTCCAAACCCACTTCTTTGTTATGGAAGCAGAATGTCTTCTGTTCATCTCTATCCTTCCTTCAGAGGTAACCTCAAATACCCTTTTCTGACTCCTCCAAAAGCATCCCTCCTTCCAAGATCCCCTGCCTCTCATCCTTCCTTCCGCAGCAGGACATTGTATTTAAATTGCTTACTTCAGCTGTTTTTCCTACCCATTCACCTGAAAGTTCTTTGGGATTGAAGTACGTTTCTTTTCCTCTTTTTATTCCAGTGCCCGGCCCCAGCTCCTAGAAAGGGGAGCAAAACTGAGGGGATGAACGGAGGGAGGGAGGGAGGAGGGAAAGGGTGGGGGGGTCAGCGCTGAACCGACCTCAGGTGAGCAGAGGCCTTCGTTTCAGTGCTTCCTCTGACCCAACTTCCCACACCCACAGCCAATATCACATTAACTTAGAGAAAATGAACATCTATTTCAGAGTCATTTATTTTTTGTGGTTTCAAATGAATCACATTTGCTTTAAGTGAAAAGAAAATAATTGTGAGGACATTTTTTTAAAAAGTAAAATTCTTCTTCTACCCACTTAAGCACCATAAGTGACTCTTAATCTCACAAAACAAACTGAGGGTTGCTGGGGGGAGGGGGGTTGGGAGAAGGGGGTGGGATTATGGACACTGGGGAGGGTATGTGCTTTGGTGAGTGCTGTGAAGTGTGTAAACCTGGTGATTCACAGACCTGTACCCCTGGGGATAAAAATATATGTTTATAAAAAATAAAAAAAAATTTAAAAAAAAAGTAAAATTAAAAAAATTTCTAGTCAGGATGAAACTTGGGATTATAGGAGGTAAGGTGATACAGCGGGCCTTGGAATCAATTCGTCTGAGGGTAAAATCCCACTTGGTTGCTTACTTACTACTGACATAGCATCAGTATCCTCATGTGTAAAATGGGATCAAGAATGTTCATACCACAACAGTTCTGGAACCCTAGCAAAGGGGCTGACACGTAGTAAGGACTAACCAAATATTCATTACCTTCTTTTTCTTTGGCAGAACTTAACAGAATCCTTGTATTTGGAGATCAAATCCATTTTGTCATTTTCAAAAAATTTCTAAATGCATACACACAGATTAGATGCTCCTAAGTACATGTTACATGAATGAGAAAATTGTTGCATTGCTTCTGCCTTATCTCAAATTCTAATTTTAGTTCACTTCAGTGTTAGGAAGCGAATTTAAAAGGATGGCAACATGACTCAAAAGATTAAGATTTTCTATCCAGAAATCTTGATTTAAATCTTCAGTGGTTGACTTTTGAGGAGAGTGCAAATGTTGGCATTATCTTCTTTATTAGCAATTTGTAAAGAACTGGGATCTCACACAGCTGTGTGCAGCTCAAAGATGTACCAAGCAAAGAATAAATTTCCTGCCCACGCAAACTCAAGGCAAAAAACCCACAAGCTGTCTTATATTATTCTGACAGCCTGAGCAAGGTTTCTTATTTTTCTCATAAAACAACTCGACCAAAGAACAAGAATTTTCCACTATGTAGAATTTTACCTTGTGGGATAACAAGCTGATGATATATTTGTTTTAGGAGAAACTAAAGGCTTGGAGTTACAGAAATGTATAGAGTTCACTCTAGCAATTTAGCAAATAAATATTCTCCCCTTAAGCCTCAAGCTGACCGGTGGTATGATTTTGACAAGGTCCTCTCATTCCCTCTTCAAGATGCATACCACAGGAGACCAGTTTTTCGTACTCACAGTTGTAGTATACTCAACAGATTGGCCCAGGTCAAAGAGGGCAAGGCTTCCTTGAAATCCTGTTGGAGCCCACCTCTAATTTAAATGGACACCAATGGCAATAGGGGATTCAACAGTGTTTATTCTGCTTATGGTGCCATTTACTGGAATCTGTCAGTGTAGAACATGGAGAGGACTGCAGCCATCTAATATTCTCAGTAAAACTAAGTAACAGGCAAAGACCAAGGTAAATCATCTATTGGGCACTAATTCTGTCAGAGACATTTAGCATTCTGTGTATTTGTGTATCTGTTTGATTTATACTTCCTTACATTCTGGAATGGATGTTTCCAGGACCTCTTGTATTTTCTCTACCCTATCCCCTAATATCAGTCATTCCATAAGGAGCCCTGGTTCTTTTATTGGAAAATGTATCACCTTTTATGACATAGCCTGAAGTCATGCAGTTTCTCTTTGCTGGTTGAGTCACAAAGGTCCACCCAGGTTGAAAGCAAAAGGGACATAGACTCCATATCTTAATGGAGGAGTAGTAAGATGACACTGTAAGAGTTTCTGGATGAGAGTATCGTTATGGCCTCATTTGGAAAACAGAAGTTGTCACAGGTGATCAGGGTATCTCAATGAGAAGGTAAAATTTGAACAAGAACTTAGAGGTGGTGAGGAAGTCGGCCTATCTGTGGGAGCAATGTTCCAGCTGGAGGTAATAGTTAATGCAAATGAAAAGATGTTAAAATGAGACCATACTTAGTGTTTCAAAGGAACAGCAAAGGGACCATCATAGCTAATGGAGGAGTGGTTTGGAGAGTCATAGAAGAAGAGGATGGTGAGGTAAAGGGAGGAGAGATGAGACTGATTATAAAGAACCCAGAGGACATGGCTAGAATTTGAATGAGCATGGAGTGATGAAGGTATCTGACTTGTATTTTGAAACGATCTCCCTTAACAGGACTATCCTGTTGAGAATTGACTTCAGAGGATGAAGGTAGAAGGAAGTAAACCAGTCAGGAAGCTATTGCAGTAATCTGCTACACAGAAGTGATGGTGGTCTGGACCAGGGTGGTGGCCATGGAGGTAATACAGAGTGGTTGGATTCCGAATACTTCTGAAGCTAGAGCTAACACAATTTCCTGCTGGAATGAAAATAGAGTGTCAGAGAAAGAGGAAAACCTAGAATGACTTCAAAGTTTGGCCTGTAAAACTGCAAGCATAAAGTTGTCAATTGAGAGGACTATGGATGGCGGAAAGATCAGAAGCTTATCTTTGGAAATGCTGATTTCCAGATGTCTATTAGACATCTAAGTAGAAATGTCAGGAAAGCCTTGGGTATACACATCTGGAGCTCAGTAAAGGGGTCTGGGCTGGAAATAGACATTTGGGTATGATTGCACGTAGATTTGTATTTCAGGTCATAATGACATCACCAAGAATGTGAATAAAGATAGAAGAGAGGGGCGCCTGGGTGGCTCAGTGGGTTAAGCTGCTGCCTTCGGCTCAGGTCATGATCTCAGGGTCCTGGGATCAAGTCCCATATCGGGCTCTCTGCTCAGCAGGGAGCCTGCTTCCCTCTCTCTCTCTCTCTGCCTGCCTCTCTGCCTACTTGTGATCTCTCTCTGTCAAATAAATAAATAAAATCTTTAAAAAAAAAAAAAAGATAGAGGAGAGAATCAAGGACCAATCCCTGGGGTACTCCCACATTAAGAAGGAACCATCAGAAGAGACAGAGAGGAAGTAACAGTAAAAGGGAGGGGTATGTTGTGTCTGGGAAGGAAATGAAAAAGTATGGCATGGAGGAAATGATGTCACTCAGTTCAGTAAAAGAAGGATCCAGAATCTGACCATTGGATTAAACAATATGGAGGTCATTGGTTTTTCTTGATGAGAGCAGTTTAGATGGAATCATAAAGCTGAGTGTAGTGGTTTTAAGAGAGAGCATGAGGAGAGGGTTTAGAGAGGGCATGGCTATCTCTTTGAGGATTTTCAGTGCAAAAAGGAGTAAAAGAATTTTGGGGCAACCATCAGGGGAAATGAATTCAAGAGAAGATTTACATGCCCATGGGAATAAGCCAGTAAAAAGTAAAAGACTGATGATTTAGGAGAGAAGTGGTAAATGGCTGCCATCATGTCTTTGTGTAGGTGAGGGGGACGGGGTCTGGGGCTCAGGGGTTTTCATGGGAGCACATATTATTCCTCTGATTTTAGGCAGAAAGGCACAGTGTGTAGATGCAGATGCTGATACATCAACGCAGGATTGGGGGCCAGTTGAGGGTCAGTTGAAATTCTCTTCCAACGGATTCAATGTTTCTGGTGAAGCAGGAAAGGAGATCATCAGCCAAGAGTGAAAGTGTGGGAGGGTGTGTTAGAGGTTTGAGGAAAAGGAAAAGGTATAGAATAAGTATCTTACAGCAAATGGGAGAGTGAATGCATTAGGGACCTAGGGTAGGAATTCCGGGCAGCACCAGGGGACCATTTGAGGATTGTTGTCTTACATTCAGCAACCTGTGCTTTGCTCAGCACCACCTGTTTTATGGTTCTCCAGCCCCCTTCAAGGACAGGTATGAGGAGGCAGAGAGGTGGATGTAACCAGGATATGACGAAGCGAGACATGGTAATGGAGTTGTAGATGTAAGCAAGGGAGGGTTATGACGGCTGGCCCTGGAACTCAAACTGAGCAGGGAAGGTAGTGAGGAGACATCAAAGGGATGAAAGACAACACAAACTTTGTAGGATCATTGCCCTGAATGTTTCAGCGGACAAAAAGCAGAAGAGTGTTGTGCCTGCGGGCTAACTTTCACACTCCAGTGACCCTGCCCACTAATAAACTTCAGCTTAATAAATACTCAATAGCTAATCCCTATTTCGTTGAGCTGGAAAGCTTTCTAGGGGAAAACAGAAATGAGCTTGAAGTGGGAAAGAAGACAGACCTACCCCTCCCTTGACGGTAATATTCACAAAAATTAGACAAGGAAATAAATGAATTTCTCGGTGTGTGCAGTAAACGCAAAAAGGAGTTTCATAGATAGTCTTATTTTATTTTATTAATTTAATACCGGAGTGTGGTTGTCCCATGAAGGGTGGGATCAACACCCCCTGCCCCAGAATTTGTTTGGATGAGAATTTGAAGAAACTTATTACTCACACACTGAGGCTTTCTAGGGGGATCAAGGAGCCACCCAAGCTGGGCTGAAGCTGGCCGGAGAGAAGCAAGGAAGGGGTGGGTTTTGTGTGTGCGATTAGGAGGTCGGAGTTCCGGCTGGAGTGATGGGATCTCCCCTGATGGGACAGACTTCCACATAGGACTCGCCCAGATGCAAGGCAAAAAGCAGCAGGAGGGTTGGGAACCTGAAAGTTGTCAGGTGTCAAACATCAAAAATGAAGTCAAAGTCTTTATTACAAATACACGTCACAAATCTATAGGCAATGGGGTTAGCCTGTGCTTAAAATCTTAAGCTTTGGAGTCAGGCTGACGTTTCAATCCTGGCTCTTTAACTGTGGTTCTGAGGTCTTTGACTTAAGGCAAATTAGGTGAAGTGCTTAGTTTCTCTGCTGTGTCTCAGTTTCCTCATCTGGCAAAGGGCCACAGAAGTCCGTAACTCCGGTTGTTGTGAAGCATAACCATGTTGGTAAACGGCTTAGCGTGCTTTTGTGATTTAGCAAACCACATACCAATTCCTGAAAATTCTGAGTGACGTTTCCATTTCGGATGTGTCGTAGCTGAACCGTGTCTTCTTGCCGGTGGCTCTGAATGTGTTATTTTTTGATGATTTATTTCCTTTAATTTTGAAATCATTACACATTCACGACGCACAAACTTTTCCCTTCACGCTCTCTTGTGTTGAAGTCCCTCTACTAGTTTATGGCTAGAAAGCAAAACTTCACACTAGGAAAGTAAGAGAAGGAACCCTGGGTGAATCAGCTGAGGAAGTAAAGGGTTATTATTATTCGTCTCCGAAAACTGAATTTTTCATAGCTAGATTGTCTTAAATAAGAATGAAAGCTAGAATACCTTTAGCTTGTTTTGAGAAAGCGCAGTATGACCTTTTGACATTGTTTATTGGCATCTCCTACCTGCTCAACACTCATTCATTCATCAATAAGTTTTGAGCTCCGGCCTTGCTGGAAACAATGGCCCCAGGGATTGGGCCACTTGTACAAGAGGACACAGACTCTCCTCTCACGGGACTTGGTAGTTTGGTGGGTTCCATGGATAATCAAATCATCCCATTGTAACAACCAGGGATTTTATTTGCAAAAGACAAAAACCAACTCTTGTTATCATAAAGGGAAGAGGCAATCTTGGAATGATGCCGCATCTCCCACGGATCACTCCAGGAGACCCGGAGAGCCACTGCTCGTAGAAAGAGAGTTACCAAGGGAGCCTCAGCTCCTGATCCAGGTCCAAGGTGGGTCAGGGCCTCCCAGCTGCCCCTACAGGACCACGGCCACGATGAGCCCGAAGCTGCCCCAGCTTCCTCGTGGCACCTGCCTACATTCATCCAGGAGCTGAAGCACCCAGTGGCTGCCCTTACGCCCGCAGCCTTGACGTCAAGTTGAGGAGCTCACAAGAAGACACTTTGTTTTCTGTGCTGGGAAGTAGGAAATGCTGGACAACCAATCCAATAAATACAGTTCACGTCGACGACACATGGAAATAAAGAGGAATAACAACTGTTAAAGTGCTTTATGCAGAAGGGCACAAAATTCTTGGTGATCCCTCGTCGTCTTTAGGGCTTGAGCTGCTGGGACCCCCCGCCTCCTGGGGAGGTACCTTCAGCCAGAGCCGTTCCCACACCTCAGTCCTTCCTCTGCCTCTTCCCCTACGGGTCCATACCTACCTGCATGCCACCTGCATTTATGTCCACTTTCTTCTACTAAAATACATCTACTTTTTGTAGGACTCTTGTGAATGGAGAGTCAGCATCATCTGCCATAAATAACAGGTGAAAGTAAGAATAAATACAATGAAGGGAAACAAAGCCATTTGGATCTAGCCAGAGACTGTGCTGGAGGTTCTGAGCTTGTGGCTGGCTTCATCGGGGGTTGGTACTGAGCAAATGAAGGCACCAATCAGAGACTTCATCCTTGATCTTAGAAAAATTAAAAGGCAGTAGAAAAGGGACAAATCTTTAATCTTTGTATTTATTTATTTATTTATTAATTTATTAGACACTCTCTGGGCACCATTTAGTATTTTTTTCAGGATTTTATTTATTTATTTAACAGACAGAGATCACAAGTAGGCAGAGAGGCAGGCAGAGAGAGGAGGAAGCAGGCTCCGATGCGGGGCTCAATCCCAAGATGCTGGGATCATGACCTGAGCTGAAGGCAGAGGCTTTAACCCACTGAGTCACCCAGGCGCCCTTCTGGGCACCATTTAAAATTAACTTCTACACCACTGCAAGTTAGTAACCTATGCTCGGGGTGATAAATATTAGAAAGACCGTGGGCTTAAACATGAGCAAGGTTTGAGTTTGAATTTCAGCCCCTGCACTTCTTAGTCCTGTGACTTTAGGCATATTCTGTAACCTCTCTGAGCTGCGGTATATATATGTGCATCTGTAAAATGGATGCAATAAGTACCAAATTTCTTGGTCGTGTTAAATAGATCCATGCTTTCCAATTTCTATTGCACATACGGATTACCTGGGGATCTTGTTAAAATGCAGATTCTGAATTGCTAGGTCGGAGATTCTGCATTTCTAATAAAATCTCTGGTGGTGCTGATGCTGACGCTGTCATTTTGTGGACTGCGTTTTAGCAAGGTCGGAGTTTGGTGCTGTCAGTATGGTGGCTCCCCGCCACAGGGGCTCTCGAGCCCTTGAAATGCGGGGTAGGGCAGCTAAGAGTGGAAGGCATACTTTTATTTAATTTCAATTAACTTTTGAACCCTGATACTTGGTTAGTTATTGGAAAAGAATTTCTAGTATACTTGGAACAGCTTATAAATCTCTCTTTTCGGCTGTGGATTTTGTGAAATGTAGTTAACGGAACATCTCTCTCCAATGCAGAGTCGAGATAGGCTCCCAGTATAAAATAAACAGCACATTTTGAAGACCCAGTTTTAAAAAAAAGGTAAAATATCAATAAAGTTGCTACTGATTTCATGTTGAAATAATATGTGGGTATGTTGGGATAGAACATATTATTAAAATTAATGTCCTCTGTTTCTTTTTACCTTTTTTAATTTTTTTTTTTGATGTATCTATTAGACAATTTAAATTGATCAAAGTGGCTCACGTTATATGCCTGTCAGACAGTGCAGGCCCAGATCAGGGAGCACAGGGCCTGTCTCATCAGCTCCCTTCCTCTGTCTCATCTGGGCGGGTGACCTCTGGGTAGAAAGAGGATGTGAGGTGGTGGAAAGAGACAAGGTTTCTTCCTTCCCGGCAGAAGGCTGTAGCAAGAAGCCAAGCTCCACAGCAAGTTTTTGGGCTCACAGACTCTTTCTTCTGTGGTGGGTTATTTCCACTATGTTCCAAGGCAGGCTTTGCTTTTTGCAGAGGTGAAAAAGGAGCGTGTCAGCAGTCCATGCGCTGTGGCTCAAAGCCGGCTCTCATAAGAAGATGCTCGCTTTTCAAGAGTTAAGGGTCACGGCGAAGGGCTCATTGACCCAGCCTCTTCTGTGACTTCAAGGGGAGTTCATTAAAACAGCATGGGCTCCTGTTAATGTGCTGTGTTACTTCCTGGTTGATTCAGCAGTTGCAAAGGAGGCTAGAAGTTTAATGAAAGCAGTAATGAAGATATCTGCAGATTTGACGGTGACCAAAGGAATTAGCAAAAAGAAGTGGGTAGAAATGAAAGTTAGTTTTTTCATATCACGAATTGCATTATGGTAACCCCCCTTCCCCACTCTTGTGGAAAAAAAAATTTTTTTAACGAATTCAAGCAAATATTTACATGTGGAATCAGACTTGGCAGCAAATTCAAAGAAAACTATTAAGGCCAGAAAAAGCTGCTTCTGTATCAGAGGCTTGGAGACTCCAAGTCTCAATTAACCTTTCTAAATAAGAACTGACAGCCGTAGATGGAAAATGGGGCGGGGGGTGGTGTGCGGGGGACTAAAATGTTTCTGAAGAATGTTTGACTACAAAGTAAACAGCCCGAATAGAAAATATTAAATCAGATGCTGCCTCCACATTCCATAAAACTGAGGATGCAGTAAAATGTACTGTATAGTTAAAACGCCTGGATAAAAGAAATTATGGAACAGTTTTAGTCTAGTGATAATTCAAAGTTCATGGAACCAGTTATGTTGGCATAAGAAAGAGAATTTATGTTTTGTATTTACGTTAGATCTCAGCATGAATTTGTACTGTTGGCAGTGCAGGAATAACTTTGAAGATGTTTATCTTTAAGTCTTCTTGTCCTTTCTGTCACCAAATCAAACCATGAGAAAATATTTACTAGGTAATGTACTCTCTAAAGAGTAGAACGTCTTTTTGTAACTCCCCCAATTTTTTCCCCACAAAATTGTACAGTAAGTATTTATTATTCTGACCCAGGATTTATGTTGCTTTAGGTGGTAGCAAAAGGAAGGCGGGGTTAGCAAATTCATAGTATAATCAAGATTGCAAGGGGAAAGATTTAAATAGTAGAATGGAACACATTAAAAGCATGCATTTAGAAGCATTCACTGTCATTTTCTAAAAAAAACTATTATCCAACAGTTATTCTCATCTGAATGCCTTTACAATACAACCCCACATCTCAAAAGCATCTAGTTCATCGAGATAAGCCTTTCCCATTAGCCTGTTCTAGGGAGAGTCTTAGTGTATTTTAAACGTCTGTAATTCAATTAATCTTAAAGGGTGGTGAACCGAGACCTACTGCTTACCTGATGAGCTTGCAGAGCATGGAGAGATTGTCTGTCTGCACTGCTCCTTTGTCCCAAGCTGTCTTCTCAGGATGGCCTGTCTCTGGCGGTTTCTCCACTCCACATTCTTTAATTCCGGATCTCCCATTCTTGCTGGAATCCATCCTCCAACACACCTGTCCGGCATGGCTACTGCACTTCCTGCATTATTCTCCTTGTTCCTGTGTCCATCGCAGAGACTGAGGATGGTGTCTTTTTCATCTTGGTAGCGAGTCTGCCTAGAAGAGTTCCTGCGTAGGGTAGATGCCCAGGGAGGTTTCTGGACTGGGACTGAGAGCATGACTTCGAGCTAGCTACTCCTGTGAAGAGCCTGCTTATCACCGCCGCACTGCTCTGCTCTCTCACTGTTGCTCGGCTTGGGTCTTCCACACTTGCGTCTTGGGGATCTGATCACTTGAACCTTTCCCTATAGGCCTACCTCCATCTCCTTCTCTCCAACTGAGGGAGAAATGGCGTTTTTGCTAATGTCCTTCTCCCAACTTCAGAAGGTCGCACAGAAGAGTGGCTTGGGCCGTTGCTGTTTGACTCTACAGGCCTCCCGAGGGAGGCTCTCTACCGCTTCCTTGCTGGGCCTTCGATCACACAGCTCTTTGCATTTTTTCTTCCTTCTTCCTCGGGGGGGCCTCCTGTGAACCCACATCTTCTGCTCCCTTCCCCTCAGCCGGCCGGTCACGGAGACGGATGTGCCCTACGTCACGCCTTCTCCATGGGGTTGTTTTTCTTCTTAAACCTGGGTGATAGGATTAAGGGTAGTTTTCCTTGTCACTACGTGCTTCCCTTATTTAATAATGAGCATGGATTATTCTCAGGATTTAAAATGAAGACCAAAGCTATTTATATTTGCAAACGTTTCATAATAAATAGAATCTCCAATCTCCCATATACATTTTCCAATCCAACGATAAGAGGTAATGTTCCAAAAGGAAAAGCATGAGTGCTGTTTTCTTACTAACACGACCAGCCATCATTCTTTTGTTCTGCCTTCAAATTAACTCCGTCACATGATAAATTCGACAAGACCTTTATATTTTTATGCAGGCTAAAAATGCCTCATTTATTCAGTATAGATCCGACTGTGAATTACACATGTCATCTGCTTTTCCAACTCTTTTGCACTGTCTCCCTTTCCAGAAACTGGAGAGGAGAAGAAAAGAGCATAAAAATAAAAGGATTTAATTCAGCCATTTGTTATTTGTATTAAGCAATGTGTGGGAAAAGCTTGAAATTAATAGTTAAATTTCGTATATATGCATGGAACTGTTATTCCTGGGTCTTCCAGTTCTGTACGTAATCAAGACCCACTGCAGACTTTTCCAGATCAACATGCATGTTTCGAGGCTATGTGGACTTCAAGCGACAGACTCTGTCAAAGTTCTCCGTTCTTTAAAAAAGGAAAACCAGTATGCCAAACACAAATACTTTTCAGAGAAATGGTCTCTTTAAATTTGCTACAAGCATTGTAGCAAAACTAAAGCACATGAAGAGAAAAAGTTGCTTGAAGTTAACAGAATATGCTGAAAATCTGCATTTAGAAACTGTGAATTACATGTTTCGTAGAGGGAAGAGGTACTGAGCATTCGTTTACTCCAAAGGAAATTAATTTACACTCATTTCCATTATTTAAAAATTAAGACAATAATACAACTTTGAAAAGCCCAATATTAGAGTGAGAACACTTTACAGCTGGATTCAGCCTCAACTTTGTTTTCAGCCAGAACCTTGGGCAAATCACAATCTCCTGGGGGTCTTAACTCACTCATCTATACAATGAAGAGAAGATAGGATTGTCTGGTCCAGCGTGCTTGTTCCTTATAGTGCTAGAATTTGAGAGGCTAAGGGTTCCACCCTAAGACCTCTGGTCAAGGCAGGTAATATACAGCAATGAAAAAGACTATAGAGTGAGAAGAATTTTTCTTGCAGGGGAATCCTGATATTAGCAAGCTTTCCTTATTTCACACTTGATATCAATAAAAATATTTCATTTCCTTCTTCGTTTTGCTATAAAAGAAACAGTAATAAATGGTCACCAACACTAATAAATGACAGGGGTGTAGAGACCATAGGGATTGTGGGGACCGTGGCAAACTAGAGAGGGTAAAGTCCCATATTATCGTATGGGACTGAGGGTCTAATGTCTGATGCCAAGAATTTGGGTGTTTTTAGTGAAATCTAATGGTCAGTGCAGGTAATCAACTGAAAACATTAAACAAAACAAAACCCCCCGTGGGCCATTACCGTTGGTCAAACAAAACACCTTGGTGGGTCAGAAGGGGGTGTAGGCTACCAGTTTACAATACCTGATCTGCTTTGTCTTCCTCACTGTACTGGGATCAGCCCATATTGCATAATTTGCTAATTACACCACTTTAATCTTACTATCATAATCCACAGAATTTTTACCAAGCTCTTTTTTATAGGCAGTGCTCTGTGCCCAGGACTTTGACTTTTCTTCTTACTAGGCTGTCACAATAACCCTGAGGGATAGGTAGATATACTGTGATCCCAGTTTTACAGAATGAAGGAAGGTTCCTAGAGACCAAATAACATGTCCTACTCACACAACTTATTTTTCTTACAGAATCACATCTAAAATATTGACATGGAAACATTTACAATATTAGGCTGAATGGAAAAAAAGGGCAGCTATATAAAGTATATATGATGTTCAAACTGTTTTTAAAAACATGTTTAATGATTGACTATTCTATCATGAAGATATGCTAATAGAACTCTCTATTGTTAAACACTTGAATTGCTATTAAAATCATGTAGGGAAATTTTTTTTTTAATCACATGATTTCATTCATTTATTTAGGATCATCAGCTGACAGCCTATACGTCAGTCACTTTACTAGATGCTGTGCCCAAAGGGGTCTCTGACTCATAATGCGGCTGGTAAGTGAGTTTTATATTTTTTAAAAGCCATAGAGCTTCTTTGAACTTTATATAGGCATTCAGATCAGCTATGTGAATTTTTATGATATTTAAGCAATCTCCCCCTGCATCAGTAGTTAGGTCCCAAAGGACATTCTCAGCCTCCTGGGTGGAAAGAAGGCAGGCTCCCCCAGACAGCTTGGTTTGAAGAACGGCACAACGTGCAATGGTGGGCTCCTCGGCTAGAAACTTGAGGAGACTTGGAGATCCATGAACTGAACTTTGAAAGCTATCCTGTTAGCAGGATATACTTTGCAGTCCCTCTGTGATCTCTACGGAGGACAAAAAATGGCTCTGCATCTTTTCTCAATATTCCACTTGTCAGAGCAGTAGAACCCCAAATAACACAATTTCTGAGTAACAGCCGCCATGCTGCAGACACAGGCAGACATAAACACGAGCGGAAGAGGACTGAGATGAGAACGCAACTTGAAAATATGTAATTTTTTATCATTCAGGCTAGAACACTTTGGAGTGAAAGGTGGCGGGGGGGGGCTCTGAACACTGACATTGGGGTGGCGGGCTCGTACACAGACACCCTGCTAACCTGGGGTGTCCATATGGTTACCCTACTGTGAAGAACAGTGCTAGAAACTGGAGATGGTTGAGCATGGAAGGTTGGGGAAGGTTGGAAGGTCAGGGACACGCAAGCTGCCTTGAGGCATCTGAAGACCTCCATGAAGAACTGGCTTGAGATGATCCTAATTCCTTGACACCTGGAGTGCCTGGACCATGCCGTAGAGGCTTTACGGTCGCATGCAATGGTCTGTGTGTCTCGTTGTCAAGCAGTTCCAGATTCAAAACCCAGATGATGCCAAGTAGCTTTGTGGCCATTGACGAGTTTCTTAACCTCTTTCTTATAAAAGGGGGAATAGAGTTGTAGTGATTTACTGAGGTAAACACGAAAGTGTTTACCTCAGGTAAACACCCTGAAGAGAGGCTCAATCAATGTTAATGTATGCATTGTACCTAATGCTGGAAATATTCAAGCACAGGAACAGACCACCAAGTGGGTAATGTTATAGGATCTTTTAGGGATTAACTAAATGATGGTTGGAGGCAACATTTTTTGACTAATTTAACTTAGAAATTGTTCTTAGAAATAGAAAAAAATCAATTAAATTTTTTCCAGGTATAAGGTGATTTTAGTTAAAATCTTAAAAAGGTATATTCCTAGATATTATACTATAATTTAATATTCATCATAAATGACAGTTGCCTGTCATGATACATGCTGTTTATTTTCAAATATGTAGACAAAAAGCATAAAGTGCTAGAAATACATTTTAAAATGACATATTGCTTGATTTTGAGACTGTCTACAAGTAAAGACTAGGAATTTCAAAACAGGTAAGCAATAAGACCTAATATTTGAAATCCTTTCATTTTGCTTTCACAAAACCAATTAGCTTATTATAGAATCGGTTATAATTTGTTTTTCAAATAATGAGATAAAGAGGTTTTTTAGCTTATTAATAAGCACATTTCCAAAAATATACATTTTGAGTTAGTTTTTAATCGAAGTAAGTTTAAAAAACTAAACTGAATATAATCTATACACTCTTTTTTAATGTTGATTTTCAAAATATTAAAAACAACCTGATTTTTGAAGTCCAAGTAAACAGACTCTTGTACTGACCATCATCTTAGTAAGCCAATTTACAAAATTATTATGTTTTTCATTAACTACTTGCATTTTAGCATCATGGTTCTCAGTGCTTCCCTCTGCTTAATCAGTAGTTCCCAAACTTGGGCTGCATATTAGAATCATCTGGGAAGTTTTAAAAAAAAAAAATCCCTATGACTAGCCACATTCTTGCCCATACCGCCTCAGGGTAGAGTCTGGAGTTTGTGTGTTTTAAATAAAGCTCCTCAGGTGACCCCAGTATGTGGCCATTTGGGAAATGAGCATTTATCCTATGGTCCAATCTGTGGATATAGATATGACCAGGAACAAAAAAAGCAATTAAAAGGTAACAGGAGCACCTGGGTGGCTCAGTGGGTTAAAGCCTCTGCCTTCGGCTCAAGTCATGCATGATCTCAGGGTCCCGGGATCGAGCACCACATAGGGCTCTCCGCTCAGCGGAGAGCCTGCTTCCCCCTGCCCCCCCAACCCCCCTGGCCTGCCTCTCTGCCTACATGTACGTGATCTCCGTCAAATAAAACAACAAAAAACTAGGTAATAGTCCTCACCTTCGGAGCATCCAGTGCGTTTGGCTGAATGATACGTAGTTTAAAGAACCTGGGTCACTAGCTCACTCATCTGGTCTCCGCTTCCCAGATGTGCAAGAGATAAGCAAGGCGCTTCTCTTTAAAAGGGAAAATGTTGGGGTGCCTGGATGGCTCAATGGGTTGGGCCTCTGCCTTCCGCTCAGGTCGTGATCTCAGGGTCCTGGGATCGAGCCCCGCATCGCATCGGGCTCTCTGCTCAGCAAGGAGCCTGCTTCCTCCTCTCTCTCTGCCTGCTTCTCTGCCTACTTGTGATCTCTGTCTGTCAAGTAAATAGATAAAATCTTTTAAAAAAAAAGAAAAAAAAAGGGAAAATGTTTCTACTGACTAAAAACACAGGGTCAGAAAGGAAACAGAAGCAAACACTTATTGCTAATGAGATGACTCTCCAGGGTAATCTTCATAAAGCCTTGGGTATTTACAAATCAAGCTGGGGCTTAAGGGTCCTTTCGACTTGGAAAATGTCTACTTAAATCAGTTTTGGGGGGAAGCAGGAACGGATTTTCCTGGGATTGTTTCTGTTGTTATTGAGTGAATAGTACCATTTTGCATTGCCCTTTATAATTGTTAAAGTGCTTTTAAGTTTCCAAGGTCACCTGAACACCCAAAGCTGGGCAGGAATTGTAATACAATCCTGTTGGGAAAATGAAGTTTTGAAGTATTAAAAACTGGTACAAGGCATAGTTGGGACCAGAACCCAGGTCTGCTGACTCATAGGCTAATGCTGTTGGATATAATACTGCCTCTAACAAAAGAGAGAGCCACGGTTTGAGCCTCAGCCCTTGGTCCCGGCCGGGCGATTTTCCCCTGAAAATAAGCCACGTCACCATTTGCCCCTTGCATGTCGGTTGTGTTGAGGGAGGCTGCATGGCGTGTTCACTGTGAAGAGGGAGAAAGACAAAAGAGGGGCCAAGAAGAAGACGGGCTTCAAG
Organism: Mustela lutreola; assembly: GCF_030435805.1. Lineage (NCBI taxonomy): Eukaryota > Metazoa > Chordata > Mammalia > Carnivora > Mustelidae > Mustela > Mustela lutreola. The sequence continues at coordinate 121,542,787 of NC_081297.1, forward strand.
GAGGCATTTCCAGGTAAGGGAAGAAACAGACAACATGGCCGTGGCTGAGAGCGGGGCAGGGGACAACTACATGAGGCCGAAGAGTTGTTAAGAAGCAAATAAAAAGCCATTTAAAAGTTTATTTACTCATCTATTTTTTGAGGAGGGGAGAGATGATGTGGGCAAGTGGTGATTTGGGGAAGGCTTGGATTATGTGTTGGCGATGGGGGAGGTGGAAGGTAGTGATGTAGAGAGAGCCACTGAGAAACCGAAGTGTATGCTGTGCATCTGAGGTAAAGAGGCAATAGACTAGGACAGCAAGAGTGAAAAAGACAAAACAAAAACAAAAACAAAAACAAAAAACCTATTAAAAAAGCACTTGAAACCAAGGAACAACTATGTATAGCAAAGTAGGAGAGGTAGTAGGCATTTCAATGGGACATCTAGATCTGATGGTATTTGTGTGTAAAGAACTTTTTTTTTTTTTTTTTTTTAAGTAGACTCCACACCTAATGTGGGGCTTGAACTCGTGACCCTGAGATCGAGTCACCCTACCGACTGCACCAGTCAGGCACTCCAGGTGAAAAACACTTAATTAGTGATCCCTAATTAGTTGAATGACTGATTAAATGTACATTGTTGTATGTTAATAGGTAGTATAAAGTGCAAAGTGAGGCCAAGGGTGGTTGGCAGACTGTCCTATGTATGTCTTTTGGTTTTGTTGTGAAATAGCGATTTCCATAAAGGGGCAGAAAGAAAGCAAATCACTGCTGGGAAGGGTTGAGAATAAACTAGATGATAAAAATTATTAGTCAAATAGGGGCTAAGGCAATAGTTTAGTGCAGATAGATGTAATCTCTTGTTCTTTGGGACCCAAAACCAGCAAGAAAAGCACTAGGATAGGCAGGCGTCCCCTATAAAATATGTGAAAAGACCCCATAGGACTGACTGTGAGAGGCAGAATGGAAAAGGTGTGTTTGACCGAGTCAGACAAACCAGCTTGTGAATCCTGGTTCTGAGAAAAATGCAAAGGTGAGAATGAATGCAATGAAGAATGACCCTGAAGAGAACAAGATACAAATTAAAGGTCTGAACATCAGTGAGGAAAGCCGGGAAATGCGTGTGGATTTCGGCCACCAGCGGGTCTGTGAGCCCCCTGACAACTCCGGACAGATAGGAAGTTAATGGTGACTCAGATCTGGGTACCAAGGTAGTGAAACGCCAGGAGGCAAACCACAATGACAGAACAGGAAAGAGGGGGCCAGCTTGAGGGCCTTGGTTAGGATGGAATGAGTGAAGGGTATTAGCTCAAAGACTGGAAGGTGATGAAGGAAATCACGAGACCAGCAATCATACCGATTAGTATAAAGAAGTTAGGCGGTATAAAGACCTTCTAAAAGTAAGGAAAATTTAGAGTGCCAACTATAATCCTGGAGACCCACGGCTGACAAATGGCCATCTTCTGTTTGGGACCATGTTGCTGAGTAACACAGAGCAAACACAGAGGCCACTGTGATCCCGGTGGGAAACTGCATATAGCCTGAAGCAAATGAGAGTAGGTAGGTTTTTCAGGGTTGACTATAAAAATGTCAGTCTTGTGTCATCTCAAAGAGCAGGACTAGCATGAAGTTAAAACAGATCAAGGGGTCCAAAGGCTCTTTAAAAAAGGGTTACTGAGAAAGCAGAAGAAACTAAATTGTAACGAAATGAGTCAGAAAACGTTAGCTTCCTAACTAGTTTCCTAACTTCCAATTTCTCTGTCTCTCCAGAGCAGCCCATGATCCTTTCAGAGGTCAGATTATGTTGCTGCTCTGTTCAAAGTCCTCCACTGGCTTCCCGTTTCACTCAGCATAAAAGCCAGAGTTAAGCGAAGTCTCCCATTAGGTCTCTAAGCTTGTCTCCTACTAGTCTCCTGCTGGTTCACGCTCTCCCAACAATAGCCTCCTATGTCCCTCAAACTGCTAAGCATTATTTACAGGAACCTCTCTCTGGACTCTTTCAGACAACCAAGCAGCTGGCTCCTTCACTTCTATCATGCCTCTGCTGAAAAGTCACCTTATCGGAGAACCTCCCTGACCACACTAAATAACTAAATAGATAACATAGCATCGTCCCCTCCACCAGGTGACCGAGGTCTCCATCTTACTAGAACATACACTACCTGAGGAGGAGGACAGTGCTTGGTTCTCCTGAGTCCAGAACAGTATGAATTCCCCAGGCCAGGTATCAAGTATTTGTTGAATGAATCAATGGAGGACAAGGGAAGACAAGTAAAAGGCATGAAAGCAGTTGGCAGTTCGGTAATTTTGAGTACAGGAGAAAGGGGAACCCTAAGGTAGCGTTAGTAGCAGCCTTCAGACTCCAGAAACTTGGTATGGCTACACCTGTTACTGTTCCCCCTTGTCCCATCACACTTCTGAGGCTGTGAACTATTACTACCCAGTCTAAGTCTGCAGCATCGAGAAAGTTGAAAGATTAAAAATTTTAGTTGGTACGCACTTACCCTCTCAGAGGTCTGAAGCGAAAGGAAGGAGCAGGCTTACTGGTTAAAAGAGTTCAAATACTAGATAAATAAGGAAGCATTTTTACTTGAATTGCTAGCCTCAGATATCACAGTTCTCCCTAAGGTCTCATTCTTACTTTTTCACACTCATTCTCAAGCTATTCATGAAAGTATGACTTAGACTAAATATTTATGATCTCAAAAGTAGTCTTAAAGAGAAAGATTGCTTTAATAGACTCTATTCACTAAGGTACATTTTACCTTAAAGATTATAGAGGTCAGCAAGTATCTCCTTTTTAAGACTATAAGGGAGGCAGTTGACTATTCATAAACCATAAACATCATCGATGTAAAGCTGTACTAAAACGGTAGTGAAATATTGGCTGCAATTTTTACTGCACATTTAAAAAGGACAAACTAGTTTTTCAAAAAACGCAAAACTAGGTAGGTCCTATTCTTTCACAGATTTCAAGAAAAATGCAGATTATATCCTGTGATAAATTGATTTTCATTTCAAATTATTTAGGAAATAAAGTAACAGCCTGTTAAATTAATAGGTTATCTACAGAACTTAGAATAAATATATATCTATTTTAAGACTAATGAACCACAGAATTCTCTAATCAAGTATGCTAGTAAAAACACCCTTCTAGTGAGTTTAACAGAGACACTTCAGGTGTGGGAGGTCTCAGGAAAGCCTCTGCCTCAGTCTCTGGATGAGCTGTCCTCCAGGAAGCTCACGAAGATTCTTCAGATTCTCTCTGAAGCATTTGCTATCAGAAAAGCACAATGAAGGAGGCTTAAAAGCAAGTAGAGATTTTCAGGTACGGGGCCCTGACTCAAGATGGTGAGGGGCTCAGACTGCAGAAAAGACTGGTAGCTACCAGCCTGGGCTCTTGAGGTCTGTCTTGGGACCCAGCTACCAGCCTGGGCTCCTGAGCTCTGTCTTGGGACCCAGACAGAGCAAGCTATTTCAACTCCTTAAGCCTGTTTCCCTGTACAGAACATGACAGCAGCAGCACACGGGGCTATTTGCATAATCTCCACAAAGCGCTTAGCATGTATCCAGTAACTTGTAAATAGTAATTTATTGTGACAATATTCCTCTTAGCGCCTAAGGAAAGTATCAGTGCTTATACTTAATGTTGGATAGTATGCGGTCCTTGCAACTTTGCCTTAAATTAAGAGAATCTCAGGATCTTCCTGCAGGGAACCCACACCGGGACTTGGGTTACTGATTCTGGAACCAGTTTTCCTAGGATACAGTGGTTAAGAAAGCTGTGTCAAGGACTGTATAAGAATATATGCACATTTCTTACTTTAATTTCCAGTTTGGAACTATTAATATTATACAGCTCAATAATGATATACTTTGAATTCAGAGAATACAGACTAGCTATGCCTACATTTAGTGTAACATCGGTAGGCCGAAGTCTTTTTCTAACAAAAAGGGAAAGTGTTAAAGTAGTTAAGACAAAAAACACGAACGTAAACACCCAATGGAGAGTCTAAGGTACAAAATTATCAGTCTGGTGAGAAGGAAATTACATTATAAGGATAAAGACAATTTTCTTTTTGACACGTACTGATGAGAGAAATACAGGAATACAGTCAAAACTTCCCTTCCTGCATGAAGCACTCTTTATGGTATTATTAAAATGATTATTCTTTATAAGAAAGATTATCTTTCAAGAATGTTTCAAAGATTACTTCTAGTTAGGTGGCATTAATTATGCTAATAAAAGAATCTTTTTTATTTTTGGTATATGGAGGCAACACCGTGTTTTGAAAACATAAAGGCTGATACAGGGTTTGGGAAACAAGAGTCTGGACGGTGGTAGAGGTTGGAAGAAAGCAGAGCTGCGATAGGACAGTCCTCTCAACACATGGGGAAAGAAAAATGGCAACGAGCAAAGTCTTACAGAAACTCTTATGCAGTTCATTTTACAAAGGGAGCTTCATTCAAAATTTAATCCTAATACATAATACTTATATAAACTCCACTTAATGAAATGGAAAACATCTCTCATGTCATATATGTGGTACTTACACAGACTTGATAATTTACTAATAATTTTTGCTAAGTGGACAAATATGGTATTCATAATCACTTAAATTCAGTCAGTATTTCAACAAAGTTGCTAATTTATATTAATAATTTATTATAAAAACCAACTAAGGGTAATTTGATTAATTTTGTTACCACAGAGTTCAGATAATTGCTATTGACAGGTCTGGACCATTTAATGAAGGGAAAAAAAAAAAGAAGCAGCTCTAACAATTATTGTGAAAAACGAATCTCTTCTAAGACCAAAACATTACATGCTCAGAAGACTGTAGAAATGATCTAGGGTTGCTGTACAGATCAAAGACTATGGGAAAGAAAGTGACAACAATATACCCACTTTAGGTCTAGGGGCAAGATCATGCATATTAAGGACACCGATTCACTATAATACAGCCATAACATTTCAAGTACATTATAGAATTGTTATCCACCTGATTTTTAAAATTTCATGTAGAAAAAAGTAATTCCAAAATATGATGTTCTGATCAATTTCAATATTCAAAAAGTTCAGTCCCCATTCAGAAACAGATAAACAGTATATTTATTAAATGAGTTAAGACAAATAAACTTTACAAATAGACAAATAATAAAAGGCTCAGTGGCTAAAATAGATGGTAAGCATCATCGAAAGAAATCAACACCATCACGGTATCTCAGTTGGCTTACACGTGTAAAAAGAAATTTTCAAAGAGCAATTTCACAGAAATGAAGCCAGTTTTTTTTTTCTTATAAACAAATCACCATTTCTTGGTTCAAAACTGACATCTGTTATGAAAATTACCATATCACATATTTGTAAGATGACAAGGAGTAACTCATCTTCAAAGTGCAAGTAAGTCTATTTACAACCACAAAAAAGGCAATGATGAGGAGAAAAGGATTTTTAAAAAATATACAAAGATTAAAAACATTTGGGATGCAAAATTAAACAATTTTTTGGTTAGAGGATAAAAGAGAAAAAGTGATTGAATTACAGATGCTGATTTCAGCTATACATACTATATAATGGGATCCAAGATCTTTAACAGCTTGCTTGCATTTTTTTCTACTTACATAATGCTCTGGAAATTTCTGGTAGAAATTACAGTGTCTCAAAGGGAGAAATACACACTAAGCATGTCTTGCTACTATTTCATGGATGTCGTAAGACCCGTTTATGGATTAGAGTTGGTGTAAAAAGCCATTGCCTTGAGTTGAAAAATGAATACTGTAAAAGCTCAATACAAATCCTCCAAAGCACATGCACGTCTAAATCTTTTGGAAATTACATTCATATTTAAGCATCACCAAAATAAAAAAAAAAACTGAAAACATTTCCCTTTTCTCTATTCCCTATGCCTTGTAGGCTTCTCCAGTTGCTAGGGTCAATTTCTAGAGTTGAAAGGGTTCTTCAAGATAGTCTAGTCCACCACCCTCATTTCGGGTAAATGATTTTCCCAAGGTCATGCAGCACGTTAATGGCAAAACCGAGACCAGAAGCCAGGTGGCGACTCCTATAGTCCCGTATGCGTTCCAGCATCTCATGCTACCTCTTTTTACAGTATGGTTTGCTATAGATACCTGATGAATAAATGTACAATTACAAACTGCTGGCAGAGCCAATGTGTTTCTAAGACTTGCAGAAGATTACTGCAAAGCACTGATGGAGAGAAACAGATTTTCCCCCACCCACCAAAAATACCAAGCACCATCAACTAAACATTTCTTTGCTCAGTCAGCATGCTCAGATGTCGTAGTCCTCATAAACTTTATGTCAGCCTGAGGACCGTATTCCTGGTGAAATCTGGGCCCTAACACAATGCCAGTTCCTAAAAGATAAAGACAGGCAAAAAAAGGGGAGAAGGTCGACGAAAGAAAGAAACAAAGACTTAAATAACCCAATTGGCTTAGAGATGGGCATTCCGAAAGCACATGGTGAATTATTACATCTAAATATACATATTTTAGGACCGTTTCCACCATTCCACATAATCTCACTTTACCTAATTTGTTATTTGGCCACTTACAAATTAAAATAGATGTATCAATGATGATGGTGATTATTATTATTTTTAGACCATGAGACTACTTTAGATAAACCAAATTCTATGAAGAGTATGTCAAACAGTGAAATTGCAATGATTTTCTTAATGTGATTCTATTAGATTTACCACCAGGGGAATTAAAGTGGTATTTCATGGGGCTGTTACCATCTTGAAATTTATTCCAATTGTGGTTAAAGAGAACAGACTGATGCACCAAATATGCAGAATTAAGTAAAGAAGCTGAAATTTCTTTTTTCTTTTTAAAAAATTGCCATGTATTTATTTAATAAAAGGGCATATTTATGTTTACAAACAAGTTTCAAAAACAAAAGGAAAACATGTATGCTTCTACCTGTTAACCTTTTTCAAAATGCCAACAGCCCTCATGCTGTATGAAGGTTTCTAAGGATTTATTAGAAAAAATCAATACAGTTCACTCACAGTTCACCAAGACATCACTGAGCTAACATGTTTAGACAAAAACAAAAAGGACTAAGGTTCTCTTGTAGTTTGATAGTTTGATTTAATTTGATTTGCCTGAAATAACAAAAGCATTTCAAGCATCTTTCATTATGTACTTGATGTCCCACATTAAACAGTCTACTAAATTCTGAACAAAGGTTATTAGCAAGTTTTCAAAAATTTTAAAAATTAAACAGTTGTTTCAAAACCATTAAGTAGTAAATGTATTTAAGAAACTAATTAGGACAGATGCCGTAACTTCATTAAACACCACTGCTCATGTTTTTTTTTGTTTTGTTTGTTTTTTTTTTTTTTTTTTTGGTTTTTTTTTAAACAAAGCATTAGTGTTATCTATTTGGCTATGAGTCTTAGCAATTTATCTACAGTATTTAACAAGGTAAATTGTAGGCAAAAATTTAGTACAGTTTCAATAGAAACACCCCTTTTTTTGTTTTCCTGAAAATACAGCAGTATTTGAAGGACTAATTTTTCTCTGCATCAGTTATAAGGAAGCTTCCCATCTATGAACAGGAACAAAAAAAGTATCTACAAACCTTGTAAACAGATCTGTATCATTTATAAACATAAATAATCGAAATTATTAACAGCCAACAGCAGAAATTAAAGTATCAATTCAATGATCCAGGGCTCTTTGCTTGCTTGCCCAGCTGTGCTCCTCCCCCTCTCCCATCAAGGACTGAAATAAACTAAAGGTCTGCTAATACACTGGTCAGGACCACTCTTGGGTACTACTGATGATCCACAGGTCAGCAGCATACGCTGTTACTGTTTATCTGTCAGTTCATTTCTCCCACCCCCCAAAAAGCACCCTCAGTCTGGCAGAAAGCTTTGCTTTTTTTTTTTAAAAAAATAAATCTACATTCGTACAAGTGTGTCTTCTGTTGAAGTCCAAAGACAAGAATACGATCTTGTCCATCACAATATGTGAAAAGACCCAGTTTCAATTTGTTTCTTTACAATGCAGCTAGTGTGTTAACATTCGGCTTACAATCAGAGCGATGTTTCCAAACTATGTAGTGGGCTTCCTGGGGATGAAGAGGTAGCAGACTTGTTCATTTCTATTGTAAGGTGAATCCCGCTGTCAACAGCATTGTTATTTTTGTTGGGAGAGGGTGGAGGGCTGGAGTTACGTTTTGTAGGAGCGTCATCTTCGGCATCAGTGTCATCGATAAGGGGGATATGAGGCTCTGAATCTTCTATCCTAAACTCAGGATGTGTCATAAAGTTGTGAATCGAACTTCTTGATTCCGGTTTTTCTAACCCTTCATATAAAGAACTACGAAATGCATTCACCACTCGAATCTGTAAACATCAGAAAACACAGAAAGATGTCAGGATACTATTCGCTTAATTTAAAAGTGGCTCATTTATGAGTCTGAATCCACAAACAGCTAGGTATGAGTGAATCATATTTGCATGTAATGCAGTGGAACTTGCAATACACTGTAAAAAAAATGAATATTTTAGTAGGACACTACAGAACAACAAAACCACATACGCTAAGAATCAAGAGTTATAGAATTCAAAGTAATACTGAGAAAATCTCATTGTCACTGGCTAAAAATTTAATAGCCTTTTTTCCCTACGAAAACAAAAACAAACAAACGAAACAGAAACTTCATCATACACAAGCTTTAGCTGATTTTTAAAATAAAAAAAAAAAAGTAAGTCTTGAAAACAATTCAAATAAGTTAAACAAAGTCAAGCACAGAGGGTTACTATTCATCATGCTAGGAATCAGGGTGTCACCAACTATGAAAAAGCCAAGCAAATATAAGCTGAATGCCACAATGAACTCACATCTACCCCGCTATTCCCTTAATTACCAAATAAAAAAAGACAAAACCCAAATAAGTATCTATAAAATGCCATTAAACAGCTATAAATATTTGAGTATATGCCATTTGTTTATAAAGCATTAGTGTTTTTCTCTGTAATACATTAAAACTTGAATCACTTTATATACTAGAGTTCACTAAGAACAGATTTAAAACAAGAAGTCCAAATCCCCTGCTGTTGTTCTGTCAACAATCTTGCAAAAACACAAGGTTTTTTGGTATTTTTGCCCATAAACATACAGCCCAATAACTCGCCCCCCCATACAAAAGTTTGCTGTACAGAGGAAGAGAGGTTAATGGACAATTAACACAAAAACAGTGCTGTATACACTGACATTAGGTCTCATTAACCTAGTGTCATACAGACTTTCAAAACAAAAAAAGGGGCAAAATCCAAAGAATTGAGTATCTACTCAGTATCAATTCAAACACAGTGTTTGCTTTTGCACTGATTCTAATGAATCTTGTTTAGTAATGAAGACATCATTTATCATAAGGTTAAGAGAAATCATGAATACTGGTATTCCAGAAAAAAGACCATCACATCGGAACAATCTCTAAGACAATGGTGATGAAAAAATTAACACATTTCTTCAAATGATATTTGAATGTATTTTTTTTAAATGGTAACATTTATTTAGGCCCACTTCTTTTCTTTAATTGTATATATCTAAGATGTACAAGTTGATGATTTGATATACATATACACACTGAAATTATCATGACTGTCAAGCTAATTAACATAATCCATCACCATACATTGTCACCATTTGTGTGTATGTGGTAAGAATAATTAGGATTCTGTCCTCTTAGCACATTACAGGTATGTTAAGTACAGTACTGTTACCTAGAGTCAGCATGAGATACATTACATCTCTAGAACTTATGGGTCTTTGCATGAACTGAAACTGTGTACCCCTTCATAAACATTTCCACATGTCTCTCTACCCCTAACCACCATTCTACTCTCCATTTCTAGGAGTTTCACTATTTTAGATTCCCACTTTTGGGAATGTATCCACAGGAATAAAATCAGGTTCTTGAAGAGATAACGTGCACTCCTTTATTCCCTGCAGCATTATAAACAGCCAAGATATGGAAATGTTAAGTGTCAGCTGAGAGATGAACAGGTAAGGAAAATGTGGCATATATGCATACAAGGAATTTTTTAAAAAATTTTATTTATTTATCAGAGAGTGAGCGAGCAAGCGCACAAGCAGGGGGAATGGCAGAGAGGAAGAAGCAGACTCCTCACTGAGCATGGGGCCTGATGTGGGACTCATCTCAGGACCCTGGGGATCACAACCTGAGCTGAAGGCAGATGCTTAACTGACTGAGCCACACCCAGGTGTCCCTATGTGCAAGGAAATATTGTTCGGCCTTAAGAAGGGAATTCTACCATTTGCAACACAACATACGCTCAGTTCTGATTAAAACTGATTAAAATATCTCTCCTCAAAGCTATCTTCCTGCATTTACCAAGCCCTGCCTGCTGGAGGCTGCTTTACTTCTTGCTCACTTAGCTCTAGGAAGAGTGTAGCATGGTGAAGCGAGGAAGACAGAGGTTAAAGGTCTGGGTGTGAATTCCAGCTCTGCTACCTGCCAGCTGAGGAACCCTGGACAAACCGATTTCCTCAACTATAAAATGGGAAGTAACAGTGGTACCTACCTTACAGGGTTGTCACGGGAGAGTCATTAGTGAGTTAATACAAGTACAAACTTAAAACCGTGTTAGTGCACAAGTATCAATGTCATGCCAGGGCTTGTCACACTTTAATGTGCATGCGAAGCACCTGGGGATCTTGTTAAACTGCAGATTCTGAGTCAGGAGGGGCCTTCGGTGATCTGACAGTTAATGTAAAGTCTGGAACACAATTATACAGAAATACAGTAAAGAGAGCACACCTAAGGTCATGTGACAACCTCCAAAGGAAGAGTCAATTATCCAAGATCTTGCTGAAATAAAAATGAATACGCAGCACCCACGAGTTACATCTGTCTAGGAAGTCTAAGATGAAGTAATCATGAGGAAACAATTAGATCCATAATGCCGGATGAGACAACTGGCCTGGTTTCTTCAAAAAAATCAATGTCAAAACATGCATACATACATACAGAGAAAAAGGATCAAAATCGCTCTAATAGACGACATTTTGGGGGGCAAATGGAGAAATCCAAATAGGGACTGCACACAACAGAAAGATACCAATGTTAAGTTTCTTGGATGTGATAATACAGTATGATTATATAGGAGACTTAGTTTTAGGAGGTACATGAAGGATTAAGAGACGGAAATGTCAGGATATTTGTCACTTACTTTCAAGGTACAGAAAACATGTATACACTAATATAAGTATAAATATATAGAGACAGATAAAGCAGACATCATAAGCGATTAAGTGGTAAATCCAGGTGAAGGGTATTCAGGTATTCATCTTTCTACTTGTCTGTCACTTAGAAATTTTTGAAAAATAAAATTCTGAGGGGCATCGTTCAGGACAAAGTCTCATTTTGCATCCTTCTTACAGGATACCCAGAGAAGCCCTATCCCTGCTTTCCACTCCAGTCTCGCCAACACTGACATTTTATTACTTTTAGTACCTGTCACTGAGGCCTGCTTTCCTCAACTGGTAAACTTTTATCAAAGGTCAGCTTGGGTTACTTCCTTTGGGTACTTTTTCCTGATTTCCCAAAGTGGGTTAAGGACTCTATTGTAAAATTCCATGTTTCATTACCATGTAGAAATCCTCAGCTGCTTGCTTGTTTCCTATACAAGACTGCGAAGTCTGGGGCTTCAAGCGCAGTTCTGGCATACGGCAGGCCTTCTGTACGTGTTTACACGTTGCAACCACAGAAACATTAGTTAATAGTAGATGAAAGGATGAATGGTAATAAACCCTCAAGAGCCAGGAACGATGGGAGATCCACAGATCCAGGGAGAGAGGGGTATACCTGACATCAGCTGTCCTAGGCATCATGCCAGGCAATTTACATACACCATTTCATTTAGGTCAGGCACAGAAGCAGGGTAATTTTCAAAAGAAAGATTCCTATCTGTCCACGTATGTAAACGGAACATCCTGCCCAGCTGAACAGAGTCCTTTGTCCTTAGGAGTACTTGATTACTCTTTGCTCTACATCATGCTGCCTCTGCTTATTAGCCATGAACCAGTCATTTAGACTTCCAAGTCAGTTTTCACACCTGCAAAATGGGACACAGTTCCTGTTCTGCCTGTTTTACAACACTGTCAGAAATGACCAATGAAAATTGCTTATGCAAACAGTGAACAAACAGGCAACGAGTAAACTGTCCTCAGAACAGCACTGCTTTCTTCTTCAGTTTACCCTCTCTCTAGCTTTCTCATGTTTCCTAGTCCTTAACTGGCAGAGGACCAGATGGAAAAGACGAGGCTCTGCCCAAATACAAGATTAAGCACAAGTATTCCAGCGGATTTCAGGCATGGGCTGAATGACGGGGTGGGCTTTGTATCGTTAGTGCCTCCAATATTCTGAGAATCTACTGTGCACAGTAAGGATGACAAGAGGTTAGAAGACTTTTGGGGAATTTGCCATTTACTGAAAACCTGAAAGAAAATGTATTATTCTAGTCAATTAACAGAAATTATGACATGTCATAAGATTTAAGAATCAATCAATGGTATACTTTCTCTACTTCCTTGGAAAACTTAATAGAACATTTCTATCTAAGATGTAATTTTAAATTAAACTGGTAATATAGATGAAAAAAAAACCCCATTAAAAAACCAAAGAATTTTGAAGCTTACACAGGGACCCCGTCTCAAAAACAAATACGTAAGTAAATAAATAAGTAAATTCAAAGCACGGCCACAAAATCTAGGCTAAGAAGGCAAACAACGGGCCATATACTGAGATCATTTCTTCACGGTACCAACTTAACTTTGCCAACTAAACAAGATGAAAAGTCAAAAATGTTAGAGTCATTTTTAGCTTTAAAAATATAATTCCTTGGTTCTGACAGATCAGTTTCAAATCACATGCTTTTCGAAACCATGCAGTACAAACATGTTTAAAGGCATATACTCAAAAATTTATAGTAGTTTCACAAATTCTAAGCTACAGTTTTATTCCCCGTATTAACTATCAGAGTTAGCAGAGAGACAAGCTCACGGGTTTCCTATCTAATCTTTGGTTGAACTGTTCCACCTCCTATCTAACCCTCTAAGAAATAAAACAACAACAACGACAACACTTTGAGATCTCAATCCACTTTACGAAAAGAAAGCTTTATGAAAAGCCTGAACGATGAATTCAAACATTAAGGAGAAAATGAGAAACGTTAGGTGTGTGAAGTAGGAAATGTTAATTTCATGCACTTAGGAACACACACTCACACCCCACAGTAGTAGAAGCAGTAGAAGAGGAAAACACTACATGTGTAGGGGTAGAAATATTTGTTACATCATGATGCTGGCTGGCGATGGAGGGTTGCCGCCTTAGAGCTCCCTGAATGGAACTTCCACTCTGGAAAGCATTCACTACATCCATCTGCAAGGAATCAGAGATTGTGACAGCTTGCTCAGCAAGAGAGAGAGAGAACAAGAGAAAGGACCATTCCATCTATCAACATATAAAAAGTAAAGAAAAAGGCACTTTTTACAGAGCAGATAAATACGCAAGAGTAGCATTTTGAGATGGAGTGGGGGGAAAAAGCTAGGAAAAAAGGAGCTGAGGGGGCATATAGACACATTCCTTCACCATCAGTTAAAATTTTCACTCATTCCAGGCACCAGTATTATTTTTTTCAAAAGAATACGTTTTGTGGGTTGGGAAGGCTAGAAAGGAAGTTAAGGAGCGCATTCAAACCTCCTCCCCAGGACCCAGAGCCCTTGGCCCCCAGCTCCCGTCACCGTTCCTACCTCTCTACCAGGCCCATACCTGCGTTTGGATTCTGTTCAGACCTCTAAACCACAAGATCTGCCCGCGCCGCAGCTCCCTTTCAGCGTGGTCAATCTCTTCCACATCCTCTGCGAGCTCCTCCTCCGGGATTTCTTCCTTTTGTGTGCCATGACCAGCTTCTTTTAGGAATTTTAAACGGCTAGTTGGAATTGTTGAAATTAGCTACAACACAGGGGAAAGAACTTAGAAATAAATCAAAACCGAATGAAATTAAACCAACCAACCGCAATACAAAAGGCTTAAGAAGTCGCAAGTGTGGCCCACTACTGTTACCACGAAGCAGTGAGATCCTGTCCATTAGGCTTTCTTTCACAGAACAACAACAAAATACGTTCTCTTCTTAACTACAGAAAAGATTGAAGTTGGAATGGTAAGAAGTTTTCCTGAGTGGAAATAACCTGATTACAGCTTTCATATTTTAAGAGAGACATTCAAGACAGTCAAGTGCACAAACATGCTCTGAAACACATATTCAGTTTTAAACTCAAATTAATTACATTTATTTAAAATAAAACCAAATGGCAGGTGGTCTTAACTGGATGCAAAACAAGTTTATTTTTCATTAGTGCTGAAAGAGTTCAATGAGAAAAAACATACCAAAATCCCCCCCAAAATCTTGAAGGTTAAACTGAACATAGTTTTTCTGTTTCTTAAATGCATTTATTTATTTATTTATTTTTACAAGATGAAACTCTTTAAAACTGGATTAATACTGATTGATCATGATACCAAACAGGAACAGATGCCCCAGGAAACATGAAGAGGACAAGAAATAGTAATAAATATGTACTAAATTGTGAGTGTTAATAGCCATTCCTTTAGGAAGTTAGGCTTATCAGGAGGAAACAAGCACGTGGTCCGGATCAGAACTGCTTAAAGACCTTCTAGTCCAACCAGCTCATTTCACAAAGGTGGAACAGGTATCCTGACAACCAAGATCAGTGCTCCTTCTACCAGGACACACGTAAAATCAATAGGCAATGTCAACCAAAGCCAGGAGCTGATCCCCGTTGGGTATGTTGGTTGTACTGAATTTCCTCTTCCTGCAATTAGCCAGATGGTCTGGGAGGCTGTGGGATTCTGTTTTGCCTATGCGGGAACATTATGAAATAACTAGAATGGTAATCAATTAAGAAAGGTGGCCCGAGTATGGATCCCAATACTTAAAAGAAGATCTCTATTAATGAGTCATGCAATAGGAGTAAGAAGAGAAACCTCAGAACCTAGAAACTTAATTAAGAAAAAGGTAAGGCACATAAAGATTGAGTTAAGTTTCAGTAAAACCTGGACATTCACTTAGACTGACTTGCAGAATGACAGTGCATAAACTTACACCAGGTACACATCATAACATATGTTAACTTTCGTTTATGAAAATGTTGGTAGACGATCAGTTACTTTTATAGTAATGGCAACGGACTTAAAATGAACACTGCACACACCAACACCACTTATCTTTTTAAACTAATGACATGCCTTCGTGTCCGCTGTCTATACCAAACATGAACTATATCTTATTTTTCATGCATTGTACTTTATACGTATATTGTTACAGTCAATCCAAAGAGCTGAAAATGTCATTTTGTGGTCCATTTACCCAGATACCACTATTTTTTCATGGAAACATCCTCTAAGTGAACTGAAACTCGAGCTTTTTTTTTCTTAGCTATATTTTGGGTTAAATTACATAATAAAACGATGAAACGTCTCAGGTATAACATCGTAATATTTTTGTAAAAATGTTTTCTCTGAAAATGCAAAAATAGGTCATAGAGCAAAAGACAGAGAGATACCAGCATCTTAAGCAGTTAAAAATGCATCCTCTTAATAACTGTTGTAAAACTTGCTCTAAAAAATAAATTAAAAAACTATGTAAGAAATTTGAAGTGTTTTATTACATAGGCATAACCATAATAATAATATGAGAACAGATACTACATTAAAAAAACAAAAAAACATATCCCTGAATGCCCTTTCTTCACCCAGAATGGCAACTACTTAGAATTAAGCAACAGAATTGATTAAAGAAAATACACATTGGAAATTTAAAAGAAAAAAAATCACTTTATAGGTTTGAACAAAAAATGATGAGCTTTTTACCTGGCCCCAGAGTAACGTTCCCATTCCTAGGAATATTGACCATAGCCACTGTTCTATTGAAAGTTCTGAACAACTGAAAGGTTTTCCACCAAACTGCACAATTATTATCTGGAGGAATAATCAAGAGTAAATTTATTTAAATCTTTTAAACTTGACATTTCATACACTTCAAAAATTACCCAAATCTGTATCCTTTAAAACTCAAGCTGAATAATGATTATCCTGATGGTGACATGTATTGTCATATTCACAGCTGAAAATAAGACAAATGAAAATAAATTGAAATCTCTGATCAAAATTTAAAATGCATGTATATTTCATGATTATGTTCAGTCAAAAAAAAAAAATTCTCCTGATCAGGAAAATAACTTTACGTTGTTTCCAGTATGATCCAAGTAACTATATTCCCTTGTATTATATAATTCTTTGAATAATTTATGCTTTTCCATAAAAGACAGTGCGCTTTTGTGGAAAAGACCAGATATTATGAAAAGGGAACATGGTAGTCAATCTTTCTTGTTTCCCACCTACACAGCTGTTCATTCTTAGTTCACATTTCGATGTCCGGACAAACAGGAATGGTGGACGAGGACACGTGATCCGTAAAATTCTATGAGATACGGTGCTTACTTAGGTGGTACACTCTCAGAAATTTGCTCCCCCTTATAAATAAAGAGGGAAGTCCAATGACCGGCATAGATAAAATCCTTAATCCAGTGCTTATGCTTCTCTCCTTACTTTCAAAGACCTAAGACCATACATAGGAATATTAAGAATTAAGTACCAACATTCACCCTCTTGTGAGTCTGACAGGCTTCTCTTTGACATGGCAGTGAGTAGCTGCCTAATACCGAAGTAAAAGAGAATCAATTTGGTGTTAACATTTTAAAACTTTTAAGGTACGGACTCCGATCTTTGTAGCGGTACTAGACTTCAAATTCAAGTGATATGTATTTGTCAATTCCACTGTTTTTCTTAGTCAGGATTATTTCTACACTTGTACCAATGGATTTCCAATCAATCATAACTAATTTGGCAGTCTTCCTTGGATTTTAATAGAGATATCAAACTAAAATAATTTTCCTTGGTAAACCAAGAAAACAAGCACAAAAGTTCAACATTTATTTATTTGAGTGTTTTCCATTTCTTCTTTTTTTTTTAAATTTAAACTTTATCTTTTGGTATTCTTAATAAGGACGTGAAAGGTGTATTAAGATGCTGGGCAAATGATCAATGACTGATATGACTGTATTGATTGAGTTTTGTAAGAAATAATAATCTTTTATTTTAGAGTTGTAAGGAATAAAACTTCCTAATTAGGGCATTTACTTCTAAGAACAAGGACTAAGTTTCCACATACTTTTAATATATCCCTCAGATCAACAGGATACTACAGAACTGTGTAACTGTGCACAGATCCATTTTCCAAAATGAGTGCTCAGGGAGCCTTGCATCAGGTGCTACCTTCTAAAATTTGGAAGCAGTAGCATTAAACAGAGTTCAACAAGTTTCTTAACTGTAGGATTTCTCAAAGCCTTTGATTTAATTTAAAAAAGAGAAAAGAGAAAAAAGAAAAAAAAGAAAAAAAGCAGCCAGCATTTGAATATCTCCCTCCCAGGAAGTAAGCTCAGATCTTTCCGAGTGTACGGTCTCCCTTAATGCCTCAGTAATTCTGTGATGCGGCCTCATATATGTATTATCCCCATTTCACAGATGAAGAAGCTGCAGCCTGTCAGAGTGTCACACGGTTACTAAGAGGCAACGATCTGACCCCATGACTGACTCGTCAGTTTGTACTTGTTACTATAATGGTATATTGCTTTAATAAACTACAACAGGTAGTAACATAGGCAATATTTCCTATACTTATCTGAGGATGTAAGAGCAACCGAAGGAACCAATGTTTCGTGAAACGTTATTTTGAAAACACTGATTCTGTGTTAATCGCTAGAAAGTAGGAGATAAAATATTTACAAAGAATTCTGGATTATTATGTACTTTATGATCTGTCAAAAAAAAAAAAAGGCAAGAAGAAAAATCAGCTTGTAAGTGAAAGAGACAGAAATTAAATTGAATACAATTTATAATAGGAAGCCCTTCAGGGACCTCTGCTCTACAATCAAGACTCTGGCTAGACTGTTTCAGAAGTAAACAGAACGAGATATGTGTATATCAAGGTCCATGTTTTCCTACCAAGCTAAAACTGGCTACAAAAGTGCTATTCAAAGTGCCACTCCATGATAAGAAGATAAGGAACAGGCACTAGTGTACAAATCGATGCATGTTTGCTTAGCAGAATCACCGCTGCTATTACTTACAAACACACACCTCCAGCAATGAAACAAAAACCCTCCTTGAAACACAGGGTGATTAATGAAGCTGCTGATTTATAGTCTGACACATGCTTCTTACCTCACTGTGGACTTGTAATAAACGGACCAGGAGCTGGTCCACAGACTATACTTTTGAGTAGTACTGGCTTATATATAAGGCACTGATGAATGATACCCTCCCATTAAACTCTTCTGGGTATATCAATCTTTGCTGAGAACCAAGTTACCAGATTTGCTTGATAGAGAGGCAGTTAAATTTTCTGCAGTCCTCATATATTAGGAAGATAAAATAAATCCAGTTTTATAGCAAGTAAAAGCTACAATTTTAACATGTCATGAACGATATTTTTTTACAACCTGAATAAAATACTTCCAGCAAATACTTGTTGCAAGTAAGCAACATTTTCCCTAAAGTTTATGGAAATTGAAAGCTAAAACAGAAATAATTAAGTCTAGGGTTTTGGTACCTAGAGTACATAAGCCATGGCTGAATAAACTTTACAATTCTTCAGTCTTCATTTCAAAACAAGCTCCATCATTGCCTGACCCCTTCAAGCTCACTGTTTAATTTTAAATCTTGTTTTGATGGTATAGGGAACTCTTGAACAACACTATTTAAATTGCCCAAGTTCATTTATACATAAATTTTTTTCCGTAAACACAGTACAGTACTGTAAATGTATTTTCTCCTTATGATTTCTTGGTAACATTTTTTTCTCTAGCTTCCATTATTATAAGAATATATATATGACATGTAAAATATGTGTTGGCTATTTTATGTTATTTGTAAGGCTTCTGGTCTAGAGTAGGCTATTAAGAGTTTTGGGGGAAGTTCTAAAGTTATCCTCAGATTTTCACCTGTGCAGGGGGGGGCTGGGGCCGGGAGGGGGTGGGAGTTGGTCCGCCATCCCGTGTTGTTCAAGAGTCAGCTGTATTACAAAATCAAAAACTAGCATGTACCAACTCAGGAAGCAGCATTCAGAATCAGGTGAATCTTAGAATATTCATTTCAAGTACTATTATTTAATAAATGTAACCGTAGATACAATTACTATCAATTGCTCGAAGCCAATAAGTGATCACTCTAGCTAGGCTAGAAACTGGTAAACAGTAAGATTTGCCTTAAGTAAGTAACATTAAAATTATAAGAGTTTTGATAATGATATAAACAATCGGTATCAGCTTATGTGTAAAGTACCACAACCACAGAATCAGTAGTGCAATTAAAATAGTATTAGCTTTATATACTCTACTCAACGTGGGATTTCAGGATACAGCATATTTTAACTTGACGTATGGTATTTAAAATCTTTTAGGGTGTCATTAAGACAATATAAAGAAGCCCCACACATGCAGCGAACAATTTCTGGGAACAAGCTGTTTATCTAATATCTCCTACATGATCATCAAATTTGAAACTATCTTTTCCAATTACCCACCTGTACCACAAAAGTGCCTAAAACAATTGTGCAGAAGATGGCATTATTAAAGATTCCTTCGAACACATTTCTTTCACCGTGAATTTTCCGGGCATTTATTTCGTTGAAAAGTTGCATCAGCACAAAGGTATTAAAAACAATAGTATAATGTTCCGAAGGAGGAGCATGCAAAGGAGCATTTCTTCCACTATCAATATCAAAAAACTTTTCTCCTGAAAGAATGAAAAATTACTACTTTGTAATTATCATACAAAACAATTTAACATTTCAAGAAAAGTATGCAATAATACAACCTAGCCAGAGCTTTATTTGATCTTGAATAACAGCACGGGTTAAGTTGGAAGAAACCTGGGGTCATCTAGTACAACTCCATTGTTTTACAGATGTGGACGTCGAAACCCCAAAACTACAATATTTAAGTTAGTGGCAGAGCCAGGACCAAAAAAAAAATCAGGAATCTTTTTACTTCCTCCCACTGTCTATCATAGTGCTTCCCTAAGCAACATCCACTGACAAAGAAGAGAAAGTAAAGATATATGGGCAGTCAGAAACAGAACTTTTGTTCTTGAAGAATCTGCAACATTCAAACATCTAGGACGGTATTAGCTTGGAACAAAAACAACCGAAGCTTTATCAGGCATTGAATTCTTACCAGCGAATAAGAGTGTAAAGACTACTACAAGTTGATAGAATGCATGACCCAAAATATTCTTCATCATGGTGCGTGAGATGAGAGGCTTATTTCTACCATAAGGCTTCCGAAGCAAGAGAGATTCAGTGGGGGGTTCAGTTGCCAGAGCCAGGGAAGCGAGCGTATCCATTATGAGGTTTACCCACAGCATCTGCACAGCCTTAAGCGGTGAATCCTAGAAAAGATAGGTTTCCTAATAGAAATTCACAACTATTCAGGGACTCAGCAATTCTCAGGAAGCCTTTTGTAGTTAAAAACTCAAAGAACAGAACAGGATAACATTTTCATATTAATTAACCTACATTGTTAAGCTTCAGGTTATTCAAATGTTTAAGTACTTTAAAATGGTAGCTTATACACACATTTTTGCTTTAAAACAAACATGTTTTAATGAAAAACAACAACAATAACTACAACAAGAACAGCTGTGAACCTACTTGAGTAATACAGGCGCCCGTGAAAGCAACTATCACTGCGACCACGTTAACAGTGAGCTGGAACTGAAGAAACTTGGAGATGCTGTCATAGACATTTCGTCCCCACATCACCGCTTTAACGATGCTTGTGAAGTTGTCATCCGTGAGAATGATGTCAGAAGCTTCTTTAGCTACGTCCGTTCCAGCGATACCCTAAGAAGAAAAATGCTGTGAATTAGACTAAACGTTTGAAATACCACGCTTAAGTATCCAAAAGGGCAGCAGTATGCGATAAACCAAAATTTGCCATTATACTGAATGACTAATGACTGACATTCACTGTAAAAAAAAAGGTAATTTAGTTATTCTACAGTATCTCTCAGAAAGCAATTTTACCTAAACCAAAATCGAACAAAGAGTAAGGTATGGGAAATAAAGTTCAAGTTGGGTTTAAAAAAAGAATGCATCACCCAAGTTCTTCCCTAAAAGTCGCACAAAAAGGTGTATTAAAATAAAAACTTAACAAAATCCAAGTTAGTGGGAAAGGACATACTGCAAGGAAATCTTAAGAGGCCGGAGAGGAGATAAGCAAATAGGAAGTAGGCTGGCAGACCCCACAGAACGGAATCCCACGCCAAGAGTAGGGAAAGCAGAGGAAACTTTCTTTGCACAACAGACTTTCCTACATAAGGCTCAGTACTTGGCAGCACCAGGCAGCACTGGAAGGAGGGGTAAAAGTGTGAATAAAAATTGAAGGACTTCTTAAAAGTCTAGCAAAGACACTGAAGAAGTACCCAGAAGGTCCAAACTAAGAACAACTCTGTCCATCAAGAGTAGAATAGCATGGGTTAGCAAGCTGTAGATTAATAATGAGTGAGCTACAGTGATACACAACACAGATGAATTTCATAAGCATAATGATGAAGAAAGGATGCTGGACTCAAAATACATGTAAGATTCTCAGGTTCACAGTTTGGAAACAGACAAAAGTTATCTTCAGAATACTAGTTATCTTCGCAGAGAGACAGGGCAATGTTTAGAAGACAGCGTGATTGAAGCTTCAGGTAACAATCTATTTCTCGCCTTACACAGAACAGGCTTGCTCCCTTGTGATAATCCATTCAGTTGTACATTTATGACTTACGGACTTTTCTGTATGTGTGTTTTAGGTTAACCACAAAATTAGAGGAAAAGGCAGCTAAGTTCTCAAGGCCTGTTCCCAGGTCCATGCAACCAAGTGGCAATTTGCCATGCCCTCTGACCTGGAAGAAGACTGCCTGGTAATTTATCCGAGAAGGTATGACAAAGACAGTGCAGACTGTGGGGAGGCGGGGAGGAAGTACCAAGCACTGCTGAGTACAGGGGTGTGCTACTGAAAAAAAAAAGGGGGTTAAGGCTAAGTCTGCTTAATGAGTATTGAGACCACCACCTCCTTTTCCCTACTTGTTTTCTAGAACACCAGTATTCAGGAGTGCCCCCAGGTAACAGATTTGAAGATTCTTTTCTGGGAAATTTGATCATCTGAAGAGAAAAGACCTGAAAATACTACAATTCAAGGTACACTAAGGAAGTGAAATAGCCAAGCCAGATCACTTTACCGAGAAGCTTCTCGTTGACAAATCCCACACATAGCCCCGAGGCTTTCCAGCTTTCCACCGGTAAATACGCAGAGACAACCAAGAATCAACCCCCTGACATCGGACGAAAGACGAAACCCAAACAGACTTTGCCAAGATGAAAGCTTATTTAAGAAGCCAAATCCTTACAGAGGTAAAAGGCACATCAGTGAAACATGAACACAATACTAAAACAAGGGCAAAAAAGTCAGCGATCGAAAAATAACTCTTGGAGAATAAATATATGATCACAGAAACTTAACAACAACAACAACAACAACTCAGAAACTAAGGAAATGTCCCTGAAAATATAGCAAGATGATAAAGGTATGGTAAGCTGGAAAAAAAACAAACACCACAAGATAATGAGTCCAAGCAGTTCAAGAAATGGGATTGGGGACGATGGTGGATGTTCCAAAAGAAGAAATGGTGGAGGGGTGCCTGGGTGGGTCAGTGGGTTGAGCCGCTGCCTTGGGCTTGGGTTGTGGTCTTGGAGCCCTGGGATCGAGCCCCGCATCAGGCTCTCTGATCAGCGGGGAGCCTGCTTCCTCCTTTCTCTCTGCCTGCTTGTGGTCTCTGTCAAATAACTAAATAAAATCTTAAAAAAAGAAGAAGAAGAAACGGTGGAGACAAAGTAAGCCTAGCATCAAAAAATTTCACAAAACTGAAGAATATGAGTTTATTTCATAGTAGAGAGTTGTTCTATGACAAAATATCATTACGTTTCAAAAGACTGGAAACGAAAGAAAGACATATGCATCTCCAGAAAGGGGGGAAAAAAAAGAAACCCATAAGAGGTTCAGAATTCAGAATGGTATGTAATAATAATGGAGGAATGAATTCAAAATTCTGAGTGAAAAACTGATTTTCAAACGAGACTTCTATACCAAGTCAGATTAAGACTCAAGAGTAAAAAGAGGATGGAGATTTCAGTCATAAAAGTTACGAAAATGTTTAACTCTCATAAACTTTTCTTCTCAGAAAGCTAATGGAGGAGACAGTTACTCCACGAGGGAGTAAATCAGAACAGACAATGACACTGAGTCCAGGAAAGACCAGATCCAACATGACAGAGGAAAAGGAAATCCTCAGGTATGGAGAACAACAAGACAGCTGGGTAGTAGGCCTGGGAGAGGCCACACTCAAGCATGTCAGAAGGTCTGGGAGAGGAATCTCTAAGGAGGTAAAAATGTAGAAGTGCTAGATGATTCTGATGTAAAGAATGGAGAATTTGGTGATGAGTTCATTATAAGCATCTACAAAAACTAAGCACAAATGTGAACACATTTAAAAAAGAAAACTCATTTAAAATAAATAGTTTTAAAAAGGGAATGAGACAATTTATAGGGAATACAAGTTGTTGTTCAAGGAAGTAAGAGTCAGGATGGTAGACTACACAGCTCAGCTTAGAAAAACATTTATAGGGGCGCCTGGGTGGCTCAGTGGATTAAGCCGCTGCCTTCGGCTCAGGTCATGATCTCAGGGTCCTGGGATTAAGCCCTGCATCGAACTCTCTGCTTAGCCAGGGGCCTGCTTCCTCCTCTTTCTCTGCCTGCTTGTGATCTCTCTCTGTCAAATAAATAAATAAAATCTTAAAAAAAAAAAAAAAAAAAAAAAAAAAAAAAAAAAAAAAGAACAGCATTTATAGGGCGCCTGGGTGGCTCAGTTGGTTGAGCAACTGCGTTCAGCTCAGGTCATGATCCCGGACTTCCAGGATCAAGTCCCGCATCGGGCTCCCAGCTCCTTGGAGAGCTCTCATGCTCTCTCACTCATTCTCCCTCAAATAAATAAATAAAATATTGAAAAAAAAAAAAAGAACAGCATTTATAGTCACAATAAGGACTGTATACTGGTCTATCGGAAATTATGATCTAATTCTGGAGCAAGAATGACAGGGTAGGTCCTGTGTAGTATGCGTTACGGAGGGGAAGTGGTCTGTGCCTGGTGTGCCTGTCGAAGTGTCAAATATTTGTCTTCGCCAGTGAGATGTCAGTAGCAAGTGCTTTATTGTAAACAAATAAAAAAGCACCATCATGTAATTTAAATATATGGAGGCAAACAATTAAGGGAAACAAAGAGCTAAAATAGTTGGTTTCCTTTTGTCAAAAAAACCCACAAAAAACAAAAAACAAAAAACTGGAAGAAGTAGGGGGCTTAAGCAATAAGTCTTATAAAATGGCTTGACTTTTTAAATCCATTTAGTGTATTGATGACACAAAAACAAAGCTCAAGTTTTTCTCAAAAATATTCCATGAGGGAACAATTTAAATGTAAAATTTTAGCCTCTAGCTTCTAATCAGAATATTTTACTTTTAATGTACAACATATTTAACACATCTAAACCTCACAGGTCTTCCTGCCTCTAATCATTTCCCATCTTTTTCATATGCAAATCTCATCACTCCCTTGTTCAAAATCCTTCAAAATATAAGAAGCAATTTTGAGATGTTAATTGGTGTCCAAATAAAAATGAGTTCCACTATCAAGTAAGTCTGGGGAACTTCCACCAGAAAAAGTTAAATAGCTTTTTTTATGAGCTCTGAGTTGTGTGCCACCATGCATGGGAAGTCTCCAAACTTCTCTTACTCCATCAGAAGACTGTCTGGGTGGGGCTGATGTACTGGATAAAAGAACAAACTCCTTATGTCAGTATTCAAGGCTCTTTGCAGGTGCTGCCTGCCGATCTAACCGACTTCATGGACCATTCTCCTCCAACAGCACACCCCTTCTAGACAAGTTCAACTTCTTGTAGCTCACGAGGGTCCCTGCACTGTACTTCTCCATTTCCTCTTCTCCGTCCCTTAACCTTTTCCCCAGTCTCTCCAGGCAGAGTCTCCCTCCTTGACATACACCTTGTGTTGTGTCTGGTCCTTCCCTGGCTGCCACTATGCTCTGAGTACTTACTTATTCTCCTGTGTGCTGAACCTCGAGGAGACAACTACTCACTTCTAATGTTTCTGGACCAGAATACTGAAAACTACTTCTTAATATGTGGAGAATAAACAAACAAATCCTTTATTAATCCAAAGTTTAAAAAGACAGTATTTTAATTACCTTAGGGAAGATTATACTACCAAAGATGTATTTGGTTATAGAAATCCATCATGGAATTCAGGCTTTGAAGACGGAGATAACTGTATGTTATGGTTGGCTGAATTTTGGTAAGAATAATATAATAATAATAACATAATATAGTCATTATTTTAAATGTACCCATAAAAGCTTGCAAATCAAAAGGAATCTATGGCAAGCGGCTATACAGAGATAAAGCCAGACCTCTTTGCAACCTAATCATATACTTATATTAGAGGCCTTCTGCAAATCTTATTTTATTGTCAAAAATTTTATTTCAATGTTGACTTTTCTAAGTATATATAGTGTGTATAAATATACACACAGACACACAGACACACACACACACAGAGGATATACAGATAGTATTCTAAAATGCTATTTCTGCCTGCAAAGGAAGAGAAATTTAATAGGGACTAACCAGTAGCAATTTCTTGCAGGTATTTATTAAAAACTCAAGTCAAATAATTTTGTCCTGCAGTTTTAAAATATGAATTTGGACAACTGAATAAATACATAAAGTAAACCCAGGCTTGACTGAGCGCTTTGACATTCAAGTCATTCCTTCTGTCTTCTAAAACAGATTTAGATTTTTGAAGTGCTACTTTAAAAAAAGGTGGTACCACGGGCCTAAAACGTCAGGGCTTCCAAGTGAAACAAGGCAGTCACTGTACTGTGTTTCTGTTTGTAATACTATATTTACCTGTGTGCACTGAAAGTCCTTAGCATCTGCCTTAAAACACTGAAGGTCTGGGAAGCAAGCTTTTTATTTTTTAAAATGAACTGTAAATCAATGCCCTCTTGGTCAGCTGTCCCAATGAAAAGTCAGAGTCCTGCTAAGTGCTCAGAGCAGCAGAGAGTGATCGTGTGTTCCTACAATGAACAAGAATCCTACGTGCCCACAGCCAAAGGGACAGGACCTCAGTATTCCTTCTCCCTTAAGCTACTTCGCACAAATCTTCAGAAGTTCAGACAGATGTGCTGCCAGCCGTAATGAGTCTGCAGTAGGGCAGGGTGGGGAGCTCTGGGTTCACGGCTAGGGGCTGAGAGCACTTCACCCACATAATTTCCTCCTTGTATCCCTCCCATGCCTGCTGAAAGCCTGCCACCATGGTGATGGTTCTGCTACCTCCCTATCTTAGCAACACACTAACAGGGGGACAAACTATACAAATAAATCCTGGTACGCACATGTTTTCTTGTATCTGAAACCTGTGGGCCCAGACTATGTTTCGGAATTCAAGTCTCCCACATTTTAGAAAGATAATGACGCACTTATATCCCACCACAAATTTTCCCAGAGGGGATCAGCACCCCATAAAAACATTAGTATCTATACAATGGCTATGATTGTTCATGGTAAGTGGGACAAAAAGTCCTCACATCCATTCAGAATTATGTCTTGATGTCAAAAGAGTCTGTTGCAAATTTAGGGAAGAAATTTCAGTTTTCAGATTTTTAGATTTGGGAATTGTGATTATAGACCTGTACTTTCAAAAAAGTAAGTTAAAATTAGAATATTTGTTTTCTATGGCACTGAAGGTACAAAGATTCATTCCAACACTGAAAAGCTATAAGAAATCGATTCAGAAATATAAAACAACCTAATTTCAGGCACTAAACATTTATGTAGCATCTGTATTTCATGATATCAATTTTATAATAAATACTTCATCAGTACTATGGCTAGTGTAAAAGAATATAAAAATGAAATGCTGAAGTTTTCTAGCACTTTAAATAATCGAATCTAAATAGAAGACTTGGGGGGGGGGCAGGTTTTTTTACAATCAAAAAAGGACTATAGCTATTATACATGAAATGATGATGTTCAGTTACTCTTAACAGACATCTTCAGTGGAACAGAAGATTCTCAATTATATTTTTAACTCACACACACACACATATACTTTCTCTCTCTCTTTTATTCAAAGCCTGTCTCCTGCTTAAGAAGATTGTTGTAAGGTTCAGATCAGACAACAGGTATTTATATATTTTGCAGAGTACAAGGTAAATGCTTGATGTTATAGTTCTTCAAGAGTCACCTTCTAGCCAGATTTCACTGCATCAAATGAACATGGTTACAAACTATTCAGATTTACAAACTAATTTAGGCACATACTATTTTCACTCAAATCTTAAAGGACAGTGTTTAAAATCAACAGTGGGGCGCCTGGGTGGCTCAGTGGGTTAAGCGCCTGATTTTGGCTCATGTCACAATCTCAGGGTCCTGGGATCCAGCACTGTGTTAGGCTTCACACAAGCAGGAAGCAGCTTCTCCCTCTCCCTCTGGCCCTTCCCCTACTCATGCGCTCACTCTCAAATAAGTGAAAAAAGTTAGTTGCAATCTAGTAACAAACAACTTAGCCAGTAAATTACTTCTGAATATTAAACAGGTTAAGTTCATACCATTGCAAATCCAACATCAGCTTTCTTCAGTGCTGGGCCATCATTTGTACCGTCACCAGTTACAGCTACAACCTGGCGTTGTTCCGACACAGTGCTGTCAATTATACCTGAAAAAAAAGTAAATATTTGTGCTGTAAAAATATCCCCTTTAATTAACAAGGTGATTCTGCAGAGGACCCTGACCAGCCAGTTTTACAGACTCGATGTTAAAAATAAACAAACAAATACAGAGAAATGGAAACTGCTGAGGTGTTGGACAAGGACCAAGTCCAGAAACTAAGGTTACACGAAGAGCAATATCCTGTTTTAATGAGGATAAACACAGTTCACGGAAGGTGTCAAAAGGAAATGTATTTAGATTTTACTGGAAGAGATAATATCCAAGATCCAATCTACTGTTCAGTATCTATTATTACTTTGGGAAACAGAACACATTTCTGTATGAACAAACGGTGAATTAGCCATAAAATCCACTCACCTTTAACCAGTGTGTGTTTGTCAGTAGGAGATGATCTGGCAAGTACTCGAAGCTTTGGCCAAATCTTGTCTATCCGCTCTTGCTCAATCTATAAATATTAGTGAAAGTTAAAATGTACCCAAATTAGTTTTATAATTCCCAAATTAGCTATCTGGCATATGTATCAGCAGTTCTCAAGAGCGTGGTTAACAGACCAGCACCATCAGCAACTCAAGGGAACTTGTCAGAAACGCAGATTTTTTTAGCAAGGCCTCAAGCCTATCATTTTATCAAATCCTCTAGGTTGGGGGCCTAGCAATCAGTTTTTAAAAGGCTCTCTGGGTCACTCTAATGTATACTCCAGGTTGAGAACCACTATTTTTTTTATTTATTTATATATATATATATATATATATATATATATATATATATATATATATATATCACACACACCATTATAAGATCAAATTTTGAAAATCTTCCCACTGCCTATGAAAATAAAAACACCTTAAAACAGTATGAAAAGCAAAGAATTTGAGGTGTCCTAAAATATGCTCTGTATCAGCCTTTCCCAACTCTTCCTCCCATACTCAGTTATATATATTATACTTCTGAAATTGGCCTAGACTAAAAAAAAAGAAGTGCTCACTCCCTTTAGGACAAATTTCTCTATCACTAATCTCTTTCACGTGCTAAAACGTTTTGCTTCTTAGGTGTAGGCTGCTTTCCCTCATTTGTGATACATAACCCATAGTGCATATTCAATATGTTATTGGTTGAATGAAATTCCTAATATATGAAAAATACATCAACACAAAAACTAAAGAAGCCCTTACCTCTCCTTTTTCATTTCGTATTCTTCTGTTGAAATCTTTACCTTCAAGGCATAGAAAATCTTCCCCCGGATGTAAAATACCACATTTGGTAGCAATAGCCCGAGCAGTATTAATATTATCACCAGTAACCATCCGCACAGTAATTCCAGCCCTCTGACACTTCTTTATTGCCTCTGGTACCTGGTTTACAAAGAAAAAATTCATATTACAAAAGAAAATTAGTATTTCCAAATAATGCATTACAGCATAGTTCCACAAACAATGACCATTTTACTTTCATCTCAAGATATTCAATATTTCTTGAATTACTCCCAATAATCTCTTCTATCCTCTTCCATTGCCACAGTCCTAGTTCAGGCTTCATTTTCAGTTATGATCCTACTTAACTTGTTTGCATTATTTATTTACCAAAGGCATCTTAAAATGCTCCCCCACCCCCAACTATTATGAGGTTCTTTTTTGGTTGGCTTTCTGGTTTTACTGCCCAGACAACACCAGAGTAAAATGCTGGGGTGTGCTCTTTAGGGTTAAGGTGGCTCACTTTTCCCCTCCCACTCTGTATCTTTTAAGGATTACCCTACTTATTCTTGTACATTTAACTGTCCTGTTTGTGCTAATAATTTTCCCAATCTACATCTTTCTCCCACCTCATTGTGAATGCTGAGTTCATAATTTCATCAGAGAAGTGAACAGAGGAATCTGGGAGTCCAAAGACAGGGGGACCAGGTTTTTTAAAACCTACCTAACAGAAACCTAGGGGTCATCTGAGCTCTTCCAATCTCTTATTCTACCCATCTTTAAATGACAATGAGTCCTGTGGATTCTACCTCAAACCTTCCCTGCACCTTGTCTCCCCTGCTTGTTGCCTCAACTACCAAAATAGCTTTCTAATTGGTATCCCTGTTTTTATGTTTGTTTCTCCTGTAAAACATCTGATATACCTGATGATAGAATTATTTTTCTAATAGATTTTCTTAAAAATACATGACAATTTCTCAACTGTTACACTATTAAGCCGCAAAGTTCTTAGTATAACAGAGTTTCACACTGAACCTCAAAGTAATTTCTAAATTTATCTAAAATTTTTCTCTACAAGACAGTCTGATGGATGAATTAAATACATATTGTTTCTGTTTCTCTATTTCTGGCAATTCCCTTTGCCTAGAGAATACTTCCTGCTCTTCTCTAATCAAGATATCCATATTGATTCCTCTGGAGCAGAGGCTACAAATGCAAACATCTATAGAGCCATGTGGGTAACATAAATGAGAAAAACACAGAACCCCAAACTAATGCCTAATGAGAAAGCTACTTGGTTTTAGCCTATTTTTTTTTTTTTTTGCTATGATGAAATAAATGCCCAATGTTGATAGAACCTATGACTTTAAGAGAAAGTAGAAAGCTACATTTGTGTATGCTCTCTCAATACATAATACTTTACACACACACACACACACACACACACACACACAGAGTCCAAGGAAAATCTGACTGAAGGCTAAATTTGGCCTTGCAGACTGATGGTTTATGACTTCTACTGTAAATACAGTTTAAATGTAATGTCTCTGAACAGCTTTCATGGCCTACCTAGACAAAATTGTGTCTTCATACAGCACATGCATCTATTATTTTAAAAAAAAATCAACATTTGATTTTGAAAACATTGGTTAGCAAAAAAATGTAATGTATATCCAGATATCTAATTTGGATGAAAAGTAACCCAAAATTGTCCACCCAAGCATTCAATAATTGGGTGGTATCCTGAGATCACTTGGAATAGGGGGACAATGAATAAAAGACAGAAACTGGTGTCGGGTTAAAACCATGCGGCAAATAATATTAAAGAAGGGCAAACTAACATTTATGAATGGCCCACTAACCATACCAAATATCTTCAAATAAAGCCCACAAACCACCTCCACTTTTACAATAAGAAATTGAAGAGAAGCCAATTACCTTGCTCAAGTACCTACGCAAATTCAATAAAGCTGAATTTATTCTAGATATCTAATCAAAATTCTCTGTATCAGAAATGCAGTCCACAATACCCACTCACAGAAAGCTGTTTTATATTACATTGTCTCATATTAGTCTCAAAGTATCCATCTCATATTGTGATACTAAAAACAAAAATTAAGTGCCACTTTCATGTTTAAAAAAAAGATGAAACTCTTAATCAATCTCAATGCCAAAAGCATGAGAACAGCAATCTACTTTCAGAGGACAAAAGCTATAGACACCCTGATCTAATACTACATCTAGGTAAGAGCTAAGCCATAAATCAATGCTTAAAACTTTGGTTTCCTTTTGACCAAAGGCAAACATCA
Organism: Mustela lutreola; assembly: GCF_030435805.1. Classification (NCBI taxonomy): domain Eukaryota; kingdom Metazoa; phylum Chordata; class Mammalia; order Carnivora; family Mustelidae; genus Mustela; species Mustela lutreola. The sequence goes on from NC_081297.1 coordinate 121,574,313, forward strand.
CCCACCTGGGTATTTCATCATTTCTGAACAGATGGCAGCTTGGTTCTCCTACTCCTTCAATATCATCTACCCCTCAGCTAGTAATGGAAGACTGACTGTCTCTCCTCTGTAAGACATCTACTTGTGGAGCTAGACTCTCCTCAGGAGAGCTCCTGGAGCCCCTCGGGTGAATTTCCCAGCCTAGGCTCCTTTCAGGCTACTAGGTCCAAATGCCTACAGGATGTACATTAGGGTGATTCAGACACCTAAAAAATGTCAAGAATCATATATCCAAACCCAACAGATTCATTCCTATTGGTTTTACCTCCATTTACTTTGAAATCATCCCTCTCTTTTTGTCTTCCCTGCCACACTGTATGTAGTGCTAAGCCATGATCATCTCTTCCTGGGATCAGTGTGATAATCCCTTCTCTGCTTTACTTCCTCTTCTATTTCCTACACAGTACCTCAAAGAGTATTTTAATGACACAAATTGTGTTACTTCCCAGCCTGAATTTCTTTAATTACTTCCCACTGAGTTTTAGAATAAAATTCACAACCCATATGTTTTGTAAGACCAAAGATAATCTTATCTGTCCCTTCTTGTCGACACTTACGGCCATACTGGCCTCCTTTCTAACTTTGAAATTTGCTCTCTCTGAATTTTTTGTTCCATTTGCCTGAATATTCTTCTTGCAGCTGTTAATATGGCTGGCTCCCTTTCCGCCATCAGATCTCAGTTCAAATGTCATATCCTCAGAGATCTCCTAATGTGTCTAAGTCACGTAATTTCATCACCGTGAGCATACCCTTTATAGCCCTTTTCACTCTTGTAATTGTCGTATCTGGTATCACCCTCCCAACTACCCCCATATGCCAACCAGAATGTAAAACCACTGAGGGCAGGGAACAAGTCTTATTCCTTACAGAATATATTTTCACTTGGCATACTGTCCAAAAATTTATCATTTTGTCTGTTTGGTTGTCTTCTCTAGAAGACAAATATCATGACTATTTTGTTTACTGCATTATTTCCAGTTCCTAAAAGAAGTACTTAATATAATACACTGGGTACTGAATCAGTTAGCTGAGAGTCATTGAACAAAAGCTGCTTTTGCCTTTGTGCTTTTACTCATGTTGCTGCTTTGCTCAGAATGTGCTTACAACTGTCCCTCGAGGTTCAGCTAACACCGCATCCGTTAAGACTCAGATAGGTAATTAACCTCCAAGAAGTCTTACGTGACCCCTTCAGTGGTTCACAGAGCATAGCAGTGTTTTCAGTACACCTTTTAGACAAAGCCAGATTTAAACATAATAGTTTAGTTCTATGGTCTAGAGCTAACCTCTATACACCTTGATTTTTTTTTTCCTCATCTGTTAAATGAGAGTAATGTCACAGAGGTAAACATTAAAAGAAGTAACATATGTAAGGCAGTTGGCCTAGTATCTGGCACACAGAATTCATTAAAAAGATGTTATTGCTTTAAACAAAGTTGGGGGCTCATGTTCTGTGCCCATATAACATGCTCTGGATAAACCTAACAATGCACTAACATCCTGGATTATGTTTACATGTTTGTGCATCCCCACCCAAGAGTGACTTCTTTGAGGCCAGGGACTGGATTTCAAAAATCTTTAAGTCTATAAAGATTACCCTAGTACAATGCCTGGCGCATTTTTTTTAGCAGTTGCTCAATAACCTTTAAAATAAACAATTTAAAGAAGCCAAGCAAAGTGTATAGATGCACGCTGTCAAATATGGTACTAGGATGTTTAAATTCAAATTAAATAAAGTACAGAAAACTCATTTTTTTTTTTCCAGTTGAACTAGCCATGCTTCCAAAACTCAGAAGTCACATGTGGCAAAGAACTACTGTAGAGAACATATAGAAAACTTAACATATAGAAAACTTCTATCATCACAAGAAAGTTCTACTGAACACTGGTCTAGAGACCATGAAAACAAGTAACTTAATACATCTGTTACTTAATATAAATATCAACTGAAAAACCTACCCAGCTCAAGGCACCGTGTTAGGTTATGGTGCTATCAGTACATAAAATCCCAAAGAGAAGCAGTCTAATTAAAAACCATCAGTAAGTAGCATATACATCGCAAGCACTGTTTTTTTTCACCTATTTTGGATTCACCCAAGAAAAAACAATAAAATCACAAACACCAATGTTACTAGAAAGCTGGTCCCAGCCAGTGCCTGGATCCCCTAGGTTTAGAGATTGCGCACATGCAGAGCACAGAACGTTTCACCACCTCAGGTCTCACAGGGTCTTCAATCCCCACAACAGCAATGCACGTGAGGCCGGTGACAATATCATTTTCATTATCCCACTCTGGTTCGGGTTCTCCTGCTGGGAAATCTCTGAATGCAAGACATATGGTTCTCAAGCCTTCTGATGCCATCGGTTCAATCACTGTTTTTACAATATCATCACGGTCCCTTGGTCTGAACACTTTTGCCTCACCATTAGCACTTAAGATTTTGAAACACCTAAAAGGAAATGTTGAATCCAAACATCAATAATTAACAAATATAAAGGTTAATGCCATTTAAGTGAACTGGAAGGGTTAGAAATCATGGGATCTGATACTAGGAATTTAGAGAATTATGTATGCTGCATTTCCACAGACTTAAATCACACTGGCTTTTTACCTTTCCCTTTATACAACAGATCTAGTTTTTATGGTTCTCGTTTTACAGTTCTCCGCCTTATCAGTTATTCTAGATATTCTCTAAACCTTCTCTTTTGGAAATGCAATGCTTTTAAAATTTCACAAAGAACCTCTAGTGGCAGAGGAGAATAAATTACACAACTGTCCATCCTGGTACAGAATCAGGCATTAACACAAAATTCATAAATATTCTTCTTTTAAAGTAAAATACCAAATTCAATCAACCCCTTACCTGAGATGTTGTTTCATCACCTATATTGTTTTAGCCATGAAATAAAATAATAACTTATTGTTAAAGTAAGCATTCTACTGAAACGAGAGACATAATGCCAAAATAGTTTTATCTTCAGTGACACTAACTACACAATTTTAATTATGTAGTGAACAGAAGTCACATGATGTACTTCCCTAAAGTTTATTTTTTATGACTCCATGCTCTGCCCCTCTCCCTTGTGATGCCACCTCCTTCTGCTTCTAGGCGGTGATGGCCAAATCCACGTCTTCTGTTTTGATGGTTTTTCCAAAGCTCTCCATTACTGCTGAGGAGCTCCACAGGGATGCTGGAGCAACACCTTAGACCTATCACGTGCAAGTCTAAACGCTGCCTCCTCCGTATCAACACCCGCCCCACTCATTTCCACGTAAATCTAAAAATCTCACCTGCACACTTCCTTTTCCCATCACCTACACAGTATCAGCTCCTAAGTCCCACATATTGGACCTCTTAACAGTCTCCTCAATGTTGCCTCTCCTTTCTGTTCCCACTCCGCTACTGCCTTCTCCTGGCTCTTACTTCAAGCTAGAGCTACTGTAATAGCTTTTTAAATTATTTGTCTCTAGTCCATCCTCTCCTTGCTGCCAACCCACCTTTCATCCTGATGTAAGAATTATCTTCCATCACAGATTTGCTCCTTCTACCACCTGATGAAAGAAACCACTCCAGTTGTATCCTCTGACCCACTTAATTTTTTCTGCTTAACCTAACGTGTAAGAACCCCTACAACAAAATGTAAATATTACTGGGGGACTACTAGCTATTGGACCCCAAGCTAGGTGTTTCACATGTGTCCTTTCATTTCACTGTCTCAGAGCTGGTGGGCAAAAGGCTTGACTGGTTTTGGTACAAAAATCTTCCCTGGATCACCTATCTGCCATTCAGCAACGCATGGATGAGACAGATTTCTAACCTTCACACCGACATCAGATAACCAAATGTTCAATACAAAGAAGGCTCTATGTGGTCTGTGTGTCACAAAGGCCCATAACTACCCAGATGAACTATGCGACCAGCTACCTCCCCGATATGGGCTGTGTATTCCCACCTCCTTTCCTTTGATGTGGCTTCCTTCACCTTGATGTTCTTCATACCAAAACCTAGCTGAAGTGCCACATCTTTCATATGACAATGATCTCATCTTAAGACTCTGTAACCATCTGTCATGTGCTGCGTTTCAGTGATTTATTTATAGACCCGTCTCTTAAACCTATTAGAATATAATCTGTCAAGTGTTCATTAAGATAACACTGGATTATAATCTACATATAAGCAAATTAAAAGTAAAAATACTTTAAATGCCTAAGTTCAAATGAGCTCTAATTCTCCAAGACTGCTCTTATATTACGTTTTTAAATTCTCTATTGGAATTAGGGAAACCAAATTAATTTCAACACCTATTAAGAACATACAAACATCAGAGAAATTTTACTTAAGTGTGTAATGTCAAAATTGAAACTACTGGTCTGTAAAAGGACAGTAAAAGAGAAATATGATCATTTAAAATGACAGGAAGATATTTAAGTATCATAATGCAGCAGCACAGATAAAAAACCTCATTCTGATATAAAAGGAGAATTCTAAAGATCTAGTGTTAATGCTCTGCTATTCTAAAAACTTATCTATAATTCATTCATCACATTTTTCGAGCTCACTATCTACAATGTGGTGTTGAAGATCTAGACTTGAATTTTTCTTCCCAGGAGGCCTTTATTTTTCATGATCCTCTGTAACCACGGAATCAACACGTCTAAAAGCAAAGATTGAGGTTTATTTTATTAAGTCTATCAGACTTAATGTAATGGGCACATTTTCCCTCCAGCAAAAACTATGAAATAAAAGAAACAGAAGTACAGAAATGGCAGGATACCATGGGCGAATACCTAGATACAATTAAAATATGCTGAAAAGCTCTGAGGTCCTATCAAATGCCTGATGTTCACAAAAAAGGAAACAGCAACAATAACAACATAGGTAGGTATTCCATAAAGCAACTACAGTGAGCAATTTATTCATCTAAGCATTTTACTCTTACTTTTTCAGAATTATCTCAGATGCACCCTTGCTGAATATTCGAAAACTTCCATCTGAATTTTTCAGGACAGTACTCATGGACTTCCTAACAGAATTGAAGGTGTAGACTTTGTACAGTGCTTCTTCTGGTATTTCATTTCTAACATCCTGATAATCTCGTTTTAAATCCAAAAGAAGTCCCAACAAGGCACATTCAGTTTTATTACCAACATGACGAGGTAATCCACCCTCTTTCTCTGGTGGCTATAAGAGAAAAAGGTTTAGAAACTAGTATCATCTTGTTTCTCTATGACAGTTTAACTTATAATGTAAATAGAATGTGACATTCTAAAACAAAACTACATAGGAAACTTCTAGTAATATCAGCATTTCAAAGAGGGACACAAAAAGGTACAGTAGAAATGATCTCTGGGGCGAGAAGGACATGGATTCCAATCTCAGCCCTGCCCGTTACTAGCTACGTGAATTTTTGGCAAATTACCCCACTGCTGTGGTCCCTGACTTCAGCATCTGGAAAACAGGTACACTTATGACCCAAGAATTAAGTGAGATAAGGCATGTTAAGTTTAAAGTTGGCTCCTGGCACACAGTGAGATTTAATAAATTTTAATTCCTTTCCTTTTCTCTTCCTATTTTCATTAAACATTTATGTTACACAGTTCAAAATTAAATCAACTATACAAGTTTTTAAACTTAGAAGTATATGCATTAAAATAAAGCACTGTTGCCTTAAACATATACAAAAGCTTTATTTCCTTCATCATATCTTCACAAATACCACCTTATATATAACTATCACTACAGTAATAAGGCCAGATGTGATCATCTTTACTTAACAACTGATGAAAGTAAAGCTCAGACTTTCAGCTAGTAAAAGGCAAAGCCAGATCTAGAACCGGGATCTCATAACTTTCCAGTCTAATAATCCAATTAATGCACATTTTCACTAGACAATTTGTAGTATTAATTTGGTTCATGGTCTTGACCCATGAATCACTAGAACACGTATCAACTCAAGCAACTCCATACTTTTTATATTGCAAGTAAGACTTTTAACTTGCAAAGTTAAAAATATTTTATTCTAAGGCAGCACAAAGTCTAGAATTAGTTTATTGAGTTAATTTCAAAAAGTCTAAGGATGATGGCATTGGCAGGGTATACTGAGAAACCAAACAGAGCATACAGCAAGCATAGATAAGAACATATTCATTTAAGTTGAAATCTGGCTTCAAAATTTTCTCTAGAAAATTGAGAGCTGACTTTCTACAATAAGATAGCCTGGTCTTTCACAAAATAAATTTAATAAGAATTAAAAATTAAGAACTTATTATAAGGCTTGAGAGTTTCTGAACACAGGAAATTCAAAATATAGGAGGAGGAAAATGCAAGTAAACAAGGTGTAAGCTGATCAACAAGTCTTACTTGTGACACAAATTGTATTACAGAAACTTACATACATTATCTAACTTATGTAACTTCTAAAAACAGATTCAGTTCTCCAATTTATATATAATAAGGATAGGTCTGAAGAACTACACATAATCTATTATATAAAAATTTTCATATACAAATTAATTATTAAAGAAACCTTACCAATATTTTTGATGTATAAGCACAATTCACAGAAATTCCTGTTACAAGATAGGACAAAATATTTGGTGGAATAGCTTCTGGTTCAGGAATCTTTTTATAGTGTTTTTCATTTATGTAAGCTTGAACAACCGTCATTCTGTTCATTGTCAATGTTCCTGTTTTATCTGAACAAATAGCTGTAGCATTTCCCATGGTTTCACAAGCATCCAGATGCCTTACTAAGTTATTATCTTTCATCATTTTCTATAGACAAAAAAAAAAAAACACAAAAAAAACCAACCTAGTTAGGCTACACATACAAAACCAATCACCTCATTACATAAAATTGCAAAGTACTTTAAATTAAGAATTAAAACTCCCAGCTATATACAGATATACAGTATAAAGCATTTATAAATTTAATACCGGAAGAATTTTGGTATATTTAACCTATTAGAATAAGCTGAAGAGCATATTAGCTTTCTGGGGTTACATTTTTTTTTAACCAATGCATAACATAAATTTAGTACATGAATATAGATACTTGTACTCATACGCAAATTATGTTGACTATACTCCTCCAAAATCTTCTGTGAAGTGTCTTCACCTTATGTAAAAGCAAAGACAATCTGTATTCCACCTACAGAGGTACTTATGGCATTGTAAAAATATATGACTTTTAAGGATTAAATTTTCTCCTTATAAGATGAAAGACAAATCACCAACGAAAAAATAGCTTTTATCAGTTAAAATACAGAACTGATAGGCATACAGTTATCTGATTTTTTTTTTTTACTCTGATAGACTAAGATAATGTATCAAAACCAGAATGGGTCATTTTTATCTTTTCCATATGCTGATACACCTGGCATTCTCATCCTTAGGATAATCTCTTCCTCTTATTTATAAGAACAAAATAGTCTCTAAAAAACTCCGAAGAGTTTTCACAGTAGCCCCAAAAGGCATTTAAGTTAAAATGCTTGATATTCATTTTCAAAAATGTAGAATGGGTTAAAAAACTACAGAGCTAGTTTATAAAGTGTGGCCTGTGACTAGTGATACACAAGATACTGCAGAAACTGGTTCCTTTGAAGAAATAAATATGGGGAAGAGGTGTACCTCTCAAATTACTTGTGATTTATATGAATATTGAAGATTAAAAGAATGAAGTTCTATAGTGAAAAAAGAAAAGCGCTCAATTTCACAAAGTACTAATAAAGGATCCAGAAAGACTACACACCTCCAAGAAGAACAACGTTAAGTGGTAACATTTGGGCTAAACACTTTTAATAAAGAGATTAAAGGACAGCAGCTAAAATGCTCTTATCTATTTCCTATGAATGTAAATTAATTCTGCCTATTTTTTTTGATCCACTGAAAAATTAATGTCATTGATGACTACTCAAGATGAACGGACAGTATTGATAAAATGATAACTGTTTCTCCCAATTACTACTAATTATTTCAAAACATCAAAAAAAAAAAGACAAATAGGTATTGCACTGTATTTCATCATATTGAAACATCTGCCATTTGAAATGAAAATGTTAAATGCCTGAAAAGAAAATAACAATAAGCAAAAAATATTCTTATCCTGACAGGTTAACTGTATAAGATGCTGGAATTCGCAGGATCAGAGGGCGCCAGCGGAAACCGTGACTGTTCATACGGCTCAGCGCCATCAGGAATACTACTTAAGAACTGCTCATTTAACACCAGAAAATTGACAAGAGCGGCATTCTGCCCGTTAAGTATGATTTTACCTGCAAAGCCATTTTGAAAAATCCAAATTGCCCAAAAAGCTAATAAACCTTTTTGAAAATCCAATTCACCTTTTCCATATAAGATATAAAATTAATTAAAATAAATTAGTAATTTTTAACCAGATTACAACTTCAAGCAAACCGTAGTGAGCAAAACCATCAAAGCTCGTTTTCAGCATTCTACTCGGCAACTGGGAACTGACGCCAGAAGAGTCAGAAGAGGAAGAGCCGGTGATTCACAGGACAGAGAGAGTTGGCCCTGGACTATGTGACAATGTCAGGGGGCTGGTGAGGTTGGACCAGAGGAGCACCGAGAGGTCTGCAGGGCCACACTGGCTGGGCCCTGAGGGACAGAGGGAGCTTGGGTTTTTTTCTAAGTGTGACGAGAAGTCACTGGCATTTTACACAGGGAAATGACAGATCTGAATCCTATTCCAGGAACTGGCGTCCGCCTACTATGCAGAAGTTTGGCTTTGTTGTGATGAGGTTAGAAGAGCAGAAACAAGAAGCCCTGAAAAAGATGGACTTAAGAGACGCCTCTATGCTGTTTCTACATTCTTCCTTTAATTTTACAGAATGCTATGCATTCTTCCTTTAATTTTACAGATGGGGAAAAGGGAGGCCATACAGTGAAACTTAAGCTAGATACTGCCTAGCGGGGCTGTGCTCAGTTTGGGTCAAGGCTGCCTGCAAGGAAACATATACGTCCGGAAGTGTCAGAGACCTTCAACTCTGGGCAGGGGCAGGACCTGTGACAGCATTTCTAAAGGAGACTATGCATTTCTGGAAGACTCCTACTTTCAGAATCAGAAAGAAAAGAGGCACCACAGGTGTCAATTTTCTCCACTAACTAAAGCTTTAAACTTAGTAAATCGACTTCACCGTTTTCTGCTTACCTTGACAGAGTAAGCCAGGGAGATCGTGACGGCCAGGGGGAGACCCTCTGGAACCGCAACCACCAGAACCGTGACTCCGATAATGAAGAACTTTACAAAATACTGTATGTAAATTGGTGTGCACTCTGCAAGCCATGGTCTCTTCTGAACCCAGAATGTATCAATGACAAAATATAATACTAGAATGATAACTGTGATGGCAGACATCAACAAACCTTTCCGTATATTAAAAAAAAAAAAAGAAGAAAGAAAGAAAAAGAAAAAAAAAAGTCATTATTTCAGTAGTCCAGACACTCCCCATTGTCAATTATGTATTAGCAACTGGAAGAAATTACCACTGGTTTGAAAATACTTACTTTAATGTCTCTGAGAAATTGTTACTTTTTTTTTTTTTTTTTTTTTTGCAACTAACTCATCATTTGGCATTATCAGATTTAATTTCTGCTTCCAAGTATAGCCCTGTCCCCAGGAGAACTGGTAGAAAAGTGTTTATGATTCTTTCCTAGACTTACTTGTATCTTTGGCCTTCTACTAAAGCTAAGACAAAATAACAGGTAATGACAAAGAAATACCAAAAGCTTAGAATGAATGGGTACTTCATGTGCTGGTAACTGCTTACTGCTGAATGTGAAGCTGGTAGAAATCTGATTGATGGGGAGATCTGGAATTAAATATATTCAACCCTATGTTTTTTATTAAAAAAATTATTTCTCTCAATTGTTATCTATCCTCAGTTCTTCAAGTTCTACAAACCATTTACCTATTTTGTCGACGACTCAGCCTTTACAGATGAGTACTGAAAAATAAGACCAGTTCACATATCCGCACCTAATACTCCAACTACCTTAAATCTACTCCTTCCCCAAAACTGAGGTAGTATTATCCTTTAGCTACATATTACAAAAAGCAAGTATTTGCTATTGGATAAACTTATTCAGAACGGGAGCAAAAACCTCACTTTTCCCAACATACTCCTAAGTAGAATTATGTAATTTAAGTGATTTTTTTTTTTAAAGATTTTATTTATGACAGAGAGACAGCGAGACGGAACACAAACACAGGGGAGCTGGGGAGGGAGAAACAGGCTCCACAGCAGGCTTCCTGCTGGGCAGGGAGCCCGTATGGGGCTCGATCCCAGGACCCCGGGATCATGACCTGAGCCGAGGGCAGATGCTTAACTGACTGAGCCACCCAGGTGCCCCAATCTAAGTGATTTTAATAGTATATGCTGATTTATCCGCATGTTCTTCACATACATGATACTGCTAGAGGGCATGCTATGTTTTTAGCTAAGAGCTCTGCTTCTGCTGCCTTTCTCCACCTGAAAGTGGTTGTATTAACAGATATTTCTAGTGAGGATAGCAATTTAGTAACTTTGGTCTCACCAGGATGGTACTTAAGCTAATCCATTCAATTTAAGTAAAGTGGATTTTTCAGAAAAACATGATCTCATTTTCTTCATAGTCAATAAAAAGATGAGCAACATGTGTGGTGAAATTTCTTTTTACTAAAATAAAGTTGGGGGGCACCTGGGTGGCTCAGTCGATTAAGTGTCTGGCTCTCGAGTTCAGCTCAAGTTATAGTCTCAGGGTCTTGCGCTGAGCCCTGCCTCAGGCTCCGTGTTCTGCAGGGAGGGCTGAGGATTCCCTCTGCCCCTCTGCCCCCCCCCCCCCCATGCGCACTCTCTCCCTGGTTCTCTCTCTCTTCAATCAATCACTCCTTTGAAAAAATAAAATACAGTTGGATAATCTGTTTTGAGTAACCAAGGGCACTACTAGCAATCTCTCTACTGCTCCCAGAAATCCTGAGAAATTCAGACATGGGAGTACGGGCGGTTTTTGGCACGAACCCTAACCTCACCCCTTACTGCTAGCTCCTTCCATGTATAATGGGGTTAAGAGCCCCTCAGCTGCCATGACATCACAAGGATCCGCAAAACTCAAAGACCTGGTAGTCTGTGGATATAACTGAAAATATTTTTAAAACCCCTTCCACTCACAAAGCAACTATTTGCAGACTTAAGTGGGTCTAAAGGCCATTTTCAAGCAGAAAGTCAGCATATTTTAAAAGCAAAACACCTTATTTTCTTCTATCATACCTGCTTTGCCAATCTGAACAGCCAGCTTTGTAAGTTTCCCTTGTAAGACAGATTTTTCCTTTTTTGGCAAATTTGCTTTCTTTTTGTCTTTTTCATCACCATCTCCACCTTCTTCGCTCTTCAAAGGCTGCATTTCCATGGCTGCACCATCCTGGGCTTTCGCTACATAGAAGAACAAATAAAACGTCACTACATTTTTTAACGCACACAAAACTATTAATTTTTTGAAATGTATCAGTTTCTTATAGAAACTAGAAAAGATTTAAATATTCGGCTTTGTGTGTGCATGGGTATCTATGTCTAGCCAAAGAAAACAAGACAATAGTGATACTAGGTTGTGAATCTCTGTACCAGATTTGAAAATGTGCCAGGTAATAGGGATGAGGGAGAAGAAGAAACGTGGGATCCTTAGAGTAAGAACTAAATACCAAAATCATTTCTCTCCCCTCGTGTTGTGTTTGATAAGGTTCGTTTCCAAACACTATAAATCCCTCCCAGATGTGACCATAATGTAGATTATGTGTAAACCATATAGAAAAATGTACATGTTTACAGACCTAAATAAGCATCAAGAAACCATTTCAGTTGTATATTCTATTTCTTAGACATTTTTCCTAGCAGTATTATAATAACGAATGTTAAAAAAGTTGAAGTGCTTAAGTTGAAAGTTATCTACATCTGGATTTTTCTTAGCTTACTACCACAAATCACAGTTAAAATCTTATTGCCACTGTAAGGGCAAAATGACTACGGCACTGGCAGGAAGAGAAGTTAACCCAAGTTAACATAAACTGTTGATTTCTCCTGCCACATGTATCCTACTTTTGGATGAATACAGTATATAGTAGATATACTTTTGTATATAATGAAAACAAGCTAACTGTACTCTTATCCTTGTGAACTTACCTTTGTTGCGATTCTCAATAGCTCCATCTTGTTTCTTATCTGTAGGAACAAAATGGGAATTAAAGCTTTCCAAAGGAAATAAAGACAGCCATGCTGAATTATGCAGAGGTAGTTCACATTTCTATAACAGAATTGTTACACAATGGTGTGTGCTTGTACAGATAGAAAGCATTTGGCTTGCAATGACCCGCTGGGTCGATCACCTCCTAGGTCTTCACTAAGGAAAATACGCCAAAATAATTTGGGACGTCTATACCTTTTCAATTTCTCCGTAAGACTTTACTCTCTTATATGCTGCAATGAACCCAAATATGGTACCAGAAGATCTCAAACTAAATACTCATGTAATTCTAAGAAAGGAGAAAAGGGCAGGGGTAGGGAGGGAGGGAGACATGTCCTGAAGATAACAGGCACACAGGAGGGCTGTGCTGGGAAGGGGAGAGCTGTTGTTGGGAAGGGGCGCAAAACCCACACAGAAAAGACAGGAGAGGCAAGTAAGTAAAATTAGAATATGAATAAAAAGAATGGGCCAGTAGGAGTACCAGTTGAGACAATTCAGCAAATTAGTTTCAATCTGGAGAAAACAAGCATAGGAACGTCTAAAGCAATAAAATAATCAAGGAAGGACTACATCTATTGTTTGGAGCAGGCAGTGGAATACTGAAAATGAGAAGGGAGGCAGAGCTCATTCAGTCAATTTTTCTCCTACCTTCTCTATCTAGAAGAGCTATCTTCAAACTGGGAAACGTGGAAGAGAGTCAAGAGGGAACAGCTGTTCACGATAGATGAGGAGATAGTATCTAGCTACTTTCAACAGGCTCTGAGTTCAGAGGAACCAGACAGCTACATTCTAGACTAGGAAGGAAAGGAGAAAGATTACCCCCAACTGCTTTTGGGTAACAGCCAAAGCAGTCAAGAGAATGAGAGAAGGGCTGACGTCCACAGATGGAAAAATGCCCCACTTCATGAAGGGAAGAAAAAAAAAAAAAAAAACCTCAACCCCAAGAATCAAAAATGATAAGACAATGAATTAGATGTTCATTCCTGAGAATATTTTTGACGGGTTTAATCAAAAAAGAGATGTAAGATCTTAGAAAAAACAGAGCTTGTTAGAAAAGACACAGTAGGGTCAACAAGTATCAGGTCATGATGCAAAGTCCCCTTCCTTTTTAAATAGGGTCCGTTGACCTTTGACTACTATAAATTAGGATGCAGCAGTGTCTGGTTAAGAGCCAGACAAGCAGGTCTGATCCGCCACTTACTAGATCTCTGACCTGGAGCAAGCCCAGCATCTCAGCAGGTTTCTCATCTTTGCATCCTAGGGTTTTAAGGATTAAGGAGATAATGCACACAGTATTGAGTAAGTGGTATCATTATCACTGGTTTTCAAACTGCCTTCCACTCCACCTTAAGAAACCTAAAGAGGCCCCAGGAGGGCTATGGAAGGACTAGGACAAAACAACTTAGAATGGGAGGTCTTGCTAACCTTCACTTGCAGTCAGTTTTCAAGTATGGTTTTGTTTGAACTAAAAATTTCGCAGCTGAAGAGGAAAGCCAAAAAATAAAACATCCAAATATTAAAATCGTGGTTGTAGTTAAAGCAAACCAAGATTTTAGCAAGGTTTTTATTTTAGAAGATCTCAAAATACTTATGTGTAAGAGAGAAATATGGACTTACTATCCTAAGTAAAATTAAGTACATCCAAGTGGCTAAACCACAGTAAACTGCTGTCACCCTAAAGGAAAAGAATCGTGTAGGCGCAAACCTGAGTGGGAGAAAAGGGTGGTGCAGCAGGCAGAGCAGGATGGGGAGCGCTTTTTAAGAAAAGTAACATGTCTCCAGCTGCGTGATTCTGAGCTGTCTCCCTCCTCATGACAGTTTCTGGTAAGATGCTTGTGGTTAAACTATGGTTATCAATTTTTGCTGAGGACAGATCACTTGCAGGGACAGCAGATACAATGGATTGAGATCAAATCTCTAAAATCTTGGTATCTAATACTTTGGGCTAAATGTAATAAACAGGGTAAATGTCAACGGGAAGTCTTTGTCTTATGTCCAGAACCCACCGACTTAAGTATAGATGGGGAAAACATGAACAATAGAAAATGTGAAATAGATGAAAAGCTCAAGGAGACCAAAATGTGATATGGTTGACAAAGTTATGACTGAAGATGCAGAAGAGATAAGCATTGGAAGTGAGAGTTTAATTCACTTTGCTGCTCAGATAATGGAAAGACACTAAGACTAAAGAAAAACAATAAAGGCCAATGAAAGTATTCGAGGAGATGCTCCATTTGTCTGGCTACGGTAAAAGGGACTGATGCATTCGCTAAAAGCCCTTGATGGACTGTGACGTCTACAAGAAAAATCAGGAAATGGAAGAGACTCCACTAATTCTACCACTTGAAAGTACTACAATGAGTAACTTTTTATAGAACATTTCATATCAGAACCTCATAAAAGAAGCATATTTTTTCTGTGCCAGTTCTTCTAACCAGTTGCTGTATTTCCAAATACCAATTCTCACAGAAGATTGTGGAACTTACTTTTCTTTTCCTTTTTCTTTTCATCTTTCTTTTCTTCCTCTTCACCTCCAGCTCCAAGTAAGGTAAAGATAATTCCAGTTTGAGAATTAACACCTACAGCAGTAACGACCATTCTTCCAGAGCCTTCCATTACATGAGTACCTACAGCAACAGAAAATTTACTGTTTTAAAATTGTTAGTTTTTTTTTCCCTCCTACCTTCACGTTTCAAACTTTAGTCCTACTGTCTTTCATATACAGTACTTAATAACTTCAATAAGACATTAAATAACCTAAATTCTTAGGCTTAAGGGTTTAACTCTGTAATCCATTTCATCTGAATTCAAAGTGCACTCCACCACTCATGTATCATGAGAGATTGGTCAGCTTATCATATCTCAACTCCTCACCCATAAAATGAGGACAAGAGTACCTACCCTCAATAAAAACAATGAGATGCAAATAAAGGCACACATGTAAAGTGCCTTTGCACACTGCCTGGAATCTGTGGGCATTCAAGGAATACACATTAATTTTAATTGTAAAATTATTACAATGATCATTACTGACACTACTGAGAAACACACTGCGTAAAAAGAAATGTGTTTATAACCAAAAGGACTCCACAGCAACAAACTGCCCTATTTACCGCACCCAAACCCGTATCTCTTCCTAAACCAGCTTTCCACCCAGCCAGCCTACATTACTGCAACAAGCCTCCTAGCTAGTCTGTCTTTCCAATTTGTCCTGACATCAGTTTTAATCTCTCTAAAACGTGAATTTTTTCACAAATGTCTCATGGCTCAAAGACCTCTGATTCTACACTAACTAATGGATTAAATCCAAAGTCTTCAGCTTGAGATCAACCAACCCTTGGTTAAACCTTTCATCCATTACTCTAACATAAAATGCCAATATGGAAAGCTATGGAACAGAAATGGAGACATCGATTATATACTGACCATCCCTTACGACCATCTTGAAAGTTGGCAAGCATTATTTTTTCTTATTTCCTAAACATTTGCCCAAGGTTATATAACAATTAGGTGGCAAGACAAAGATTCAATCCAGCTTGGTCAAGGGACAAAGGGCATATTCTTCCACTACAATGCCCGTAAGTCTGCTGACCATTCTCCGACTTGTATAGCTACCTCTGCACCTTTCCTAATTAAAAGGCTTCGCATCTCTTTAGTGTAATATTGTTGTGAATTTAAGTGGCCTTCAAAAGCAACTCTTTTTTCTAAACTCCCAATAAAGCCTTCTTTACAGTTATCACATTTATTTGATCTCCTAGTTTACAACCATATGGGCAGGTTCTGTTGTCCCACCACCATTTTATCTGCCAAGTCAACGCACAAAGTTTATTTGCTAAATAATGTCATAAAGCACAAGTCCTTATTCCAGTAGTTAAAAAATTATATTTGTCTTCTAATTACTGGGCAATTTATCCAATGTGAATATTTTAGGCCTTTGATTTTCTTGCTTTTATTCTTTGTTTTGTTGTTGTTGTTTTAAGTAGGCTCCACACACAGCATGGAACCCAACGCAGAGCCTGAACTCAGAGATCAAGAGACAGATGCTTAACCAACTGAACCACCCAAGTGCCCCTGATTTTCTTGCTTTTAAAATTCTATATTCTGAGTATTTCACTGATTATTAGCTTCTCTGTCAGTGAACAGGCAAAGCAAACAAGAAATGAATTTCAGGATAGTGAAACAGTATTTATTGAGCAACTTCTACATGTAAAAGGCAATTTCTTTCTTTTAACGATTCTGGCTTTTGGCAGATTTCAACTTTTTTACATTCTATTCCTCCTTACCACAGGTAATCAGATGCTGGTGGTTAATGTGCTCAGGCAAAGTAAACAGTTTTTGTTCTGGTCATATCCCCACTGCTAACTGAATAACTGCTTTTAAAAAATCTAAATTTAAAAAGCCAAGAACAGCAGTGAGGGAATGGCATCATGAGAATACATTTAAAAATAAATGCATTTTATGTTTTTTAGTACATTTTTGGAATAGGGAAATAAATGGAGAAAAACTTTCCCACCCACATTACGATAAGGGACTCTGCAAAGTTATTTCGGTCTTTTCTTAGCCATGGAAAATTTGCAGAGTTCTTGTGGTACACTTGGTGTGTCTGGGACCTGAGACTACATAAAGCTTACTAGCAATCTCCATTAAAATAGAAAAGAACCAAAGTTCAGGTAAAGGAAATCAACCTGAAGAGCTAAGCACTCTGTAAATAAGCTAGATGTAGACAGAAGTCCGGCAGTATATATGGCAAAAGGCAAGAGAATATCGCCTTAGTTCGCCAAATACCGTGGCCCAGACAGTCTGTGGGGGTTAAGGTCTGATTAGATTGCTTCCCCGTCCTTGGAAAGACTATAGATGTTACCCAGTTAACAATTACAGTTTCTCAAAACTACAGCAAGGAATAAATAAAATAAGTATACGTTGTACTTAGATATACCGAACTTCTATATCTAAGATATGTCTGCTTGGAATGAATTACAAGCACACCCATGTAAAGAAAAAAACAAACAGGATGTTCTTGGTAGTGCAGAATTTTGAAGGTATACAAATCCCAAGATTTTTCTTAAGAAGTAAATCTATATTATAACTGGGACCTCTACCCTTTAATAATGGTGTTTATGTAATTACTCTGATTTTTAGTGGTGGGATGTTTTGCAATCGGTGTTTTAGGCACATATTTGCAAATCTTAAAAAGGTAAGTTACACTGAAGTATATGCCTGGAAGTTGTGGCTTTGACTTAAATGACTTGTCACCAGCTTGACTTTGGTTTCAGTAAAACCATGCTCAATCAATTAAAATATAAGGTTCACTGAGAAGAAGTGAACGATTACAGCTGCCAAATTATTACACAGTTCAATCAGCAGAAATCTCCTTATGACGTAAAATGTTAGCGTTCTATTAACACCTGAAAATGGTAATAGAAGACAAACAGGCAACATTCTGTGCACTCCAAGCTCCAGTGTAATTCAGTCTAGCAAACATATATCAACAATGATCTTAGAGGCAATTTTACAAATTCTATAAAGAACATTAGAAAATTAAGAGTAAAAACCTGGAAATCTAATGTGAAAGAACTGGCATGCTTTTGGAGTCAAGTGTGAGACTGTGGGGCTCCCTCTCACTCAACATTTTCGAAGGCTGCGTGCAAATTTTCCCACCATCCCTTCCCTTTCATTTCTAATTAACCTCAGGTCAAGCTACCACAGTTACTGTTGGGAGAGCCTCCCAACAAATGGGCCACGTCCCCATTTCAAACAGTGCCCTTACCTGTACAAATCCTACTCTTTGTTCTCAGCACGTCTTACCTATGTGAAAATTCACTTCTCCCTAGTAGATGTGTGCCACTGCTAGGCCTACCGTTGATCGGTTATGTAATCTTTGATAAATAATTTAGGTCTCAGATTTATTCCTCAGCAGTTAAATGAGGAAGCCAGATTAGATCAATTTTAAGGATTATATCAGTTCTTAAAAAAGAATTTAAAAAAAACCAACAAAACCCAAAAAACCTGTCTTTGATAGTACATCCAAGGGAATTCATTCATTTGCTTTAAAAACAATCATTCTTTAATTTTATACATCAACAGGCCAAAAGAATTAACATAAGGCAGAAAAGTAGAAATCATTAGGCTTATATTTCAGTTTTATCATTATACTAACACTGACTCAAAAACTCTTATTTGGATTTTTTTTTTTTTTTTTAACTTAAGCTCCTCATTTGTAAAATAGGGCTCTGGATTCAAAGATCTCTAGTATCTCTGCCAACTTAAAAAAAAAAGTCCCTAAGGATTATAGGGTAGAAGCTAACATAAAATACAGAATCCTTCAGTTGTAGGCTCTTAGAGAAACTGTGTTTGCTGACAACGGGATACAATCATGGAAGAGAAAGAAGTGCAAAGATAAGAAAGAAGTTCATACCTGATAGAAGTAAGGGATCCTTATCTAAAGATTTCTTAACATGATCAGATTCACCAGTCAATGAGCTTTCATCAATTTTAAGATCATTGCCTTGAATCAGTATGCCGTCAGCTGGAAGAAGATCACCTAAAACAAAAAGCAATGGTATACTAAACTGCCAAAAGGATTACAGGAACTTAACCTCTAGCCTAAGAGGTACTGCTCGTTGTTTACTTACCATATTTCACCTGAGCAATATCTCCAACAGTAATGTCAGCTACAGGTATCTGAATGACCTGACCACCCCTGATGACCGTGAACTTCTGTTCTTGTTCAATTCGACTCTGCAAACCTCTAAACTGTTTTTCCTTACTCCAGTCATTGAAAGCTGTTACTAATACCACACACACTACTGACAAGAGGATTGCAGCGCCTTCAATCCAACCAGTTTCTCCTTCACCTTCTTCCTCTCCAACAGAAACTTCTCCACAAACTATATGGAAAGAAAGAAAATGCTTATCAAAAAAAAAAAAAAGATTCTGAATTGATGACAACAGACATTCTATAAGTTAATTATGATGTTTACATACCTTGTTAATTTTACTCTAAATACCTTACTGAACCCAAAGCATTCCACAATGATAAGAATGCTTACTATGTCAAGTTCCCTGCCACAGAAGACTCTCACCCTCAGGGCACAGAGGCAGTCTAGAGTTCTAGTTAAGAGTAAGGACACTGGGGAAGATGAAATCACAGCCTCAAGGCAAGTTACTACTTCTGAGACTCCGTCCCTTAATCTGTCAAATTAGGATAATACCACTTACTCCGCCAGAGTTGTGAGGATTAAATGAGAGAACACTTTAATGTAGGCAGAGCAGTGGTTAAGAATTCCTTCACAGTTGACCAACGGTTAATGCTACTAATCATTACATATATTAGACAAGATGTACAGGAAAACTTAAATACTACATGCTACCCATGAATCATGCTTATTTACTGTATCAATTTTACAGGAGTAAAGCAACACTTGGGTTTCCAGAACATGAAAAAGTAAGCCAAGGGCTACTCATTAACCCAACTATTTGGGCACCTGCTCTAGGTGCCAGACAGTACTTGAGTGGCTGGGGAAACAGCAGTAAGTAAGACACACAAGCACTGTCTTCGCCTGAAACCCATACTCAGATTGGAAGGTGTGGACAGAGTATAAAGAATTCAGATAATAAAACACAAATAATTAATTTCAGATATAGCAAATGGCATAAAGAAAATAAAGGAGGGTGATGTGCTATCACGTGAAGAAAGGGCTAACTGTGGTTTGTGTGAACACAGAAGGCCTCTCTGAAGTGTCAATGACATTTGGGCTAGGAGCCAAATGATAAAAAGGGAACTAGCCATATAGTTGCTTTAGAGCGTTCCAGGAAGAGCATTCCAGGGAAAAGATAGAGAAAGAGCATTCCAGAGAAAGATTAAAATCAGTACAAAGGCTCTATGGCACAAAAAAGTTTACAAAAGAATGAGGGAGGAAAGAACCTTAAAGGCTCAAAATTGAAGGTCAACAATTTTGAAGAAAGAACAATGAAACCGTGCTACTTAGACTTTGGGCTACAATCTATTTGAGAGTCTAAAATCAATTCAGTGGCTCATGACCAGTATTTCAAAAAATGAAACACAGCAAAATAAAGAGGATATATACACAGTAAAGGTAAGCATTGCTTCTTAAAAGTTCACTTGGGTTATTTATAAATTCACATGAGGCGTATGTTCTTCTGCATATACCTATATAAAAAAGTTCTTTCTTACCGAGGATTGAGCTGAAAAGTCTGAAGAAAGTCAATTATTCTCTTAGGACAGGTAAAGCAGGAAAAAGATTATTCAAAGAAGAGAATGAGTAAATAAATGATACTAGAAGTAATTAAAGCAAGTTCCAAAATCATGAGCATGAAACAAAGATATGATTTGATATATAAAGATTCTGAATAAAGATTAATCCAGGAGAGGTATGTGGGACAGATGAAGAGACAGAACACAGCAGAGTGTAATAAAATCAACTGGTGGCGGTGAAATAAAAGGGATGATGTGAATGAAAAACAAATAAACAAACACAAAACCCCAAGGACCATCAACAGGATTTAGCCATCAATGGGTACAAAAGCATGTTCTCCAAAGGAGATAGCACTACAACCCATCAAGAGTGCTAGCTTCCCCATCTAAATATAAAAACTTCTCTTTGAATTACATCTGAGCTGAAGAAATGACCACTGTCATCGTACACAATAACTAGTTTATGGTTTACAACGTTCTGAACAGTAGAAGCCAGCTGTAGGACAGCTTCTCCTCCCCCTTTCCCTTGCCCAGAAGATAGATCAGCTCTCTGAATTAAGTAGCCCAAGTCTGGATTCAAGAACTGATGAAGGCTGAAATACCATGTTGACCACTTTTGCCAACTTGAAATGCAGGTAAAATATCATCTTCCAAGTGAAGCATTTCAATGGGCTTTGACCTCATTGGTTAAAAATTTAAAAATGAAAAATGTTACAACAGTGTACAAAAACAACACATTGAAAGCAGAAGATGGAATTTGCCAGTCATATGTCAACAGAAACGTTTATTTAACTGATGGATGGAGTGAAAATAAATACCATTAGTGAATACACTTCCTGCACTTGGATTTACATAACGCTGTAAGTTTCTTTACAGCTATCAGGAACATTAAAGCCAAGTTCTAAAATAAACTGAACTCAGACCCAAATCAAGGGAAATCAAGGTTTAACCAAAGTTATAAAATATAATAATGTATACTCAATCATGCTATCAATAATGGTATTTTATGGTTATTAAACATCAAAATTTTAAACCTCATTTCATCTTTTTAATATTTCAGTTTATATTTTTGCATATGTTTAAGACTATGCACATTATAAAAATACAGTATATACAATATAAATATACACATTATGTAGACAGCTCTAAATACATTTAATTCACAAATGCATCATTTGCAGATATATGCTCAGATTTCTTCCCAATAGGTATATAACCAAAAAAGTTTAAAGATCAATGTGAAAGAGATCGGGGGGAAGGAAGTATGAGGCAATTATATCATTCTCAGCTTTAAATCTCGTATGCATATTTAGAACTAGAAGACTGAATATTTCAAAAGAGAACATGAAACAAGTCGGTGCCATATTTCATTTCATATATAGTTCTACTTTAGATTATATAGATAAAGTTAGAATGATCTTGAAACAGATGGTAGTAAAATACTTCTAGAAATTAAATCCTTTTCCTGATGATCATCACAAATTTTTAGAGTAGCTGCAATGAAAAAAATAATTGCAAAATCAAAGTCACAAAAGGATTATAGTTTACCAATTATACACACACACACATATGTATAAAGTATTTTGATAATGCTTTCAGTGAAGTCCAAGTACAAATATAGCAACACAAATCTGTCTCTCCCAAAGTGGTCCCCTGTAAATTCACCTGAGAGAGATGCAGAGTCTAAATTCAGTCTACACTCTACTGCAAGGCAAATACTCCATTCTTAAAGTTCTGCACTTGAGCTATTTCTTGGATGGTGCATCAAGTGTGTACATTAACAATATAAAGAAGGAGTTCTCAAAAGTACCATCTAGGAACCCCAGGAGGAACTCCCAAGGTCAACTATGTTTATAGTAATACTAAGATGTAATCTGCCTTAAATTTCAGGAGTGTGTAGTGGAATTTTCCAAAGACTACATTACGTGTGCTAACACAACACACTAAGTGCAGAAGCAGATGAGAATTCAGTTATCTTCAATTATGCTAGACACTGAAAAGATACAAAGAAATGAAGAACACTACTACTACTATTTTCATTATTTCATTTAAAAAGTTCATTAATAATAATTTCAGTATTTATAATTTTCTATTATAACAAGAACTTAGTTATAATTAAAAAAATTTTTTTAAAGATTTTCTTTATCTATTTGACAGAGAGAGATCACAGGTAGGCAAAGAGGCAGGCAGAGAGAGAAGAAAGCAGGCTGGTTATAATTTTTAAATGCAATATATTTTTAAATTTCTCGATTTTAATTAAGAATACAGTAGATATCTACAGATGTAACTCATATAATCCAAAGGCTCTTTGGAATTCTTAATACTATGAGTGTAAAGGGGCCCTGAGACCAAAAGGTTTGAGAATCATCAGTATTATGCTAGTGACTAAAGATTTGTTTACAGAGTAGGTTACAGTGCTTATTTTCACACCAAACAGCACTAGTAAGAAATTTTGAGAATTTAGAGTTCCAGGACCGTAGAAAGACAATTAATGGATTTCAAGTAAATTACTACTTAGTGTTAACATGTAACATGATGAAAAGATAAAGGAGTACACTAATAAATGTTCAAAAAAAAATGTAAACACTAACTTTTCACCACCTTCCAGTAGATTGTGACCCTTTTTTGAAGTGTCTTACGACAGGGACAACTCTAGACTATTTTCCCAGTTGGATCTAATGACAATATTCTCCTTAAGTAAATTCGGGAAACTACATTCTACAAATGAAAGCAGTCCAAGTTCCAAAACGATTTGTCCTGGTAACAAAATCCATTCCCACTGAAAATATTTTTTTTAGTCTTATAATCTTGGGAGTAAAAAATGTTAAAAGTTAAAAAAAATTAATAATCTGCCAACTCACTGAAATGTAGAATACCAATTCCCAATATTCCATAATGCTAGTTGGGTAAATAGCACTACAGAACTTAGCTGTGTGTTGCTGAATATGGTATGACCTTTCTTTGTCATATAAAAGACATGCATTTACAGACCCTCAGGTCTACCCACACATGTACACAGATACCTTTATAAGTAACCCACACAAATGTACTTTTAAAATCTGGGAGACTATGTATCAAAATGGTAGAGCAGTAATCTCTAAGAAGTGAGATTTTGGGTGAATAGTATTTCCTATGAATTGTCGTTTTTCCCTCCTCATCTTTCTATAGCAAAATATGTATTATTTAACAAAAATAAAGACAAGTTTCAAAAATAATTTGGCTCAATGTTGACAAGAATACTGCCTAAATCTTTTCTTATTTAGATCAGTGATGCTCAGTCACAGGCAATTTTGCCTCCTATGAGAAAACTGGCAATATGGGGATGCATTCTGGCTGCCTCCACTGGAAGGTGGTGCCATGCAGGGCAACAAAGAATGTTCTGGTGCAAAATATGAACAGTGCTACTGCTGCTGAAAACCATTGATCCATACTGGGCTCAGATAAAATAATGTATTCTGTGACCAACTTTCTCAAGCAAACGAACAAAAAGACCCAAAAAACAAAACTCAAATGAGCTCCAGGCACACCTTTTATGGAATTACTTTAAATCACTGCCTAAGCCAAACTTAGAGTCAGCAAATACTTACCAAACTTTTCATAACTTAAAAGGCGTAAGAATAAAGTTTTTACGAACAAAAATATTGGTCCATCACTCTTCTGATATAAAACTACTGTGCGTTCACTCTATGCTTTTAAATACAGCAAGCAAAACCCAAGCTAGATTTCTCAGCAGTTACAGAATGTACCGTCAAAGAATATCTATTTTAAATAAGCTTTTTAAAAAGGGTAAGAAATTTAAAAAAGAAATGAACACAGAAAGGTGGGAGAAAAACTAAACCATTTGTAGTTATAAGTTAAAGTAGATATACCATTACCACTGTATGATGTATTTTTCTACTGGTCAAGAAACTTCATAGTAGAAACATTTTTAGAATGTCAAGGAAATTACCCAAATCATGCATATAATAACACAATTTAAGAACTTGAAAAATAATGGATTAGGTAAGAGAAAAAAATATTGTTTTCGTAATGCTTCCCCAAATTAAAAAAAAAACACACACACCAAAATTAAAACTATAATTATCTCAATATAGTGTTCGAAGTGGCACAAACCCCACTGATATATGGCTTAGCTCCTTGACAATACATGGTACGGCACAGTTTGGCAGCTTTTTTAACCTCTGTATTTCACTTAGAAGTGACACCATCTCATAGTGTTACTGTACAATTATCCGAGATGGACTATTTGAAGAACTATTAAAAGCACTATTAGAATGGTGTCTAGCATGGTCAATAAATGCTGACCTGCTATTATTATTACATTTTAAGTATGCAAATGAACTGAACTTACCAACATCACACATTAAAGTCTTTTTCTTTTTTCCCCTCCCCAATTTACTTACGTGCATTATCCCCTTCTGGAGGTTGATAAAAAGAAAGGCCCAATGATACTATGGCTGCAATTTCTAGTATAATTAAAGTGACATCTTGTAATGCTTCCCATACTAATTGAAGAAAGGTTTTTGGCTTTTTAGGAGGTATAAAATTCTTTCCAAACACTGCTTCTCTTCTCTCTATATCTGCAGGGTTTCCACTTAAACCTAGTGAAAAGAAACAAATTTCAGTGAAAAGTCTCACATTTACAAATGAAACTACCTATTTTATTCAAAACATATTCATCACACTTTAGATTACAATTCCTAAGATCCTTTTGATAGGATTTTTATGCATTAGACCAAATGTACAGAATTTAAATTCCTGAAAAACGTGTACGGAACTTTAAAAGGACATTTCAGGTAGACAGCTCCAAGATTGGATTAAGAATTTTCACTTTTCCAAACTGCTTATTTTTGATCAAATTACTTTATACCATCTTGTAGACTGCCAGAGACCAGAACTGATATGACAGCTGGATGGGTTTTATACTGAAATTAAACATCTCCCTGACCTTTACGTATGATGTTTTTGCTCCAAAAATGGGGAATTATGTATTTATTTGATTTACTTACAGAATCTTGGTTAACTCTTATTTACTAAAGAACAATGAAAAGTTAATTTAAACTCTAAACCACCTCTACTAAAATGTCTACTATATACTTGGTACTGATAAAAGATTTGCAAGTCACAAAAACCAGAAACTTAGGATGATTTTTCTTCAGAATTTTACTTTTAGGATTTTGTTCCAGCTTAAGAAATAGGTAGTGCCACTGACCGCACCCACAGTCACTGCAAGGGAAAAGATGCATCACAGGACACATAACATTTATCACCTGAATGTAGGAGTGGAAAGCTATGAGGGCAGAGGTTAAGGGAGAGCTGGATGAACATCAATTTTGCCTTTCCTTCACCCCATCTAGCAGGTTCTCTTCTAATCTAACCCTGCTGATCCTATCAAACCTAAATATATTCCCATCAGCTAAAGCAACGTTTGCACAAAATTACATTTTTGTTGGGGAGGAATGAAAACACAGGTAGCAGTGACAAATGATTTGTTCCCTTAGTCTGTTTAAAAATATCAAAGGAGGCGGATAAGGTACCAGAATGATACCACTTTCAATTTATCATCATGAATTGAAATTTATAATTAATTTAGTTAACTTAATCTTTTTCGGGGGGTGGGGGTTGAAAGAGCTCATTCTAAGAG
The DNA here is from genome assembly GCF_030435805.1 of Mustela lutreola. NCBI lineage: Eukaryota > Metazoa > Chordata > Mammalia > Carnivora > Mustelidae > Mustela > Mustela lutreola. The sequence continues at coordinate 121,600,444 of NC_081297.1, forward strand.
AACAAGAAAGGAGAACAAGAAAGGTACAAAGTATCAAAGAAAGGAGGGAGACAGGAAAACAGCAGATTACTGGAAGGCTCTTGGTTTTCAGTGTTTCAGCTGGTGATCTCAATGTGGAGGCAGGCAGAGAGTGGAAGAGAGAACAAAGAAATTATGCTGCTACAAAAAACAGTAAGAAATGAATACAAACTTTTTAAAGTAATTATTGACTTTGTTAATGTTATCAAGAATATTCCAGAGATGTTTTTATTAACAACTGTAACAAGGTCAGTCCATTCTGGGCAAAAAGTGTTTCAGATTGTCTGATGACAGAAGTCATCATCTGAAATCTTCCACAGAGCTCTGGGCTTTGAAACAGAGTTTTAAAAGAAAGAAAGGAATCAAAGGACTGTACTAATTGTGATCAGGGGAAAGATAGTATGAGAGATGCAACTTGCAAATTATAATTTAGGAGCTACATAGTTCCTTCTGACTAGAGCAATGCTCCCAGATCACACCTGGCTACAAGCAGTTAGCACGGGTTTGTGGTTTAACTGAGGGATAAGACAATCAATGTAGTGACGTTTTCCACAAAACAAAATTTATTTAAAGAACTAAACCTTGCAATGTTCTGAGATTATGTGCTTGCTGCTTTTTGAATTAAGTGTTCTTTCTTTCATATAAAGATATTAAATAGTAAGTTTGTCTTGTATTTCAGTGATCTTACTAGCAAAAATAAAAGACTGCATTCTTTCCCTGTGTCAATCACCAATATTTTTTTGCTAAGAACTCGTCTGAAGATATCGGTTCTATCAGTTTAACTTACACTTAATAGGACCTATCATTAATTACGTATTTGTAACACCTAGTAGTTTAAAATATCACCACTATTAACTATAAAATAACTGGCCAAAACTTACATTGGTTATAACAGAGGCCAGTATTTTATGTTAATGCTGATAAAAACATGTCTTTAGGGGCGCCTGGGTGGCTCAGTGGGTTAGGCCTCTGCTTTCAGCTCGGGTCATGGTTTCAGGGTCCTGGGATCAAGCCCCACATCGGGCTCTCTGCTCAGCAGGGAGCCTGCTTCCTCCTCTCCCTCTGCCTGCCTCTCTGCCTGCCTCTCTGCTTACTTGTGATCTCTGTTTATCAAATAAATAAATAAAATATTTAAAAAAAAAAGTCTTTAGCCAAAGAACTAAAGACAGCTTAAAAATGTAACTGGAGGAAATTTAGAAAATAAAAAAGCAGCTGGTCTTAAGGGTTATTGTAATTCTTCTGTACCACCCCCAAGCACACACCTAGGACATTAACATCAATAAAGTTATCTGGTTTAGGAACAAGAAGGCCTAGATTCCAGTTCGCCTATTGAAATTTTGCACATAGGACTTAACTTCTTCAGCTGGGGGAGGGGCATTAAAATTTGTTGGTGTAACTTACAAAGTTGTTTAGAAGGACCCAAGAAGAAGGTACAAAGTATCAAATCATAAACTTAGAATAACAGCTATTAAGTAAGGGGATGACAAGTTACAAACTGAACACTACAGGTTTTAATTACACTTGAATTTCCATAAATATCAAATAATAAACTTATATAATATAAATATAATGAAGTTAAGGGTTTTATAACAATAGTCTGTTCCCCAGCAAATATTTACTACTTCAAGGGACTACTCTACATCCGGAAGAATCACTGTGAACAAATTATACTTTCAGAAGCTTGTGTTACATAGCACCGAAACAAAGAGACTAAGTAACACAGAGAAGACTAGTATTTATTCTACCTGTAACAGAAACCTTTCTACAATGAATGGGTTTTAAAGCACTGCAGTAATAATTGATGTCATTTTAATCGTTGTACAAAATATAAACTGAAGAGTTCAAGAGTGGAGGGAAAAGACCATTATTAGGGAGGCTGTTGCTGTACAAAGTAAGAGATGAGGGTAGCCTGTATCTGAATTTTTAATTGGATCTACCAATTATCCTGCAAAGAGATCAGACAGAACTTGCTAAAAGACTGTACATGGATGAAAGAAAAAGAATAAAGAACAGTATTAGTATTTTGTGGGTGGGGAATGGGGGGTAGGGGGTCTATACATTTAAATGGATGAATACTAAAGACGTTTACCAAGATAGAGCAGGCTTTGGGAATCGCAGAATTGAGTGGAAAAAGAGAGGCAAGAGTTAATGGTTTTCATTTTAAAGATTTACACAAGAGATGCCCATTAAATAAACCAGAGGAGATGTCTGTGAGACAGCTAGCTAGCCGTATCTGGAACTCAAGGAAGAGGCCTGAATCAGAGAATCATCAATGTTTATAGAGGATTCTGGAGCCATGGGCCCAATGAGAGTTCCCAGAAAGCAGATGGGAGAGAAGGTCTGAGACCTAGTGCCTTGGAACCTTCCCAACATTTGAAGGTCAGATAAGGGAAGAAAAGCCAAAGGCAACCCAAAGAAACAGGTGGGGATGAGGGGGAGGGGCTCAAAAACAAGCTCATCTAATTCTATGGAAGTCTAGAAAAGGAGAATTTTTTTTTTTTTTAAACAAAGATGAATATCATGTGGATGATTCTGTCAAATGAGTAAGATGAAGACAGAGAATGGACGACTGGCTTTCACTAGATGGAGGCTGACAACCTTGATTAAGAAATCTTACAGTAGAGTGTTGTAAAGAGAGTCTGATTAGAAAGAACTGAAGAGAGAACAAGAATTAGAAAATGAGTGGAAACTATGGTCATAGAACTTCTTCCAGGAATATGATATAGCAGAGAAAAATTAAGCAGTAAAAGTGAATTTAAAGTGTAAATAAAACCCATTAGGTTTTTAAAAAGCTGAGTGATAGATATTAGCTCAAGTAATTTACAAGTGTAAATAATCATATAGAGAAGACAACACAAGAAACAAAGGCTAACACTAGAGTAAAGCCTTTGATAAGGGGAATGGAATCCAGGGTGTAAGTGTTAGGCTGCTCTAAGTGCAAGAAGAGGCTTCCACTGTTAGGAGAGAGAAAGCAAAGTTCTTAGGAAAAGGGAGAGAGCTAAGCTGATGAAACTAGTAAGGAGACTACATGGTCTGAATTTTTAAAACAGTGTACATGTGACATGAAATCATTAAGTATAACTTATGAATTAATGTAACAACAAATCTGCCTAGTACCACTGGCTCAGTTGATGGTAGTGTAGTGTCAGTGAGGCAAAGGGCATGTTTTAGCACTGATCTCCTCATGGCCCAGTTAGCTTCACAAACAGAAAAAGTATTTTAAAAACCATCAAAGGTAGAAGTAAAAATGAATAAAGAAAACCTGATTTAAAATGGAGCTGGGGGCACCTGGGCGGCTCCGTCATTAAGTGGCTGCCTTCGGCTCAGGTCATGGTCCCAGGGTCCTGGGATCAAGCCCTGTGTCGGGCTCCCTGATCGGCGGGAAGCCTGCTTCTCCCTCTCCCACTCCCCCTGCTTGTGTTCCTTCTCTCTTGTGTCTCTCTCTGTCAAATAAATAAATAAAATATTTAAAAAATAAAATAAAATAGAGGTAGGATGCTATGAAAGGAAAGTTCTTATACATGTATCACTTATGTCAACTTAAATGACAAACAGGAAGGAGGAAGATTTCCACATGCCTCAAGAACAACAAATGACTTGCCAGTTGCAGCCAGTGAGAAAATGCCACAACACTGAGTTCTTGCTCCTCTCTAATGAAGCCAGGTTCAAAACAACTCTATTAATCTCCTCTCAGAACCTAATAAAAGCTAGCCTCCCGTCTTGTCTCCTCAGACTTGCCTATGGCTCACCTTATCTGCCTGCCCTGACCTGACTTGCAACATCACTGCTATTCTTGAATATGCTTATCTTTAAACTGTTTAATTAAATTACCACTTGTTTCATTTAAGGTTATTATTACCTGGTGCCGGAAGTGGGATCGGAAGGAGGTAAACCCCTAGGAAATAATGACCCTCACAACTGTTTTCTAGATCCCACAAAACACTCCTTGAGCCCCTTGCACTCTTCGTTTCTGTGAGTTGTCTTTTTCCCTTGGATTCAGTGAGTCTCCCCTCTAGGATACAAGTTCCCTTCTTTTGGTTTAGCTCTCCAGCTGTATCTCAGGTCTGCTTTTGTTAAGATAGTACCCTTCTTGGTGAATACACTTTTGTTTTATGTACTTCTTCTCTGAGTAATGGGATCCTTAAAATCCAGAAAGTTAAGCAAGCCACCTTCTGGCATACCTGCCTATTTTTACATCTAAACACTATGGTTCCAGAAGCTGTAAATATCTGTAAAAATGGCAAAATCTTACTAAAGACAACGTAGAATTACAATGGCCATTATGAGAAATGTTCCAGTTAGATAAGATCATTTAAGAAGTGAACTTGAAAGTAAGGACTATCAAATTAAACAGAATGAGATACCTATTTTTACTGGCATGCAGAAGCCTCCAAATCTCAAAATCCCAAAATAGCTTTAATGAGAGATTTGTTGTAAAAAGGCTAATGAAAATGTGAAGACACAAGAGTTACCTAAAACAAAAGGCTATAAGACTGACAAAATTCTCATACAGCTCCCCTCTTTGAATATTCATTCTAGTAATCCTGTCTGAATTGCCTTTCCACTCTGAAGAGACTATTAAACAGTTACCTTTTCCAATAAGACCACTTGAAGCTACAGGTAATTCTCCTCAGGAAGCTTTCATTTCTTGGTCAAGGGCCACAGTAAAGACCAAACGAAGGACTATAGTTAAATAACTTCTTAAACTCATTGAAAATCCTCTAACATTTTAATAACTGGATTAACTCCAGAGATTAGTGAATACACAAAAAGGCAGAAAACATGACTGGAGGCAGTGGTTGGTGACTGAGAGGAAATTTTGTTAAGGTACTCTCCTCTGTACTGAGGATAATGCAGTTGGATGGGTGGATTAAGCTCTGATGTCATTAAGTGGCAACTCAATTCTTTGAGGAATTGGGAGCAACTATCCTCATCTCACAAATCTTTGTAAAACTAGAAATGCAACTCTAGAGGCAAATTCAAAGTCTGCCCATTTCTTTTTCCCAATCCCAAAACCTCCCCTCCTATTAATCTTTAAAGGCTTGTAACTCTCATTCTTCCTTGTACCCCTGAGGTGTAAATGCTAAAGTACAAACTTCAAGGAAGTAATTCTTTTTTTTTTTTTTTTTTAAGATTTCTTTATTTATTTGACAGACAGAGATCACAAGTAGGCAAAGAGAGAGAGGAGGAAGCAGGCTCCCTGCTGAGCAGAGAGCCTGATGTGGGGCTTGATCCCAGGACACCTGGGATCATGACCTGAGCCAAAGGCAGATGCTTCACCAACTTAGTCACCCAGGTGCCCAGACATGCACTTTTATTGAGGGAAAGTCTGTTACAAAGTAAGACTGGTTATTTAAAAAAGGAAAAGGAGCTGGTTATTCGAAACGAGCAAAGACAGGATAAAATCTAAATGTAAAAAAGAAAGGTAGGTCTTTGTAAAAGGAAGATTTGGAGATTTTAATGTGTGGTCAAGCTGGTTAAGATTAAAAATAAATTTATTTAAAAATGAGTTTTAGCATGGGGAACCTAGGTGGCTCAGTGGGTTAAGTGTCTGACTCAGGCTCAGGTCATTACCCCAGGGTTCTGGGATCCAGCCCAGATAGTTAGGCCCCTGCTCACTGGAATCTGCTTGTCCCTCTCCCTTTGCCCACCCCCTACCCCACCCCAGCCTCTGTTTGTGCTCACTCTCTCTTTAAACCTTAAAAATAAATAAATAAATAAATAAATAAATAAATAAATAAATTCTTTAAAATAAATAAAATAAAATCTTTTAAATCTTCTAAAAAAACCTAAAATCTTTAAAAATGAAATCTTTAAAAAAAAGGTGTTTTACCATTAAAAGGACACTGGTACAAAATTAGAATTTTCTTTTCCTCTGTTGAAAGCACAATATTTTCTTACATTATTGAACTGCCCTTAATATGCTACTGTAAACAAGTTTTTCTTTACTTTTAATGTAATCTGCCTAGAAAAAGAAACATTGTGTGTTTTGTCCTCATCAGATCTTTGAATACTTTTTTAAAAAGTTATTTTCAATACTAAAGAAGCTAAGGCTTTTTACGACTATGTAGCTTTCTGTATCTTCCTGCAAAATCTTGGTCGCTTTGGTTAAATCAACACCCAAGTATTGTTTCACAGCGACCTCACATCCTAAGTGTCCAAGCCTTTTGGTATTTTTGACAAACTTCTCCCAAATCAAATTCTAAAGGTAGTATTTTGATCTTGAACGGACTTTAGGTTTTTACAGGGGGTCCTTGGAACATTTCAAAGGATTTGTTTTCCTTATAAAGAAGGAGATGTTAAATTAATTAGACTTGCCTAGTATGTTAAATTATATGGGAAGTATTGTCAAACAGGTGATGTTAAGCCTTCTTAGAATATATTTGTGTGGAAATGTTATTAATGTAATAAGGAAAAATAGCATGAAATTTCTAAAGATCTTGTATGTCCTGACATCATGTTAACACTTCTAATTCTAGTTACTACTTAAAGTGTCTGTCACAAAAATAACCAAATTTTTATCTTGGCTGCATTATAATGAAATCTCATTGGGCATTTAGCCATGGCCATTTTGAAGTCTTTTGGTCATTTACAGACAGTTATTGTTTTATTCTGACGCTTTTACAAGTGTTCCTGAAAAACTACTTGATCGTCAAAGAGATTTAGGAAAGGACAATTCTCTGATAACTTTAAGATAATAAAATTGAACTGGGTAAGAATTTCCAGAACTAGTGGCAAACTGAATTCAAGCAGAACAAGAATTAAAAACACAAGACTGAATGAACTGAGTAGGGTGACTATAATTTCTATGACTTCTTGTTTAAAACATTATTGGTTCTCTAATGTTATGCTTCTTCAGATTTTAGGAAACCTTTTCCTCTCTCCTAAGCTTTCAACAATTTGGCCATACGCACCTTCATCAATAAAATAAAACATTTGCTTTTTCTCTCCACATGATCCCTCCAGAATATGAAACTGAGTATTTTTATCTTCATGACAATTATCTGCATAAATTCAATAAGGATCTGTTCTTCTTGTATCAGGACAGAGAAACATCTGTTAGCTTTGGCTGGAGTATCATAGTTGAGAAATGTGCATAGATTCAGATAAAACAAGAGTTTTAAGGAGTGAAGTTTGACTTTACACAGCCAATGAAGTCCTTTGAAGGAAAAATCAATCTGGTACCTTGCTTACAAAATTCCAGCAAAACAGTTTTAATAAGAGTTTGGATGGTTAATCACTATTCTTGCTGCACTAATGTACATAACCAGGCAAAGTTTAATGCAAAGAAATAGTTTTATTATAAAAACTGAGGGTACTTGCAGAGAAAGAAAAATTATGCTTATATTTTTCTTTAATCCTGTTAATTGTCTTGGAGTTTCTGTTATAAACTTGCAAATTGGACTGGATCCTGAATTCTGATTTCCTCAAAATCTAGCTACAATTCTCAAAGGAACATTTCCAATTTTCTCTCACACTTCTGATCTGGAATCAATCAGAACAAAGATTGCCCATGACTGTACTTGGAAGGGACTATACCAAGTCCTCCTCACTCCCCAGATGGCAGGCAAACTTCAGGGACTTAAACCTTGAACATGTATCTCATGGATGAAGAAGGCTCCATCTGACACCTGGTCCTGCACAGACATTAGAGACCTCCAAATCAAACAGACTAGAAAAAGAAGTAGCTGACATAAAGGCTGACTGCTTACTCTCTTGATGCCAAATCAAAACCTCATAGTTTAAACAGGAAATTTTTTTTTCCTTCTCTTTCTTTTACTCTGGCATTGTCCTGGAAAGAGAAAATCTTCATCCATTTCTCCAAGGCCACTGCTAAAGGAGGGGTTTGCCTTTCAGACTGTTGTACTTAACATTAAAATCTCTACCCTATTAACAGTGCCATCTGAGTGAGTGATTTGTGCCCCAGTTGGACTTATGTTTGCCTGTGGTGGCTATTATTCTCCCTGGGCCTATAAATGCGGGCCTATCAACAACTAGTGCATATCAAGGCAAGGCCTTTTAAGATCTGACCATGCCCCTAACTTCTGACAATCCAACTAAGGCACCTTCATTGGTCAAATTCCCGGTATTTACATTGTCAAATGAGAAAGGACCTAGCAGGAGGCTTTCATGATTTAGGATTCACTTCCTTAACAGGGCTGTATTTCCTCAGTCAGGAGTACATGTAAACAAGAATATGATCAGAAATTTTTCCTTAACTCTTGGAGATATTGCAGAATCAGTTGTCTAGACAATAGCTGCCCAAAAAAGAGCCTTACACTCTCTGGCCAAAGCCGATAACATGACAGTCCTTGATAATTGTTTAGCTGAGCAAGGAAGAGTCTGTGCCGTGGCCAACACCACCTGCTGCACCTGGATTAACACTTCTGGGGAAGTTAAAACTCAGTTACATAAGATCATTGAGCAACCCACTTGGCTTAAAAAGCACATTGACCAGCCAACCTGGAATTTCCTAGTCAGCACTAGGAGATTTGGTGGCGACAGCAGGACCAAAGGAGAATTCCAACAGCTCTGGGGACAATGAGAAATTCAAGCGTGGTACCCTCAAACCCCTTTTAGAGGTCAGTCCTTCCTGCTAGTTCTGAAGGTCATGAAAATAACGTAGCAAACAGAATGCTAGCTCAATGCTCTCAGATGATCTCATGTTCAGAGACCTGATAAGATATGAATCTATGAATGGGAAATGCATGAGAGCCCCTCCTTCATATCTCCCCTGTTACTCAGATGTGGCCTCCCTGGTTTCCACTCGCTACTTAGTCCCCATTCCCTCATCCTCACATGGAACATGACTCCTAGAGAAAGGTCCTTCCAAGCACCAAAAGACACAAATAGACAAAAATATTTCCATCAAAAAGAACCACCTGATGCTTAATCAGTGATGCTTTCTGAGAAAGATCTTAATCAAAACGGGAAAACATGAAAACGAATCAAGAAAATCTAATTTAAAATGTAGTGGGGAAGCCATGAAGGGACGGTTCTCATGCACGTAGCACTCATCTCAACTTACATGACCAGCAGGAAGGAGGAAGATTTCCACATGCCTCAGTAAGGGCCAACTGCCCACCACTTGCAGCCAGTGAGAAACCACCATAACCTCGAACTCCTGTTCTTCTCCAGTGGAGTCATATTCAAAACAACCCTCCTCAATTTCTTCCTAACAGATCGTCTCCCTGCTTTGTCTCCTCAGACTGGGCTACGGCTTGCCATAGTTTGCTTGTCCTGAATGCCAATTCCCCTGCTACTTTCAAACAGACTCATCTTTGTTTAATTAAAGTACCATTTGTTTTCTTTAAGGTTGATAGTCTCAGCATTATCTGCTTTTGGTCTGGATTTACCACTGTGGGAAGTGAAGGGCGCAGGGGGCAGGGGAGTCTATTTGCATCCTATGAGCCGATAATGGCTCAAGAGTATTGTCTATATATTTGGAAAAGACGTAAAATTCAAACTTTATCACAACTTGATGTTTTATAAGAAAACGAAGCACCACAACTTCTGCGACGAATAAAATCATGTGTCAGTTTAGGAAATGAAAAGGGTAAAGTACTGGAATGTAGGAAGCAGGAGGGCTTTACCGACAATCACGGCTACGACACAGCAAATACCACAGTCTTACCAATTTCTGTACGTGTCTCCGTGTGTGCATGTGTGTGTGTGTGTCTATGTGTGTGAGAGAGAGAGGGACACAGTGGTGGTAGCAGCCGCCCCAACTCGTCTAAGTAAAGGCTGCAGGGAAACATGCAGACCAAGAAAGCATGTGAAAATTTATGTTTACTTGCATTCTTTTGGGGAAACAAACTAATATGCTCAATTTCAAAAAAGGAGATTGCTCCTCATTTGAGGTGTCACTGGTCTAAAGTGAAATATTCACCTTCATTTCCATGGGCCAGTCATTGTGATGGCCACTAAGTAAGCCCACAAAGGGAAATGAGTCAGACAGCATGCCTTTCTCTTGCACTCGCCCTCAAAGAATTCCTAGTTTCGTGGGGCAAGCTGACAAGTAATCAGTTAATCATGGCAAATTGTATTAAGTATTATGACGGGGGTGGTGAGGTAGTATGGGAATATACACAGGGAGCTAGAATCCAAAATTTAAAGGGTTAGGGACAGATGAGGAAATTCTAAGGTATCTAATTTGAGGTCTTAAGAATGATTAAGACATAGGGCACCTGGCTGGCTCTATGGGTAGAGCATGCGATTTGATCTCTGAGTTCAAACCCCACACTGGCTGTGGAGTCTACTTAAAAAAATAAAAGTAAATAAAATTAAAGTGAATAAATGGAGTAGCAAGAACCCCACTAGGCTACTCTGTACCTTTGTTCTTTTTTTAAAAAAAAGAAGAAGAAAAAGATGGTATGTAAGAGACCCAGAAACAAGAGTCACCTTGGCACAATAGTTTTTAAGAAAACTGCAATTCTGCTATGCTCAAACATTGAAGAGAAGAGCTGGGAAGAAAAAACAAGATAAGAGAAGTAAGCAGGGGTCAGATCCCCCAAAAGATTTGTTAACCTAAGCAAGAGGTCAGAACTTCATTCTAAGGCCAATGCAAAATCACTACTAGCTTTAAGCAAGGAAGTGCCAGGTAACATACAGGGAGACAGTAAAAAAACACCTGAGTCCACTGTTATCTCAATTATCATAAATGAAGTCAGTCCTCAAACAGAGGAATGGGGATGCAGACAAGCAGATACCCTCAGGTTAAGACCAAGTTAGGAGTTAGAATTTCTAGGTCTTGCTGACCAACAGAATGAGAGTGGGTGCAAGTTTCCCGCCCAAGTCCAGGCCACCTAAAAGATGGATAATGGTTTCAGTGGAAACGGGAAAAGGAGAGTGTGCTTTTAGAAAGCAAAGTATGGAAAGGTTGAGAAAATAAGAGGTCTATAACAATTCAGTTTTCAGGCCCGAAGTCTGGGGTAAACATCTGGACTGGAGCTACAGATGTGGAAACCACCAGCATCCAGATGATGTGTGCAGTCGTAGAAGTACATGGCATTACCAGAGGAGTGTCAATGATGAGGAGTGTGTGGAGAGGAACTGAAACCTGAGGCCCACCAACATCTAAAGGAAAGCACAGCAGGCTGATACATAACTGGCCAGAGAGGAAGAAAGCCCACAGAATTTAGCATCATGAAAACCAGAACAGAATGGTTTAAAAAGGAAACACAGGGGTGCCTGGTGGGCTCAGTCGGAAAAGCATGCAAATCTTGGTCTTGAGGTCATGTGTCTGAGCTCTACGTTGAGTATGGAGACTACTAAAATAAATAAACTTTAAAAAAATAAAATAAAAAGGAAAAATGTCAACTGCACTCAGAAAACCAAACTTAAAAAAAAAAAACAAAAACCAAAACTCTAATGCTATGCTACTTCAGGCTCCATCAAGGACAACTTTAAGTATGTGCAACAAAGTTACAAGAGGTCAGTGTTACTACATTCAAAAAATTCATAAGCAATGAAAACTAGTCACCTGAACAGGTATTAAATTAAATGTATAATCTTCTATTAGAGCAGCGATAAATTTCTAGGACAAGGTCGCACAGGATTATCAACATAAAATGCTTGCAGGTAACTCTACGTAAGTATTAAAATACATGTGGCTGGCATACTGTGGTGATGGAAATCCTTGCTGAGTGACTTGAAAGAGCTGTGCCAACCTGTACAACCAAGCACACCCATCAGGGCATCAGAGGATTCTTGTGGTAGCCTTTAAGTCAACAATGATTCATGCTGGGCAAAGGGCTGATTTTTTTTTTTTTTTTTTTAAAGTATGTTCCTAAATGTGAGTATTAGTGTTAGTATGTTACATCATGAAGACCTGGTCAAAGCACACCATTACTAACAGCCTTACTTCCAGGAGGACAAATATCAACTGCCATCTGAAACATTATGGAAACATTAGTCAGCCAGGGCAATCAATTACTGTTGACTTTACTCTGCTTCCTACCGCATAACTCTTTTTTTCTTTCTACCCCTGTTTCCTTTTCTTATTCCCTCTGCTTTCTTTTCCTCTTGCACCTAATTTTAGCAACTACCACTTAAAAATTTGTCTCCCCCTTGTAAAAATAAGTCAGGGATTGTTTGATTCACGAAAGTGTATGCCCATTTACTTTCCTGACCCTTTAGAAGGCCACGAAGCCATCTATGCCTCTTACAGAGTTATCCTGCTGTCCCAGACTTTAATTGGTAGGCATTCACTGTTACCCTTTATTTAGTGTGGCAGTACTGAATGACATGACATGCTACCAGCATAGAGATCTGCATTCTAGAAATCTCATTATTAGACAGTCCACTCTACCACCCAATTTAAAATATAATATAAATAACATAGGAACACACTAAAACGGGAACAAATCCCAAAAGCTAATTTGGAAATAAAAGGATCAAGAAATGGGATTTACAACAGGAATAAGGAAGTCACTATAGGAAAACAATAAAGATAATGAAGAAAAAAACCACAAGGATAACTGCATGCAGTTAGGATGCTGTAAGGAAGTAATTTCGTTGTAAAGTATATTCTCGGATTCTGAGGACTCCAAGAGATAACAGTCTCCATTTCAGTTAACCTCAAAATTTGTACTTCCAATTCTTTTAAGAGTTAAAGATGGTTAAATTTTTAATATGAAAATCACATCTGGCTCAAAACACTTTCTATCGATCAGTACACATAAAGTACACTTCAAATCCAGTTAAAGGGGTACTCCGCTGGAAGACAAGCAGTAAATCAGCAGGCCAAATGGGGAAGTTCACAAATACCAACTTTCTGAACAGGCAATATTTTAAAATGACTAACTGATCAACAGAAGCTTTATTAAATAACTCAAAATTATTTTTTCACCATGAAATTCCTGCCAACAAAAATTACTATTTGAGAAGACAGAACACAGGTACCTTTTTCTCAAAACTGTTTTGCAAGCTGCATGAACTGAGCTTTTCAAACAGGTAGCATGGTACAGGGGTTAAAAGCATGTTTTCCGTGGCGACCATGTCAAGGTCTGAATCCCTACTGTGGCACTTATGAGCTGTGAGACTTTGGGTAAGCCCATTAACCTGTCTGTGCTGTGGATTCTTTGGTTGTAAAAAAGGGTAAGGTTGTTTTGAGGATAAAATGAGTTAATATTTGTAACTGCTAGCAACAGCCAATCTGACACAAAAAAGTGTTAACTATGTGTTACCTTCTTTTTATTTTAGCTGTGTTTCAGAAATGCCTTCAATTGTTCTTCCTCCAGACTGGATAGCAATCTAACAGCCACATCCTCAGTATCTCTGATTTTCCTTCCCGGCTCATTTTTTTCTCTTAAGCACACATTGCTAATACATTACATGTTTAGCTGTCCTGTAAATTTGTCTCCCCCTTGTAAAAATAAGTCAGGGATTGTTTGATTCATGAAAGTGTATGCCCAGCGGAGAAAAGTAGTAGCCTCCATGAGCGGACTATCCCAACAATTCTAAGGGGCACATATTCTGACACTGTATTAACACTGTTGAAATTGGGATGTAATTTAATTATACACTTACAATTATCTTACAGTTAAAACTGCCAACACTAGTTCTTTTCTTTTAGAGGGTATATAAAACATATGGCAATTAACAACCTAGATCTGATGAAAGACTATATGTCAAGGAATGATTAAATGAAGTACTAAAGAAACAGCTAAACTTCAGTTTTTACTTAATCAAAATTTACATTCTTTTTTTTTTTTAAATTTTATTTATTTGACAGAGATCACAAGTAGGCAGAAAGGGGGGGGGGGGAAGCAAGCAGGCTCCCTGCCAAGCAGGGAGCCTGACGCGGGGCTCAATCCCAGGACCCTGAGATCATGACCTGAGCTGAAGGCAGAGGCTTAACCCACTGACTGAGTCACCCAGGTGCCTCCCAAATTTACATTTTTTAAAGAATCATTTTAGTCTCACTTTCCCTGACTAGAAGCAGGTTTTACTAACAGAGGAGTACTTATTGTCTGGATCGTTTTCTTGGGCCTACAAACTCATAGCTGATTATCCCTGATGATGATTTATTTATTATCATTTGCCTAGCTGATCAGTGACAAAATGTTCATTAGCTTTCTGAATAAATTATTTCTAAATTAAACTAAAACTACTCCTCTGGCAACAATATGCCTATGAAGCCTGTGGCGGTTTTTCTTTCACCCTACAACTGTAAACACAAATATGCTTAAAATGTTTTTTTCACTTTTTTAAAAGAATATTTCAAAATGACAAACTGTTCATATTTAACCAGTGAAGACAAAAGTTGGTGCAAATTTTAACAAAAATCTGTAATACGAGGAAGAAGCAAGAATTCCCCAAGAATAAAAGAGGGGAAAATATTTCATGTATTCATTTGACAGCTCAAAGCAGCAACAATGCACATCAATTATTATGTGCATTATTCATTATCAATGAATTATTTCTAAGATTATCCACAGTTTCCATCATGTAGTAAGAAAGGTGCATAACCATCACCTCCCCAAATTTTAAAAGTACTGTAGTAAATGCAAAATTTTCAGTTAACTTAAATAAACAGCCAAAATCAATGTAGGATTACTGCCCCAATAACAACACAAAAGAAAGTCCAGTGCAAACAAATGAGAATCACATCTATTAAAAATGAGAACTGACCATACAGGGGTGTTTAGTTACCAGAAGACAAGAATTCTGATTAACTAGTAGCACAGAAATGCAAAAACATGGTTGAGGGGAAGTACAGTTAAGTGGTTTGAAGCTGAAGCTCAATATCACTTTTATGAACAAACTATGTTGTTATATTGAGGGCTTTTTAATGGTAGCATTTCTTAACAATTTGGTGAGCATGAAACATCCAACAATTAGGTGTTAGGTTCAATGTAGAAAGTACATATAGTTGAATTAATGAATCTACCAGCTGAGAACAGCGTATCAATGTACAAATCTCTAAAAGAGATATAAAGTGTGCTAATATTTCAAAAAGGGGTTTGCATAATGAACAAGCTACAAACTTTGTCAAACTATCTATTAAAGTCCATGGGTCTGTTCCTGATTCCTAGAATTTACACCAACAGGGATCCCTGCTACCTTAAAGGTACAGCAATATTAAGGAGTAACTAAGAAGCCCACATTTCTAGTAGTTCTGACTTAAGGAAAAGATCCAGAAAATACAAAAGATTTAACAGTCCTTGCAGGAAAAAGAACATACTCCAAGTGATCAAGGAAGCCCTTTTCAGACATGTGTGAATATGGATACTGGCTTCCTCAAGATTATGCCACCTCAGAAAAAATATTTACCTACCATTAAAACAATCAAGAATTCAAATAGCAATAATACACACACACACACACACACACACAAGTTTAAAGAATTTTTGATGTGATTTAAAAATTTCTAACACTTTTGGAAGTAACTTTTTGCCATTACTTTAAATTTTATCACATATATTATGGCATGGCATAAGATGTTTCAAAAAAAAAAAAGTTAAGAAAAACATTTTGGGGGGCATCTGGTTGGCTCAGTCAAAAGAAAATGTTACTCTCAATCTCGGTCGGGGCTGTGAGGTCACACACAAGCCACACGCTGGGTGTAGAGGGTTACTTTTATTTAAAAAATAAATGGACTAAAAAAAAAAAAAAAAAAAACTCTGCCTAATTTCTCTGGAACTTGCTTTGGAATATGTACTAATATACTTTAACTTTTAACATTAATACTTTCCCATCCTTACTAAAGTACAATCACCAGTCATCATTATGTATCTTCCTTTGTAATTTGGAAAAGCCTTTCTGAAACTTCCTAACTGTAATTTTCTTTTCAACATGATGAATGTATAAAAAAGGTCACCTATCTCAAACCATTTCAAAGGCCATAATTCAATGAAGTTATAGTGACTTTTCTTGATTCTCATAAAGAAACTTACTACAAATTGAGAATTATAAAACCAAAGATTTCTTTGAACACAGGGAAATTGAACATAATTCTAAGACTTGAAAATTAGTTTTAATCAAAGGAACTGTCTGCTAGGTTAGAAAAAAAAAAATTGGCTTCTAATCTACTCCATTTGCTTTAGGACCTTCTGAACTAATTTATTAAAGTTTAGGTTAAAAACAACTTGGTCCGCTACTGGCAGTGACAACTACTTCAAGCCACCTTATAAAATGAAGGCTAAGTGAGCAGGGTTTATTTCCACTGAATCCCCCGGAGGCTACCCAGCCTGGTTCCATTCTCTATAGCTCCAGTGGAAAAGCAATCTTGTTACTGTAAACAAGCAGCAGCAATATGCACAACAGTACAAAATATTTCCTCCCACCAACTTAAATATATACATCTGTAACATTATTTCCTGATCTAAAGTTACTTTAACTGCACCAATCTGAGAGCTGCTAACCCACTCACCTTAATGTCACTAAAATTATGATATAATCATACAATAATATATATATATAGAGAGGTTTATTTATGAGCCAAATTCCTAGTGCTCTCCATACAAACAGCTAAAAACAAACATAACACAACTCACCTTCATTGGGAGAGGTTTTCAATCTGCTACAAATGCCATAGACATCTCCATAGCTTTCCTGTATTTTTCGTAATGCATCTGTAGACCTGAGCTCCATGAGAGCCCGCAGCTCTGCGAGCGTGATTCCAAAGTCTCCGTCATGATTAGCTTCCTTCAAAGAGTTTTTTACTCCACTATATGCAAGTGAATTGTTTGCCATGTCGCCCATTACAAGAATAATTTATTAGGAGGAAAATGTTTCCCAAAAGACTCTAATTTTCACTTGATGTATTTCCAAGATGAAAATCTTTTAAATATGAAAGTCTTTCTTAAACCAAACACTCATTGTATGATTTTGTAGAGCAGCATCAACAGCACTTCCCAGAGAAGTATCTTGACCTTTGGCCCATGACTTGTTTCTTCATATCAATCATGAGATGTACACATCTGTAAGATAATATTTAAAAGTTAATACAATCCCTCTTTAATAGCATTATGCATACAAGTATATTTTCTAAGTATCATTCAAGCAGCTAATCACAGTGCATGTTTAATTACAGAAATATTTTAACTGTAGTCTCACGCCCGTAAAGTGTTTTGCATGACAAAATGTCAAAGTATAACTCCTAAATAAAATTGTATTTCAAGACACTAGATCTCACCATTATTAAATGAAAACACATTTCACATGACTGAATTTTATGTTCATTCAGTATCACTGTTATTAACAGTTATCACTCAGTACTTACATTCCAAGCACTATTTCTTTAAATTTATTCTCTCATTTAATCATCACAATTTAATCGCATGAGGTGTTATTATTCCCCCTCTACTGAGAAGAATAAGCCTCAGAGAATTTCAGTAGCTTCTGCATAGCTAACGAATGCCTAAAAAATGGATGGGCTGGGATGTCTCCAAACCCATGTTCTTTCTAATACATGGAACCTTCTTTCTAAACCTTTCATACAATATAGACCCTGAAAAGACAAAAACACAACAAACAGTAAGCTCTCCTAAAGTCCTCCTTGGCCACTCTTCAGCACCACCATCTTTTGGCTTTCTAAAACTATCTTCCACCATGATTCTGTCATATGTCATCACCTCAGGTCTTGCCTTGAAACACCTACCCCAAGAAAT
Organism: Mustela lutreola; assembly: GCF_030435805.1. Lineage (NCBI taxonomy): Eukaryota > Metazoa > Chordata > Mammalia > Carnivora > Mustelidae > Mustela > Mustela lutreola. Next base: position 121,618,077 of record NC_081297.1, read on the forward strand.
TCTCTACCCCTTATCATTCTTTGTCATTACTCTACTTCTTTGCCAGCCTTTATGATCTAAAATTACCTTGTTCATTTATTTGTGAGGCTTGCCCATTAGTACATTCTGGGAATCTAGAACCGTGCAAGGCACATGGCAGGCATTACTTTAATTTCCCCTATAATACTTTCAAGTTCTCCTTGTAATCTAAGCCTCCTGAAGATGTATGTTCAGCTCTTGTCTCCATCTACGTCCTTTAACCATCTCAATGTTAACATGCTCAACACTGGTGTCATCTTCTTTTTTCTTTTTAAGGATTTTATTTGAGAGAGAGAGAATGCACACACATGTTCACAAGCAGGGTAAGTGACAGAGGGAGAGGGAGAAGCAGGCTCTCTGCTAACCATGGACTCCAATACGGGGGCCCAATCCCAGGACCCTGGTATCATGACCTGAGCTAATTGCAGATGCTTAACCAACTGAGTCACCCAGGCATCCCAGCAACAATGGATTCATCTTATTTCCTAAGCAGAGAACTTCCTTCCTCAATCACCATTGTCCTCCTCACCTGGGCTTGAAATCCTAAGTTATCCTTGATTCCATCCACTTCAGCTTCAGTCACTGAGTAAATTCTTCCTTTGAAAAGCTCTTTTTCTTTCTGATCTTCGAGTCCCTTCTTCACAAGTTTTAATCACTACCCCCCAGGTTCTCTTTCATTCTAATTTCTCCTTTATCCAAAGGTGTGCATTTTGCGGCTACATTTAGTTTTTAAAACAGGCTTCACATCACTATACCTAAACTTAAAGGGTGAAGAAACAGTCCCACTGCTCATGCCTATTTAGCACTGAAACCTAAGCTCTAATTTCCCTATTCATCTCTCTTCTTCCTCACTCCCTCAAATACCCCACTCCCTCAAATACCCCACTCCCCCATATTTAATAAGATGTTCAATGATTGGAAACAAGATTACTGGCAAGTGCAATTAATCTTCATCTATTAAACTGTTATGAGGATATTTACAAATCATGGTATGTGGTTCTCATACTTCCATATGCATCAAAATCTACAGGTGATTAAAATACAGATGGCTGGGTCTCACCTCCAGAGTTTAAATTCAGTAGGATTAGGATGGGTTCCATCATTTGCTTTTCTAACAAATTTCCACGTGATACAGATGCTATAGGTCCAGAGAGCATACTGTGAGAACCAGTGGATAGGAAAATGGGTTAAAAACTCTGAATTCATACTTGGTGGCTGAGGAAAATTTGCTTGCCTTGGGTTAAATGTGCAAGGATGTGACAGCTATAGATTCTCGAAGACATTTTTTCATTGCCTGCTTCCTCCCACTTCAAAAATTTCTCTTGCTTGCCCAATTATTACCAATTTTACTTATCTCAGAAGCAAAGTAGGCTGCCTCCTACTCACCTATCAATTATTATAATAACCTGACTCCAAAAACTAGAGAGGGTGCTTATTTGACAATCTCCCTGACTTTCCAAATCCAAAGTTTGCTGGCATCCGAGTTATCATACCAATCTTAAAGTAAGTTATTGTTCAAGAGAAAAAAAGAATTAAGATTCCTAACTAAGTCTGTGTGTATGTCATCAGTCTTCTGGTTTCCTCCACAAAGAGGAATTTTCCTCAATGGTAGCTTCCTATCCCATCAATTGCCACGGAGGTAAAATAAGCTGCCTCACAGATTTTCCAAGAGCCACTGGACATATGTAGTTTCTTCACCTTTCTACCTTCTTTGGGGAGCCAGATTTCTGCAAAACTCATACATTCTGGTGTGAGTTATTAGGGTAGGGGCAGACCCCCAGATTAAAAAAACACAAAACAAAACCAAAAAACACAGAACCCTGCTCCTGTTCCAAGTGCCTGGGGTGGGGTAAAGAACCGATTAGTTTTGGATTCAACTATAGAGCTTTACTGCTGTCACACAAAACCCAAATCTTCCACATCAGCTTCTGACAATATTAAAACTAGTATTTTATTCCTCTCCAATCATCTTTCGATGAGGATAAACGGGTATTACGTACGGGGTTCTCTTAAACTTTTCAACAATAAGGACATATAATAGAACTGGGACCTGAATTTCTATTTCTGACTCAAAAGCCATGCTCCTTCCACTATATTGCCTCTACTTTATGTCTTCACATTTATTAGGGTCAAATAGAAACTGTCCTAGGTCAAAAACAGTCAAATAATGCCAAATGTACCAATGTATATAATAAAAGCAGAATTCTAGACACTGTAGCGGATATTTGTTATCTGCCAACTCAGGATCGTTTCCCACACTTTCCAGCAATAATTCCCACTTTTTGTTTAGGGATCTGTCCTTCCCGGACTCTCAAAGCAGTCCCCATGTGGTTCCCTCCCACATCCAAACATTCCCCTGGCCACAACTGTAACCAGTTCAGGAATGTGCATATGACCCAACAAAGGCCAAAAGGGAGGAAGGAGGCTTCTGCTGTGACTCTGGGGGAGAGACTTGTCTCTTCTTACTGAATTTAAATCCAAGATGCAGAAAGCCTCTGCAAATGGATCCAAAAGGGAAGGTGAGACAGAGGGAAGAAAGGGGAGAGGCAAGGAATGTGCCTGTCAGTGCTGGATCACTTGAGCCCCTTGGTCAATCAGTGTCTCAAATCTGTCTGAGCCCTTGATTTTCTTGGTAATTTATCAATAAACTTCCTTCTGGGGTTGAGTTTTGTGCCACTGTGCAAGCCACGTAGCTTTGATGAGTGCATGATTACCAGTTATGTCCAGTTCCCCCACTGTTTAAAGAAAGAGAAATCCAAGCGAAATCACCAAATGCAAATGAGCCACTTTCCAAAAAGTCTACTATTTGAATTTACAATTACCTACATGTTCTATTTATCAGGCTATTGTCTATTTGTAGATTGTCTATCGTCTCCTCCACTATTTTCCTCCCTATCCACTTTCAACCCTCCATTCGCCAAACTAGTGGATTCACAAAAATGCGTAGGACAACAAAAAAGTTTAGTTTTTTTATTTGTTAGCTACAAAATGACAATTAAGATGGGGACACACTGTTTGGGACTGAAATATGGGACTGAAATATAACAGAATGTATAAGATGTTTTTGCTTTTCTGTGCTGTCTAAAAGATTTTGATCTTCCATTTGTAAAGTTTAAGGAGAAATGTTACATGGAAGCTGAAGACCCCAAAGAGAGGAATTTTAAAGAAAACACAAAGGGTATCTACGGAGTTCTCTTGGTCTATATAACTTATCCCTGAATCACTAGATGACATCGCTGGTCAAACCACTACTGGTAGTCTTTGAGGGATTATGAAAAAAGAAAAGAGGTAGTTTCAGACTGCAGTTAGGCAAAAACAGTTAACAGTTTTCAAAAAGAGGGATTGAGATGGATTCCAACTGATACATAAGCTTTAGTAGGAATGAGCAGGGCCCTCCATAGAAGACCGAAAAATGACTGTGAGGTTCTAGTAATGGACGAAGCTTATAACAAGACACCTTTGTTAATTACAAGTTCAGTTCCTTCTTTCACAAGAACACTTGACTTGTGGATCGTGAAATGGTTGTATGGATGTTATCTAGACTCAACAAGGATAACCACAAAAAACTGCATATCAGAAAAACTCCAAGAAACACAGGGCAACAGGTAAGTAAGGTATGGAATGAAATACGAAGCTGGATAAAATTCAGAGCTCTGAAAGCATTATACAGTAACATGAGATTTTTGCAGACAAAGATACAAAATGAATGTTCCTATAACTAAGTGTATTATAACAAAGAGGAACAACCTGCAAGGCATTACTAGGTTTCTAATTCCTGACTTCTATACCATTATTGATGATTCATAAACACAGAAGTTATGTTTCCCCAATCTGTAGATGGCTTAAAGCCGGTTAAGCCAGCAAATGTTAGATGACAGAATCAGGATTCAGAAAGACAGGTAGGAAGGAGAAGTAAGTGCATTGTCACAAAGTGCACTTACTTGATGTTAGTTAACATAATGTAAGTGCTTTTCACTGGGCCCCCAAAGAGAGTATGTTCTTAGGCAGCAGTGACAGAAGCCTAACACTCGTAAAGATAGGTAACAGACTATTCTGCTTCACCCTGGGCAACACACATGAGTAAGATTACCGGCTCGTCTATAAAAATACATTTACAAAAACAATACCCACCTCTTTAAATGTGTTAATATCCATAAAACTATTTGAACTTAGGCTGGCACACAGTTAATGTTTATAAACGTTAGCTATTTTTTATTGTTAAGAATATTTACCCTGCTCTCCTCAGATGAGGACTGCCCAGACAATTCAGATGAGGAATGTTTAAAGAAGTAAGATTTCTAAGCCTAGAGGAAAAGAGGATTCTCATGATACTCTAAAACGAAAGAAACTCTGCTATACAGATAGAATAGGAAGACTGAATGTCTCAAAACGAGTGATGGATGAAAGACTTTTATTTGTATTATCCGTAACAGGCCTACTAGGTCAGGAATGAACAGCCAGGGTCTACGTACTATAACACAGTTAATAATAAAGAGAATGAAGAATCAGGAAACCAGTGCATTGAAGAAATGGAGGAAATCTAGTCTAGGGGAGGAACAAGTTGTGACAGCAAACCTCAAACATGTGACATTCTACAGTGTAGAAAAGGAACCCGATGAATTCTGTGGCCCACTGAAGGACACAAGTAGAATGAAAGGAAAGAAAGCTACAAAAAGGTAGTCTTTGGCTACATAAACCAGAACTCTGTAACAAGTTATCAAAATTTGAAAAGGTCTGTAACAGTTAATTTTAAGACAACATGACTGGATCAAAAGGAGCTCAGATACCTGGTTAAACATTATTTCTGTGTGTACCTGTGAAGCTGTTTCTAAATGAGATTAGCATTTGAACAGGTAGACCAAGTGAAGCAGACTGGGGGCATCGCTCAATCCATATAGGGACTGAATGGAATAAAACAGAGAGAGGGAATTCATACCACCTCTGAGCTGAGACAGCAATCTTCTGCCCCCAGACCGAAAGTGACACCAGTGGCTTTCCAGGGGCTTTAGTTTGCAGAAGGCACATCGAATCCCTCAGCCTCCATAAATGCCTGAGAAAATTCCTCGTAATAAATCACTCTATGTGTCTATTTCTGATTGGTCTGTTTCTCTGGAGAACACTATAATAATAAAGGGCCTCTGGGTCAGAGGACACTCCTTAGACCTGGAGCTGATCACGCAAGATACTGGAAGAATTATATGGAAGTGCACTCAATACCTAAAGATAACCCATGCCCTTTTTTGTGACAACTCTAATCTTTAAAAACCCATTCCTACTTTAAAAGGTGACTCCACTGGCCTAATAAGGCAGTAAGCATGCTTTATACACATATACAACTGACTTCCTGTTCAGCACTCTATTCTCCATTGATTCTGTTTAGCTTTTAAAAATAAAGACTCCTTTTAGGCAAGATTACTTCAAAGACAACAAACCCCAGGGGGAAAAAAAAATTCTTCCTTGAATATAAAGTATGAAAGATACCATCAAATTTGAAGATCTGCTAATTGTGATCACAAGCTTACGAAAGTCATGTAATTAATTTCAACCCTAAATTTAAACAAACTGGATATAAAACAAAAGTAATATATTTGTTAGAAGCAAATCCTTTCATTTAAACTTTAATTTCTCTCTTAAAATGTCCTCTGAATCAACTAGCTACAGATTCCCGAGTATTCTTAATTTTTTTCAAATCATTCCAAATTCACAATGAAATTTCAAAACATAAAAAGTTGTAGTCCTAAATCTTACTCTTCGATTTTCTAATACTTCTATCATGCAAGTAAAGAATGATACATAAACTACTTCAGTACATGAAGTTACCTTTGATTTCATATACTCTTTCCCAAAGATATTCAAACAATTTTCTTAAGGATTCCATACTGAAATATCTCAATGAATGTCTTTGGGTTTTCATTTGATATACTCAAATATTCAGTCAAATCTCCATTTCCTAGCTCTAATACATCTCAGTAAATTTTAAAAACCAAAAAATCAGTATTTACAAAGGTTCTTAATCAACAACTGATTTTATAGGATCACAAATATAGATCTGGGGTTTTAAAAAGCTAAAGCTAAAAGACAGATTATTTTCAATCACTTAATAAGAGAATTAATTGTTAAATTTCTATGTCAAAATAAAACACTAATCATAAACAAATTTTAAAAAGCTAACATTCTGTTAAAAAATGGTTACAAAGAAATCATAGAATTTAACGGATGAAAAGGATGTTGACCAAATCTAATTGCTCATTTTATAGCCAATGAAACCAAATATACATAATCTACTTCCAAAAAGAATAAAAGATGCTTATCAAAAAAGAAAGCAAACATTAAATACTCACAAAATCATTAAAAAGAAGAGTAAAAGACCAAATTTAAGTCATGGGATAAATCATAATGTACATGTTGTAAAGAGGCTACTAGCATGGACAAAGATGTCACTGTACTTCAAAGTGGACCACATTTAACTGACAAAAAGCTAAAAAATTGCTTTGAAGTGCAGCCTTTCAAAAAAGAACACTCAAGAATCTCCATTTTCTTAGTTTCTTTGTTTTTTTTTTTTAAACATAAAAATTAATCCAATTTCCTTTGTAGACAAGTAGTTGTGAGGAGAGGGATAACCAGCTTTTCTAGCTGTTTCTCACTGTGGCTGCTATTAGCATTTTATTAACAGCACTATCTCATAAACCAAGAAATCCAGCTGGGCCCACACTGCCCCACCCTACCCCATTAGATAATAGCAGTGACCTTCAGTTCTCAGGCAGGACAACCTAAAACTCGCCACCTTAAATGTCCCCTGGAAGCTTGAACTGCTTAACTGCTGTGTAACTAAGCCTAAATTTCAGCCCATTAAGCTTATATTTTACTTAAAGACAAAAGCCATGCCTTATTCATCTTTGATCTCCATATCTTACCAAGAGGTACTATGATCATTCAAAATATAGTCACTTTCTAAAAAAAAAACAAAAAACAAAAAAAAAAAAAGAAAGAAAAAAACCATTATCCTGATTCACACCCTACAAATGTAAAGTCTTCCAACAAGTAAAACAATTTTTAATTAGAAATGATAAAAATGTATGGTAAACTACCAAATATTGAAGTACTGCCTTGTAGCATCAGATTAATGGCAGAAAAAAGAGCATGGGCTATCAATACTATGCATATCAAAGAGCAGATAGATCAAGATCATGAACGGTCATGTTTCTTTTACAAAGTTCTGTTATGCTCAAGTTATTTCATTAAAATGCTCCAAAGAACCAAGGGATAACTCAACTTGAATATTCTCTGAACTCACATTTTTTTACTTTTTTAAGAGGCTTAAAGAAAGCATACACACTGCACAAAGGGACATAAAAGACTATAAAGCCTGTTTAGAAAGGTTATTTATATCAGGTGAGTAAAGAATGATAGATAAACAAGATTAAACTCAACAAACATGATTTCAGTTTTACAGAACTGATGAAACAGAAAACAAACATTGTCTACAGTGTCTGATTTATTAGTCTCACAGGATTCATAAACCGTCGCTGCGTCTGAGTTGACTGAAATTAGTCTCTCTCCCCTCAGTAAATTACTTACCATCTACTAGACTCTTCCAGAGGCACAGACTAAGTACACCACTTTGAAGGGCAAGCCACAGCTGCTGCCAGTGATAAATTCAGCACCAGCACTACGGCAAATCTCTCAGGGTGGGCAGCAAGTAAATGAGAAGAGGAGAGGCACTAATTTGTTCTTCAAGTATAGCTTTTATTGCACAGCAGCAATGACTGGTTTACCTCTCTGTCCTCCCCCAATGAACTGTGAACTCAAGGCAATTTGTGGCATTTAATTTTAACCCCTAGCACTGTCTGAAATATGGTAGGTACTTAATATCTATGTTTGATCCTTAAGATAAAAATCAATTTGAAAAACAGGTTTTTTAACAGTAAACAAGGTCAACTTAAACAGAACAAAACCTGATAACCCTACATTTAAAATAATATGCAAGGCATGCAGGGTTAGTCAGGGGAAAGTCACGGCATTCAAGGACTTTCAAACCACCTTGATATGTATGTAACATATACAAACGTTCCTTTCCTTTAAATCATTTCAGACAGTATTAGTTAAAAGGTATTTAAGACTTTCCAATGAGCTATTCAAGGACTGCTACATAGCAATGATTCTCAACCAAGGTCCTAGACCCTTGAAGCTATGAAAAGTAATAATGCTGAGTTTCAATATTTCAATATGGAGTGATACATTTACTTGAAAAATAGTTAGGATTACCCATACTAAATTAAAGTATTACCAAAACAATATGGTAAATCAGGTCAGCAACTACCTCTATGTAAGACATAAAAATCTTACCCAGTTAGGGTCACTGGATAAGAAAATCCTCAACTCTGAATCTACCATCCTTTCTGAAATTTGCAACTTCTACTTCATCTTCAAGATCAACCCACTTCACTCTAGGTTTTTCTCCTGGGCTGCACTGCAACTACTCTTCAAGGTGACCTGGGACTTCTCTTGTTCTAAATCTAAGGGACATATTCCAGTCCTTCTTATCTAAACTACCGACAACCTCTGCCACCAGTAACCACCCTCCCCACTCCCCCTCACCCCCTGAAATGTTCTGCTGCCTTAATTTCTCTGATGCTCCACTTGCAACCCCACCACACTGCCATCTCTGGCTGCCTGTTTTCATTTTCAACGTTTGTCCTATTCTTGAACAAGTGTCAAGGGAGTCAATGGCGAGGGGCTGGGTGGTGCTGTCAGCCTGACCGTAATTGTTTTCATCTGTTCTTAATGAGAGCATGAGATCAGTTTAGAGATAATAGTTAAAATTTATTTGCATGGGCATTTACAAGGTTTATTTTTTTGTCTCTCTCATAGTTTAGAATTTCACAATTCAATTAAAATGGTAAAACCACACTATAGCCGTCTGGCTCGGTGCAGGTGTGAATAAAATCACCTCGTTTCCTTTTCCTAGCCTGAAACCCAACTCCTATTCCCCACAGCCTTTAGTTTATAAAGAAATATGTCAGCCCAAAGCACAAGAGATTCTATAAATTGATGATTCATCCCCCTCCCTGGGACTGTAAGACAATTACTCTTGCTTTTGATAGCACAGATTATTTGTTTATGCCAACAAAGTACTTAATTAAACAGAGCATGTGATAAAATTTTTAATGCGACTGATCCAAACACAGATATCCTGACGTTCGCTCTAAGCATTTTTGCTTTATGGTCAAGTGTGTTGGAGTCGTCATATCCCAAACCCTGATGATACCCGTATCTCGTACAAGGTTGTTCTAGTTTTGCAAAGTTGCATTTCCACAGTAAGAAACCACAATCCTTCTGAATGCACCACATCCAGGATAAACTGGCAAAGTGCTGGGTCACATACTGGATTTTTAAGATCATTTCCATGCTAATTCCACAGACTTCAGATCAGTGGTTCTCAAACGTCAGCAAGCCTCAGAATCCTGGGAAGGACTTGTTCAAACGAGATTTGCTGCAACCCCCTCACCCCTGCAGAGTTCGGAGTTTCAATTCCGTGGTAGATCAGGGGTGGAGGCCCAAGAATTTACATTTCCAACAGCTTCTCAGGCAAGGGAGATCCTGATGCTACCACTGAAACAGCGTGGACCACCAGGCCCTGAACTACGGCTGAGGAACCAACTGTTGGATTATCACCTTCATCCAAAGTTCCCTGTCAATTAAGTTATATAAGCAAATTACTCACGGCTCCTCGCTATGTTATTCTCAATTTGCATGAACAATTGAAAGCAGACCATACTCTAAAAATATTCTGTGAGCTGTTACTTTAAATTGCTTTGATTTTTAATCAAAATAATTTCTTTCATTCAAAGAAATAGGGAGATTCATACTGTTTCATTTTGAGCATGTAAAATGATTTTAAACACCTAAAAGTATTAAATTTTAAGACATTGAACAGAGAACTATAATTTACATACCTACCTTCTCCTACTGCCTCCTAAGTAAACTATCCTTTGTCTTCTCCTGTTCTACTGTTCGATTTAGGCATTTCAAGAACGCTCACCCTAACCATGACAGTTTCCTAGTAAAAGGGAAGCCTTTCAAAAGCTCCAAATTATGGAAAGTTCATTTTATATAATCCTGTACAGCTTACCACTAAATGTAAGAACATATTATATCTCCAGTTATATATGAGAACGAAATGTTCTATCATTTTCTAGTTTCACTGGTTTGAGAATCTGAGCTATAGTCAAGGAAGAGATTTCTAAATTAAAACAGTTTTCCCCCCCTTTTGTTCAGGAGCAAGAAGGCAGTATGAACACTTGAATGTCACACCAGCTGCTCTCAGCCTACTCCGTCCTTCCGAGCTTCTATCCTGTCAGTTCACAAGAACCTACACTTACATGCTTAAGGAAACAGGATGCTCATTATGTCACTGAACGAGCTCACAAAAATAAAGCTGGCAATATTTAGGGAGGCAGAACTCTTATCTGTAAATTTAACATGAGCTTTCTGTTTTCTTCATTAAAAACTGTAAATTTCAAGGATTTTTTTATCCCAATATTTAAACAACTGAATGCAGAATTAAGGAGAGACACTTTCCCATGTCTTTATCTTCTTTCTCTCTATTTACACGGTCTGAGAGCTGATGGTCTTTTGCAATTTCCAGCTGTAGTTACTAAAGAACAGAGCAGTAAATCAATACCCACTTTCACAACACATTCAAAGATTCTGGTAGAAAAATAAGGTAAGCTGTATTTTAAGAGGGTGTTAGGCAAGAATCTTAGAGTTAATTCACCAAAGTGCAAAGAATAGTGGAGATCAAGGAACGTGCTGAACCACAAGCACTCCATCCCATCACCCCGAGGATCCTTCAAGCTGGTTTCACACAATTCCTGACCTTCATTCCAAGACTTTGATTTGTACTCTGTGACTGCTCTTCAAGGGTAGAACCACACATTAAAAAATCATTATCATTTGGAACTGTCCTATTTTCAAGATTCTTCTCCAGTACAACTTATCTCTGTTTCTTTTCATTTACACAGAACCCTATGAACACATTCTGACCTCCAGGCTCAAAGGCAGTCAAGACCCCTTCTGATCATACTTGCCTCCCTAAAAAAGCTAAGTTCCCAATGGTCAGTGACTCTGGTTTTGCTCTTAAATCTCACTTCTCTTTTATCCTCCCACTAACTCCCATTCCGTTAATTAGCTACCTCTGAACAGACAGACCGTCTGGCTGAGCAACACCGGTTGAAATTTTTAAGACTGAGTGAGTTCTTAGTTCCACTGGAAACTTATATATCCCATATGATCCACTGATACATCTCTGCCTTCCCTAGCAAGTTCCTCTTTCTCTTCCAAGTCTCCTAAATTACTCCAGCTCTTGTCTCCACCAGGCCAGGAGAGGTCTCCTCCTGACACCTTACCTCCTCGTCTTTGCAAGCCGCGGTGACCCACTGAGCACTGGCTTGTTCACTTAGCCTAACGAATATTCAGATACACTCTATCACAAAAAAGGTGCCTCCCTCTCATCCCCCCAAATAAGCCTCACCTGGATTCTGTTAACCAACTAAGTGATCCTTCCCCACCCCACCCCCTTGCCACACCCCTTGATAAGGTCCATTCTTATTGCTTCCTGGTCACCCTTTCACCTTGAACCCCAGCAAATGGAATCCATCCTCAACAGTCCTGAGCTGGCTGCCTGTGGTGACTGATCTCCCGCTGCTTCTCAGCCCTCATCCACCTACATACGCTTTTGTGTCATTTGCTAGTATTCTTGACTCTCTCCCTTCTGTCGCTTACTCTGTCCTCTTAAGGCCTCCCAGAAATCTCAGCCCACATTCCCCCCTCTTCTTCTTCTTTTTTTTTTTTTTTTTAATGGCTGGTTGAATGATCAGTCTTTTCTGTGCAGAAATATTAGGCCAGATCTCCTCATCTACTGCTGGTTCAAGTCTGGCCATAAGGCCAGTGCCAGGAGATGGGACCATGATGGCAGGGTGATGTTTCAGGCTACAGGAGGCTCAACCCACAGCAATTGGGAGAGAGTACTCCTCCCTGTGACCAGTTTTACCTGACAAGGCTGTGGGCAGGGCACTCACAGACCCAGAAGGCTCATCTAAGCCCACCCCGGGTGACAACCTTGTTACCAACCTGCCTGTTGTCTCACCAGGAGATGACTCTTCCCAGCGGGAACTGGGTGAGCACTTCTGGATACCTAGCACCCCAAACAGACCTGGGGCTCGGATGACACACCCAGGGAATGACTGTAGCCCAGAACTGGACCAAACTTGGGTGTGAAATTCTCAGAGACTGTGATTAGTTGAGAAGGAAGAAAAAGGCCATTCCTGCTGCCAGAACAAAATACCACAGACTGGATGGCTTAAGCAACAGAAATTGATTTCTCACAATTCTGGAGCCTTGGAAGTCCAAGATCAAGGTGCCAGCAATTTGGCTCCTGGTGGAGGGAGGGCCCTCCTCCTGGCCTGAGGACAGCTGTCCTCTTAAGAGCCATGTCCTCAACGGTCTCTTCTGAGCCCTGGTCCAGGACTGGGCTCACTTATAGGGGCTCCTCTCACTACAACTTGCTGTGATTGTGGGCAGAGTACATTAACCTCTTTCTGTGCCTCAGTTCCCTTTCCTCTCTTCTCATTCCTTCTAGTCATTGTTCCTTGATTTCTTTCTCTCCGCTGAAATGTAGGCGCCCTGGGCCTTCTGAACTCTGGGAGTGAAGGTCAGCTGGGAGCCACAGCTGCCTCAGGCAGTTAGGGGAGAGATCTGTTTGGGTGTGAAAACCAGATTCTCTGACTTTCCAGGGGAGTTTCCAGACCATGGGTGCAGGGTGATGGGCCATGCTCTTCACTAAGTCAGCTCCTATGTTCCCACCAGTCCCTGCCCCAAAACAAAGGTCCCACTAGGGCTGCCCCCAGGTGCCCTTCCTTGACTTTTTAAAATCACTACTATGCCCTAAGTGAGGTTATCATGCCGGGATCTATCTGCAGACCTCTCTTCCCTCTTGGCAGTGATACCACATGATGACCTACATCTACGGCCTTGATCAAGCTCTAGGCCTATGTTTTCAACTGTTAACAGATATCTCTATCAGAGTATCTTAGAGCACAAACTCAACCACCAATATTAAACTTATCACAGTCTGTCCCAAACCTGTTCTTCTCTGTGGAGTTCCTGTTAGTTCCAAACATGTCTCAGTAAGCCCTAAGTCCAAGACCTTTTCTTCAAGGAGTTTACCGACTAAATGAGGGATAAAGACAAGCATGTAAGTAACAGAATTAAGTGTTACAGAGAGAGCATCACAAGAGATTTGGTGAATACACAAAGGATAACGTGTTAAAGGGGTATGTGGCCTCAAGAAAGGCTTCACTGTTCTAAATTGAGGCAGAAGGGGGCTGGGGTGGGAAACATGTATAATTTCCTTTTGTAGCATTTGCAAAAAGTAAAATGAAGGAACGAACAAAGGAGGAGACTAGATGGAAGGAGTACTTTCAAGACAGTGAAAGATCCTAGGCGGAGTCTAGTCTATGAGCATCTCCCTTCTGCAGAGGTCTTCAACAGAGGAGGCGTGGATGGGGACAGCTTCTGCATGGATGTCCTGTACCAAATCTGCAAATTTGTCTCACCCATTTGTTGCCATACTGCTCTCAAACTCCCTACCTCCTTTTTGCTTTGGACAAGTTTCAAATAGCAGTCTCTGTCATTTTCCCTAATGAATTTTGCCTAAGAAAAGCTGGCCTCTTTCTTTTGCCTTTCTATGAACCTCTCCTTCAAGGAACAGTTAAAATGCCCTCTCTGCTGGGATCCCATTACATGGAATTAGTCTCTTTCTCTCTGCATCTGTAGTCTTTTTCAGATACTACAGCATTCAGTGTGTACTATCACAATTTCCTGTGTGCATGGCTTTCCTTCTGACTGAACAGTCAGCTCTGAGGGCAGGATGGTTTGCTCATTTCTCTGTCTCCTGATAACGACACTACAGCAACAGCACCTTGTCGTGGAAACTACACTGGAGCATGTGTGGCAATGCACTGAAAAGAGTGGTCCTTCAGTAAGGCCCATGTGGGTGCCTGCAAATGGGGATGTCCACTCCAGAGAAACAGAGACTCCGCCAGCACTCAAGTGGATGCCCAGATCACCACTGAACAGTAACTATTTAGCAGGGCCACAACGTCTAAGATGTTCATTCCAGCACTTTCCTGTATTTGCTGATTGACCTCGGGCAATTTACCCAGTGTTTCAGCTTCCTCATTTGTAAAATGGGAATAACACCATCTATCTACCCTCTTCATTTATTAGAGGTTTAAATGAATTGATACATGAAATATCTTAAAATCATCCCTGTGTCTTAGTGCCTGGCACTTAATAGTAAACACTCAATAAACTCTAACTATTTGTTATAATTAGCAGTAGGAGATTTTAAATTAGTTTCCAATAAACTGTCATATTCAGCACATATTATTCAATATTTAAGTTAGCCCACCAATACAGAAGATACATAGTACACATCTGTTAAATGAACAGAGACATTTAATTCAATATTTCAATGTGATTTCCTTACATTTAATGACATCTAACGGTATTTAAGAATTAAAAAGCAAGAGGGCTGTATCACATATCCAGAATTTTGTAACAGCTGATCTACAAATTAGATTTAGTCTATTTTTAAAAATAGGAGAGGGACACCCCAGAGAGGAAAAGGTTTTCTTACAATTAAAATTAGATGATTAACTGTTGAAGATTCTTAGAGACTTAAAAGTAACAATTAAGAAAATTAAACACCAGCCTAGAAAACTCTCTGTGACACAATATTCATGGAGAAACACAAAAATACACATCTATCCAATTATTATAACCATGCAGAATTCACACACTAAATAAATAGACATGAATCAGAAAATAAGAGGAGAAAATTAGCTAATTTGTCAGAGTAACCTACAGATTACTTTCTTTCCTAAATGCTTAGGATGTTATTTAAAAATATAATACTGAAGAATTTCTCTTCAACTGTTAGGCACTCTGACTTTGATCAATCAGCATTATATTAGAATTCCAGTTAACAAGGAATTTGCCAACTCTGATACTGACCCACAATGTCCTTAACCAAAACGAGGAACAGTTTTTAAAAATTAATACCTATGATCTAGGATATATCATGAACAAAATGTTTATTGAGCAGCAAACACTGATTTAATAATCTTAATAACTTTAATTTTAAAATGCACTATGAAAACTATCAATCAAGTACAAATGTTCATTCTCATACCTTCAGTGCTGGCCTGAGCAGGAAAAAAGAAAAAAAAGACAGAACCTAAATGTAAAGAGGAAAAACAGCACACTATACAAAAGACACAAGCACACATAAAATAATGGAAGTTTCTCAGAACTTCATCACCAGAAAAGGAGCATAATGGTACAGCCCTTTGCATTGAAAGGAAAGGCTTCATGCATTGTCAACAGACTTTGCCTCTCATCATAGGAACTGTTTCGACCATCTGGGAGGAATTAAATTTTAAAACTAGTAGATTAGATTAAGCCATATGAGACTGCTATTTTTACAGATGAAAACCAGTAGAGTATCAGCAGTTTCATATGGTGATCGAGCTGAGCACCCACATCAAGCATCCTAAAAAGAGCAAAATGGAACCTAGAACTCAAGATCTGACACAGCTGGACAGAACAAGTCCATTTAACTTCATGGAGGGAAAAAACAAAAAACAAAAACACGTAACATTCAGAAATGGACTGGTCAACCAGGAAAACACAGGCACAGAACATCACTAGAACAGAAAAACAAAATGTGGCCTTTCTCATTAAGCACTGTTTAGGACAGAGTATTTTAAGCCACAATGAAATTTCAATAGTATTTGTATCCTGTGAAGAATTATAACATTGATATTAGTTATCAAGAGTAGAACACCCATGCCAGGTACTAAGCTAAGCAATTTACAGTATAACTCTACCTAATCCTCCCAACACCCTCCAGACAATATACTATTACTGACGCCAACTGCCAGAGGAAGTAACTGGTCTGTAAGAGGTTAAGAAAAGCCTGACTCCGTTCAACATTCCAAACACACTATACACTACTTGTGGTGCCTATATCCTCACCAAGCAACCTTCTAATTAAAATGTGGCTTCCCACATGGTAAATCTATAGGGAAAGGAACGTGCTAGCCAGGACTCTGGGAATCTGCTTGCCAAGGCAGGTCTGGTTTTGCTTTACTATAAATTAAATAAATTGACATTGTGATTTTAATATCAATCTCATGAGCCTTGATAATATGAGTCTGACCCCCAAATTCAGTTATTACAGTTTAGATAAACTGGGTTTCAAAGCCTGAAAATCTCAGACTCTTTGCCATGGTAAAACTACTAAGAGCTAATACAATCCCCATCCTGGGAGGGCCCTTTGGAGGACAGTCAATCCTCATTATCCTGGGAGAGGAGATACCTCAACACCATCATTAATAGTCTCTTCCTTTCTGAAATCTCTAGAATACAAAAAGGCAACAAGGAAGGGACAAGATTCTAATCCTGACTCTGCTGTTAACATTTAATCCTGAGCAAATCACTTCTCTCATTCCTTAGGCTCATTTTCTTATGTATAAATGGAGTCGTTATGATCTTATTCCTTTCTTATCTGACACCTGTGACTGCCTATCAATTTCTAGTTTTCTCTCCCCCCTACTTTATCTCTGGGTATTCCTTCTGCTCTGCCCTGCTGTTCACCTTCTGCTTCTGCACCCATCCAAGTCTAGGCTCTGCTACTCTGATCTCACCAGCACTCACATTTATGACTGTAGATCTGTAATACAAACACTGCCTGTGTCCTCATTATCTGACTACTATGGATTATACAGACTCTAGTATGGTATTTGTATACACGTGACATATGGAACAGTTGTGACTTTGTCAGAAAGACCCTCATGGAATATAACAGTTTTAGGGATCAGGGTTACAAATGGTTATTAGTATTTTCTTTTCCAAGTTTTGTCTCCTGCTTCTACTCAGTGTGCCTATGAAGCTATACTTTCAAGTCTCATTTCTCTCTCATCTCCAAAACCTTGATGGTAATTTAATTTTTAGTTCGAACCTCAAGCTCAAACCTCAAAGCTCCATTCCTATTACCAAACACCAAATTCCTCTAGACCCAGCCTCTTCCGAACTGGTGTCTTAGGCAAGGCTAATTTATAGTAGGTTAATAGCTATGATGTGAAAAGGTCAACACACTACATAGGTTTCTCTAGTGAGACTTTTCCTAGCCTTGGACATTAGTGAATTTACAAGAGGGAAATATTATATGTAGCATTTCCTGAACTTATTTTTAACTACTCTTTTTTTCCATGGAGCACCTATTAATATCTCCTGGAACCAGTGTTTCACAGAATACTTTAGGAAACACTGTTCTGTTCTTTCCTGTTTCAAAGTGTCAACCACTTAAGCTCAAAAGCACCCCTAATTCTCACTCTCCCCAATATCCAATCAGTAGCTAAATTTTTTCCTTCCAAATCTTACCATATTTATCCTTCCTATTCCCTCTATAACACTGAATTGCAGACTCTGTCATACATAAGAGTTATAGATCATGTCTAGAAATAAATATCAGATATGTTGCTATCAACCCCTTAAGGCTGGCATCCTCATGCCAGCCTTAAAAAAGAATGAGTCTAACATCCTGCATAACGCGTCTTTCACAAGCATCCAAAATTTCTCCCTAAAAGTTGGTTGGAATTGTTCTTTATTATGGTAAATTTTAATTCAAAGCTTAAGGAAAGCCATCTCCATGATTAAGGGCAGAACTGGCCTTATGCATATCAGCCATGATTGGGAACTGTTTTATTAAAGCTTCTATTTAAATTCCAATTAGCATACAGTGTATATCAGTTTAGATGTATAATATCGTGATTTAAACCCTTCCACACAACACCAGGTGCTCATCACAAGTGCGCTCCTTAATCCCACACCTATTCCACCCGTCCTCCTCCTGCCTCCCCTCGGGTAACCATTGGTTTCTTCTCTAGTGTTAAGAGTCTGTTTCTTGGTTTGCCTTTTTTTTTCTCTCTCATTTGCTCATTTGTTTGTTTCTTAAATTTCACATATGAGTGATATCATAGGGTATTTATCTTTCTCTGACTTATTTCGCTTAGCATAAATGATTGGGAACTTTTAAATGACACACAGAAGAAATGCCAATAATGTGACTATGGCATGAGTAATCATGGGGGCGGAGTGGGTGTCATATCCAGCACTGGGTCTCCACGTCCTTCAAGATAGAACTAGGAAGTACAGAATAGGGAACAGCCTATACCTAGTTTCTCATTTATTCAAGCACTCAAAGGTGGGTTTTTCTAGCTCTCTGTATACACTGCATAACTCCTCAGTGGGCCTAGTGACCTTGCTGGGATTGGCATGAAAAGAACAGACATTCAAACACTGCTTCCTCATTCAGGGTGTATCTGAGTGATAGCAAACAAGACAGAATCATCCCTTTCTCCGCAGAACACATTCTTCTGGAGGAGATATATATGAAACTATAATTGTACAATTATTTAATCATAAATGTAGTGAATATACATCATTTGATTCTTTTCTCACCTTTGGTTATTCATAATTTGTAGGAAGGAGGGGAAAAAAAATGGGCATTAAGCTTATACAGGGCTCAGAACTGCATGCCTCATTATAAACATTCAGAACTGGCCAGAAAATGCAAAATAAACATACAGGATTTGGAGGAAGACAAGGATGGATGGTCAAGGGTGGGAGGGAACCTCTGGCCACAGGTAGCATTAAAACCAAATACTTTGAAAGTGTATCTGACAGCAAAAACACTTCAAAGTATTACCTCTTTGGCTTACTGCCAAATGTAAAAGAAAAAGCACGCAATTTTGAATGTTTACTATATAGAGAACATTGTGCTATCAATTTTACATGAAGCTGAATGATTATCATGAAGATAATAACAATAACTAATACTTTCACAGTGTTTTGGTTTACTATGTGGTCCTATGAGACTGGTAATTATTTCCATTTTTCAGTTGAGTAAACTGAAGCAGATTAAGTAATTTGTATAACAAAGGTGGAATTCACACTCAGCTAGTGTGGTTTGCTTCTCACCACTCTACCCGATCTGTGTATATCCATGGAGGCATGGTACCTAACTTCTCCTGAGATGTTCACCCACTCAAAAATGCAGCACAAACAACTAGAGATCATTAAGATTCTCTGGGAATTTTAATTCTGAAGGATCCTATGTTTAACAAATCAGGAATTTTCATTATAATCAATATTCACTGAAGCTCATAAAAAACTTATACTATGTTACAAAAATATAAAAACAGGCTAAAAAAGGAAAGGTAATGTCCAGATTACCTACCAAGAAGAGGAAAACCTCAATTTGTTCCAGCAATTAGGCTTATGCTCTCACTTTTCACAAGTAAGAGATGTATGTAACAGTATACAGGGAATACTATTACCTAAAAATGCCAATTTATCTCCTTCAAAATCAAAATATCCAACCCATCTATTCTGAAGAATGACATACTTCTATTCTGAAAGTAGCATGACTAGGAACTCACTCTTTTAAAGATGTTATTTTGAACTTGGAGAATATTTGTGTTACTGCTATATTAACAATGAGCCTTCGAAGAAGTACACGCACCTTTTACCTGTAGAACAGAGTGTCGTCTGGCACAAGGCAGACACTTAAAGGTCCACTGAATGAACAGAGTACTATTTAACTATCATGCTAGGAAAAGCACGCAAATACTCACTTGATACACCAACCACTGTTAGGTAATTTATAACTGAAGCAATGCAGTACTTTTTACCACACTGCAGAAAAGTGGCCACCACAAGTTCATGATCATCAAAGTATTTCACATGATCCAACCACTGATTACCAATATCACAAACAGGTAAGAAAAAAAGAGCCGCTTCTAGATTGCCCAGACTCCATTACGATTCTAGTGGTAGGAATACTATGTATCTTCCGGGGGGAGGATACTACTTTTACCTCAGAAGCTCTAACTAGCCAGGATTTAAATTTTTTTTTTTTAAAGATTTATTTATTTATTTGACAGACAGAGACCACAAGCAGGCAGAGAGGCAGGCATAGAGGGAGGAAGGGAAGCAGACTCCTCGCCTAGCAGAGAGCCCAACACGGGGCTCGATCCCAGGACCCTGGGACCAGGACCCGAGCCGAAGACAGAGGCCCCAACCCACTGAGCCACCCAGGCGCCCCAGCCAGGATTCAATTTTAGGTATAATCATCTCACAAATGATAAAAGGCTCTCAGAAAATGTTACTTTAAGAACACTTAAATCTATATAGGCTGAAAGAGTTATTTTTACAACCTCAGAGATTTACCGTCATCAAAAGGTTTCTTCACTGTGGGGAGGGGGTTCATTAATAGCTGTTGACTTCTAAGGCAGCTAACCCATTACTTGTGGGTGGCTAGCATGTAAAACACGAAACCCAAGCTGTGGCTAGAGAGAGAAGTGCAAGGATGGAGAGCCTCCCCGTCTCCCCCCTCCCACTGCAGGAGCTCTCAGGAGGTTCTAGAAAGTACAGGGAAAAAAAGGCTAAAACCAAAGGTATTCCATTGACTCTCAACAATAAATAGTTCCTGAATTCACCTGAGACGCACAGATGCACAGCAAAAGAAATACAGACACGGTCTACACAACTTATGGTGGGCACAATTACTGGTGATCTACTTCCTCAGACTATGTGTGTCAGCATCAGCTGTAACTGCGTATGACTTGGGACACTCATTTAAAAATTACAATGTCCTGGAAAAGATCTGAAAAATAAGCATTTATTATACTTCAATCTTTAAGTTGAGAAGAGTGTTTCTACTTGGCTGTTTTGTAGATATGATTTCCATTAAAAGAGTAACAAAGTGGTACACAAAGTTCGGGGAACACCAAGTCTTATCTAGGACACCATATTTACTTGACCAGAAGTATAAAAGTGGCAAACAGATGCAACTTATTCATTTTCATACCTGTTGCCACATTCACATAAAACAAAATGTTTTGGCTCCCACATGTTTACGGAAATTACCCTTCTAAATTCATATTTTTAAAACAATTATAATCCCCAGATTTACACAGTAGTCATTTTTAATTATTATTATTATAGAACAGAAACCAAAGCGATGTGTTCTTGCTTTGCTTTGTATTTTACGGTTTTGAATAATGATCTCTCCTTAGAAGAAAACTCTGCAAGAACCAGTATCCATTACGGATCAAAGAAATACTCAGAAGCAACGCTCTCTAAACCAAACGCCACCGCCGCGGCCATCACCACCAAACCACACCAAACCTCCCAATCACAGCACTAGTCGGGAAAGTATTTCACCATTTTGAATAGTAACAACTACTTCATACACCCAATAGACCAGGAAGGCAATACAAGAACCAGCAGACAGAAGCTTTCGTTATCACTGCCCAATGATACTGAATACAGACCCCACAGGATATTAAGCACCTTGTATTTTTCATGGATTCAGGGCCCCGCTTCTGAGATACTCCTATGCAGAGCCCAGCTGTTTTGAGTGATTTATCCACAGGAGTTTAATTTCAATTGTGTGCTGGGAAGTGGGAGGCAGTGATTATACCCTCCCCAAATCTTTCTAGCACACTAATGAACATTTTAAGAAATCGTTTCCAACTGAGATTAATTTGCCCTTCAAATATTCTCCTCCTAACTCACTAAGGGTAATATCTGATTCACCGTATCTTAAATGGAAGAATGCAGGACCGAGAATGTAACGAAACTTACGTCGTACTCATTTTAAGACTGAAAATGCCACAGAACAAAGGTACTTCCTCTACTATCTTCAAAGGAAAACTGTACTGGAAGGAATACTACTTACACTTCCTTGAAAATACATGAAGCGATTCCTTCCATTCTTTTTGTACTTGCTTATCTCTCCTGGTACCACACTGCACCAGTGCTCGTTTCTTCTTCTCTATCAGAAAGTCAGATGTGGCTATTCATAATTTCACCAGGAGTAGACTATCAAGTAAATTATATGTTCATCCCGTTCCCTGTTTTTCCGTCAAAAACCTAAATGAAAATATAAAAGACAAACAATTTTCAAATGCCACAGCTAGGCAAGATCTCATACTAGATGGAAGACTACACAGGCTGTGTGCGGGGCACAAAAGGGAAACAAGGTCAGAGTGTATAAATGTTAGAGCCTGTGCTTAGATTTCTTCAGGGGGAGAAAAGCCACATACAGATACAGAACAGAGAAATCTTAAAACAAAACAAAAACCTTAAGGTTTTAGTTCACTATAGATTCAATCTAACCCTGCCTGGTTACCATTACATTAAGTAAGGAGTGAAGGCAGCAGTGGACCTTCAACATTTCCAACTGAGGAAAAGCATTATTTGCCTGAAGAGGTCTTTGATACTGAAGAAACAGCCAGTTTTAGAACACCCGGTCATATATTCATGGGACACTGGGCTGCTTCAGCACCAGAAGAGCTCCCTCTTTGTGTGGGTCAAGAGTCAAGGAAACTTCACGGTGTCATTTCTAAAGAAATCTAAATACAGACACTCTTATGGGAAAGCACACAAACCATACTATTTAAAAGACAAGAGCCATCTTCATGTTTTCTGGCAATCAAAGAAAAGTACAGGTAAATGCAACTCTTCATTACCTAATTCAGAGGACTGAATATTAAAAATTTATTTTAAAAAGGTAACTGATTAGAAAACAACTTTCTTAGTTATAGTTACAGAGAGACTATTATGTACTTATCCTTACGCTGAAATGTTCTTCCTTTAAAAAAAAACTTTACTTCTACAACCCATGGATCAGAGATGCCGTAGGTAAGAGGTGACACTTCCCGCTGAATTAGCCCTTCACTGAGAGAAGTGGAGCGGGGTGGGGGCGTTACACTGCTGTTCCTATCAATAATGAAACATTACAATTGAAATGAAAATTACACAGACTGGTATAACTTCCATTCATTCCTCCAAATGAGTGCTTACTGAGTGCCAGGCAGTATTTTAGGAACCCAGAAATCAGTAGTGTATAGGGCCACGTTCCTGTCCTAATGAACCTTGAATTCTAGCAATTCTGGGTCTCCTCGGTCTTCTGAGAATGACAAGACCGGAAAGAAAGTGTGCAAAGAAGGGGCACTACTTTAATGTGGGTAGCAAATGGTATCTGAGAATGTCCCCAACCATGACAAAGCAGCTTCAATTCAGTGAGGAGTGAGAAGGGAGAACATATGTGATGGAGGGAACAGGAAGGTCTGGAGGTAGGAACCAGGCTGAACTGCCCAAGAGAGACAGAGGAAAAGCCTTACTCCTCCTCACCTCTATGCTGGCAATCATATTATTTACCCTCCAGAATGATCTCTTCGTACTCGTGGACAGAGTACGAAGCAGACACCCTGGCGGAGAAGCTGGGAGAGCTGGAAAGGACCAGGTACTGAGCAAGGGGCCTGCAGGCCATGGCAAAGAGTCTGATCATTAATTACAATGAGCTATGCTTTGATATGTGTTTTGAGATTACTTTTGCATCTTCAAAAAGTGGACCCTGGTACAGGGAGAGGTAATGAAACTTTTCACTAGTTTGATCCATTTTTTTCTCATTAGGTGAGGAAGTGGAAGTAGAACATCTCTGAAACAGTGACGAGTTAAGGCCATTGCACCAGGCAAAAATACTAACCTACTAACTGCCCCACCTTCCCACACAAAGTAAGAGTTTATGTGAAAGACTTCATCAGTGAATAATGTAGATAAATAGGGTGACTTGTGACCAAAAATAAAGGTGACTAACACGAGTGCCTTTTTTTTTTTTTTTTAAACCCCATGTTTCAAAGCAAAGTGATTCTACAATGGAAATCAATCCCTTCATGGAACACAGGATTAAATGATGTGACTCTCGAGGTTTAAAAAAGCCATTTTTTTTTAAAAAAGTGGCCGTTTGACCTCCATTTCATGTTTTCTTCTAGCGAGTGGAAAAAGAGCCTGTCAGTGACTGACATGAAGAAATGGCTCAATGAATAATGAGCCTGCTAATTAAGCCTTACTCCTCCTCACCTCTATGCTGGCATTCATATTATTTACCCTCCAGAATGATCTCTGCTCCCGCCGTGAGTCTTACACATCAAAGCCTGTTTAAAAGTACTGCTAGGGAATCAGAAGTGCTGAAGATACAGTAAGATTTCTTGCACCTTCTCCAATCCATTTAAGACAATATAACAGCTCTAGGACTCAGAGCATGCCCTCCGGACACGGGAAATAGGAAGCTATTTTGTGTCTGTCTTACTACACAAGAAGAAGTGACTGAAGAAGTGACTGAACCTGTATCCTGCCAGAAAAGCTCAGTATCAGCAGTGCAAAAAGTCAAAATAATTTTGGCATAAATTCTTAAAATTCGAACAACTCTGGAAGAAAACATCTGCAATTTACATATTCTTCAAAGGTGCCTCGTTCACGTATTTGCACACGTGCTGTGGTGAATACACAAGGCAGCGATCAAAGTACAGTATTCTGTCAAATCAGGTGTTTTACGGGGATGATGTATCAAGTTCTTCCCTTGCTAAAGCAGCTACCCAGCACCACCCACACTGACACTTCCCACTGCATACGGCTACTTCCACCCCTGCCTTGGTTTACACTCCTAAGTAGATCCAAAGCTGCTTACACCATTAGAACAACAACAACAACAAATCCTTGTTTCAGGCTCTCAGAGAAAAGTAAACACTATGGGAACCTTCAAACCAAGCTCAGAGGAGGGCATTTTGTTCTTTAACTGGAGTCAGCCTAAATTGCCTACAGCCTGTTTTTGCAAGGGCCAAGGCTAAGAACTGTACTTTTTAAAAAATAGGTTTAAGGGATTTAAAACAAAAAGGGAAAAAAAATTCCATAAAGACTGGTCATGCACTCGAAAGTTTAAAATATTTCACATCTGACCCTTTTACAGAACACTTCTGTTGATCTGTGGTCAAAGGCAAGCGGTTCTCAAAACTCGCTGTGTAACCAAATAATCTAAAGAACTTCAGTATAAATACAGAGACCTAGACTTCACTCCATACCCGGAGAATCAGTCTCCAGGCCCAAGAATCTCAACTTCAAAAAGCTCCTCTAGAATGTCTAAGTCAGGAGGATAATGGTAGCAGCCTCAATACCAAACTCTCTCTCTCAAAATACAAAAATCACAGAGTGCAAATAAAACCACACATAACCCTCAGCATTACTAGGAGACAGAATACCACAAACTCTGAATTACCTACGAAGTAAAGAAATAAACACCAAATCAAACAGAGCTCCCAGTGCCTTGCAAACTATGGCTACACCACACAGGAGAGGAGACGCTTAAGAGGCGCAATGGAAAAGAGAAGGGACCAGAGGACACAGATGAAGCACAGAAAACAAAAATCACCCAGAGTAAAAGAAAGTTTGATATCATCAGCTACCTAGGAGGAGACTGAATGGGACCAGCAATGGAAATGCAGGCTCAAGGAAAGCAGAGAAACAGAGAAGGGAGGTGCGTCATGGGAGATGTGGCAATGAAGGAAAAGAAGGGAAAATTAAGGATCCTGCAAAAACCAGAGAAAAATACATACAAATTCCCACCCAATTTCTTCACTACTGCCATCATCCATTAAAACAAAAACAAAGGAAAAGAAAAAAACCAAAACTTCCCTTCTTTGACTTGAAGGCATTCACAAACTAAGATGTCCACAAAATGCCTAGGAATAGAAAGGGGGGGAAAAAAAATCAAACCAATTCCATACAAAGCTACCAGAGAAGGGAAACAAAAAATGCAAATCACAACATTTCAGCTGACAAACATTCACTCCACAAAACAACAATGATAACACACACCAAAAAACCATGAAATAATAGAAAACTGTAAGGCAGTACTTCAAATTGAGTTAAATACCCTCAAGCAAGTATTTGGAGATATTAAAAACAAATATTACCTACCACCTAAAACACAAAAACTAAAAACAGAAATGAAACAAAAATCCAGGAAGAAATGCAATGAGAACTGATCAAGCTCAGAGATGGAATAAGAGGGGAAAAAAAGAAAATTTTTTTGAAATGGACAACAAATTACAAAATGTTTGATGAAGAATGGATGTGAATGAAAATCTAACAAGAGACATGGAAGGAAGGAAAATAAAGGAATGAAAATGAGATGAATGAATAAAAAGATTCAAAGAAAGTGTCTGAAACATAATACGTGCAAGAGGTCCAACACTGTATAACTGGAGTCATTTACGAAAACAAAGGAGAAAAATACTTAAAATTATAACCCAAAAAATCTTTCTGGAAATTTAAAAAAAAAATCTAAATAAGCATATAGAAAGCAATCGATGTATATCTGGGAAACATAACCCCAAACAATCTACTTCAACACATGTCTCAGTAAAAATACTTAAGTTTAAAGACAAAGTGAAAAAATCCTCAGGGGCAGAGGGAAATATCAAATTACTTTAAAAGTAATAAAATTAGACTTCAAATAAAAGAACAAAAAACTAAAAAATATTCTCAAGAAATTTAACAATATAGGAGCCAAGGTTTCCTTCAAATATTAAGTCTACAAAAGGAAAAAAAACAATTTCAACTGTAGAAGAACCCAGGAATACTATATACACATGCCTTTACTAAAAAATTTACTGGAAGATGGAACTTGATCCAAGAGATAACAAAAGGAGCATAAGCAAAAGAATTAACAGTGAGCATTCAACAGACTTAACTGTGGAATAAAGACAAAGGTAAGAAGAACATGGTTAAAATAATAGAATGTATGTGTTACACATGCTGACGAAGTAGAGAGAATATACAAATACACTAAATAAAATGACAACAAAGGAAACTACTTTGTGCAGAAAAAAATTTAAAAAAAAAAAAGACTGAGACCTTCTATGTAAATAAATCTGAAAACCTAGATGAAATGGCTACTTCCTCAAGAAAACACAACCTACCAAAACTGACCACAGCAGAAAAAAAAAAAAAAAAAAAAAAAAAAAAAACTGCACAAAACAGAACCAGGTCCAGAGGGTTTCACAGAGCAATCTCACTAAACTTTTGGAGATCAGCATCCCAAGACTACATAAACTGTTTCAGAGCCTAGAAAATAAAACTTCCAAGTTTCTTATGAAGCAAGTATAACACTGATGCCTAAACCTAATGAAGACAGAATAAGATCACACACTAGTATCACTTACAATTTTTTTTTTTTTTTTGAGAAAGAGAGTGGGTGCATACACAGGGAGGAGGGGCAGAAGGAGAGGGAGAGAGAGCTTAAGCAGGCTCCCTGCCCAGCACAGAGACCAGTGCACGACTCTATCTCATGACCCTGACGATCATGACCGGAGACAAAATCCAGAGTCACATAGTTAACCGACTGAGCCACTCAGGCACCCCTGGTTATAGTTATTTTATTTAGGACTTCTTCAAACTCCAACACCACATATTAAGGGAAAAAAATACACCATGATAAAATGATACTTATACGAGGAATGCAAGAATACTCCAATATTAGAAAAGCTAATAGCAAGCAGAAACAAATGCATACTTACCATGATCATGATGTATACAGATTCTAAGGTCAGTAAATTGATGGGAAAATACTAGAGTCATTCAGTATATGGTCAAAAACAAATGCCCACTAATCCATTACTATTTAACATTATTTTGAAGGTATCAGCCAATGAATTAGACAAAATAATCAAAGAATGGGAAATGAAAAATAAAACAATCTCTATACATGACATGATAATACATCTGGAAGACCCTAGACTCCAGAACTAAAAATCAATGAAAACTAACTTAATGGGGCACCTGGGTGGCTCAGTCAGTTAAGTGTCTGCCTTAGACTCAGGTCATGACCTCAGTGTCCTGGAATCGAGCCCTGTTTCAGGCTCCCCGCTACCCCTAATCCTTCCCCTGCTTATGGTCACTCTCTCTCTCTCCCACTTGCTTTCTCTCTCTCAAATAAAGAAATCTTACAAAAACAACAACAACAAAAAACTAGAAAAACCCCCTAACTTAACAATGAAATAAATGAATAAGGGTTAAAATTAATGCCTTCCACATACATAACTAATAACCAAGTAGAAGATGCAAACCCCATTACAACAGCAACCAAAAAAGATTGAAAATACTTACAAATAAACTTAAGAAATGTTCAAAATCTACATTTTAAAAAAATCCTGTAAAAACACTCCTGAAAGCAGTATAGACCTGAACTAGAAAGACATCCCTTAGTCATGATTAGGACATCTCAATGTTATCAAGATTTCCGTTTTCCCTAAATCAATGTGTAATGCAATGTGATCCAAATAAAAACAAGCTCTTTTCTGGAACTAGACAAACTGATGCTAAAGTTAAATGCTAAAATAAACACACAAGAATAATCAGGAAACCACACTAAAGGAAGAACTATGATAGGGAGATTAACTCTACCAGATATTAAAACGTACTGTAAAGCCTCTATGAATAAAAAGAGCGAGGTACTGATACATGAAAAGCACAAAGGACTAGAAGAGAAAGTCCAGAAACAGGCCTAACTACACACTGAAATTAGTATATAATAATGGTAGTAACTCCGATTACTTGACAGGGAGGGAAAGCCAAGAAGAGATGTTTTATAAATAGTGTCAGGACAACTGGACAGTTAGACAAATGTAAAGTTTTATCTATCCATCCCTAATACCATATGAACTCCAAATGGATCAAAGACATAAAACTAAATAGAACTAGAAGAAAACTCAAGTGAATCCCTCCATAATTGGAATGTAAGAAGTTTCCTGACTATGACTTAAAATTCAGAGGCATTAAAAAAGAATAAATATGACCACAAAATTAAACTTCTACATGGCAAACACAACTTAAGCAAAGTCAAAACATAAATAATAAACATGAAGAAAGTATCTGCAACATCACGAAGGGCTATTTCCCCAATTAAAAAGAAATGTTTTAAGTGGGAAAAAAAAATTCCTATAGAAAAATGAGCAAAAGTCAGACAGTTCCCAAAAATATAAAAAGAGCCCGTTAAAAACAGGGAAACGTCGCCTATAAGAGAAATGCAAATGAAAACTCTAGTGAAAAACCATCTTTTATCAAACATATTCACAAAAATTCAAAACCTGGGAAATAACACTTTTTAGGCAGGGTCTCGGGAAACAATGAATTCACCAGCAGTGTATGGAGAAGGTCGTGGGGCAGTTCTAAAACACAACTGCAAATTTTTTTTTTTTTTTTAAAGATTTCATTTATTCATTTGACAGAGAAAGGAAGCAGGCCCTCCCTGAGCAGAGAGCCTGATGCGGGGCTCGATCCCATGACCCTGGGATCATGACCCAAGCCGAAGGCAGAGGCTCAACCCACTGAGCCACCCAGGCGCCCCACAACTCCAAATTTTTGACACTAGTCCCTTGGAGAAGTGGGGTCTGCATTCCTACCCTTGAACAGGGCAGACTCTGGGGATGCTCCCGCCAAGAATACCACCAAAGTGACACCTCTGGACACCAAGCTAAGTCATACAAGGGCACATAGCTCCTGTGGTTCTCCGGAAATGCTCACTCTCCTGACAGACCCTCAGACAACCCAGGCTGCCCATTCTGTGAAGAAGCTACAGCCACACTTGTGACAGACCACATGTGCACGTGCTGGCTGACAGTCTGAACTGAGCCCAACCTCAGCCACCTCAGTCCGGGCTGAGTAAAGAGGCTGCCATATAATCACAGTCCCACCCTATCACCCAGTGATGACAGACCCCCCACCCCCCCACCCAGTGCAACCTCCATGTGCAGAAAAGCCAAGATACCCTGCTCTCCTCTGCCCAAATTTTTCATCTAGAATCTAGGACTGTAATAAAAAGGACTGTTCTATGCAATTAGGTTTGGTGTGGGTTTGTTAAACAGTAATAAATAAGCAGAACATAGCACATCCCTATGGAAAGAAATCTGATAACAGCTAATAAAAATACTATTATTTACCCTCCATCTCAGCAATCTTGCTTCCGGGAGTTTACTTTGAAGATATACCTTAAAGACAGGAAAACACATATGCACAGATCTATTCACTGCGGCACTATTTATAACTTCAAAATGCTGGAAACTACCTCAATGTTCAAACACAGGGGAGTGGTTGCATAGAGAAGAGCACATACAGCAGAGAATCATGCAGCTATTTAAAAAAAAAAAAAGAGGAAGAGTTCTGCCAGCCAACATGGAGCGATCTGCAAGATACATCAAGCGGGGGGAAAAAAGCAGAGCACAAACATACACCATGTTTTGTATTAAGGAAGAAGAAATAAGAAAACATACGTAAGTCTGTTTATTTTGGGGAAAAGAAACAGAATACACCAAAAAACAAGAAAATTAGTTACTTGCACAAAGGAGGGGGGGGACTGCTGAAAGAAAAAAAGAATTCTGAGTGCACATTTTTTTTTTTAAGATTTTATTTACTTATTTGAGAGAGACAGAGCGCATGAGCAGTGGGGGGAGCAGCAGGAGAGAGAGAAGCAAACTCCTTGCTGAGCAGGGAGCCAAATGCGGGGCTTGATCCCAAGACCCCAGGATCATGACCTGAACCGAAGGCGGACGGTTAACCAACTGAGCCACACAAGTGCCCCGAGTATACATTTTTTATGTGTAGTTTTGACTTCTGAAAGCATACTAATGCTCTACATATTCAAAATTTTAAAATTGAAACAAAAAGGGTTGGGGAGGAGATAAAACTGGAAACGTAAGTGAAGGAGCACCCACTGTCGTTTAAAGGAGTAAAATGGCCACACTGACAGGGGTGGGGGAGAACCTAATACAAGTAACTTTTAGACACAGTTTTATTTTTACTATACAGCCTTAGAGTCTGGGTGCAGGGGAAGGGAGTATCAACAAACCTTAAACTTCTCTTAGTACTTGTGTTTATCACAGCAGTATGAAGACAGAAGTTCTCAAATTATATCATGTGCACCACGGGAGAGTTCTCCCTGTGGAAAGAGAGACCAAAAAATGGAATGGGGGTAAGGCAAAGAAGAACGATGTAGTATGGACTGGAAGGGAGCGATCAGGACGAATTCACAATTTCATATATATATATTCATATATATGAAACATGTGCACACACACACCAATAACATGTATGAGCTTATACACTTCTTACAATACAAGAATCTTGAAGCATGAGGGAAACACTGATCATTCATATAAGACTTGTTATCCAGTAAAAATCAGCAATGCCAAGAGGAGAGCACTTTTTAAAAGAAATGTTGGTTATTTTGTAGCACTTGACAAAAGAACTCCTGTTCACTCTCTAAAGCTTAATCTTCTGTTGGTCCATTTGAAATTGGATAGGAGAAGGTAACTTGGTGCCTCTCCCTCTCTTTCCCTCTTGCCTGCTACCCTATAATAATGTAGTAGGCACTTCCAGATCGCAGGCTAGTAGTACTAGCAACTGAGCTTTCATTTCAGAATTCTGTTGATCAACTGTTTATAATCCCATTTCTGTGGGAAAATTTGTTTCAAGTTCCATACCAACAAAAATGAACTTTTGAAGCATAGCTTAATTTTATGTACTGCCTAAACTTTAACACAAAAGTCTGTTTCAACACAGTGAACACTAAATTCCAAGCTTCAGGTACCACTCGACCCAATTTAGATTTTTCATTCTAGTGTCTGCCCTCTTCTCTTGGGATCGTCTTCCAAATTCGTAGACACAATTTAGTAGGTAGGGAAGGCCACATAAAGAGGGTGACATTTCAACAAAGATTTGAAGGAGATGATAAATATTCCAGGAACTGAATTCCTTACGTAGTCTGAAGTCCGTTTTCCTGCCATAAGAGACAACAGAAGTACTTGCTTTCAACCTCCAATCAAACACCATCTCTTTAATTCACTGAATCAAGAGTAAACAGAATAGCAGATAAGCAAAACCAACAGTTTCTTCATCATGCTCACTGGTCTTCCATTTCCCACTGCAGCCGCATCTCATCATTCCCATCCCCAAGGTGGCTCCTTCTATCTCAGGGGCATTCTTTAACAATTCCTCTCAATCCAAACGGAGGATAAGACATCACAAATTCTCAAACTATGGTCCCCAGACCAGCATCATCAGCATCCCTAAGAGCCTGTAGATATGCAAATTCTCAGACCACTCCAGACCTATTAAATCAGAAATCCTGGTGGGGGGAGGAAGAGCAATGTATTTGAACAAGCTTTCCAGGTGATTCTGACACATGCTAAGTCTGACAACCATTCCTCTTCAACAAAGTAACACGTTACTGTCAATTTATTTGTGTGTTCCCTGTTATGGATGGAATTGTGCCTCCTCCAAATTCATTACGTTGAATCACTAACCCCCAGTGTGACAGTCTTTGGAGATAGGGCTTTTAAAGAGGTAATTAAGATTAAATGAGGTCACAAAGGTGGGAACCTATTCCAACAGGACTGGTGTCCTTATCAGAGGAACAGACACCAGGGATGTGAGCACAGAGAAAAACCCACAAGAGGAAACAGCAAGTCAACTATCTACAAACTAAGAAACAAGGCCTCAGGAGAAAACCAAACCTGCCAACACCTTGATTTTGGTCTTCCAGCATCCAGAATTTTGATGGGTTAAAAAAATATCCTTTTTTTTTTTTTTTTTAAGTCATCGGCATTTTGTTATAGCAGCCCTACAAGACTAATATATTCCCTTTTACTTCAAGCAA
The DNA here is from genome assembly GCF_030435805.1 of Mustela lutreola. Lineage (NCBI taxonomy): Eukaryota > Metazoa > Chordata > Mammalia > Carnivora > Mustelidae > Mustela > Mustela lutreola. Next base: position 121,650,781 of record NC_081297.1, read on the forward strand.
TATTTAATTTTAATGCTTTTTCTCTCCAAGTATGAACTGAAAACACCGGACACTGTTAAAAGAAAATTCTCTGAAATTCCCTTAAGCATCTGTAAAACTCCTTTTTCAACTCAATCTTTCTTTCACCCTTTTTAGATAAGAAGGACTATTTTATACCTTAACTCCCATGAGAAGATAAACCAGAAGCCTATACCAGCTTAAGCTGTTAGAAGTCTATTTCCGAGTACAAAATGGTCCTATTTCCAATATCTACAATCCATCCCAGGTTGACTTTGGTCTCCTCTTTACCAGAGCCCTTTCTCTTGTCCCCTATCCTCCTGCTGAATGCTAGATAACAAATAGCTTTTGAGCACATTCACTTTTAGTTTGTAGTTAAGGTATAAAAATCACAACTGTAGTTCCTCTTTTATCCAATGTAATGGAGCACATAATTAAACCTTCCAAATAATCTCCTAAAAGGAAATTTTAGCAAAAACAGTGCTTCACTGAATACAGTCTTTATTAATTACTACCATCATGTAATAAGGGAACATGAGCTAACCAATCACACTCATAAACAACTGAACCAGCCCAAGAACACTCTCCAGGTACAGACCATTTCCAGGAGCTTTACTTCGTCTACACTGGTGCATAGTATGTAAATGCTCAATCCCAACATGAAGCACTACATGACTGGGAAGGGTTTCATGTTCCCCGTGTGTGATGTGTGTGAGCATGTAGATCCATGTAGCAAATTTACATCAGCTAACTGGACAGCCAGTGCCACTACAGTGGCCACCCATATACTAAGAGAAACAACTGGACACCCAAATAAAAACATAAACGTGTCTCTACCATATACCCATAATTACTTTAACATTATATCCTCTGGGGTCATTTATGTTTTAGCCTCTTTGAACATATTAGGCAATGAGGTCAAGAAAGTGGCTATCTGATCACCTAGTCCCTTCCTCACCTACGTAATACTAATATCATGATTTTCCTATAAAGATACTGCCACACAGAATGCCTTTCTAAAATGGTATAAAACTCTCATTAATTAGAACTTAATCTCAATATTTATTTAATGAGAAAATTTCTGCTCCAATTTAAAGAAGCAGTCAAGTTTCTAAATGAGACCCCCTTTAAAAATACATTCCAAATATCTTTGGAAAAGCATAAATTTAGCTCATTCTTCCTCTTAATGTACATGATCCAATAAAGAACTGATGATAAAAATTATATAACTGGGGTACCTGAATAAAAGAAATGTTACGTTTTATTCCATATACTCTATTTGCCAAGAGAGAAAAATATTAATATTTGAGGTATAAATTCAACAGACTAAATAAATGTTACCCAGCAATTTCATTTGCTAGGTATTACAAGTTGTGATAATACTTGCTTTTACAATATTGAAACAAAAACAAAATGCTCCACCTACCTGGAAACCACTGAAAGATGTCAAAATAAGGAGGCAAAACTCACACAGTGTATGCAAGATCATTCTATCAAGTTAGTCATATGAAGAATACTAAGTCAGATGTGTTTAAAAAAAAGTCTAACAACCTGTAAGAACACTGTTCTTCCAAATAAGGAGAAGAAAACAAGGACCATACTGTGACCGACTAAGAAGCTCTGATAGTAAGCCCCCAAAGGCACCCACCTTCTTACAGATATCATCAGGTCAAAATCTTTAGCAAGCATCTAACCCAAGGAGAAGAAGAGCCTCAGAGAAGGTCATTTTTATCTGTTTATTGTACCAGAGGATGAACTTCTAGCACTTTCTTTCATTTGACCACTGATGTTTCACTTCACGTTACTCTTCATGACTGAGGATAACTGAGTGACCTATAAAGGAACAGCTAAAGCCTATCAAATCTTTTAGATTATAAAATATCTGAAGACAGACCCAAGTTTTTGCACAACTATTACAAACTGCGGAACAGGGACATGACCTACAAAGATCAGAAGTCAGAGGTCAAGATCTGGGCTACTCAAGTTCATGAAAGCGTTTAATCCTAAATCTTGCTCATTTAGAGCATCACTACTTACAATAAATAAGATTGAAAGACAATAAACTTCCATTTATATAGGACAGGGACTACTTACTTTAACCAAAATGGACTCCAATACCCAGTGTGCTACCTGAAACTACGCTTGACACAACATAATTCTAATCCCTACCTATTAACTCTGCTATCTTTGTACTTAAATACATCTATCTTACCTAGCTTTTCATAAACCAGTTAAGGAGATAACTTCTTTTGAACCTCATCTTCATCTCCTACCCTTCCTCCTTAGTGTACACTGTGTTATGTACACAGAAGTTAAGCAACTGTTTTCTAAATACTAAATGCCATTGTAGATATAAACACAGAAGCTGTGATACTCTACACTGCATTTTGTACTGATCCAATGACACACCCAGTGTCACACACACTTTTTGCATTCAATTCATATTGACTACTTGACCTTCTATAATGTAAGCATGAAACGGATAGGAATTCCAGTTATGAACTCTTCTGAGTATTTGGATTCTTTTCTCATAAGCATTTACTGAACATCTAATAAATCCAGACTCTGCCCTTTATGCTGCTTACTATTCAGTATGCCCATAAAATAACTAATATATGAAAATATGAATCAGAATATATATAGCCTAAAAGTATTTATTTTTTTACCAAGATCTGTTGACCTTATCTCATCCTAATAAGGCTGCCAATGCTAAAAACATTTATTTCAAGCACTTTTATTCTAAATTTTCCTTTAGAGCCTAGGTCACTCTTAAAAGAAAATATCCTCAATGGCAGCAAAACTTTATTTTTTTGAAGATCATCAAGAATAACTTTGTAAATAAGTTTCATTAATAAGGTGGATGGTTCACGCACTATTTGTTCTAGGGACACTGGTTGAAAATTTGTATTACAGCAACTCGTGTATTGAGACAAGTGTCCGTGAAGGCTATTTTTTAACATGGAATTTCCAGTATCAATTCAGAATGTCAATATCCTAAGCCCAAATGAGTTTTTCAAACTCGTGACACAAATTCAACAGAACTAGGTTTCAAAAAATTACTAAACATGTTTTTTTTTTAACCACTCATTATTTATCACTTATTAGTTTTGATTTGACATCAGCGCTTTCTTGGATCTTGAGTGTTAATGCTTTTCTACTATAGACCTTAACTTTCTTCCCTAGATAGCATCAAATATACCACATTCCATCAACAATCCTTTTTCCTCCCACTACCGCTGGTAGCATAAAACCTGCTTAAGGTCAGGATGATACCAACTCTTCATTGTTTGTCACTCTAAATCCACAGCACCACCTTCCCACAACCTAAGCAAACTAAGATTTAAATTTGGCTTTTTGCAGTCAATATTCAGAGTAAGAATAAACCGAATGCCTACCCTCTTACACATTTTTCATCAAACCTTAGGTGAACAGATAAGCACTTCAAGATTCATCTAAAAACATTTTAATTAAAAAATAAAAAAGTACCTCTTGACGTCACTTTAAACTTCTGTTAACAAGTCAAAGGCCCAACAGTGTATTACAGCAGAAAGTGAGGGGACTAGGGAGTTGGAGTTGGGCCCACATACCTTTTCTTGGCCATCAGCATTTGGGCAGGTAAACTGACTCACGTCTCTACCTACAGGGAAAAGGAGTCTTCAGCTTATTTGGAGGGCTGAAGACTCCTTTTCCCTGTATACAAAATAAATGACACCAACTGCTACATGCAACACACTTCTGACACAATCTATCCTCTTAACTATAAAAGAAAATCAGATGCTTTCTTTTTCCTTTTTTAAAGATTTATTTATTTGAGAGAGAGAAAGCAAGAGACAGAGCACAAGCAGAGGGCAGAGGGACAAGCTAAATCCCTGCTGAGCAGAGAGCCATATGCGGAGCTCCACCCCCTGGACCCTGGGATCAGGACCGGATCCTAAGGCAAAAGCTTAACCAACTGAGCTAGCTACTCAGGTGTCCTGAGATGCTTTATTTTCATGACCTCAAATAAAGCCAGTAAGCCAAGTCCATTTTCTTTAACTAATGCAGTGGTGTGAAGTCTGTGACTGTTAACTCAGTGCTTGCACTCTTTATGTCAAAAGCCCTTAATTACGCAGCAGAATCAGGTTATGAGATATTTGCCCTAAGCTGAAACTTAGCCTTATAAAGAAATAACTTTAAATATTTTACATAAAAAGCTTCCAACAACATACCACAAAATTCTCTTGGACAACTTTAAAAAGTCAAGCATAATTAAACTGGCAAGTAATCACTGAAGAGTACCGCTCTTTTTAAGACCTACAATGTACCAGGTGCTGAGTGCTGGGGATGAAATAACCTAGACCTCATTCCCTTGAAGAACTCGATATATGGACTTGCAAAGAGATACAAGTAATAAATAATATTTTAGAAAGGCCATATTTACCTGCTCAAATATATTTCAGGTATCATTCTTTCTACTTCCAAGAATTTTAACTCCACCCTTTTTTCCATGTTGAGTTGATGGGAATTTGAGTCCCTAATTTTTGCTTTTTTAAAAGATCTTTCAAAAATCTGTAATTAAAAAGTAACACTGCAAAAGCTGGTTTATACACAGACTGCTTGTCACACACCAGGCAGAGCAATTAAAAGGAACAGAATTTGCCACCTCTCAGAAAAATCACACAATTATCAAAGAAAAGGGTAGTGTTTCTTTTTTAATGCACTAGCACTCCAACTTACTATTACATGAAGGACAAAAAAAAAACCCTAAAAACATAAAGACTATTTAAAAAGGCCTTGAGTTTAATCAATAAGAAATGCAAACAAAACCTACATACTTCACAAAATTTCAGTTACAAGTCAGTTGCAAAGATGTTAAGGAGGCTAAGATCTTAGACCACAGGTTATAAAAAGCAACATGTGACCATGTTGTTATTTATTTACTTTTATTTTTTTAGAGAGAGAGAATCTTAAGCAGACGCCATGCCTATTGAGGAGTCTAAAAGGCTTCATCTCACCATCCCAAGGTCATGACCTGAGCCAAAACCAAGAGACGGATGCTTAACCGATTGAGCCACCCAGGTACCCCACCACGTTGTTATCCTCAAGCAATGGCTAAAATGACTGACATGACTTATAAGTCAGAAAAGGCTTAGACTCAAATTTTTTTATATTGAATAAAGTGAAATAGTCCTATAATATGCTTCCATCAGTAAGTGAAAGTGTTTCTGTCTATTTTTCATTTTGCTCCCCCACAACTGTTATTGAATCGATTTATTTCCTATCCCATGTTTCAGATTCAAGGAAACATTTACTTAATACAAAGTAATGGCCCACAGACATGGAAATGACCTTGCCTAGGGAAGCTGGGGAAATGGTTCATCAAAGAACTGAAAGAAGAGCTGTATTTTGTAATGTGAGGAATTTAGGCAAGGGGAGTGGGATGTACAAAGTATGTCACAGAATAATGTGCACGCTGGCCATGTCTGTACACAGTAAGAACTGCTGGTATGATGAAGGTAATCACTGACAGCAGAGATGGGGCAGCACAGAGGGCTCAGTCTTACTGGACACACGTAAATTCAGTAGGTGCCAGGAAAGAAGCATCTAATTTTCTGGACAGGTTGGGAAGGCTTCACAAAGGAGTTTCATGAGAAGTCCTAAAAGATGACTAGCCTAGATGGGAAGACCAGCACAGAGCTTTTTGTTTTTGAACCAAATTTTCCATGACTAGTTTTTCCTAAGTTTTGTGAATTCTTCTCTTTCATTTAAAAAATCTCCTTTTCCACTGTCAAACATCAATTTTCAATTCTTTCCTGGGATACTTACACCTGCCTCTGAACAACCTGTCCAGTTTCTCCAATTTTGCTCTCATCTGTAGTATGCTGGGAAACCAGTTGTCAAAACGGTACAGGAATATATGTAAAATGCTAGGGAACACACCTAGCAAACACCTACACGCAGGTGAGGCACTGGGAGTTTTGATGCAGGGACTTCTGGCTTCTTAGAGGATGCCTCAGCCAATTTCCCGGTTCTCCACTTGTTTTACATGGTTCAGGAAGCCAGATAAATAATAGCCTTCAGGCTAGGAGGGAAATGACTCCACACCTCTCGCCATTCTTCTAGTCTCCTTCCTCTTTCATTCCTTCCCCTCTCGGAGGCATTCTGGACAGCAATTAGCCCAGTGATTTGCATTCCACAACAAGACTGCCATTACTCGCTGACCTCAACATTATAGAATGCCATGATAAAGTTATTTTGGTACATTTTTATCCTTTTACACACATAACTTTTCCAAGCAATTAAGAGGTTGTATTTAAGAGAAAAAAAGAACACCGACTCTTAACATTCAAATACATATAGTTAGATACATAGCTACCAAATGTTAAGAAGTTACAATCAACTGTCCTATTCTTCCTCCTTTGCAGACTTCTGTAGCTTGTCATTCTAAAGTTCTCAACACCACCATAATCTAGCATCTTTTAATGATGACCTCAAAATTCTTTCTGTACACATACAAATTTCAGCTGAACTATCATTGCTCTATACCCCCCAAACCACTCAAAATTTCTTCCTTTTCAACTCCTTGGGGCATCCACCTTATGGGGCTACCTAGTGTTGAAAATACATTGGTGAGACAGGGCCAAAAAAAAATCTCAAAAAAAAGTTTCCCTCTTTGCAGGACTTAGACCTTCACCAATATAGCCTCCCTTGGCGAAACATTTCATTTGAATCTACAGATATCCCTCAAGAATGGAGACAGTGAGGGCAAGTCCAAGATTATGACACAATTCAGAACTGGTAGCCTGGCTGTATGTGGAATTACAAGCAGAGCTCAGCACAACTCACAAAAACCTCCAAAAGCAATAGTGACACAAGGACAGAGATCAGTAGCAAGAGTTCTAAAAATAGCCCACAATGGCAACAAAACTATTAAGGTTTGAAAATGTGACAGCAGACTCCAAAATGCCTTTCTTCTCTGTGTAAGAATAACTGGAAACAATATATCCTCATTCCTTATAGGAAGAGATCAAAGATCAGGAAGCAGACATGTGCACACACTTACAGGGGTTCCTTGGAAGCACACAGCACCTGATGAATCACTGCATAAAAAAAGAAACCAAGAAGAACACTGGACACTGACTGAGGCCGACTTAAAGCTCTGCATAACGGCGTGTCTTGGTAGGTCACAGCTGTTACTGTCTAGCACAGTGAACACATAGGTATTTTTTGAAAGAATATATTCATCCAAAATCTTAAATTTTCCAAAGTCTGAGGATGAAAAAAAAAAAATCACAGATATAATGTCATAACTAGAGCCTGCTAGGTAGGACACCTTTCTAAATACTATGGAACCTCCACTGTCAGATCTGCACTTAAAACTTTAAGGTTAAATTTTTGTAGTTTTCTTCTCTATTAGAAAAAAGATACATTAATCTGTAAAGAAGCATTTTAGAAAAATGATGTATCATTGGCATTTTGTGAAAAAAAAGTAATATCTATCTCTATGGGCTTCTTGGAATTCTATTCCACTTAGCAAAATCTATCCTACTCTTTAGAAGCAGGAATGGGGGAACTGTTTCAGAAAGAATTAAATTTATATAGTACAGTTAAAAAAAAGTATTTCTCATCTTCAATAGGGTCATTCCACTGACATATTTAACTGAACTTCAAAGGAATAAGGTCTTATGATAAATTCTCACCACAAGCGTATCACAGTTTCTAAGAAGAAACAAAGCAAGCATTTTACTGGAGCCCAACGTCAGTGGATTCATGCTCAAGACTAGACACAAGATGCTCATTCGAGATTCATGACCACCCTCATAGGTACAAGGCACTGGCCAGCAAGAAGCAACAGAAGATTAACAGTTCTGGCTCTCAAAGTGAACATCACAGAGAGGTGTCCAAAAAAGTAAATAACAAAATATGAAATTTTAAAAGTGCTCTGAGAATTTCAAAAAGTAAAGCAGAGACCTACGAGTGAATGACATAAATTGTACAAATAGCAAGAAAAGACAAAGAATCCCAAATACCTAACCAGCCTCACAGGGTAGATGAAAAATTTAAATGAAGAGATAACTACCAAAATCCTTTAAACCCAGTAATTACAAAGGATATAATCATAGATAAAGATAAGGGTGTTTACTGGAGAATTATTTAACATAAGAGAAAAATCTCAAAACCCAAACATCTAGTAACAAGGAAATTAGACAACAGAATGGAGTATCATAGTCATTAAAATGTATGAATGAAAAAAATGACGAGAAAAATGATAGTTTTCTTAAAAGCACACAATTATACTTACATTATCTTAAGCATATTAATAGGTATACAAATTTTTAAAGGATCAAAAATAAACAGAAGTAGGATTATGAGTGATTTTATTTCATTTTACATTAGTCTACATTCCCCCAGACATTATACCTCAGTGTTGTTACATCTTAAATTGGTAAAAGTTATGTAAGTTGCTGTATTTTAGGATTTCCCTTTACAACCATTAATAATCCTTTCCATTTTCAGTAGTGAATACCTTGCCCCCAAATCCCATAGAACCCATGGTTTAAATAGGTTAATTTGTATAAACTGTGTAGAATAAAACCTGGCGGGTAGAAAGCAATTACACAAGTGTTCATTTTATTCAATAATGTTAAATTCCCTTTCTCTAAGTCAAAGTCATTACTGTGTTTTGGAGCTGATCTATTCTTCATGGCACGCGGCAAAAAAAATTAGTTTTTTGGGTTTTTTTTTCCTTTCTTTCTGAATTCTAGCCTCTTTCTTAAGAGAGATGATTGCTATCTCCCTTTGAGATTCTACTTCCTTCCCAAAAAGAGCAAGAGTAAGAAATTCAGTCAAATACCAAGTCTCTCAAAGGGAAGATAGGAAATTAATGAAGCAGAATTTAAAAATATGGTGAATCCTTAAGACACACCTAAAAAAGTGTATTCCTTAACAGATTTATTAAAGAGTCTCTCACATATCAACATTTCACAGGACTGTACTCTCAACACTAAGAACATACATTTATCCAGACGAAGAAATGGAAAAATCACATCCCAGAACCCTATGATAGGGAGAGCCCTGTATGTAACCGTCTGGGGGGAAAATGTCTTTATAGGTTTTTATAAGCTGCTTGGGCTGTGTGTGGAGGAGTGGTGGTGGTATGGAAAATCCCGGGGGAAACTCAAGAAACCAAAGGTAGGGACAAACTGCTCTACGTAATAAAGGAATGGGGAATCTGACCTTGCAAAGTAGAGGAAGACTTGCCTGAGAAATGAAGCCCCCTGTTAAGTCCACATTGCTTACTTATGTTTTTGTAAAAACTGATTCTTTTACCCAAAGTAATACTGAATTCTGCATCTAACGGTAAACAGGACACAAGAACTGACTTACAGGCATACCTGGGCCGTCCACACAAATAAACTTAGTCCATGGATGTATTTGTTTTAGTTCTGACAGACATATGTGTGCACACCATCCATTCAGAATACCATCCATTTAGAGTACGATTTTCAAGACTTTTTTTTCTTTTTAATATTAGCATTTTTTTAGTTCCCCTACTCCATTTTCCACTCAGAGGCAATGGGGGAATAGGTGTCATTTCTTTTAGTACCCAAGCCCACCTCTACAAATAATACTACAGTGCTCCTGCTTGCTTTTCGCTTTTAGGTGTTATCAATGGCTATCATCACCATTCTTCCTCCCACTCCCAACACAAACAGTAATGTTTCCTAAAGAACTTTTATCTAGAATATACAAAGAAACTACAACTCAAATAGAAAGGCAAACAACCTAAAAGTGGACAAAAGATCTGAAGGGACACTATACATTATTGGAACCCAAAATGTCCATCAACAGGTCAATGGACAAACATACTGTGGTATATCCACAGAGGCAAAACATTGTATCAACAATAACAAAACTGAACTATTACTATATACAGCATGGGTGAATTCCAAATAACTATGCTGAATGAGAGCCAGCCCCAAAAGAGCACACACTGCATGATTCACATGAAAATTCTAGAAAGTTCAAATTAATCTATAATGAGAGAGAGCAGACCAGTGATTGCCTAGCAAAGTAAGGAGACAGAAGAGGAGAAAGGAGGGAAGATTACAAAAAGGCATAAGAAAATTGTTAGGGGAATGGCTGTGCTCATTAACCTGACCATGGTGATAGGTTCACCTCAATATAATGTAACAAATTTTTCACTTTAAGTATGTGCATTTTACTGTATGTGAATCACTCCTTAATAGGGCTATAACAATTTTTTTTTTAATTATGAAAGAAAAAAATAGGACAAATACACTACAGAGGAGTTCTGAACTCACATATAGGACTTTCTGACTAGGGAGTTCACTGCAGGGTGATCAAAATGGGACTTTTTTTTTTTTTTTTCCAGGACACACTCCTCACACAAACACAGAGCCAATGCCAGAATCTTTAAGTTTCCCCCAACCCCCAGAGCTGGTCAGGATCCTCAGAGAAGACACTTCAACTCTGGCCAGCAGCCTAAAAGCTAAGAGAAGGCAGGCAGCCGGGAATCTTAACATAAATATGTAAACTCAACACGTTCTCATATTTTAGTATGCTTTTGGTAGGGAGCAGACTTAAATGTCACTTATGTTCCATTTCTTTAACTGGAAGTCTTAGATAAATACATTTATTGAACTAGGTAATTTTTCATGAATGAAACACAGCATATCACAGATGAAACATCAAATTTTGATAAACAGGCTAAAAGACAAAATTAGAAGGCAAATCTGAAATAATAAAGAATTAAATGGCTGAAAATTTGGGGCAGGGTGGGAAGAAAGATCTACAACAGCCATAAAAAATTTTTAAGTTGAAACTTTCAAAAAAATAAAAATAAAACTCCTTGACCTTGTATTTTGCACTTTTGGGGAAGGTAACAGAAACCCAGTGATTTATGCAAGGTCACCTGGCTTTTTACTGGTGAAAGTAAAATTCAAATTTAAATATGGAGAAATCTGAACAGAACATCACAGAGTAAAAACCCAAATCAGAAATTTTAGCTCCAATCACACTTACCAAAAGACACATAGGCTCAAGGTGCCTGGGTGGCTCAGGTCATGATCCCAGGGTTCTGGGATCCAGCCCACATCAAGCCCTCTGCTCAGTGGGGAGTCTGCTTCTCCCTCTCCTTCTGCCCTCCCCCTCCCTCTACTGCTCTTGTGCTCTCTCTTAAATAAATGAATAAAATCTTAAAAAAAAAAAAAAAAAAAAGACACACAGGCTCTAAGACACGTGGGTGTTTCTAGCAAAAGGAGTGAGGCAACAAGAGGTCCAGAGGCAAAAGTAGATGCGGTTGGTTCCAGCATCCAATTACATATAAAAATATAGCAGAGTTTGACCCCAAAGGCAGGAGAACTGACTGAATCCACTCTGCAAGCAGGGAAGGGCTGTCTGCTTGATGTTGGTTTTTCAGAGACCAGATATTCAGAGAGTTGGATGCTAGCGAATCTCCTTTTCCTAGACTTTGCCTCATCTCTTTCCCATGTCACTGATTGACCCTCCTTGTATTCAGTCCTTTACCTGCATTGTTGCCCTCTTAACTCTACAGTTCTCCACAATGGTATCAGCTGTCGGGATTGTCTAAAGACCCGTGTTTGTGATTGGCTTTGTAAACAAAGAGTACTTCAAGCAGCACTCCCTTAATTTTAGGCTTCAGTAAGGAAGAATGATAGCAAAGAAACGGAAAGATTATTAGCAGGGCAGGATGGAGTATGTGCCAATGTCATCCACCTGTGTCCCCGTAGGAAAAGAGCATACCCTAGCCCATTTCAACTTTTCCTGGTTTCACTGATGTCTGCCTTCACAGATTTCATTTTTTGCTCCTCGTTTGCTTAGAAATTTAAGTATGATTACTACTGCCAGCTTAAAGCAGGAGCAAGTCTTAAATTTCTTCTACAATAATCCCTTACCAACAATTAAGTCTACACAGTTTAAAAGGGTTGGAAGAACAGTCAACTGGAAAATGAACGAGCTTTAGAGAGCAACTTTTCTTAAGTGTTTTTTAATATAACAGCTTACATACTATCTATATCAATCAATGGCCTGAATGTCTGAAATTACGACTCATGTATTATAAGCATTTAACATAACTGATAAAGTCAAGTACAGGCTTTCTTTTCTTTCTTTCTTTCGTCTTTTTTTTTTTTTTTTAAAGATTTTATGTATTTATTTGAGAGAGAAAGAGTGAAAGAGCGCATGCAGGGGAGCAGTAGAGGGAGAAAGCAGCAGGCTCCCCGCTGAGCAGGAGCTCCATTCTAGGACCCTGGAATCATGACCTGCTCTAGGAAGGCAGATGCTTAACCATCTGAGCCACCCAGGCGCCCTGAGGCTTTCCTTTCTTGACCTAAGAAAGGCAGTTAGAAGAATAACCATATTATACTGTGCTTTAAACTTTAACAGAGACCATATATCTACCCTTCCTACAATGATCCCACACCAGGTCACGAGCAAACATTCATTCTCAGTTCATAGAAAAGGACTCTCTCAGAAAAATCAGAACCCTCGGCGAAAACACATTTAAGAACTTGGTCCCTACGGTATTTCTATCAATAAAGAGAAAAACAAGAATATCATAGTTTAAATTTTAAACCATAATATATGCTTCAAACTATGGTGTTTCACATCATGCAACAGGCTAACGGACTACAGATCCAACAAATACTTCGTTAAGAACCTCCATTCCAATGAAAGAAAAGATGTCAAAGAACTAACAGAAAAACGAAACTGGTCATCTTAAGATACAAATTTTACTTGTATAATGAATTTTAGCTAGTATAATGACTCATTACAATCAAAATAAAACCTAAGAGACAAATTAATTACTAAACTGAAATTAAGAAATCGAAGATTTCCTATACTACATTCTACTGTCCTTGCAACTTTCTATGGAAGACAGTTGTCTTCCAAAAGTAAAACAGGTTGTCCTATGAGTCCTCCTCAGTTAAAACTGCAAAGGTTAAAAAGACTTCAGAAACTCACCAAGAAAAATTCCTCAACATTATCTGCTTTACCTTAACAACGCAAGCCACACAATACCCAAGTCCTTAACCAATAGGCCGAAAAAGGCTGACTGGACATTTGCTAGATAAAGTTCTATGTATCCCGGACAGCCCATGTTCTTATCTCAACTCCTCTATATTATCTCCAAATGAAATTAATGACTACGACAAAAACGATTTATAATAAATGGAAGTGTATGACCCAGACTACACAGAGAAATTCAGACAAAAAAGTGAATGAGTGATGATGGAGAAAGGGAGACTAATGCAGAGTTTTGAAGGATGCGCACACTTAGATAAACAAGATCAAGGGTCCCATCAGGTGAAAGGAAAAACATAATGAAGTCACAACAAAAGGAATGAGCAGAGTGGACACACATGGCCAGATTCCATGACTGTCCCCCAGTGGGCAGCAGTCAGCACTAAGTTACTAGCACTGCTCTTAACTCCAAGAAAGGTGATTAACAGTTTGACCTATGTGAATAGCACCCCCTGGAGGTGTGCAAAGTGCTAATCCCATTAAGTAATACAGAAAAGTGGTGATCCTATTAGGTAATATAGAAAAGTAACAGGTGGGATAATCCAGGAAAGGGGATTCTGTGAAACGGAACAAAGCATTAAACACATTTACACAGATGCCATCCATATTAACATATCAAAGGATGGGAAAAGAACCAAATGGGAAAACTGCAGAAACCAGCAATCTTGGATTTTAGTTTTGCCCCTCTTCCCTTAAAGAACCCCCCCCCCATTAATATTTCTTGAAGCAAGTGTTCTGAAAAACACTTTGGAAAATACTGAGCGATTTTATAAAAGGCCTTCAGAGCTAAGGTGCATGTTGATAAAGAGAAAAATGAAGAACCGTTAGAAGTTTTAGTGAAGAAAGGACAGCAGGAAAGCTATTTAAAAACAACAAAAAAAAGTTCTGGCACAAATATGAAAGATAGATTAAAGCAGCAGATCTGAGCGTTCTGAGAGTAAAAGACTGTTTAATTTCCTTCTGGGAGCAAATTCACTGAGTTAGTACAGTGAACAATAAATTCACACTGTAAATAATCGAGTTATTTAAAAAGCATCTTTTAAACAATCAAATCCTTTTTCAGATCTATTTTTCAGAAAGTACAACTTTTCCTTCTAAAGTTACCAGGTCTTTACAGTAGTCATAACAGCTTACAGTTAGGCAGTATAATCTCAGATTTCACAATGTAAGCAAGCACTGGTCCATTCAAAACTATCTTTATTCTTTCCCCCAGAGGCCCAGCTGACAATAATATTAATACAAAGCAGCTATTCCAGAGGTTGGGATACCATACTGTTGGAAGTTATTGCACTTAGAAGTACCAAGTAATATTTTCACCAAAGAGTTAACTAAAAACACGGCATACTGTTTAAAACAGTTAACACTATCCTAGGAAAAATTTAATAAAAAAATGTTTCAAAAGAACACGGTGAAAAGTTTACCCATAGTGTATCTGGATTTCTCTGCCAGAAATCTTTATTAGTTTCGATTTCCATAGTCATTTGTAAATTATAACCCATGATGCCTAAATATATCTTAAAGCACAGCCAACAAGCCAAAGCTTTTGGAACAAACAACAAAAAAAATGTTCAACACAGTCTTTAAATGGATTTACTTTGAAATTAATTTCATCATAAAATATATTTTAAATACAATAAAGGCTATTTACTACTGTGTTACAATGAAGCAGAAACAACTATTTTAGAACTTAAATAATCCACATGTGGCATATAGTATTAGATAAAACAGTTTAAAGTCAAACCAGTTTATATCAACTGGACCTCAGAGTAGATTGTTATATAAATTGTTATTTAGCATCTAAAATTTTTTAACAAATAGTAAAAGAGCAGTAACTTCTGTTTTAATGCTCAGAAGAATAAATTATCAATTAGTTTTATATCATTAATATTACTGAAAAATCATTAGACACTAACCTGCTCCTTTTGAAGAACAGCTGCCTATTAACTGAAATTGATAAAGACCACCACTTATCCACCAATTAATGGCTTTTTAGTCTGAAGGAACATCTAAAGTTTTTCCTTCTAACAAAATGTAAGAGCCAGACTAAAGCACAAATATTCAGTTCTCCACTGACATAGGATTCATTATTTTTACCAAAATAAGTCCCTATGTTCAAGTCACTTGGAAATGGCAGACATGGGGGCATGAAAACAAAAAGAGAAGAACATTCTTTAAGAGTTCACAAAGATTAATAAGTAACTTAACAAATAACCACAGACAGATCTTTTACAGGAAGACAGTGAACACAGATAACAAAAGTATTTTCAATTTACCAGGTTTACAATCGTCACAAAAATCACCAATCTCTAATCAAGCATGGGTACAAGAGTCAAAACTATTTGAAAGCACTAACTCTGTACACAAAGTGAAATCTTTACATCTCTACCACATCATATCATTTTAACCTGGTCATAAATTGAAGATGTTTCTCCAAATGCAGCCTGTTGGGCCCCACCCCCAATCTGCTGAATCAGGACTGCAGGGGCAATGCCAGAGGTCAGCCCTGTCAGTCACTCCCCCAGGTGATCCTCAGGCCCATGGATGCTGGAGAACCACTACCTTCCTGGTGAGATTTATAGAAAGCTTTTGAATTTCAGGAACTAAAAATCTCCTCCTTTGGGAACTTTGTAAACTAAATGTCATTACAAATTAACATTTCAAAAAGATTTATGGAATACATATGTTTGGCAGAAAAACAAGTGCATTAAAAAAAATTATAGCCGAAATTGAAAGAAGAAACTTTTAGTACAGGCCACTTTATTTTTGACACAAGATTTAAGACATCCCTAATCATTTCAAAGACCAAGAGGTCTTTGCAAACAAAATTCCTTACTTAAGATGATCCAATTCACAATATTAAAAATATAAGGTTTCATACGCATTCAAATTCATTTTACTCATCTGTTAATAAGTAAATCAGGGTATGAACTATTTCCATTATGCCAAATATAAGCAAAAGATTATATTTACACAGTATAAACAAACCTGTCTGTATCTGAGTATTAAATTTACTCTGGTCAGAAACCCATTTTTCATAAACCTATGTAACTTTCACAAATGTACATAAAAACATGTACAATGGAAAGAGCAATAGAATAAAAGCAAGAAGCCACCTAGAGTCCAGTTCTGGCTAATCTAAGTGCTAGCTATGTGACCTTAGGGCCTAGACAAATCCTTTTTACTAACCTGGGGTGGGGGGGAGTACAACTATCTTTTTACTCATCTCACAGGTCTACTGTTGTGAGACTCAAAGAGGCAGTATGTTACATATTCTGAAATATCGCAAAGAGCTTTATAAAACAAAAGCATTATTACTAAACAAGCAAAATTTGAGAGACACTGTCTTTAGGAGCCTGCTGTAAAACAGACTATTACAGAAACAACGAAGAACATAAAAATAATCTTTCAGATTCAACTACATATTAGGCATTATTGTGTATTCCATAAATTACAAATAAATTACACATGAATTCATTTCAGTTACCTGACCAATGTCCCCATTTATAACAGACATATTTCATGCATAAAGACAAATGAAATTAGATGGGCCACCACCAATTGATAACTGTCAAAACTAGTCAATAAGTATACTATTCTCTCAATTTCCAAAATAAAAATTTTTAACAAAGCAACAGTGCGTGTGTATGTTTATGTAAAACAACTGTAAAAGCTAAAAAATAATCTTTTGAAGTTTATCTTTAAAAAAATTTTTCCCATAACCACTGAATCATTTACCTTCAATGTTAACCACAGATTCTATATATTCTAAAATAAGCTACTCGTGGTGCCCTTTTATTTAATCACCTTACCTTCTACAAAATAATATTTCCTTCCAACTGGACAAGTAAGGTCTTAATCAAGGTGCAAAAATTTTAAAAAGTTTCTGCTTCCTGGTATTTTTACTCCTTTATTGTTTTGCTCATTCATTACAAAATTCAAGAATAAAAAAGTGAAAACAATCAATTTCAACTGCTTGTATATGTAACAAAGTACGAAAAAAGGGGGCAAACACTTTTGTTGTTGTTACTACATAATAAACA